>NC_069383.1:62580000-63805000 GCF_027475565.1 Acinonyx jubatus | reverse complement strand
TAAATCATTTACATACTGAAGCAGGACACAGCAATATTGATCTGCTGGGAAGCCTTTTAAGTCAGGGGCTAATGCAGTGCCGAAAATGGTTGGGGAGTTTTTGAACCCCTGAGGCAACCTGGTCCAAGTTAACTGGCTCTTGTTACCATTTTTAGAATCCTCCCATTGGAAGGCAAAGATCAATTGGTTCTGGGGGGCCAGGTGGGTGCAGAGAAAGGCATCCTTAAGGTCCAAACAGGTGAAGAAGGTAGCTTCAGCAAGAATGAGACCCAAAAGTGTATAGGGGTTCGGGACCACTGGGTGTGTGGTGACAGTTACCTGGATTACTGCTCACAGGTCCTGAACTGGCCAATAGTCATCTGTGCCCAGTTTTTGGACAGGCAAGATGGGTGTGTTCCAAGGTGACTGGCACGGCAGGAGGATCCCATACTTTAAAAGTTTCTCCAGGTGCTTTTGGATTTCTTTCTGTGCCTTGTGAGGGATAAAGTATTGTCTCTGGAGGGTGGGCTCTGCCCGGGCTTCTTCGTTGAGACTATAGAGACGCCACTCTTTTCCTTGGGGAATCGTGAGAGTCATAATCTTTGCTTCTGGTTTCCATAGGGTCAGAGCAGCCTGCCCCCAAGAGCTGAAAGTTATCCAAGCCTGTGCTTCTCCAACAGGTCATGGCTCATTAAAGCTGTGGGGCAGTTGGGGAGGTACAGGAATTCATGGATGACTTCACGGCCACCTAAATTGTATCACCGTCAGCAAGAAAGGATAGCACATCTGACTGCCTGTGGCCCCACTTGTCTCTGTGAGAGGGGGCCCATGGGTTGGGTCACTACTGAGTGTTCTGCTCCAGCATCCACCATAAAGTCAGTGGGTTGCCCGCCCCCCAACCTGCCACATTCATTCAGACCATGGGCCCCTGAGGGCCTAACAAAATAGAGCCTGACCTGTCCTAGTCCTCCTCATAGTCCTCCATGGCGGTTATCCCCACAGAATCATCTTTGGGGACCCTATGAGGCTTGGGGCCAGTTGGTACCGACCCTGGACCACATGTCCTCTTTCTGCTTGGGGCCTTGCTGAGAATTGTCCAGTCGCTGGGGGCGTTCACTTTTCCAGGGCCCTCCTGATGGCAGAAAGCACACTGATTCTGTCCTAATTTTGGTTCAGGGTGAGACCCTCCCTGTCGTTCCACCTTCTGGCCCTTTCCCCATGGGGCACCTTTCAGGAGCATTCCGACCACTCCACCAAGGCAGCAGCTAACAAGTCTGCCTGTTTTTGCATCTTTTGGCGTTCTTCCTTTGGTGCTACCTGGTCACAGTTAACAAACACCTAGGTTGCTACTTCTAGCAACTGACTGGCATGCTGGTGAAACCCTCTGGTTTTTGCAGCTTGTGCCGAATGTTCCCCTGGGCCTCACCTACAAAAGCTTCACTATCTCCTGGTTAGCAGGTGCTTCGGGATCAAAGGGGGTGTGGAGACGAAATGCCTCACATAGTGTCTCATAAAACTGGCTCAGGTTTTTCTCGAGTCCTTGGAGCACTTCTGATGTTTTACTTATATTTATGGCCCTCCCCACCCCATCCTCATGCCATTTAGAAGGGCTTATTAATACCTTTCAGTCCTTGCAAACCCTCCATCTATACTGGCGTCATTTGTATCCCATTTGGGGTCCTCCCCAGGGAAGTGAGCCCAAGTGTAGGCCTGCGGGCCTAGTGTCCCACCTGGGGCATTCTCTAACCATTTTAGGGCTGCATAGGTAATGCGGTGATGCTCCTCTGTATCGAAGAGGGTCAGAAGAAGTTGTCGGCAGTCCATCCAGGTAGGTTTTTGGGTGTGAATTATGGACTGAATTAGGTTGATCATAGCCTGGAGTTTCTCCATATAGGAGGGGGTATGTTGCTTCCAATTTAAGAGTTCTGTAGTGACAGACACAAAAACACGCTGGCCTCCTTGGGTCTGGCCTTCCTGATCATAATAGATGGGTCCCCTGGTTTCCCTCAGTGACATCTGTAGGGCTCCCCGGTACTGCTGCAGGGAGTGGCTGCCTCTGCTGGCCTGATTCTCTAGTGCAGTCCAGGGGGCATATGCGGGGTTAAGACTGGTGGTCCGGGTGGTTCAGTCATGGTCAGGGAGGCTGGTGGTGCTAGAGGTGGTGAGGCCTCAGGACTAAGGGCAGACTCTGACAGGGTTTCAGCAGTGAGGGCTGCTGGGGGGCACAGGTGGCAGTGAGGGGTACAGTGGGGCATATGGTGGTGGGATTTCTTTAGGTTCTCCTGACAGTATGGGCTTTTTAATTTCTGGCCAGTATTTGGAAGAAGCCGTGACGCGAGACATCATAACTTTACAGCTTTCTTCAAATAGAGACTTTTAGCCAAGGTGGCCGGGATAGGACCAGGTCTTGACAACATTCAATGTAAGGAAACTGGTCAGAGTGGCCTGGGTCCCCTGCAATGACCCTGATCACTGGGCCAACTAGTTCCTTATCAAGTGAGCCCTCAGAGGGCCAGCCCACCCCAAATGACGGCCAATCAATTTCACAGAATGTCCTGGGCTTTCTGGGAGTTAATTTCACACCATAATTTCCTGAATGTCCCTTTTTGAAATTCCTCATCATACACTCTAGGGGAGTCAGTTTACTCTGTTTTTCACCCATTTCCTTCCCCTAACAGACAACTTTGATACACGTGAGGGGAAAAAAAGAGGAAGGAGGGGGTACTATTTTGGAGAGGACACACAGTTGCTTTGTCTGTTTCTGGCCACTCTCATCTCAGAGATATTTCAGGCACCTCTTAGCATTGGTGGGTTCAGTTTCAATCCGTGACCTGGATCAGACTCTTAGGGAAGTCTGACGCTGCCTTAAGCCGTATGAGGTTGCCACAGAACCTCGGATCAGGACTTGTCAGGACTCCGCTCTCGCTTCAGCCTTTGGTCAGGTGGGAACCTTTCTGTTGTCGGTCTCATTCAAACACATTCACAGAAGGACTCCAACCCATTGCCCTACATTCAGCGCCTTAGAGTTGTGGCTTTGTTCCTTTTCCCTTGTGGAACTACTAGGGCAACCTGGGGGGATGATCAGGCTCCCCTTCTGCCTCTTAGCGGCAGGTCTGCCAAAACCAACCTGGGTTCTTACCAGTCTGATGGGCAGCATTCCGCAAGCTGGTTCCTGGGCCTCATGGGTTCCTTTGTGCACACACAGGGCCTTTGCCCCTGTGCACTGGTATAGGCTAATCTCTTAAGCAACAAATGGTCCACTGGCACCAGGCGAGGTTGCTTCTCCTAGCGCTCACAGGTTCATACCCTGGGGGCAAAGGAGGTGGAAACACACCATGGCAAGTTCCCAAATAACGTAGCAGGATTCTCTGTGACACTGAGGCTTACTTTCCAGGAAGCAAGTTTATTTGTGCTGCTCAGTTGGGTTTGTACCTGAAGAACTGAGGCCCAAACGCCATGTGGCATAGTTTTTTTTATACATTCTCTATTTTTTTGTCTCCAATATACGGTAACACACAAACATGCAGTCTCATTACGTGGTCTCATGTTACAAGGCCGTCACTCTGTGTACAGCCAGGTTGCCTTGAGGTTTTGTTTTGTTTTTTTCTCCTTAGGGAGAGGAACTTACCACATGGTAACTTACACTGATTGACTTTCAAATGATAAACCAATCTCACATTCCTAGAATAAACATTACTTATCCATGATCTATTATTAATTTTATATATCCCTGGATTTGGTTTGCTAAAATTTTGTTTTAAGGGGCGCCTGGGTGGCTTAGTTGGTGGAGCATCCAACTTCAGCTCAGGTCATGATCTTGCGGTTTCTGAGATAGAGCTCCGCATAGGGCTTGCTGCTGTCAGCATGGAGCCCACTTCTGATCTTCTGTTCGCCTCTCTCTCTGTCCCTCCCCTGCTCTCTCAAAAATAAAACATTTTAAAAAATTTGAATATTTGCATCTATGTTCCTGAGAAATAGTGATTTGTGGTCTTTATTTGTAATATCTTTGTCTAGTTTTAGTATCACAGTAGTGTTCTTTCTTTTATAATAAATTACAAACTGTTCTCTCTTTTTCTGTTTTCTAGAAGAGTTTCTGAGTAATTGATGTTTCCTTCTAGATATTTGGAAGAATTCACCAGTGAAGCCACCTGGGCTTGGAGTGTTCTTTTTCAGAACATTTTTTAACTAAAAATTTAGTTTCTTTAATATGTAGGGGAATATCCAAGTTATCTATTTCTTTTTGAGTGAGCTTTGGTAGTTTGTGGCTTTCAAGAAATTCTGAGTTGTTAAATTTATTCAATTTATTGGTTCTCAATTCTGTGGAAACTCTATCAAAATAGTTGGTTGGAACAATCAAGGGATTTATCTCATTTATTTTCCATCTCTCAAGGATCATTTTCTTTTATTGCCTAATATCCAATGTCTTAAAAACTTCATGTATTTTGTATGTCTTTTGTTTTTTCAGGCAGGAGAGAAAATTCAGTTCTTGTTTCTCCATTTTGATCAGATACAGAGGAAGGGGCCCAACTATTTTAAAATTAAAATTTTAAATAGAATAAAAAGTTTCTTAGAAGTCAGTTTGTTGGGAGTCACTGTGCCAGCCCACATTCATGAACTTGAGTCCACTTCCATCTATTCTGAGGAGTTATGTACTTACTAAATTATATTCATATTAATAACACTTTCCCTAAATGAGATTAATTGGATTGGGCTTCTTGTCCTCATTTAACTAATAAAATTTGGAGAAGTCTCTATTAACTCACTATTGGTAGTATCCCTCCTTTCCAAGACCAATTCTTTCTTAAAAGGAGAGGGAGTCTTTTCTTCAAGAGAGTACCAGAGATGATTTTGACATAAGAAACTCCTAGTCAGTTTTATTATTTGTAATTTAGGGCCTTATCCTGGATCAACAATGAAATTGTTGTTGGATAAAATCACAGTTCCAAAGAACAAGAAATAGCCACAATGTTGGCTGTGTTACTAACCAGAATAGCAATACATTATAACTACCAAAGGAATGTTTGCTTTATAGAAGCAAGAAATCCCTTATTTTCCTATTTGTTTGCTTATAATTGTTTATAGTTATGAAATATGGCAAAGCAGGTCAAATTCAATAAACCTTTTTAATAGTACACATATGCACTGTTTAAGCAAAAATCCTGACATCTGGGTAGAATATGAAGAAAACAAAAATATTTTTGCAGCCTTATATTTAAAACAGGTTGTACACTGAAAGACCAATTTTCTTTGTGAGCCACCAGTGCTCAGCTGCTCTGTTATACATAGCTTCTTTTAAAATTTAATCTTACTCCCTCCAAATGTTTTTATTTTAAATATATATACATATATGATACAATAATAAATGATACTACTTAAGTTTAAATCATTAGTTTTAAAATATAATTATTCCTATAAGCATAATTTAAGACAGTATTTTCACTCCACTAGTTTTATCCTCTTAAAAATATTAAGAATAACAAATAAGAGTATATAGGTAAAAATTATTGTGTGGTGACTATACTGTTGCTAGTGTCCCTACTTCCCAAGTATCACATCCTCTGTTGTAAGAAGTTTCTATTTATTTTAATTACTTAAACATTTCTAAGCCTTAGGTCTTAAAGTTAATTAAGTCTGAAGTCTTAGAGTTAATTAAGGGTTTTAGAATTACAATTTAAGCTGACATTAAAGAACAATAAATCTACTTGCTCTTAAATGCTTATCCCTAAAATTTTACTCAGATAATACAAATAAGGTAATTGTGGAGTCAGGTAATTTTTAGCATTGCTTGAACTCTATAAAAACAATGTTTAAGATGTTCATTATTTTAACTCAACATGGTTTTATATACATATTTACATCTTTGCAATCTTAAAATCTCACTGTAATTAGTGATTACTTATCTGATCTATATGACAAATGCAAGTTGTTGCCAATAAATTAGGCTCCTGTCAGAAAATAAATTAGAATCATAGATGAACTAAAATGTTGTTTGCATTTTATCCTTCACTGTAATAATATTTAATTTGTACATGTATTACCATAATTAGGAGTATTAAATAATGTAATTTTATGTAAAGTATTTATAAAACATTTATCAATAATTAAAACATTTCTGTACTAATATTTTTAAAAATTTTCTTTGAGTAATGATAAAAACTCAATACAGAAATGTTTTGTCGGGCGTTTGGATGGCTTAGTCAGTTAAGCCTATGACTCTTGATTTCATCTCAAGTCATGATGGTTGGTGAGACTGAGCACCATCCCTGCATTGGGCTCTGGGGTGATAGTGCAGAGCCTGCTTGGGATTCTCTCTCCCTTTCTCTCTGTTCCGTCTTTGCTCGCACACACATGTGCTCTCTCTCTCTCTCTCAAAGTAAATAAATAAACTTAAAAAAAAATGTTTATTAAGGATGACCTGATGACTGTTTATCTTTCATTTTTTTGGTCTTAGTCACCAGGATCCTTTTTTTAATTAAAATATATTTTCTTTAATGTTTATTTATTTTTGAGAGAGAGAGAGAGAGAGCATAATCAGGGGAGGGGTAAAGAGAGAGGGAGGCACAGAATCTGAAGCAGGCTCCAGGCTCTGAGCTGTCAGCACAGAGCCTAAAGCAGGGCTTGAACTCACAAACTGGGAGATCATAACCCCAGCCCAAGTCCAAAAGGTGCCCTACCAGGATCCTTACCATTAAATATAATTCAGGGGTTTCCTTTTCAGAGATTTTTGTCCCTTTCTGGTAAGGGGAACATAACTATTTTTATGCTTTTAAAAAATGTTATTTATTTATTTCTAGGGGGAAGGGGCAGAGAAAGAGGGAGAAAAAGAGAACCACAAGCAGGCTCTGCACAGTCAGCATGGAGTCCAAGGCGAGGCTTGAACTCACAAATGGACCGTGAAATCATGACCTGAGCCAAAATCAGTCATGACCTGAGCCTAAATTAAGTGTCTGACCCTTAACTGACTGAGCCATCCAGGCGCTGGAACATAATTATTTTTAGAACCAACCATGGAAAACTTTATTGCAACACAATTAATGTGTAGGTTATTGTTTCTACTTAGGTTTCATTTTTTCAGTCATCTATTTCTTTACAAATATAGAGGTGAATCAAAAGGGCTTGACATTTACTGGGGATTTTGAAATGGATTTGGACTAATTCAGGCATCTCTGAGATCTCTGTACTTGCATGGATTTTCTTAATTGTTACATTTCTCTAACACTTATTTTTTGTAGATTTCTTATTGCCTTCTAAGATGTTATATTGGCAGTGTTCTTTTTGTTTTTGTTGTTGGCAATGTTCTGATGCACTTTCAATCTCATCCACAGTGGCTTTTTAATAATTGAACTTTTGCTCTTCACTAGGCTTTGAATTTTAGAACTTAGCCTTAAAAACTATCAGTCAAAATGTTCCTATCTTATTTTAGGATATGAGACATCAGAATGTTCTAAAAATAACTAATAGTAGCAGACTTAGTAATTTGATACTGGCTTTCCAGAGTTTTGTATACATTTTTATATTTTGGTTCATACAGAGATAATTTAGGTTCTTTATTTGGAAGAGTAGTTTTAAAATTGATTTTGTTTATTTATTTAATCTTTTAATTATTTCAGGAAAAGTTATAAAGATTCTACAAAAACTTTCATATGAATTACCCTTCCTATAGATGCTGCAAATGTTAACATTTTAATCACACTTGCTTTGTTATTTTCTATGTAAATATGCATATAAGTATTAAAAATTTTGAAACATTTAAGAATAAGTTGCAGATCTATAATACTTTAAAGCACCATCAACACTTCAGTGTATATTCCTTATTAAGGGATACATTTTCTTATATCACCATTGCACAATTATCAAAATCAGGAAGTTAACACCAATACAATACTATTGTCTAATCCAAAAAATCTCATTCAGATTTCATTGTCTCGCTAATATCCTTTAGGGCACACATGAGATTACTGGATCCAATCAAGGAACATATGTTGCATTTAACTTTCATGTCTTTTTAGTTTCCTTGAGTCTGCAACAGTTTCTAAATCATTCTTTTTCTTTTATTCCCTTGATATTTTTGAGTAGTGAAGTTCATTTATTTTGGTAAAATCTTCTTCACCTTAGTATTATCTGAGGTTTTTCATCTTGATTAAATTCAAACTCTATAGTTTTGACAAGAATATCACAGAAGTGATGTTTTGTTCTTCTCAGTACATACTATCATGAGGCACATGACATTTGTTTTTCCTATTACTGGTGAACTTAACTTGGATCACTTGGTTAAGGTCATGTTTGCCAGGTTTCTCTTTGCTGTAGCTAAAATGCCTTCATGGGGATTTACTCTAAGACCTTGTCAATACCCCTTTTCTCATCAAACTTATATCCACTAGTTTTAGTATCTATTGATGATATTTGCCTAGAGAAATTATTAAGTGGTTGTTAGATGGTGATTTGTCCAATTCCAGTATTCCTTCTTTATTTATTACTTGGACAACTACTGTAAGGAAGAACAGTCTTCTTTCCCTCTATTTCTTAGTATAAATTAATGGACTCATGGACTCATTTAATGGGATATAATCCATTATTATTATTGTTATTATTTATTTTTATACTGAAATTGTTCTTCCTCTTGCCAGTGTGAACCTTTGTGCCCTTTTGCCATGTCCCCATCATTCTCTGAGCACTGCTCTACAAAGCAATCAAACAGTATTTAAGAGGACTTCACACTTGAGACTTGTGTTGTCTTTTTGAGAATACATTGCCTCCATGTTCTAGGGCAGACCCTGACTTCAAGAAATTTTGTCACTATTTTATTTGAAGCTTCTCAGCTTTGTTATAGTCATATTAAAAGCGACCTTCAGTGGTCATATTGATAGATTAAAAATGGCCATAGAGTCTTGCAGGCCCTTCCATCAAGCTTTGTGACTTGCTTTGACTAATAATATGTGGCAATTTCTACTTTCACCTTCTTGAAATTTTGCTCTGAGATCACCATGCAGTAAAGTTAGTCTAGCCTATTGGAGGATGAAAGGCTACCCAAAGGAAAACAAAAGCTCTCAGTGAGAACAAGGACCAACATCTGACATGCAAGTGAGGCCATCATGTATGTTCTAGCACACATGACCCTCCAACTGTATTGGCTGCATGAGTGAACTCAGGAAAAACCAGCAGAAACATTTGGCCAAACCACAGTATTGTAAAGAATAATAAACTCTAAAAAAATCTTTCAAATATTGGGATTGTTTGTTACATAGCAATAGTTAATATACCATTGTAAATTCAAATGATCTCTAATAATTACATGTTCTTAATTATCTTAGACCTTTTCTCTATATGCATACATAGATAAAAAGTCCTCTTGAGTCCCCTTGGGGGGGGACTTGACTGGAGATCTATTTGTTTTGAGTTAGATAACCCCATGGTTACACAAATGATGAACCCTGCAACTAATGACATTTTTCATGGAGTATTATTTTTACTTAAAAGAAAAACTCAGGTTATTCAGACTTGGGCAATTGGCAGACATTTCTCTGAAAATGAATTAAGTATCACTTCAAGAAAAACATCTGAGGAGTGCCTGGCTGGATCATTCAGTAGAGCGACTCTTAATCTTGGGATTGTGAGTTTGAGCCCCATGTTGGGTGTAGAGATTACTTAAAAATAAAATCTTAAAAAAAAAAAGAAAACAGAAAAAAATATCTGATAGTATTTGTTGCCACTGATGAAATTTCAAGTAAAATTTTTGAATTTTAGAAAACTTGTATCTGTTATTAAGAGCTTCATAACTTAACAATCTTTTTTAAGTTTGGTGATGATATCAATTGAAATGATTCTTTTGTTTTATTTTATAATAAAATTTGTCAGCATTTGGAAGGTCTGCATAATTCAGTGAATACACATTGTCCAAATGACAAATGCATGATATTATAAAATCATTATGTGTCAAAAAGATCCACTTAAGCAAAGTAGAACAATAGATTTTAATGTAATGACATATAAGAAGTTCATTCATATGGTATCAGGTTCCACATACCAACTAACATTTTAAAAACTGCCAGTTACAGAGTTTTAGTGTCAAAGAATATTCACAATTGTCTGAAAAGTTATTAAAGAATTCTCTCCTTTCCAACTATTTATCCATATAAGTCTGGATTTTCTTCGTTACTTAAACCAAAATAACATATTACAATAGGCTGAACATAGAAGCAGGTATGAGAATATGGCTTATCTTCTATTAAATCCAACAATAAAGAGTTTTCCAAGAAAATAAAACAATGCTAGTCTTCTCCTTCAGTATATTTTTGTTGTAGGGTGCCCCGTGCCTCAGTTGGTTGAGGAACCAACCACCTCTTGATTTTGGCTCAGCTCATGATCTCATAGTTCATGAGTTCAAGACCCACAGCCAGCTCTGCACTGACAGACCAGAGCCAGCTTGGGATTCTCTCCCTTTCTCTCTGGCCCTCCCTGATTCATGGTCTCTCTCTCTCTCTCAAAAAGAAATAAACATTTCATATATATGCATATATATATATGCATATATATTTGTATATGTATATACATTCTGGAAAATGTTAGTTCTTTTTCATAAAATATGCTATTTAGGCTAATATGAAATTGTTTTATTAGTTTGTAAAATAATAAATAAATATTTATAATTTTTCTTAGTTTTTATTTACAATATATTAAAAAATCAGTGGATGAAACTCCTATAAAAAAAGCTGTTTGGAAACCTCAATTCTTTTTAAAAGTATAAAGGAATCCTAAGACCAAAAGTTTGAGAATAGCTGCTCTCAGCAAATGGGGAGTTATATATCTAAAAGGTTTTCAGAGAATTTCGCTGACCATAAACACAAGGGCTTACAAGTAACTTACTAGATATGTAGGCAAACATATAGAGACTCCTGAGTGAAATATAATATTCTAGCCAAAAGACAGACACAAATGTGTCCAAGAACAATCTCAATCTTGGCAGGAAAAAGACAATATATCATCATGAATTCCTCACATATCTCTAGAATTCCTGAACCAAAACCTTAAGATTTTGGTAAACATCTATCTAGTTCCCCTGTCTGAGGGAACCTGATATTCCCTATATGCCAAATCATGTGCTCTTGCTCTGGAGGAAGTCACTGATAGGACCCACACTACAGTCCCAAATTACCTTTCTAAGCTCTTACCTCAGATGGCAAGATGTCTCAAAAGTAATCATCTTTTAAAATGGCTGAGTAATAGGCCTCCAAATATGCCAGTGCTCTAATCCCTGAAATCTATGAATATGTTCTGGCAAAAGAGACTTTGCAGATATAATTAAGACATTAAGAGAGACATTATCCTGGATTATCTGGGTGATAGAATCTATGAGTTTGTAAAAGTAGAGACTTGCTCTGGCTGCAGATCGAAGAGATGGGGCTGAAAGAAAAGTCAGAACAATTTGAAGTATGAGAAGGACCTGATGCATTGTTGCTAGTCTGAAGATGGAGGGGGCACACATGACAAGGGAAGGAGGCAGAATTTTTTTTAATTAATTGGGGTTAACTAATAACCTGAAAAAGGTTATTTCAGTCCTATAATCACACAAACTGACTTTGTTTAGCAACCTGAATGAATTCATAAGATTCAGCCTCAGAGCCTCTAGAATGGAACACAGCCAGCTGACACCTTGATTTCAGCCTGTGAGACTCTTAAACAGAGGAACCAAGCCACCCAGTACCTGGACTTCTGACCTAAAGAATCATAAGATAATAGACTGGTGTTGTTTTAAGATGCTAATTTGTAGTAATTTGTTATTGTGGCAATAGAAAATGGATATAGTACCCATTGGACTTTGACGTATGAGCATTCTGAAAATGAGCCCAGTTTTTCACAGCTCAGCAGCACCTTCCAGTTGAAGCTCAGAATCTAGAAGGTTGGGACAATAGAAAGGATCTCACCAGCATGCTTGTACTGTTCCTTAATCCCTTTAACTCTGGTGGGTCCTTTTGAGAAAAGCTGATCTTAATGGGTTCTCCAAGACTGTTATAAATACTTTTGATGATAGTTACGAGCTCATGTCAACATTTTATTACAATTTTGCAACAACTGAAAAGATCTCTAGCAAGCAGCTCAGAGATTTACTTCAGTAGTGATATTTATAGAAAAAAAACAAAGGATGGTTCAATAATCATGGATGTAACAGACAGAAAGGGAAGCAGGTATCTGGTTAAAGGTCAAATGACAGTCAACGGGAATATACATATTCCAGATATAAACTGGATTATATTGCACTGAAGGTGCTGTCCAAGTCAAGTGTGGGACTGATTTTTCTTCTGCAATGCTCTTTACTTCCCTCTTGACTGAATTAACTTCTATTCACATTTCTTAGGTCATATCATGTATTACTTCCTCACAGACACCTGTCATGACCTTTCTAATTCCTAGATCCCTCTTTGCACCCATAATGTACTTCATGCCTCCAAAACTCTCCTTACACAGGCAATTTTACAATTGCGCCATCCATTATGTAAACAAAGCCTCTTTCACTTACTGGACTTTAAACTCCCAATGGGCAGGGGCTATGACTATTCTTGTTTATCATTAGATCTTCAGTGCTCAGTAGTGCTGTCCACATAGGAAAGGCTTAGTACATAGATTTAAATGAATAAATGAATACTATACCATTTAAATGAGGTCATATATATGAATATCCTTAATAGGAATATTGAACTTTTATCTTTCACAGTGGTTCACCATCACTTGTGAAGACCAGTAAGAGGTACAGTATGAATGTATGAGAGCAATTGCTTTAGTTCACTGTGTCAAAAAAGAAATTTTGGTCGGGTTTAGATAAACTCTGATGAGAAATTGGACCCTTTTGTAGTTAAAGAAAATTTGGCCTTTAACAAGTTTACTGAAATCAAATAGAAAATCAGAAGTGAGATTATATTCTTAGGTTTTTCATCTATTACTTTAATAAACAAAAAAAGCACCCTTAGGAAAAGAAAATAACTTTTTACATTGCCAAGTAGCGACTGCAAAATGCTAATAGGAATGGGAGTATATCTATAAACAGAAAATTTAGTTTTCTTGATTATAAATAGGATAATATACTGGGTGTTCTACAAAGCTCATATATGCAGGGAGGGTTTTGTCAAGCCTTTGTTTTAGTGGCTTTCTATTCAGGATATGAAATATTGAGCCCACCATGCCTTCTCCCATTCTTCTCCACACTCCATTCTGCTGGTCACCTACTTATTCTTTTAGTGAATAGCTGTAAAATATCATGGTGCTTAGAAAAATCTCTTTGTAAATGTTTTTCTTGCTTTCTTTAGCCAGGAGCCAAAAATATCATGTGTTTCTGTTTTGGGAGTGTAACAAAAAGAGCTTCTGAAAAATACGGATGGTGTAGCTGAGATAGGATGGCAGTATTTTTTAGAAACACGTTTTTATAGAACCAGATGGTCTAGTATATTCTCAAACAAATATGTCACCTATAATTTGATGAATATCTTCCAAAGGAAAATAATTTTTTCAGTAGATAACAGATGGTATCAGTCAAAAGCATATCGAGACACTTTAAGAAAAACTTGATGGCTCAAGTGATTTAACCAACAGGATTTTCTTCAATGTACCAAGCATGTTTTAGGGTCTAAAATTTGTCATCTGCAAATAATTCAGCCTCATTTCCAAACTTCACTCCATGGAGAATTGAATGCAACCTGTTTTATATGCTAACTATAAAAATGATGAAAATTCTGAAGTTGTTTTCTGGCTGTGTTTTTGAAGTATCCATTATGTTATGCTAAAAGAAAAAAAGTACATATCTAAGTGTCTTAAAACTATAAACAATTTATACTCAAATATAAAAAATATTTTAATAGATCTGAGCTACATTTTACCTATGGGGGTGTAAGGTTATGTTACTAGTGAACCTTTTGTTAGTGCTTTTCTTAAAGCTGTAGATATATGAACATAACAGAAAAAAGTTCTGAAGCTACAGATATAAATTATTAAGGAATACTTAGAATATAAGTATAAGAATGTAAGTCATTTATTTTGCTCTGGTTTTGGCACATGGTACTGTAACAGGACCATGGTTCAAAAACCCAACATAGTGGTATGTTGATAGTAAGATCTAATGACATATATAAACATGGGAGGTAGGAGGTACAGTGAAAATTGGAATATTGTCTTTTTTCATGCCTGATATCTATATATGTACTAAAGTGGGACCACATAATTTATCATTAACCTGTGATATGTTTTTGAGTAAAAGGGAAACTGCTTGTAGTTACTTAATCATTGTAAACATAAACTGGGACTGTCCAGGGAAAAATTGGTCTGTCTGTCTGTCTGTCTATCTATCTATCTATCTATCTATCTATCTATCTATATCTATCCATATCTATCTATCTATCTATCTATCTATCTATCTATCTATCTATCTGTCTCTCCCAGGTATACACAATTAGTGCCATGATAAAAGAATCTACTGCTTTCTAATTGGCATGTTTTGGAAAGTGGTCACATCTTTGCCACTTTAGACCTGGTTAGGTGGGGCAAACACAATTATTTTATATTATCTAGAGTATCATTACTATTTCCAGATACTGTTCAACATTATATGCAAAAGACTTGTTTTTGAGACCGTATGCAATTATATTTCTTAACGTGGATCTCAAATAATTAAACATGTTTGTTCATTTAAGTGTAATAAGATTGAGATTATGATTACACGTATGATATAATGGAGTATGGGAAGACAACAATTCCACTATAACAAATCTTAAAAAGAAGATAAATTGCAAAATTATGTTTACAAAATATTAGACTGTATATCAGTAAGGAGAATAGATGAACTGAAATTCCAGAGAGGGAAGAGACTTTTCCTAGATGAGTTCACAATTGCCAGTCATTTTCTTCTTTGGGGGCATTTGCTTACTTGGTACAAGTATATGGGCCTTAGTCTAAACAGAGGGTAATCATGCTGAGGGGAAAACTGAGGATTTTTTAAAAATTGAGATATAATTGACATATAACATTATGCTAAGTTTAAGGTGTATGATGTATTGATTTGATACATTTATATTGCAGTAAGATTGCCATTGTAGTATTAGTTAAACATCTCTGTTGTGCCATATAATTATCATTTCTTCTAGTGGTAGGAACAGTTAAGATTTAGTCTTTTAGCAAGCTTAATGTTTATACTACAGTATTGTTACCTATAATCACTTTAATGTGTATTGGATACTAGTATATACTCTTAAACAACATCACTCCTATTTTCCCATTTCCAGCCCCTGGTAACTACCATTCCACTGCTTTTTGATTTTGGTTCTTCTTTTTATTTTTTTCAAGTTTGATTCTTTTGGCAATTGTATAAGATAGTATGATTGATTGAATTCAGATTGGACTCAAAAGTATACTTCCTTTTTCCCATGAAACGTAGATTAAGGACAAGGTCAAGACTTCTAAAACACAGGTAAAATTTCTTTCAGTTTCCTCATGTGTACAGACACAGCCCAGCTGGAACAAGGGGGATTGGCATGGCCAGTCTCCACATCAAAATATTTAACACATCACTATATTTGATATGTATTTGAAATAGTGTAAAACAGGAAACTATAAAGTTAAGCTCAAAATCTGGAAAGGATAGAATAGAATCTCCTATAGTTTTTCAGGGCTAAACAAAGACCTGCCAGAGTCTACAGAAATAGTACAGAACATCCAGGCCCAAAAAACACTTTTGAAGTAATGGTATACTGCATTTTACTAACACTGAAACCTAAGCCTGAGTAAGTTAAATCCCTTTTTGGATTTAGGTAGCCAACTTTTCAACTTATCTGCCAAAGAGGGGAAAAGAATAACTATCCTTTGGGGGAAGTAATATCATCAGCAAGTGCTGCAAGTTACCCGCCCCTCCCCCCACCCCTCCCCCCCCCCCACACACACAATGTCAAGCATACAATAAAAATTATGAGACTATAACAAAGTAGGATAGTATGACCAATAAGCAAGAGCAAAAATAGACAATAAAAGCAGATTCTCCCAGCTATTAACATATCAAATATTGCTAACAAAGACTTTAAAATAATTATTTTAAATACATTAAGAAATAGAGGAAAAGATGGACAAAAATGAATGAAAAAATGAAATATTTTTCATTTTTAACATCTTTATTGAGGTATAATTGTGAGTGTACAATTAAATTAGTTTTTAGTAATTTTATAGCATTATACAGCTATCACTACAGTCAAGTTTTAAAACATTTTCATTACCCCTCCACATTCCCTCAACTCCTTATAGTCTACCTCCTGCCCCACTCTGCTTTCCTCAAGACTGAGGATTTTAATATAAGATTAGAAATTATAAAAAGAATAAAATTGACATTTAGGAGTAAAAATATAATATCTGAAAATCAGAATAGTTTGGTGGCTTAACACCAAACTGAATATAGTGGAAGATAGTGTTAGGAACTTGAAGACACATTAATAGAAACTATTTAAACCAAAGAGAGCAAAAATAATGAAGATAATAAATCAAAGTACAGGGGACACAAGGCACAAAGAAACTCTAGCATACATATGTTGGAATTTCAGAAGGAAAATTGAGAGAGAATTGGAAAATTGGGAATAAGCAATATTTGTAGAGATAACGTCTGGGAATTTTCCAAAATTAAAAGAAAGTATCAACACAAAGGTACAAGAGACTTCAGTGGACTTTAATCATGTACAAAGAAGTCTATATCTAGTCACATGATATTAAATAGGTGAAAGCCAATATATAATAAAAAGCTTAAAATCAGCCAGAGGCAAAATAAACACACCTTATCTTTAAAGTAACAGCAATAAGGGTAATGGCTAACTTTTTTTGTAAAAACTGTGTAATAAAATAGTCTAATGACATCTTTAAAGAGCCAAAAGGAAAATAATGACCAATACAGAATTTCATACACAGTAAAAATATTCTTGAAAATAAAGATGCTAGATGTTACACGTTATCTCAGATTGTATTCTAGGACAGAAGAACATTAGTGGAAAATATGGTGAAATATGAATAAAGTATGTAGTTTAATTAATAGTAGTGTTTGTATTTTACTTTTGAAGTGTGCCATGGTTATGTCACATGGTAACATTAAGGGGGATCTGGGTGAAGGCTATAAACAGTACTACCTCTGCAATTTTTATGTAAATATAAAATCATTCAAAATAAATTGTAAAAAAAAAGTTAAGATAAAATAAAGAAGTTCTCATATAAAATCTGAGAATATTTGTCACGAGGTGAAGCAGACTCTACAATATGCTAAAGGAAATTCTTCACAGTAAAAGTTAGTGATTCCAGATGGATGCATAAAATGGCAGGAAGAAATAAAGGGCAATGGAAAGTGTAAATGTAGGGGTAAATATGAAAAGATACTGGTATTTAAAACAAGAGAAATAATATCTTTGTGGTTTATAAAAATGGAAATATAAAGTACATGCCTATAAAGGCATAAATGTCAAGATGCATGTAAATGGAGTTAAGTTGTTGCCAGGTGATTTTATTGTTTGAAAGTGATGAAAGTACTTATGTTAGGATGATTGTGTGGAGGCAAAGATGAATATTGTAATTTCTAGGGAAACTTCTGAAAAGTAATAAAAATGTAAACAAACTAGCTAAAAGAAGAAATAAAAGGAAATTTTAAAAATTGATTAATTCTAAAGGAGGCAGGAAAAAATGAAAAAAGGAACAAAGACCATATGGAGCAAAGAGAAATGACTGTTGAGATGTTGTTAAATGCAACTACATAAGTTATTACATATAAATGGATTAGGCACTAGAAAGCAAATTGATTAAAAACCAAATCTGAGTATGTGCTCTGTAAAGAGATCCATTTTAAATATAGATATAGATTGAAAAGAAAAGGATAAGAGTCAAAAGAAAAGAAAAGGATAAGAGAAGCAGCCTGGGTCTTCCAGAGGCCCCACAGTTCACCCCAAGGCACCTCACATGCCAGGCAAGGGGAGAGGAGCCCAGCGGTAGTTGATGCTATAAGCCCAGGAGGTGGCCAGGCCATGGGCAGATGTAGCCAGAGCTGGCACTGGTCATGATGCTGTCCCCTCCATTGTCATAGCCATAGCCAGCCCCAGCAACCCCAATGGCCTCAGTGGCCATGCTGGACCTGGGCAGCCAGCAGGAGCACTGGGAGATGTCCCAGAAGAGGCTCATCTTCCAGGGCACAACCAAGCTGCTGCTGGATACCTTCCAATATCAGAGCCTGGTGAAGCACACAGGGGACTGCTACTGTGGAGCTTTGAAGTTTGGGCCTCAGCAACTTGTACATCTTTGACTGCAATGGCAGCATTTGCAAGAAGAAGAATAAACACTTTTTTGTTCTGGCTTCTTGCTTCAGGCTCAAGAAGGGCCCTAACCAAATGCACATTCAACAAGCACAAAGCACAACACGCCTTCTGTAAGAGAAGTGGTATTCAGAGCTTTTACACTCCCTGTTCAAATCCCGGAGGCTCCAGAATTGCCCCCACACTGCCTGGATTGAGGGCACTGCCAGGGATGTGGTCGTTGAGAAATCCAATGACATCTATTGGGAGAAAGCCATAATAGAACATAAGACCATCAAGAACATGTCTGAAGGGTGAGCTCCTGCTTCTTCCTTCCTGAAAAGGAGGAATGATTGGGAAAAATAGCTTTGCTGTCCGTGGTGCTCATGAATATGGCTGACCCAGGTTGCTGGTTCTGTTGGCTGGTGGCCATCTTGATCTCTGCAGACTGCTCTAACTACCAGTCTCTCTAGGCAGCACTTTGTGCTGCCCAAACTTTGATGTTGGCTGGTTGACGTCCTCCTTTCTCTTCCCAACTTTTGTATGATTTTTTACAAAATATTTTTAGCATTAAAACAAAACAAAGGGATGTAAGAAGATAGATCATATGGACAAAGAAATTTAAGGTGGCTATAATAATGTAAGGCACAGAAGACTTTTCTATAAGAAATATTGAAAGATATAAAAAGATAATAATGAAAAAAGGTCAATTAAAAAAGAAGTCCAAATAATCTTAAACCTGTATGTATTTAATGACATAGCTTTAAAATACATATAAAAATGGACAAAATTAATCGTGATTGTGAATTTGTCTATTTCTCATTTTAATCTTGTCAGTTATATTCTAGATCTTGATCTTGGCAGTGATTGAATTTAACATTTGTGTACTGTATATGTTATACCTTCATAAAAACATTTATTAAATAAGTTAATAAAAATGTATTATAGGCCAATTATCCAGGTAAAAATTCAATATAGTATATTTCTTTATTATTTTGCCAAATCCTTGAGACTGAATAATGAATAATCCTATATTAAAGTTTGCTAGCATGTTTAAATGATGTTTAATAGAAAGAAAAGGTCCTAAAACTCATTGTAGTAATAAAGATATTGTGACACCCAGTGTTTATAAATGTTCCATTGTTCTAAAAACATAATTAGGCATATGAGTTAAACTGTGTTTTAAAATATTACTTAGCAAATACATGATCTTGATTATTTTTAAATTAAAAAAAATTAAATTTTATTTTTTGATTAATTTTTTAAAGCATTCTTTTTTTTAATGTTTTTAAATTTATTTTGAGAGAGAGAGAGAGAGAGAGAGAGAGAGAGAGAGCACAAGATGCAGAGGGGCAGAGAGAGAGGAAAAGAGACAGAGAATCCCAAATAGACTCCACACCGCCAGCACAGAGCCCAACACAGGGCTCGTCCTCACCAACCGTGATATCATGACCTGAGCTGAAGTCAAGAGTGGGGACTTAACTGGCTGAGCCACCTAGGTGCCCCTTAATTTTTTTATTGTAGAGAGAGGGAGAGTGAGAGAAAGTACATGTGCATGCACTTTTGAGTGGGTGAAGGGCAGAGAGAGAGAGAGGAAGAGAATCTTAAGCAGGCTCCACACTCAATGCAGAGCCCTAGCAGGGGTTGATCCCACTATCCTGGGATCATGACCCAAGCTGAAATCTAGAGTTTGTCACTCAACCAAATGAGACACCCAGGCGTCCCTATTTCCCATAAATTTTTATGCTTACTTCCTCCTAAGGATCAGCGGGCTTTAAGATTGGTGCTAGAAGTTTGAACTCTTACTCAAAGTATCTGAAACTCCTATGATATTAGATGATCTGTTAGGTTATTATCTCACTCTCCACCAAGTATGTCATGGAAAATTGCTCCTCAAGAGAAATAAAGGCATTAAGAGTTGGTATGTTTCCTTCTCATTTGAAGAGACAGATGTTGAGATTTTGTTAATCCTGAAAGCCATGTATTAGGAAGGGTTCCTTAGTTTTTAGCCTAACATGGCCCCTACTGATTCTTCACACTTCTTATGATTTGCAAATCAGTGGCTTTGGTCTGACATGCTAGAAAGCTTGATGTTCTAGGTCTGTCATCTTCTCTGAAATGCTGATACATACTCTTGACATCTACTTCCTTTTTATTCTTTTGTCTCTAGAGGGCTATCACTGTAGTCGCACTAGAATTAATCACTCTCTATGGCTCTGGTTTGATAAGATTTAATGAGCTCTCTTGGATTCTCCAGAGAAATAAAGTTCTGTATGTTTCATATGTTCTATATGTTTTTCTTTTTGTCAGAACTCTGGACCACAAACTTTCCATAGTCTTTCTAGGGTTTACGGGGGATAACCTACTCTTATTTTCCAGAAGTCTTCTGGGTTTGGTATTCGATTGGTTTGGCATCCACTACAGGATAGTTTTCATGCACTAGAGGAATATGTGTGTATTGAGAGTAAGGACTAAGCTTCAGCTTCCTATTGCTCTCAAGGACAAACCTACAAATCTGAATTACAGGATCAAAGGGAAACCTAGCTTATTGATTATAACAAGAAAATCTTGGGCATTTAAAAGGGCTCAGAAAAAATTCATAAGCCTATTTTCTTTTTTAAAATATTACTTAATATAATATCTTAAATCAATTTGTATTTTCCTGTTCATAGTTCTAAGTATGATCATTCCTTCAGTAGTCAAAGATTTCCACATTGTCTTGAAGAGAGTCAATATTGTTACAATTGGAAAGCAAAGAGAGAGAATCAATGGCTGTTCAGTTTTTGACTTCCAAAACAGGCTCTTGAAATCCACATCAAAATCAATATTTTCAAAAGCTGAAGATTTTGTTTTATAAAAACCTGAATTGAATTGGAAGCAAAACAGTCTCTTGAGAATCAAAAGGAAAGACTTTGAAAGAGGCAGACACACAGGCATTAGGACTATAATAATAGGGGCGCCTGGATGGCTCAGTCGATTAAGTGTCCAACCCTTGATTTCAGCTCAGGTCATGTTCTCAGGGTAGTAAGATTGACCCCCAAGTCAGGCTCCACACTGTCAGCGCCAATTCTCTCTCTCCCTCTCTCTCCTCCTCCCCACTCATGCACATGCTCACTCTCTTTCTCTAAAAAATAAAATAAAATAAATTAATAAAAAAGACTGTAACAGTAAAAGAAATCCAGAAAAGCCTGGCAAGGCAGTTCCATGATATCAAGGCTCTGGCTTTTTGCTCTGTTACCCAGTTATCTCTGGTTCTCATTTACATGGTGATTTCATGGTCACAATAGTGCTCTTTCAGCCCTACATCTGTGTCCTACCTAGGTAGGCAGAAAGAAGCGGAGGCAAGCAATGAGGGAAGAGGAAAAGGAAAACACTCCCAGAAGTATGCTGAAGTATTATAGGCCAGGGGCACCTGGGTGTCTCAGTCGGTTAAGCATCTGACTTTGGTGCAGGTCATGATCTCTTGGTTCATGAGTTTAAGCCCTGTGTTGCACTCTGTGCTGACAACTCAGAGGCTGGAGCCTGCTTTGGATTCTGTGTCTCCCTCCCTCTCTGCCCCCCTCCTCACACTCTGTCTGCCTGTCTCTCTCAAAAATAAATAAACATAAGAAAAAAAAATAAAGTATTAAAGGCCAAAGTTGGTTCTGCTATACTTAGTTGCAAAGGAGTCTGGAAAATATACATTTTTAAAATAGAATTTCCCCGGGGAAAGAATTACATTGGGTTAGGGGTGGAAAAATGAAGAGTTGGATGGGAAATACATTAGGGGATTTGGTGAGACCTGAGACAAAGGCCCTCCTTGGGGATACCATGTGGAGACAAGCTGAATGAATGTCATTGTGCCAATGCCTTGTGCTTCATGCAGTTTGTGCAAAAAAAAAAAAAAAAAAAAAAAAAAAAAAAAGAACCAAAACAAACAAACAAAAAACCATTAATTTTTGGGGTGGAGGAATAGGGAGGGTTTTCTACTGACACTTGCCCAAAGCTTTTATAAGATGTACTTGAATTCCCTCCTTTGAAACTGACCTTTTTAATGGTTACAAACTCAGAGCCTCAGAAATAAAGGGTGGGTTTCATGATGCTTAAAGATGCAAGCCAGGATAAAAGGGAAAAATGCTAGCTCTTACTCGCAAACTGGACTGGGTAGGAACAAAATCTCCTGTTCACTGCTCTGCTAATAATTTATACACAATATCTCTTCTGTGATTTAACCTGTGTGCTTCTTTTTTCTTAAGTGTATTTACTTATTTTGAGAGAGAGAGAAAGCATGCAGGTTGGGGAGAGGGGCACAGAGAGAGGGAGAGAGAGGATCCCAAGCAGGCTCCATGCTTAGTGCTGAGCCCAAAATGGGGCTTGATCTGATGCCCAGGAGATCACGACCTGAGCTGAAAGCAAGAGTCAGATGCTTAAACGAATGAGCCACCCAGGAACCCCTAACATGTTTTGTTAAATTCCTTGTAGCTCCAATTTCAATTTTAAGAAAATATCAGTCATGAACAAATTTGGAAAAGAAATAGGAAAAACCCAAGAGGAAATTTCAAATAAAACTGTATCTGAGCTTAATACTACAATAAATTCAAGAGACCTTCACCAACTATTCTAACTATAAATGCACTTAGGGAATGACCTTCATCATTGTTTTTAGCCTTTGTGTCTGTATGTGCACTTCCCATTACCTTTGCTGCCAAAGTTGTTTTACTTCTATTATGGGGACTTTCAGTAATGGATGTTCATGTGCTTATCATTTTTTAAAAGAGTGTTGGGCAAACAAGATGATGTCTTTCACAGACTCTCATAGGGAGAATGCATTGTAAATAAGTAATGCACCCTAAAAGAAGAAGGGACCAAAGAAAGTGTAGATTTGGATAAATATAAGCCTTTTTAAAATTTTACTTCCATAGTTTCAGAAATGAGATGCTTTTGGTCCCCCTAAAATGCATTAGATGGATACTTCCAGAAGTGTGTGCTTTTATTATGCTATTCACTTGATCCATGATTCATAAAGCATCTTTGTAAGAAAGCTGGTTAGTGTCTAAGCCAATGCATTGACTTTAAAGGTAATGCTTTGGCTGTATTTTTGTGTGCTCTGACTAGAGCAGTCCAGAATGCCAACAGAATTTAAACTCAGTTTCTTCAAAGTAAAATTTGATAAAGAGAAGCCTACCTAAAATATTGTTGGTAAAAGTAAAAGGAAGACAGCGATTAGGGAAGGGAAAAAGAAACAGACTTGTTCCCTTTTGGAGTTGTATTTTGAAAAGAGTATGGTTTATATTTTCATTTTTGGTATTAAATTATTTTCTCCAACCTTCAGAAAAAATAGCATTATATTTTCAGGAAACAGTGGTTAGATGCTTTATTTTTAACTGGAGATTGAATATTGTGATTCTGATTAGTTACTGCAAGTTTTAAGATCTGAGAACCTTGTCTGAGCCAGGAGTACATAAGGGCTTTTAGTGGATGGGGAGTTTGCCTGTTGATATTCTTCTTGACACAATTCCAAGGGTGCTGAATTCCAACCATCACAGACAAGTCTGCTCTCCATTTGTTTTGATGAGCAGAGCATTTCACACAATACCGATAAATTCTTTAAATGGTTTTGTGTAATGGGCTTTTACTCTCTTTGGTAACAAAATCAGAGAAGTAAATAATAACAGAGCAGAAGGAAACAATGTAGTCAAGGGGAGAACCCACTATTACTCTTAGGACTCTATCCCTCTAGCGCTGAAAAGCTTTGTAATAAATGCTTTTTACAAATCGTTAAAAATTTTTCCACTAACAAAAACGGGCACCATTTGGGGGATAACTTTCATAGTAACCTTATATTCATAAGCTTTAAATACATACAAAGCTGTGAATAGGGAGGAAACGTTTTGTGTTCAGCACAAGCAGAATTCTTTGTATTCTATATTTAGAGTCTTGGTTAGTAGTTGACATTATTGCTGAAGGATAAGAAAGTAGAATCTCCAATTCTATTCTGCTTTGCTAGAGTCTATCTGAAAATGCTGCTGCAGCCTGTTACCTTTTCTCTCTGTGACTCCAGCACCAGGCATATAGAAATCATACAGTCTAGGTCCTTCCAAATGAGCATGGGAATGGCTCTTCATTTTTTTCCCCCAAATAATAACCACTTAAATAATACATACATATATGTGTCATTTTTATCTTTTGTTTTACAACAATACCTTATGATAATCAGAATATGGATATTCCCTCTTGCAGATATGTGTGAGAGCTTAAGGTTTGAAAAGGTTAGGTGACTTACCCACAAGCTTAGAACATCCTAGAGCTAAGACTAGGGTGTCCTAGAGTCTATAGTTTCTTCTTGATGTTAATATTCTATGGTTTTCCACAACAGTAAGATTGGGTGACCTCCAGAAATTCATCTGAGCCAGTGCCCAAGATGTCAGGCCAATTGGCTTGATTTCCAGCATTGGTGGAGCCCAGCTGCTCACTCCCCAACCTGAGAGTGAGGGAGATCAACTGAAAGACAAATATCAGATTCCTTTCTGAAGCCTTCCCCCTGACCACCCCCCCCCCATCTTAACATTGGCCATTAAAAGTATGGATTCTGTCTTCTGTGGTAGTTTTATGTCTGGCATAGAGTTCTGGAAAGTATTCTTATGAAATACCTGTAGAAAAAGAGAAAGAACTATTTGCCTCTCTCTGTAGTTCTTAGATCATCCTGCTGTGAGTAAGCAATGCCTAATTGCATGGAGATTGTCATGAGGAATAACTAAATCAATTCACACATGATGCTGAAGAACAAAGATAACAGCACCTATATAATATCCAGTTAAATGCACCATTCAATGTTTTTACTTCCATGACGTGAAGTTGATATGTTGATTAAAATAACTTTCTGTTATTAGGTGTTCATTTCAGAAGGAAATGCTTTATATTTGGGTGATATTTTCCATTTTATTAATGAAGTGCTAATATATAAAAAAATTAAAATCTCATTAAAGAATCCAAAAGATTAATATTTTATAAATAGTAATCCCATCACATAGCATCATCTCAGAGTTGGAAGTGTCCTTGGATAAGTTGAGAGTCTTACCTTATGCATGAATTTCCTCCACAGCATGCTGAGTGCACTATCTCCAGCCTCTACCTAGCTCCCAGCATGGACAAAATTATTTTCTTACAACAGTTGATTTGAGTGTTGGATTGCTGTAATTGTTTTTAGCCTTTTCTAATACTGAACTAAAATCAACTTCCTTTGATTTCCACCCTGCTGGACTTTTTTTTCCTGTTTCCTTTTCTTTCTTCCCCATTCCTCTCACTTCCTTCCTTCCTTCCTTCCTTCCTTCCTTCCTTCCTTCCTTCCTTCCTTCCTTCCTTCCTTCCTTCCTGTTTTCCTTCCTTCCTTCCTTCCTTCCTGTTTTCCTTCCTTCCTTCCTTCCTTCCTTCCTTCCTTCCTTCCTTCCTTGCTTGTAGAATGGCTCTAAACTTACTGGTCTGGCATTTAAAGTTTAATTGAGAAGTCAGTGTGTGGTGTAAGGCATATGAGTGCTTAAATGTGCTATGTGAATGATCATTTGAACTGGGTCTTTCAAACAATGCAAAGAGGGTAAGGAAAAAAGTGAAAATATTTCATTCCCTTCGCCCCTCATTTGTTATGTTTTTAAGCACTCCCAACACATTGTTTTACTCATCTGTGTGAAATAGAGATCTCAGTTTTGGACTAAAGTGGAATTCAAACATGAATGGGCATGATTGCCATCTGGTAGGTGAGTCTATGAGAAGGTCATTTGTATTTCAAAAGTGAGGTGGTGTGAAGGGGGGGGCGTTTATGAAAAAAGTGGTTTGCTTTGCTTGTGCAGTTGATTTAGGTATTGAGACATAGAGAGCAAGAATGGCATTTGCCTGTCAGTCTGTTCCTACATGAGTCTATGGAGCTGCAACCAGAGGTAGAGGAACTCTTTGCATAAAGGACTCCATGAAATATGGGACTCCATCTGGGACTCTATGAAACCTGATAGTGCCTTTGGCTTCACAATGAGTTACAAAGTGTGAGTCAGGGAGAGAGGTGTTATCACTGTATCCCTTTGAGTCCCTGGAGGTTTACTGGTCTGAGAGTTTTTGGCAGTGGCACTTTTGCTCTGGAAAAATGGCACTGATGGAGTTAAACAGGCAAAGTGAGTGATTCAAGACCATCGTAATAGGGGAGCAAGACTGAAACTCAACTGCACTGAGACAAAAGATGGGAGAGTTTTTAAACCCTGGGGTGAACTTGTGGAAAGTAGCTAGAGGATGTTAGTGGGGAGGTTAGTCTATAATAGTGGTGAGTCCATCTGTTTTTGTTAATTGGCACTTATCAAGGTCAGGCTCCTACACTCCCACAGACAGGGAAACAGGTGCCCTATCTTTTGGGATGATTATATTTCAAAGAGATGGCTCCCAAGTCCTATAGAAAGACTTTCCTGGGTTGTAAAACTGGCAAGAGGCTGGGAGAAGATTTACATCTCAAAGGGGCAGGAAAGAATTTATAATTACAAGTCTTCTAAAGTGAAGGCTCTAAGAAAAGGGAAAGAGAGGGTGGGGGGCTAGAGTCAAGAAGAAGCCTGTCTGAAGTTTAGTCAAGCTGAGGGGCTGGTAAGGCCAATTTGGTCAGACATCCACATTGTCATGGGAAACAGCTATAGGAGTGGTCCTGAGAGGCACTGCCTTCAGGTGGTTTCAAGAGAGTGGGCATCACTGAAAAGACAGAGCTTGAAGACAGTGAGAGAACAGCTTGTGATAACTTGTGAGACACTCTCGAAACTCCTGGATGCATGTGGAGGGGTTTGCAAAGGGCTGAGAGTATGTGTAACAATGGTAGGAGGCAAGACCAGTGAAATCTGAGTTATTACCATTAAAAGCATCCTACAGATTGCCAATAACTGGCAAGGCCTGAAGAAATACTGATTACTGAAATAAAACATTTCAGATTGATTTTAAAATTACTATACCCTTCAGTACTGGAGTGCTTCTCTGTCCTTCATTATCTGAATGCTCTGGGAGAGCAGAAGTGGCATTGATAGACAGCTAAAAGATCTGAGTTTTTGTTTTGTTTTGTTTTTTGCTTTTATTTTTTATTCTACCTTTTATCAGCTAAATGAGCTTGTATGAGTCACTCATATTTCTTTTACTTCTTTATCAAGAAATTGGTTATAATATATCTACTTCATATGGTTGTTATCAGGATGAAATCAGTGTATGCCTTCAGTAAGATGCCTTTCTTTTGACCTCTAATGTTGCATGCATGACTTAAACACAGCCTTAATGTGACCCTAAGTAGGACTATTGTAGCTTTTCATAATCAGATCACTTCTTCTATTCTTTGTTTATGCAAATTTATTCCAGTTCCCATTAATTTCAGCAGCACATGCATGTTTTAAATAGTTTTTTTTTTTCCCTATTTCATCTGCCATGCTTTATCTATCTCCCAGCTTACCAAGTGTTGGACTTGGGCTTCCTTCGTGTCTACATAATCCATCTCACAGGAGGGCCTTTAAGAAAATGTAAGTCAGAAAGAATCTTGCCCCATATGCTCCCACCTGAACACACATGTCGCTATTTGCTTGTCAGTGTTTTGGTGTTTTGTTAGTGGTTTTTATGTTCTTTATGCATCTGCTGGAATCTGTCCAAAGTACACTATGTAGCCATAAGCTGTTGGATATCATTATCTATTATGATCAATGATCCAGTTTAAAGAACATCTAAAGAAGATGCCAAGGAAAAGTGTGTAATCTTTGATAGAAAATGTGGGTGTTGATAAAAAAAAAATCATTGTTTGATGAGTAAATTAAACATTTGCTTATCAGAAAAAAAAAGAAATTCCTAAGTTCAAAGGAATTGCTTATTTTTTCATTAAATCCTCAGGATAAAAAAATAACTATTTTGAGAGGACTGTCTAAAGATGCAGTCGCAGTTACTTTGGTAGCTGGCCCTTGTTCTGTACTAATTTAGTCTGAACAAGACCCGAGTGTGTGCTATTCTTTGGCTTTATAGTCCTCTAACCATAGGCACTGATGGCATTCATGATTATGGATTAAACAGGGCCAACTCTTGTCAGTAATTTGTTAGAAAAGTCCCACAGAGATACCCATGGTGCTGCTGAACAATGATGTTGGTAGTGTGTTGTTTTGCTTTAGGAAAAGCTATAGCATTCCAACATGAGATTCAATGCCTGGTTCTGGAAGCCTCCTCTCTATTTGATGTAAATTAAGCCTTGAGTACACTCTGCCTGGTATTGCAATTAGCTTCTGCGGCCTGACCAAATTCTAATGTGTGCAATTGCAGATTACTTACCACTGGATAAGAAATACACTCCGTCATAGCCTAGCTTTGTTATATAATTTTGCCTGGGGTTGTTAAATCACTGTTGCATTCTGACACTGTGTGTAGCCAGTGGGCTTTTAAAGATTTCAGCATGAAAGGATCTCAAGAAAACATGAAAATCTTTTAACATAAGGTTATCTCCAGGAGACTACTTTTTGGTTTAGTTATGTGATTATATTTGAACAAATGTATTTTTCTTCACTTCTACTCAGTGTTTTTTAAATCGATGGACTTTCACGATAGGTTTTCAGATCTTGTGCTTTCAATATCATTTTTAGGGGGTAGAAGTTTCGGAGTGAGATACTAAGTGTTTTGTGAGATGAATAAATTAAAATATCAATTAGACAATATTTTGCTGATCTGATTTTTTCTGGAAATACAAATGTTAGAAAACTGGTATTCTTAAGAGAAAATAAAATTTTTGGAGGGTAGCTGCTGGATAGTCTAATATTTTACCTACTGATGAAGTCACATTTTGAAGAAAGTATTAATTGAGGTGCAGTTGGATTCTTTGTGAGGGGGCAACAAAGGGCTGCTTGGTTAACACCAGGATCAGCAAACTACAGCCCACAGGCAAAATCAAGCCCACCAACTCTTTTTGTAATCAAAGTTTCAATGGAGTATGGCCACACCCATTTATTTATGTATTTCCTATGTCTGCTTTTATAGAGACTGTATGGCCTAAAATATTTATAGCTGGCTGTTTCTAGAAAAAGTTTGCCAAGGTGCCTGGGTGGGTCAGTCGGTTGAGCGTCCAACTTCAGCTCAGGTCATGATCTCATGGTCTGTGAGTTCGAACCCTGTATTGGGCTCTGTGCTGACAGCTGAGAGCCTGAAGCCTGCTTCAGATTCTGCATCATCTTCACACTGCCCCTCCCCCTCTCCCACTCTGCCTCTCTCTTTTTCAAAAGTAAATAAATATTAAAAAAAAAAAGTTTGCCAACCCCTGGTTATACCATTAACTTTATCTTGTTGAATCAGAATTGAGTGTGCACATCCTCCAAACTATGGGAGAATCAAACCACATATTTGACAAACAGTATAACCTAGGACTTTCCCTTCCCTTGGACTCTGGTTAGACATTGATGGCAACTGTAGGCTTCCCTTTGTCTTTCCTCTTTCTCAAGGTACTGGACCCTAGCTTTCATTTGTAATTGTGGCACCAGTAATTTGGAGTTGATAAACTATTGTTGGACTGATGGTGTGTATTTTTACCCAAATCATTGGAGTTATGTTTTGAACCCAATGAAAACACGTGTTTTGTAGCAGCTTCACATTTTAGGTGGCCTGTTTAGAACTACCCTTGTGCTACAATTAGTTACATTATAAAGTAGAAAAACATACTTCTCTTTTATCGTTGGACCAAGCTGGTCACACGTCCTTTTCTAAAACATTACTATAGACTTGATCAGAATTGATACCTGCATTTTGGAATAGGCTTACTTATCCCTGCATCACTTGGGAGATGGAGGGACACTGAGAATGCTTATTCTCCTTTGGCCCCTCCAGAACTACCCATTCTTCGTCTATTTTATCTCGAATTCTTCCAAAAGCAGAACTTGAGAAAAGGAATACATGAAGGTAGTTATTTTGGGATATGATGTTAGGGAACACTAACTGGGGACTGAGATTAGTAACACCGAGAAGGAGGTGAAGCTAATCCAAGAATGGAATTATTGAAGTTGAGTGTTAGTTACTGTTATGAACAACTGGGGCTCATCTAGCTAAAAATGGTCTGAAGAACTATGTAGTTCCACTCCCAGAATGGTTTGCTCAAGACATGGAAGAGGATATATTTATTGACTGGCTTCCAATCCTGATAGGTTAAGGGTTGCCCCAGCAGCCACTAACTACCTTGCATGTACACTTTTGAGTATGCTGCAGCATGGATAGGCAGTCTAGTTTCGTGTAGGGGTCTCACCCAGTGAAGGCAAAAGATTGCGAGGAATAAGAGATAGCTAAGTCCAGGGGCTATTGCTGCAGCTGGTTGACATAGAAATGGCCAGAAGAGAATAGTGGGCCAGAGGAATGTGAGACAGAACATAAAAGATGTATGTCTCACTGCCCTTCTTAACCTGCTCTATGCCTCAGAGGGCTGATCTCTGTGGCCTAGATCATCTGAGCTCCCTTGCCAATTTGACTTCTCATTGAGTCTTGGTACTAGGAGACATGACCAGAGATCTGAAGGCAGGAGAATAGAATGGTTGGGTATTTATTTCCCCTGCTTCTTCCCTCCCTGTACTGCCACTGGATGCAAATCCAACTGGGTAGTGCTGCTTCTGAGGCTCCAGCTCTCTTTCAGTTTTGGTATTGCCATTCTCTTTATACCAAAAGCCACAGATACTTCCAGGAGGCCTTCTCCCACAGCTGTTGCTCTCCCTTGGGTACAATAACCTCTTGTCCTTTTTTTTCTTCAGGCCTAGAGTAGGTTTTTAGTTTTCTGCTGCTGCTGATCCTTGGACCCTGCCCAACCACTCTAAACAGTCTTTTCATTAAACTTTCATCTGTTTAATCCTTTGTGCTTTGTTTTCAATCTAAATAAAATTGAGATTCTGTTAGCAGTAAAGAAGGGAGAAGTGTTTTTGGGGTTGGCATTAAAGAGCATCCATTATTCCTGTTATAAGGGCCAAGATCAACAGAAAGCTTGCCACCAATGTAATGACTTCAGTACACTTTGAAAAATAGCACAGCGACTAAATTCCTATTCTGGGACAGTTTTCATCTTCAATGGCCCCTATTTCCACATTTTGGATTATTGAACTGAGGCAAATGCTATATTTTAAATGCTGTATTTTAAATTTTCATTGCATTATTTTTTCTTCTTATAACATTACTGTTTTTTTCAGTGTAAAGGATTAAAGTAATGCAAAAAGGTTTAAAGATGAAACTGAAAATCTCCTTTAATTCAACCTCCCACAGAGAAATATTAATATATTGGTATGTTTTCCTTCAAACATTCCTGAATGGAACTATAAAATAAGTCCGCACTTCCATTTTATGTGTGGAAGGAGGACACAGAAAATATGTAGATGGGGGGAGAGTAAAGGAGAATTAAGTCACTTTGTTGCTGGGCAAGCACCAAGTTTAAGTATCTCTTATTATTCAAGGATGCACAAACAAGAAAAAAGAAAACAGAAGGAAAAAAAAAGAAAAAAAAGCAGTAAATATTTATAGTTTCCCCCCCCCAAAACATAAGTCAACAATCAAAGGAAGACCATGCTTTTCAAGAACATTTTCTATGGTTAAATACTTGTGGCAACTTAAATGCCATCATGGGGATATGGATAAATGAATTATGGTGGGTTAATTCAGTTGTGCTTGCTCATTACTTTGAGAACAGTGTTAAATTTTTGAGAACAATGTTATTTCAATGAATGGATATGATAGCCATTCTGTGATGCATATGAAGTGTTTATAAGCATGTTAAAAGTATTTGTTCAAATGCTATTTGTGCACTACTTTGAGAACAGTGTTATATGTCATACGTTAATAGAATGAGGTAGACTACTATATGATAATATGAAATGATCTTCAAGATGTATTAAGTGAAAAAATCAAGGCTAACATAAAATGATCCCATTTGTATTAAAACCAGAAAACATAGGGGCACCTGGGTGGCTCAGTTGGTCAAACATCCAACTCTAGATTTTGGCTCAGGTCATGATTTCATGGTTCATGAGTTTTAGTCCTGTGTCGGATTTAGTCCTGTGTCGGATTTTAGTCTGTGTCAGGCAGAGCCTGTTTGTAATTCTCTCTTTCCCTGTCTCTCTGCCCCTTCCTTGATCTCTCTCTCTAAATAAATAAACTTAAAAAAAAAGCACAGAAAACATAAATATGCATTTACATGCTTTTGTATACATAAAATATTTCTGGAAGGAAATGAAAAATTATTAACAATTTTTGATTTTAGGAAAGGGGTAAATATTTGGGATGAGAGATTTGCTTTTAATTATATATATTTTTGTCATGTTTGATTGCTTTTTCTGTTCACATATTACTTATTCAACTGGAGGAGATTACTTGAGGGAACAAAATCACATTTTAATTGTGCACTCAATTAACTTTCAGAAGGCACAGAATCTCTGAAAATGAGAGAAGAAAGAGGACATAAAAAAAGTAGAAAGGGGTTTCTACACAGTTGTAAGTAAAAAGGGAACTGACAAGAAAAGTTTAAATTGGAAAGAAATTTAAAATGTAATGAGGAAATTAAAGCATATGTTAGAGTACAGATAAAAATCATTTCTTAAGAGAAATAATGGTGACTTGAAAGACTTCTTTCAACAATTTCCCGGAATTCATAAGATAAGAATAAGAAAAAAGGAGAAGATATTAACAAGAAAGAAGAGGACAGGTGTATAAGGCAAAGAAGAGAAGTTCAACCTACAGAAAATTGTTCTTCCAAGAGACGAGAAAAAAATTGAACAGAGCAACATCAGGAAATAATGGCGTAAAACCTTCTTGAGGTGAAGAACATCCTGCAGCAGCACATAAAAATTGGGCAAAAGAAAAACAACATTTAGACATATTCTAGTGAAATTTCTGAATTTTAACAGGAAATAAAGAATCTTCAACGAAGAAGGAAAATGTAGTGAGAACTGAAAATGTAGTGAAGCTGATCTTAATCCAGCATAATAATGAACATTAGATGTCAGTGGAGTAATGTCTACAGCATTTTAAAGTAAGTAAAAATAATTTGAGATCTAACCCTGAATTTCCTGTTTAGTCATGGTAACTATCATGTATAGAGACTTTTTATTTAGTATATATTGATGTACTTATTATGAACTTTAGAAAATATACCCCACATATTACTCCTGATGAAAAAAGATTACATTAAGATACATTTAAACCAGACAAGATTTTAAAAATAATTTTATTTTTAAAGAAAATAAATGTTTTTCATCCTTTCTGCTCCTGAAAGGATGAAGTAGACATGTTTTCTTTATTCTTCCTGCTAAGTACAAACTTCCTGCACATTACATATAAAACAACTATAAGAAGACTTTGAAAGGTAGAGAGAAGTCACTAACTGACGATCTTGGGACCTAAGAAATAACACAGTGCTAAATTCCCTTGGATTTCCTCTTTGCCTCATACATCCCAGATTTGGAACTAAAGAAGCCAGCAACCCAGAAAAACCAATGGATACAGATTTAAAAATCCCACCAAAAGCTTCTTCCTTCTAGTCAAAGGACCAGGTAAGGGGAAGCCTAAAAATACTGAAAACTTTTAGACAATAAGCATTCTATTATAACAAAAAAACTCAGAAATTCTCTGACCTCTCTCTCACCCATGACACCAAAGTTTGAGTGGGGATCCTAGACTTCTGTCCTTGCCAGAATGGGACAAGGTTTTCATTCTTTAGGTCAGGGTGGTGTCAGAGAAGGCTGAGTAAGGGCCCAAACTTCCATATCTGTTGGGCAGTAGTAAGGAGGCCTCACACACTCAGCTGTGCCAGTGGAAACCACATAGAAATCTTGGACTTCCAACCCAGTGCAGTAATGAAGCACTTCTACTCCTCCTTCTGGAGTAGTATCAGAGGACATCTAGAATGGAGTCAAGGGTCTCATCACTTCCCAGGTTAAGAAGGCCACTCATATTTCCCATGACGTCAGTTGAGACCACAATGAACAATTTTATACACATAAATTTGATAGTTTATATGAATGGACGAATTCCTCAAAAAAGCAAATTACCATAATTCACCCAGTACAAAATAGATAATTTGAATAGCTCTGTAACTATGAAAACATTGAATTCATTATTTTAAAACATCCTAAACAGAAATCTCCAAGCCTAGATGGTTATCCTGGAGAATTCTACCAAACATTCAAGGAAGAATTCACAGCAGTTGTATACAATCTCTTCCAGAAATGAGACAAGAGGAAAGTATATCCCAACTCATTTTATGACACTAGTATTACTCTGATAAAAAAAAAAAAATTAGTCAAGGGGTGCCTGGGTGGCTCAGTCAGCTAAGCATCTGACTCTTGGTTTTGGCTCAGGACATGATCTCACAGTTCATGAAATTGAGTCCTGAGTCAGGCTCTGTGCTGACAGTGTGGAGCCTGCTTGGGATTCTCTCCTCTCTCTGTCCCTAATTCCCACTCTCAAAAATAAATAAATAAGCTTAAAAAATTAGTCAAAGACAGTACAAAAAAAAGAACTATAGACCAATATCCTTCATGAATTTAGAGGCAAAATTCTTAGCAAAATATTAGCAAGCAGAATTCAGCTAAATATAAAAAAATTATGCATCATGAATAAGTGGGATTTGTTCCAATAGTGCAAGGCTGGTTTAATATTTGAAAATTAACCAGTGTAATCCACCATATTAACAGAATAGACAGAAGAAATTACATGCCTATAGCAAGCAATGCTGAAAAAGCATTTGTCATAATTTAGTACCTATTATGTCAAAAAGCACTTTACATAATTCAATACATATTTACCACAAAGACTTTCATAATAAATAGGAATAGAATGGAGCTTCTTAAATTTGATAAAAATCATGTACAAAAATCCTACAGGTAATATTTTACTTGTGAAAGACTGAATACACTCCTCTAATATTGGGAAGAAGGTAAGGAGATATCTACTCTCAACAATTTTATTCAATATAGTGCTAGAAGTTCTACCTAAAGCAAGAAGGCAAGAAAAGGAACTAAAAAGTATTAGATTAGAATGGAAGAAATGGAAATGGAATTAGAATGGAGGAAAAAGCCTGTTTCTGTTTTCAGAAGACATAATCATCTACAAAGAAATCTCAGAGAATCTACATAAGAACTCATGAAATTAATGGGGCACCTGGGTGGCTCAGTCAGTTAAGCGTCTGACTTCAGCTCAGGTCATGATTTTGCAGCTCGTGGGTTCCAGCCCCACGTCGGGCTGTGTGCTGACAGCTCAGAGCCTGGAGCCTGCTTCAGATTCTGTGTTCCCCTCTACTACTCGCGCGCTCCCTCTCTCTCTCTCTCTCTCTCTCTCTCTCTCTCTCTCTCTCTCTCAAAAATAAATAAATAAAATAAGCATTAAAAAAAACTCATAGAATAAGTGAGTTTAATAGAGTCACTAGAGAGGCATAGAAAAATCTATTTTATTTCTATATACTAGCAATGACCATGTAGAAATCAAACTTAAAAATAAAATACCATTTAAATTTGCTCAAAAAACCCCAGCGAAAAATACTTAGGTGTAAAACTATCAAATCTATCAAAATGTGAACAAGACTTGAATACTAAAAACTACATTCTAAATCCAAACATTCAATGCTTTCATAAGAATGCTGATGAAAGAAATCAAAGATTACCTAAATAACTGAAGAGATGTACTGTGTTCATGAATTGGAAGACTCAACATAGTAAAAATGTCAGTTCTCCACAGATTGATGTACAAGGTTTTCTTTAATATCTTTATTTTTGAGAGAGTGAAAGTGGCAAGAGGGGCAGAGAGAGGAGGACAGAGGATCCAAAGCAGGCTCTGCACTGACAGCCACGAACGGATGTGGGGCTTGAACTTATGAACCAAAGATCATGACCTGAGCCAAAGTTGGATGCTCAACCAACTGAGCCACCCAGGTGTCCCTTGATATACAGGTTTAGTCAATTCCTTTCATAATCCCAGACATATATTTTGTAGATACGCGCAAGGTTATTAGACTTTTTATTTATATTATTATTTTTAATTATTTATTTTGAGAGAGAGACAGCATGAGTGGGGGAAGGGAGAGAGAAGGAGAGAGAGAATCCCAAGCAGGCTCCACACTGTCAGTGTAGAGCCTGACGTGGGGCTCAAACACATAAACCAGAGATTACGACCTGAGCCGAAACCAAGAATCGGACACGCAACTGACTGAGCCACTCAGGTGCCCCAAATTTTATTTTTAAGAGAGAGAGAAAGAAAGAGAGAGATGCCTGTGTGGCTCAGTCTGTTAGGCCTCTGAGTTTGGCTCATGTCATGATGTCATGGTTTGCAGGTTGGAGACCCAAGATGGGCTCTGTGCTGACAGCTCAGAGCCTGGAGCTTGCTTCAGATTCTGTGTCTCCCTCTCTCTCTCTGGCCCTCCCCCACTCGCTGTCTCTCTCTCAAAAATAAATAAACATAAAAAAGAGAGAGAGGCAGAGTGTGTGTGTGTGTGTGTGTGTGTGTGTGTATGTGTGTGAGAGAGAGAGAGTGTGTGCTTGCATGTACACAAGTGGGGGAGGGGCAGAGAGAATCTCAAGCAGATTTTACACCCAAGGCAGAGTCTTGCACAGGACTCGATTACACGAACCATGAGATCATGACCTAAGCCAAAATCAAGAGTCGAATGGTCAACCAGCTGAGCCACCCAGGCACTCCAAGCTTACTCTACCTTTTAAATGGTTAAGTCAAAGAACCAGAATAGCTAGAACAACTTGAAAAACAATAAATTAGGAGGAATCAGTGTACCCAATTTCTACAGCATCCTGACTGTATGTTATTGGCAGGATAGATACATAGATCAATGAACAGAATACAGAATTGAGAAATAGGCCCACACAAATATGCCTACTTGATTTTTTACAAAGGTACAAAAGCAGTCCAATGGAGGGAAACTAGTCTTTTCAACAAATGGTGCTGGAGTAAAGTGGATATCGATAGAAAACCAGATATATAAACCTTTGGAAAACCAAAAGTAATCTACTAGTTAAAAATAGAAGTAAAACAAAAAGTATGACCAATATAGCAAAACATGGGAGAAAAAAGAGTAGACATAAAAGAATAAGTCTAGCAAGTAGGGGGCATAAAACATGTTATATATGTAAAAGGAATAGAGTAAGACCCAATATATAAATTATGATAATACATATAAGTGGGTTGACCTTTCTAATAAGAAAACAAAGATGTTCAAGTATAGTTAACAAACACATATCAAATAAAATTGCAAGAAAAAATTCTAAAAAGGTAAATGCTAAAGAAGAGATATATGAAGAAGGAGTATTTCAAAGTAAAAGCTAGTAAGAAGATACATTAGGCAACCACAAACAGATATAAAGCACAGATAGTAATATTAACATCAAAGAATATACAATTCATGGCAAAAACCATTAAAGGGGACCAGGAAGGTTTTTTTTTTTTTTGTATAGATGTAATAGTTATTAATTTGAATGTACTGAATAAAATCAAAATATATAAGAAAACACTAAAAATATGAGATTTTGAACACACCTCTCAGTTTTTTTTAATGTTTATTTATTGTTGAGAGAGAGAGAGAGTGAGTAGGGGAGGGGCAGAGAGAGAGGGAGACACAGAATCCGAAGCAGGCTCCAGGCTCTGAGCTGTCAGTACAGAGACCGATGTGGGCTTGACCCACGAGCCTTAGAGCTGTGAGATCATGACCTGAGCTGAAGTTGGCTGCCCAACCAACTGAGCCACCCAGGTGCCCCCATACCTCTGAGTTTTGAACAGATCAGTCACACATAAGGAAAAGAACATTTTAATCAATTTATCGTAGCATTTAATAGTATAATTTATAACATTTATATTTATAATATATAATAAATATCCTATGTAGTATTATAATATAATAATATGGTATATAAAATAAAATAATAGTGTCTGAATTAAATAATTTATAATATATTTCATTCAAACTCTATTTATTACTAACAGAGTATACATTTTTGTCAACCCACAATCAAACATTTACAAAAAAATTGAGAACTTATTAGTGCACAAAGAAACCATAAGTTCTAGAAAGCAGAATATAATGGGTACATTTTTGGCTCTAATGAAAATAAACCAGAAATTAATAATAAGGAAGCAAAATATCTCCAATTTTTTGTTTGTTAAGATTAAACAAACATTAATACAAACTGGTGTTCTGCAAACTCAAAGAGAAGTTCAAATCAGTTATTAGAAAAAACAATGGCAAGGAAGTCGTTAAGTAAAAACATTAATGGCATCTTATCAAGCCTGCAATCAGAAGCAAATTCATAGTTTTACATTTTTTCATTATTAAACAAGAAAAAATAAAGCAATTAACTCAGTAAATTCTTAAGGTAAAACCAAATAACAGGAAGTTAAGCAGGACCTTGTGTGTTCTGTTCAGAGCTGGGGGCGCAGGCCTGTGTCCTGAAGCTAGGACATGTGCTCTATAAACATTTGTTAAGTTGATATGTGAATGAGTGATTAAGCGAATAAAAATAGAATTTGTGGAATAAAAAGAATATTAATAGAACTGAAAATCTATGACTTCCTAAATAGGCTCAGTCTGCATTCTTCTTAAAAAAAAAAAAAGTTTATTTATTTTTCCTGAGAGAGAGAAAGGGGCAGAGAGAGAGAGGGGCAGAGAGAGAGAGGGACAGAGAGAATCCCAACCAGACTCCAAGCTGTCAGCACAGGGCCCGACGTGGGTCTTGAACCCACGAACCTAAGATCATGACCTGAGGCAAAACCAAGGGCTGGACGCTCAACCAACTGAGCCACCCAAGTGCTCCATCAGGCTGCATTCTTGAAGAGGACTCCACCCTTTGCTCTGGGAAGCTGTGATAATGGACAGAAAGGTACAAGTACCTGTTTCTAGGGCAAACAGGTGAGCTGAGCCAAGTGTGGTCTCAGATGTATGGGTGGGGGTGCTAGAGGCCTCATGGTTCATTTCTGGAATGTTCGGCACCTTCTAGGGGGAAATCTGTTACAGTGGGAGGTTTGTCTTAGAACCTCTCCTGAACACACAGTTTTAAATAGGAGAAGGTTGTTATACTGCTGGGCCTGAGAAATGGAAGGAGAGGGAGGGTTTTCATTGCTACAGGAAAGAATGTAGAATCATTAAAGACTCATTTTGATTACTCACTTCCTTCCAGAAAAGAAAGAGCAACAAATAGTATCCCAAGCTAATGACACATTGTGAGATATATTAACTGTAGAGAAAGTCACTTTTCACAGTTTCCTGTTTCAAGTCACTCTGACTGGCTGATTTCACTTCTATGTGCAACATCCCCAAGTCTTCTGCTGTTGAGGGGAAATGATATATTTTTATCCATTATCAATCCTTAGCTCTCAAAAAAATCCCATTCCTTTTACCTGTGAAAAAAATCAGCCAAATTGAAATGAAAGTCTTCAAATTTCAAAATATTGAATAATATAGATAATTAAAATTTCCTATCATAGCCTGGCCTCCCACTTAAAAGAGCCCAACATACTCCTTTTGAATTAGATAGTATTTTTCAAGATCCTGTTTAGACTCCTAGTCAACCCCTCTAACTTCTCAGGTGCTTCACACAAAAGACTGGTTTGCCGTTTTGCTTTTGTTTGGAAGGTCACCTTTATCAGGGCTATAATTAATTCTTGCCAGGCTAATAGTGTTCCCTGTGATTCACACAGGTCTTAAGGGGAGAAAATTGATAATCTAATAACCATAGCAAAGTGAGACATCTTCACCTTCCAGACCAGGTATCTGGCTTTCTCTTTTTTGGCTTACAAAGTGGTCTGTGGTTATGAGTGCTGCTAGCTGTAGGAGAAATTAAAAAAAGTTCCTTGGCTTTCTGCAGGTTACAGCCTGTCCCGGTTTTCAAGTACAAAGTCAGATTCTGAGTCAGCCCATCCCTGTACCTGGAATCAGAGGCTTTTCATGCAATAAGATACAACAGCTTAGCTTGCATGAGGTTTTTGGGAAAAAGCCAAATATTCAAAAAACCATCTGCTTGCACTGCTCATAAATCACAGAAATGATTGCCCTTGATCTGCAGCCATTCCCCATTATAGAGGATATTGGTTTCCAAAAGATGTCACAGCATATTGAAATGAGACAGTCTCTTCCAAGCAGAAAATTCCTCTTCACAATTGCATGATATAGTGGAGTAGAATTATGTCATGTTAGCCCTCAAAGGCAGATAGGATCTCAGAGAAGATGCAGGTGGAGGAGTGGTTGTAAATTTTGCAACTAGCATAAAGGACAAGCCACTAACATTTTTTATGCTTTGCTCCAGTCAAATGTTGTAAGAGTTCGAAATGATTGGGAGCGATGAGTTGTATTTCTGAAGATGTCTTTTAACCAGGTGTCCGTCTTGTCACTCGTAATACTGTTTCGCACCAAGAGTGAAGACAACGGCAGTTAATAGAATGAGTATAAAGAATGACTGTACTGCAAACAGCCCTTGAAATCTAGACACCGTTATTATTTAGCACTTGGGGAGCCATCTGCAGAATACTTGGCATTGTGCAAAGCATAAGGGATAGCAGGACAGCTGGCCGATGGCTCTGATGATCTAAGTGAGACACAACCTTCCGAGGAGCTGGCATGGCACATGCATGCTCCACTCATTTACCCTCTGTTGTAACAGCTAGTGAAGGACTGGGCCTGAAATCCACAAAGCATTGGGAAATTCCTACTTTAACACCCAGGGTTCATTCCAGCTGGGCTGATCTGACAGCATGTTTCTGGGTGATCTGTAGGGAACAACTTGCAGTAACAGGCTCATAAGTAGTATCTTTGTGGAGGAAACGGTTCCAATGGAGGTTCTCTTGTCCTAAGTTTACTTCACCATCTGGCCTGAAGTTACTCATGTGGTGTATACCTATCTTGATTGACATGAAAATTCTATTGTTATTAAGTGGTGTTATGTGTCTCTGGTAAGTATTCAGATGGTCTTCAATAAGCAGTAAGTACTATGAGTGTTAACCAACCTTGATGATCATTTTGGTTTAAATTTGTTTTTCATGATGGTCCTGTGAGATTTTATTGACTTGTTTTAGCTACTGAGGATGTTGGGCTATCTTATGTCTCATGCTTGGGACTGGGAAGTAGGGAAAAGTCCAGAGTGGGAGAGAAAAGAAGAAGACAGTGGATAAGCGAAAGATTTTGGTGTTTTACAGACTTGGGTTTGCATTCCAGTTCTACTGCTTAGGAAATACATGATGTTGGACAAGTTATATAACCTCTCTATGGCTAATTTTCTTCATTGATAATAATAATACTACCTCATAAGAATGTTATGAGGATTAAAATATGCATATATATATATATATATATATATATATATATGTATACCCAAATGAGTACTCAATAGTGGGTAGCTATTATTACTCCCATTCAAGAAAGTGATAATTCCAGGACAAACTCTGATAGAGTAAAGTTAGTGTCAGACAGAATTGAACAACCAAAGTGAAAATAAAGACTAGGGCAAGATCATTTCCTTTATCCCTCAATTCCTTATGTGTTTCATCAGTTCTTATGGGGTAGATTGTTCAGACCGAATTAATATTGAACACTCTGTGTGTATGTGTGTGTGCGTGGGGGGGTGCATGTACACATGCATGTGCCTGTTTCTGTGTGTACATGCTTCAAGGAAAAGAAATAGGCTCTGTACCTGAGGGATGGAGATCTGTCTCAAGGACACATAGGAAGTAAAGAAATATTGGGAGCTCTTTGCAGCTACCTTGGGCGTCAAGAGCCTGGAATGAGGTTCCCAGCTGTTTAGGCTACAGCAGCAGCTCCAGTGACTGCTGTGTGTGTGAAGACTCAAACATTCATCATTCCTCAGAAAGATGCCCATTACCCACTGCCCCCGTGCTTTAGTGAGCACAATTGTCTTGGCTAAAGTTGTACCTTACCCTCCTTCTCTTGACTTTCAGAACAACTCATTGTCTGCCTTCTATTGCTTCTCTCTGAGGACCGAGTCTCCAGTTGTCTTGTATGTACTCCAAGAACTTGCCTCCTTGGCATAGTTGAGTGATCCAAGGATGGACGCCTAAGCTGAGACAATGTTATTCTTTCTCACAGGAATTGCAAACTCAGGATGGATAGGTAGGGAGGAGCAGCTGAGTGTTGTTAACAGCCACCCCCTAGAGCAGGGTTTCTCAACTCTGGCACTTTGACATCTTAAGCTGGAAAATTTGTTGTGGGGGCTGTCCTATCTGAGCATTATGGGATGTTTAGCTGTATCCCTGGCTTCTACCCACTAGATGTTGGTAGCACACTCTCCGTACCCCTCTCTCCCCATCAGTGTGACAATAAAAAATGTATCCAGATCTTGCCAAATGTCCCTTTGGGAGGAAAAAGCACTTCAGGCTCAGAACCATCACTCTAGAGCAGTGCTAGAAAAGTGTGGCCTAAGGACAGACAGCGTCAGCATCATCTGGGAGCTACTTACGCATAGAAAATATTGTCTCTCACATCAGAACCAATGAATCAGAATCCAGTGGTAGAGTACCAGACGATACATTTCACAAGGTTTGCAATGACTTTTGTGCTTACTAAATTTTGAGAACCACTGCTCCATACTTTGTTATCCCAGGTGTGATTGGAGTGTCCACAGCCTCAGATAATATGAGAGTTTGTTAGGAATACAGAATCTTAAACCCACCCCAGACCCAGGTTCAGCATCACCTAGGAAGTTGCTGTAAATGCAAATTGTCTCTAATTGATTTTTATGTATATCAGAAACTCGGATTGGAGCCCAACAATCTGTTTTAATAAGCCTTCTAGGTGATTTTGATACAGATACCTTCAACAATGGCTGAGGATTGGAATCACCTTTGGGATTTTAAAGAATATTGATACTTGGGTCTTATTCCAAAAGATTCTGATTTTAACTCATTTAGGGTATGGACTGAGTATCAACACCAGAATTTTATAATTCTCTTGTAATTATCATGTGCAGGAAAACTCGAAAACCACCACCAAAGACAGAGGGTCTTCAAACTCAACTGAAAATGTCTGGAGTTTCCATGGTTTCTTCACATCTCAAATCTTCATTGCTCAACCCCTATTTTAATTTGGGGGCCACTTCTATACTCTTCCAATAACGTTTTCAACTAAGCTAGCCAGAACCCATTTCTGTTGCTTACAACCTTAATAACCTCAACCCAAATAGCCATCATATAGGGGAGACATTGAGGTAGACTCTCAGGAAACCTATAAAGTCAGGTATTTGGAATTGGTCATTGGATTGTGTGTGTGAGGGGGAAGCACCCCAGTATATTCTGGGATAGAAAACTACAAGTCTGTGATACACAGTCAGCCATGAGGGACACTGTTCAAAAAGTATCTTCCTGCCTGTAGCCATTGGGCAAAAGGTTGCAGCTAGAAGTCATTAGCTTGTAATACTCAAAGGAGCTGAGGGATTGGTGCACTGGCTTGGACATGGAGGTTTGGGTAAGCCATCAACAATAGCTTCTATATGGGTTCATTACACTGATGATGTTAAAGTGATGGGCCTCGGAGAACAGGAAATGGGGGATACCTCAGATGTTTGGGTTCAAGGGCTAGGAGATAATGCCCACAAAATTTCTGGGGTTTGATACTTTGACATTTCTATGGCATTAAAGATTTAGAGTATTCTGGGATATTATTTCTATTTTATTTTTTTATTTCGTTTTAATTTTTTTTTTGAGAGAGAGACAGAGAGAGCATGAGCAGGGGAGAGGGGCAGAGAGAGAGAGGGAGACACAGAATCTGAAGCAGGCCCCAGGCTCTGAGCTGTCAGCACAGAGCCTGATGTGGGGCTCGAACTCATGAACTATGGGATCATGACCTGAGCCAAAGTCAGAGGCTTAACTGACTGAGCCACTGAGGGCACCCCTGGGATATTATTTCTAAAGTAAAGGGCAAGTGTATGTACCTGGTGTCTCCTACCATGGAGAAGGAGGCACAACACGGGGCACGGTGGTTTTCTACATATTCTGAAGATAGTTTATGATTATTTGAAAGAACATGTTGTGTATTGTCTGTGACCTATTTATTTGTTAATTTGAGTCAGCTTTCGTATGTTTTACTGTGTAACAAAAGCCTTGAGAATCTGAATGGCTTGCAAAAATAAGCATTTACTTTTCCTTTCTTTGATCACACATTGCCATGGCAGCTGTCCTACAGGTAGCAGGGAGGGCTCAGGTGTGCTCTATGTCTTTTCATTGTAGGCCCAAAGCTGAAAGAGTGCCACCTACTTGGGATGTTCTCCTGGTACAGGGTGGGGGCACAAGAGAACAATTCATACACGTCACATCTTAAAGTCTCTTTTAGGAACTGGAATACTTCATATTCACCCATATTCCATTGATCAAAGCAAGTCATATGGTGGCGAAACCCACAGTCTGTGAGAGAAGGAAACAGAGTAAAACAAGGCAAGATAAGACGGAGAAAGAATTATAAATTTATCTGAAAATCTCCCAGACCAAGAGATTTGGCTCTTTCATAGTAAAGTTCATGTTGTTTTTTACTCAACCCTAATTACCCAGCAGTTCCAAAGGTACTGTTTGGAGACCAGGATGCACAATGGAGTCTGTGATAAGCCCTCATGGGACAATCCAGTCATGATCTCTAGAATTTGAGAGCAGAGCCATGCTCTTCTTTCTAGGTAACTCCTCCTTTTTAAAGGGACTCTGGTGAAGACAGAATCCCTGCTCTTGGACAACTACAGGCTTTGAACTATTTATAAGCAACTAATGCTATTTGATATACTTAGCTTGAAAGCTGGGTATAGCTAGTACTATTCCATCATCAAATCAGATACCAAAGGCACAAATAGTTTGTACAATCAGGTTGCACACGTTCCCATCGTTCACATTGCCATGAGTTCCTCAGTTTATACCTATAGATAGTTTCATGGGTGGTTTCCCATAACCACGTGGCTAAAGATAAAACATTCTCCTTGGCTCTCTGTAAAATACTGATATGAATTGGAAGTAGCCTGTTGTATTACAGCTCCAGATAGGAGTGGCCCTGAAAGATGGTGGAGAAAATTAAACCTCTCTCTGGCCAGAAAACCAAACATAACAATTTGCTATTTACTTTGCCTAGAAGGAAATTTGGCTTAAAATCAGGATTTGTATTGATTTTTAGGCGATTGTTTTTGTCTGACCCTTGTTGGGAAAGAGCAAGATTAAAATAGTGTTGACAAGATAGTTAAGGAATGGTTTGACTGGATCTCACAGAATGAGCTTGGAGCATGAAAACAGTTGTGTCTCATTTATACCTTTCAGAAGACTTTCACTGTGGAAGAGACTCTTAGTTGTCAGGTAGACAGGATGGCCCACAGCTACCAGTCTTTTTCTGTTATTAGGCAGTACAGGTTTTAATCAGACGGCTTATGAATGAAGCAGGCATGGTGGCAGAGATAGATGCTATACTTGCTATAGGCTTAACTTTGTGAATTTCACCTCACTAGATATGACTTGCTTAGTTAGTATCATTGCTGGGTGACCAATTTTTCAAGCAATGGCTTCAAATCCTGAACCACAATCTAGCACCAAACCTCAGGGGTGCTTCCTGGATACCCAGTAATTAGATCAACTAAATTGGGCACCTGTCATCAGTGAATAAATCAGATTCTTTCTTTTCTTTCTTTCTTTCTTTCTTTCTTTCTTTCTTTCTTTCTTTCTTTCTTTCTTTCTTTCTTTCTTTCTTTCTTTCTTCTTTCTTTCTTTTCCTGTAAGAATAGATATGCATGTTCTGGACTTATATTTCTTTTTCTTCCTATACTCGTCGTTTTTGAGTTTATTGAAGGTCATATACTCTGTCAGAGTAAACATGTGACCCCTAAATTCACAGCAAAAGTAGTAAACAATGGGATGATACCCAAGGGATTACTGGACCCTATCATATGCCCTGTCATTCAGAAAATACTGGCCTTATAGGATGATTCAATGACCTAATAAAAACCCAGCTGTGACATGAGCTGGCGGTTATCACCTTGCAATTTTAGGGTGCTATTTTGTAAGATGCACTATTTGGTCTATATCTGTTATTGGCAGATTTGTAGAGGAAAACTCCAAGACATCCTTGGAACATTCTTATTTTTTTTTCTTTCTGAGAGTAAGTTATTCAAACTTTTCTTCACTTTTATGAAATAACTTGGTACATGTCCAACAAGCCACCTTCCCCTTTTTTGCCTTAGTTTGTCAGTTGGTTTCAGTTGCTTGCAACCAAGGATTCTTTTTTTTTTAAATATAATTTATTGTCAAGTTAGCTAACATACAATGTATACAGTGTGCTGTTGGCCTTGGGAGTAGATTCCCATGATTCATCGCTTACATACAACACCCAGTGCTCATCTCAACAAGTGCCCTCCTCAATGCCCATCACCCACTTTCCCCTCTCCCCCTCACCTTCCCATCAACCCTCTGTTTGTTCTCTGTATTTAAGAGTCTCTTATGGTTTGCTTCCCTCTCTGTTTGAAATTATTTTCCCCTTCCCTTCTCTGATGGTCTTCTGTTATGTTTCTCAGATTCCACATATGAGTGAAATCATACGATATCTGTCTTTCTCTGACTTATTTCACTTAGCATAATACCCTCATGTTCCATCCATGTTGTTGCAAATGCACCCAAGGATTCTTAATGAATACACCCTACTACTAAAGTATGTTTCTTCTTCTTCTTTTAAATAGCTATAAGAGAAGCCATAATGATCATTTTCATTGAAGCAAATAAAATAGTTGACAATTTTTCAAAAATATGGTGGACATTTTAGTTGTACACCCAGTATCCATTCTTCTTTACTTTATTCCTAAAAGAAATCCTGATATTCTTTAAGAAAGAAAGGTGCCCACTTTTAAAACATGAATTGCCCAGTCTCTTCTGCTGGGGATGACTAAAGAGAGACATAGCTCTAAGTAGATGCTGCTTTCGGAAAAGCATTTGAAAGGGAACAAGTAAGTCTTTCACCTTTTGCCCTCAGCATTTCCTTCTTTTCTTTTGCCTAGAATTCAGAGTGAGTTGAAGTTGGAGCATCTATCTTGTATCCCATGGATTAACAATGTAATGCAAAGCCACCTGCTGAGGATGACGGGGCAGAAGATAGGAGCTGAGACACTGATGTCATTGTGAAGTCCTTGGACTAACCACAGATTGCCAACCTCTGAACTTACTCTAATGAGAGAAGAGCTGAGACCTTTTTGATTAAACCACTGTATTTTGGGTTCTGTTACATTTAAATGAAGGCAACATTGAATTGGCACACATAACTTGCCTTTTTATTGGAGTTTCAGGACAGAACAAAAAAAACCTTTTTATTTCCATATAGATGACAGAGCTGTGCAGATTATTTGAGGCTGTTGAAAGAACAATTTATGGCCATTTTTTTTTCTTTTTTAGTGATTGAAATAACTAATAACTTTTGTTAAGATTGCTATGATTTTAGCTGACAAAAGGAACATAGATGAGGAATGTAGGAGAGGAATATGGTTTGATGTGCCAATTTCAGGCACATCTGCTTATCTTCAATTTATTTCCCAAACACAGAAATTACCTTATTTCTTAAAAGGTGCTATTTTTTCCCTGTTACCATTGAATTCTACCACCACCAGGGAATGTGCTCTTCCCTTTAGTGGTGCTGATGGCTTTGTGTTTTACCTTCAGCTCTGCAGAACTTTCTCCAGATTTCCTTGAGAAATATTCACATTTGCCTCAATAAGCAGTCCATTGTGAAGATTTTTTGCATGGCTAATTTAAGGGCCTTGTCTTTAGCTTCTCTGGTTCTCTTTCTTACTAAATAATCTTTGAGGTTTTATACATGACCATCTGTGGGTTTCCTGCATAAAATGCAGGATTTTATGTCACTGTATCTACCATGCCAGAGCACAGGAAGGTAAACTTCAAGAGCCCCAGGGTTGAACACTGAAATATCTGGGCCAAAATCTAGACAGAAATTTGAGTATCACAGTATCCTAGAGCTGGAGGAGGTCTTCAGGATCATGTCACTTAAGTCCCGATGTCAAAGATGCCTAGACAAAAGCTAAGAAGGTGAGAGGACCTACCCTACTCTGTAAGTAGAATCAGGAACAACGGAACCCTAATTTCTGATGTAGAGTTCTTTCTAGGGCCTTACACCTCTCTTTCCTTCTCTGTTCAGGTTGAGAAACCTCATACTTGGTTTCTCTTTGAACTTCCTCCCAAGTCACCATTCATTGCTATTCCTACTTCTTTTGAACCTTTCCCCCTTAAAGCAGAAAGCATTTGTATCTAGTTGTTCAGTCATAAGGTACTTTCTTTGCATGTGTCTGAAGTTGCTACCTAGAAGTCAGACACTGGCTAACACTGGGACACTCCCCTCCTGAGGCGGGATTGTGGAGGCTTCTTTTGTAGTGACAGCTCAGAGCTTTACCAAGAATTCTCATCCTAGGCATTTCCACCCCTCCTTGTATTTTAAGAACTTCTACATTAGTTCCCTATGGCTGCTGTAATAAAATGCCACAATGTTGGCTTAAAACAGCACAAACTTATTTTCTTACAGTTCTGGATGCCAGAAATCTGAAATGGTTTTCACTGGGTTGAAATCAAGGTGCCGGCAGGAATGTGCACTCTTCTGAGACTCCAAGAGAGAATCTTGTCTTTGCCTTCTCTGGTGTCTAATGCCTGCTTGTCTTCCTTGGTCTGTGGCCCCTCCTTTCATTTTCAAAGCATATCACTCCACTCTCAGCTTCCATCTCCTTTCAGTGGAATTTCCCTCCACCTGTCTCTTTTAAGAACACTTGCTTCCATTAGGGTTCACTTGATCATCATGGGTAACCTTCCTATCTCAGGACCCTTAACTCAATCACATTTTCAAAGTCACTTTGGCCACATAGGTAATATTCAGTTTCCAGAGATTAGAGCCTGGATGTCTTTGGGGACCATTATTCATCTTACCACAACCATCCTCTCTCGTTTTGACTTTTATCTGGCCATTTGGTTGCATTGGGTACTGACATCTACATACACCTGAACACAGTGTACATCCCAAGATTAAGGTGCCTTCATAGGAAAATCAAAGTTTTAGCCTGCATTTTAAAATTTGTTCTGGGAAAGATAATTCTGTTGTGTGTTTCTGCCTTAGGAACAGAGAAAATGATACTAGCATTGGTGAGAGCAAAGTGAGAAAGACTGAAGAACACTCTGCAGACATGGGGTGTGGAGCCTTGCCTTGGTCCTGCTTCCATTCATGAACCCCATCTGAGTCTCTCCCCTTGCTGTGGTCTGCTGGTCAACCCTTTCTTGATTTCTGTGAGATGCCTTCTTCTCTGAACCACAAATTCTTTTCTTTCCTGTGAGTCCACTTTTGCCACTCTCAACCAAGAGTCTTAACAATTGCAAGATTAGAAAGACAGAGAGAGAATGTCGCTGTTCATGGGGTAGAGAACACAAGACCTGTAGGTAAGAACCTGACTTTGATTCCCTTGATATTGGGCAGCAGGAGGGTAATGACTGGGACTGGAGACAGAGCTACTAGGATGCTCTATCAGTGTAATATTCTGGCTGTGGTAACTAGCTTTCAAATGTCTGGGCACTGTGTAGTGAAAGCAGATAATATGTGCAACCAAAGAGTAGGGAGGGAGGTATTTGTGGCCTTAACAGAATAGTTCTTTTGATTCCCTGAAGCACTATTACTTACTCTCTTGAAGATTCTATAGTTCAAGGTGTTCAAGCCAAAGGACAGGCATTTTATTAGAGAAAGGCTATTAAGATGAAGGAAGGGGAGGACACGGTGAAGGTCCTTGCTCTCTTGAAAGTCTCTAATCCTGGATAACATCCTTGGAGTCACTTCAAAGACTTTATTTAGATCACGGAAAAGCAGCCTTCCAAGGTCATACAGCAGGCCTTCCTTGCTTCTCCCTCCCTGGAAATGGCCCCAAACTAAGCTGGTTTTAATGATCTTTTAGCTGGCAGCAGACAGCCAGCCAGAAGGAAAAATGGGGAAGAGGTGCCTGGGAAAAGTGGGCTGATAAAGGTGGAGGTAGTTTTGCCCCAGGTGGGCTGTGCCACCTCCCAGTCATCTCCTATATCTACAGTACAGGGATGGAAACCCATGCTTTTTTGAGCTTGATGACTGGAAATCAAGTTTTCTTTATTATATGCTATATTATATGGCTATTATATATACTAATATATACTATATTATAGTCCTATAGTCACTGTAACACATATAGTCTCACATTTTAGTGAGGGTTGAGAAACTTGTGAATTGAAGAGGAAAACTCAGGTGGGATATGCAATATGGGGCCTGGGAGGAGAGATGCCCTGCCATGTAGTGCTATGACACCATTATAAGCCCCCAAATGACTTGATTTATCAATTCTAACTAGCCAGGTTTCCCAAGAGGAAATCAACAATTCCCACCTAATGCAGAATGAATGAATTATGGCATCTAGGACATTGGAAAAATAAAAAGGATTCTCTCTCTTGTGAAACAAAAGGGTTGGAGATGATCAAGGTCTTTCCAGCAATAGAGGTGGGTAGGGGGAAAGAGAGAGTCAGGGACCTGGGGTACGTACACGTGGCAGTGGGGATGCTGGATCCTGTTGAGGCATAGGTGAGGGAAGATACTATTGTGAGTTCAGAAAAAAGTGAAAAGCCTCTGAAGGAAATGGAATAACAGTATAGTACACTCTCTCCTGGAGGAGATAATCCCTCTCAAATCAGTGTGCCCACTTGCTTCCTGTGAGGGATGAGGACTGCTCACTGCTAGGGTTGTGTTACAAATGTTAGCGCGACTGACACGACATATCTTAATAAGGGGTGAGTCCTTCGTGTATTTTTGGTGGTGCACCGGTGACACAACCCCTCTCAGTTAAGCAGAGAAACAGTGCAAGAGTAAATTGTCAATGACAATATCAGAGTCCTCACTCGGCTTCAGGGATTAAGTGAACAACAGCCTGGCCAGGCCCCGACATGGCTTTAGGCACCTTAAAAAAAAGAAAAAGAGCAACCGAATTAAAGCCACATATATGAGAGAGGGAAGCCTCTCGGCCCAACAGGGAGATACCTTTGATTAAAGCTCGGTCTGACCTTCCTGCTTCATCTGTACAGAAATTGAGACACAATTCCTAAATGGCAGGACTTTGCAGAATCATAATGAGCAAGGACTGGGATGCTTTGGGTAACATTTCCATCTTCATTCCTGGAGTAGGCAAAGGTGAAATTCAGGGAGGGTCTCTGTTATTTGTTATCAAAAGAACAATGCACTCCTCTTCCCCCTGTTTCTTTTGTGCAAAGGCAGGATTATCTGCAGAACAAATAATTCATTCCTGGACACTTCAGATTGCTTTTCTGCACGGCTGAATTCTTAGGTTATTAGTGTTTAGTGGATGCCAATAGTTTGATGGGAAATCTTCTGTTTGAAGGGTGATATGTATTAGTAAAGAATTCACTCTGGGAAAGCAACTCAAGCTTCAGAGACTTTAAAACAAAAACAAAACCCAATCAAACAAACCTGTTTCATAGTTAATGAGGGTAAAATAAACCAGAATTTTATTTTAAATTCTATTATGTTTCATTGAGTTACAGTTACTTAAATGGCAAAATGCCCAAGTAGTTTATGTGGTTAACTTGACTTTCACATTAATGGTGTGGGATTAAAATAATTTCTACCATTTTGGAAAATACATCTACTATAGCATTGTCTTCCTACAAATTAAAATTAAAAAATTAATAAAATCTGGACTCTTACATTATTAATACCCTCCATTTAACTTTATTTTCTATAACTATATGAACTATAGTACCTAGCGCCTTTTTGGTACTTAGAAGATTAAAACATTGTAATATAATATTTATATTGGAAGCAAGGTCCTGGCGAAATTGTATAGATATTTTTGAAACTTGAGAGACAGTACCCTTATCCGTCATATTTTTACACTAAGGAGTATATGTTGCTATAAGATTTTGGTGAATATATACTCACCCAAGAGAGAAGGGTAGATTTTTCTGAAAGTCAACAATGCTTATTAAAAAGAAAATTTCTGCCAACTTGTGTAGAATGAAATTACAGGATCTCAAACAGCTTCTCCACTGTCAACCGTTGTCATTTAACATGCTTTTTATGCCATGTCAGGTCTGTGTTCCTGAAAATGGCGAACATGTGTCCAATAAAATCTCACCTGTGTCTGCATCGGGAAGGAATGTATTATGTTCACATCAGCGTTCCCAGATGAAACCAAACACGTTTATGTTTAGCAGTGGTCTGCTAGGGGGGAAAAAAAGAATTTTGATTGGAGAAGAGAATGGAAACCAACCGTAAGCCAAGCCCTATTCAAAAATGAGGACATGCTGCCCTCTTGTGGAAAACTGTCGTGCTAACGTGTGCAGCCTGAATTGAGTGCTTTTTATTTTCCTGAAGAAATTGTTTTAAGGTGGCACTTAATTCATTGCCCAGAACAACACTTGAACATTTCTAGTGGCATCCATATACTATATTTATTCTTTCACCTACCCTTCTGATGCAGAAGTTCAAATCTAGACCCAAAGGCTAGGCTTAACAGTTGTTATAAATACATACATACATACATACATACATACATAAAATCATTGATGTTCCTTCCCCTGAAAGAGAATATCCATCCTTTTCCTTTAACCACCTTCTCTTTCTCATCTTCACTGTCCTCACCAATCATATCATGAATAAACTTTGCAGCTTTCTGTGTGAAGTAAACTAGAGAAATCTGGACATTTCAAGCTTTGTTCCAAGGCATGGCTAATCTGTTCCTCTTTTGTAATATACACTTCTAAGGTGTGTTTGCATTTTGAAATTCTGCCCCTCTACTCACCCATTACCAGTTACTACTTACAAACATATACATGTGTCTTCCACATTACAAACAGAAACAGAACGAGAACCCACAAACAAAGCAGTACAAAACACACCTGCCCCCAATCCTATACTGCCCTCTCTCTCTGATCCTACTTCTTTGAATTTTGCTAAAAGAAGAGGCTACACTGTCTTACTTCTTTATTGTCCACTCATTGCTCAATCTGCCTGCCCACTACCTTCTCAGAGACTACCATGCTGTTGGCTCTTCTGTGGAAAGAGGTCTCAGCCATTTTCTCACCACCAAGTAGCTCAGCATACTCTCCAAGTTCTTTCTCTAAACCACTAGTTCCTTGTATCTGTGAAAGATTTTGGTAATTCAGTAATTTTTTAAGTGCTGCCTGCTATTGGTCTTCATAGACTCAGAGTGCAGGAAGCACATCTGATGCTCTAAGAAATCCCATGGCAACAAAGTCAGGTCAGTTTAATTTAACTTAAGAGTTTCCTCAACCTACCTGACTGAGAAATCCTTTTTTTTTTTTTTTTTTTTTTTTTTGCTTAATACCAGTTAAGCGTCTGGAGAGATAGTGTTTCTCTGCACAGATTTTTTATCATACAAACAATTCTTGACGTATCCTTGAAGATTCTTCTTGTGGAGGTGTGCGAGTCTTCTTCTAGGTGGCATTCAGAGGAGGAATGCAAGGAGTCTTAGATACAGTCAGAAAGACTGCCCTCCAATGGCCGCCATGCCGGCTTGTATTGCCCATGGTATGCAGTGATCTGTTTGCTCACCCCGTGCTCAGACCGTGGTGTTATCAGTTTTTTTTTAATTTGATGGGCAAAAAAGGAAATATTGAGCTTTAATATCTAATTATCCGGTTTTTAATGAAGTAGAGGTATATTTATGTGTTTTCCCCTTATCTGTGAGTTGCTGTATATATGATTTGATTTTGGGGGGATGATTTTTATTCTTTATATATATTCTGGATTCTGGTCTTTTGTCTTTTATGTATAATGGGAACATTTTTTTTTTTTACTCAATTTGTTACTTATGTTTTAATTTTTATGGTGCCTTTTGCAACTTAAAAAAATGCCCTTTGCAAAGTTTTAAGTTTTGACATTGTCAAAATTATTAGTATTTCCTTTCCTATGTTTTAAAAAGACTTCCCTGTCCCTAAGGAAAAAATGTGTATTGTCTTATGTTTTCTATATCAAACTTCTTAATTCAACATTTTCATTCAGTCTATTGATATTATCTCAGTATCAACTTGTCTTGGCACATTTGTTCAAGTAAATACATGTGTTTCTATAGATTTATTTTATGGTGAATTTTATTTAAAGCAATTTCTTTAAGCGTATTAATTTATTTTTGAGAGAGACTGCATGCAAGCAAGGGGAGAGAGAGAGAGGAGGGAGAGGGAGGGAGAGGGAGGGAGAGGGAGGGAGAGGGAGGGAGAATTCCAAGCAGGCTTCACATTGTCATCATGAAGCCTGATGTGGGACTTGAACTCACAAACTGTGAGATCATGACCTGAACTGAAATCAAGAGTAGGATGCTTAACTGACTGAGCCACCCGGGCACCCCTGTAGTTAATTTTAAAACATAATGCATGGAAAGTGTTGAGGGGCACCTGGCTGGCTCAGTCAGTGGAGTCTGTAACTCTTGATCTCAGGGTTGTAAGTTCCAGCCCCATGTTGGGTATAGAGGTTACTTAAAAAAAAATAATTTTTAAAAAGGCTTGAAGACTTTCAGGTGCACATTTGGGTACATACAGAGGACAATTTGGATGAGAAAGAACATCTTTATTTTTCTTTCAAATGAAGAATATTTGGTTAGATAGAAAGATATCTAGTCACCACATTTTTGAAATAGGCTAGGCACTTATGCTTATGTTATTGTATTCCACGTTATTGGTAATGTTGCATTGCTTGATAGCATTATTTTTAATTTTGGCAGTTGAAGTTTATCTAAGTTTTGATTGTTCTGGTTGACTATGTTAGAATTTAAAATTCATGTCCTGAAATTCAGTCCAACATTCTTGAAGATGTAACTGGCAGTTGCCTGACATTCTTCTTTCTTTTTTTTTTTTTTTTTTCTGTATTCATGAAATCTCCCTGTTTTACTGTTAAGAATTGCAGACAAATATTGTGCTGCTAAATTCTGGAAGGGGCAGACTAAAGGATTAGTGTTTTGTAGAAGAGTGAAATAGAGTCACTATCCTTCTTGACCCAGCAAATGAATGCCATTAGGTGATTTCTACAGAGGTTTTGCACTAGCAATTTGGTCTCAATTAATGATGATTTTAGTGGAAGGGTAAGGACCAATTATCAGAGCCTCAGAAATATTTCTTTGTCCAGGTAGTTTAGTGTCGTTGGTAAGTTCATCTTTTGAACTTATTGAAATAACCGGAGACTTAATCCCATTCCCAAAATGAGAAAAAAGTAAGGATCCAGAGGAAAAGCATAGAAAGCCACGTAAAAGTGACCTGCAATCTGAAGGCTGACGACAGTGTGGGGCACTGTTGCACATCCTCTCTATTCTCAGAAAGAAGAGTTACTCAATTTGAAGGCCTGGTAGGGCCAAACTTTGCTTCTAGTTTTGACTGCAGCCAAAAGGAATCAGTGAAATTGTTCCAACTGTTGGGGGTTCAGAAATGGCCTAATTTAAATTCAAAGTAATTATCTTTGGAATAGAGGTGAATCATTTAATTAGCATTAGTTAAGGTGATATCTTGGGAAGAGAGGAGAGATGAAGGTATATGATCAGGCTGCCATTCTGAGTTGCAGATTTGTGTCTTTGTGTGTTTTGTTCGTGTCCTTGTGTGCCCCTAATTTTACTTGCCATGTGTGGGAGCCATCACCAAATGAGGATGATTCCAAAGCCGGAGAAAGATGGCCCCTGGAAGGCCACACTGAATCTGGTCCACCCATTGATGGGACTAGTCCAGTGAGGACATGATTATGGGATGATAAACACTGTGAAGGGACATTGCTGGCACAATTCAGACCCATGACATGAGCATGGTCAAACATTGGCACCTTCACAACGCAAGTGCAGACTATTGAGATGTGGAAACTGACCAAGGGATAATCCTTGTTCTTTCTGACCAGATACCCTGTTACTAAGCACAGTGATGGCAGCCTTCTGGAACTTCTCCACACAGTCTGCATGGAAGGCCAGGGTCATCTTTGCTGCACTATAAAGCACCTTACATTCACATTTTATTAGCTATATCTCTCCTTCCAGTGAACGTGTTCAAGAATTCAACTGCTTTCCACCTAGGTTGTGGGATGTCAGAACAGATAACCCTTAAGAGGAGAATTGCCCTTTTTGGGTCACCAAATGGAATGCACACAATACAGTCTACTTTTTAGCTTTGGAGTCCAAAAGCCTTTAGGAGAAGTGATCTCTGGATTCCAGCCACAGTTAAATCTGGGAACTGTCTTAGCTGTCCTCAGAATCATGATCTATGCCAATACGATGGCCTTTCTTTATTATGCTCCAATTTATCTTTCTAATTTTATTTCTTTTTATCCTTTTTGTGTGTTCCTGTCTCAGGACTTTGGCACATCCTGTTCCCTCTCCTGGAACACTTGTCCTTCATTTTCTCTTCCTTGATGGCTGTGGTCCCCTCCAGCACAGCTCTATCTCTGGTTAGACGTTCTTTGTTCATTTACCATCATCTGATATATGTATATTTGACTCATTTATTATATGCCACAGAAACAGGGATTTTTAAACTATATTGTTTATTTTAAATTACGAAGTAGACACACTAATCAGCCCAGACTACTCTCTGCTCCCTCTGCCCAGTTCATGATTTATGAGCCATCACTTGTGCCCAGTATCACAGTCCAAGTCCTACCCACCCATCAAGGTTTGCTCAGTGTCACCTCGTTCATAGAATGTCTATTGATTCTTCCCAGTTACAAATAATGCCACCTGTCTGGCCTTCTAGAACTTTAATGAAAGTAGCACCTTCTAAATAGTATATATACTTATTTATCCCTATTATTAGACTATAAGTGGTTTAAAGGGAAGATGTATTTCTTTTTTTTTAATGTTTATTTATTTTTGAGAGAGAAAGAGAGGGCAGAGAGAGAGAAGGAGAGAGAATCCCAAGCAGGCTTTACGTGGGGCTTGAAACCGTGGACCGTGAGACCATGACCTAAGTCGAAATCAAGAGTCAGATGCTTAACCGACGGAACCACCCAAGCACCCTGGGAAGACATATACCTTATTAGAATGTTATGATATCAGAAACTGAATATACTGCTTTGCATATAGTATATGTAAAGTAGACCAGAGCTTAAAGCCACAGGCTTTGCAGTCAGACGACCGTGGATTAGGTATTTGTTCCATTTCACATGCGATAAATGGTTTTGTGTATGTCGCACCCCTTTGTTATGGGCCCTGGGTTCCACTTGTGAAATCGTGATATGTGGTGTCCCAGCCCTCCCTCCATTACTCTGTGTCAGCACTTCCCCTTCTCACACCACCTCTCCCCTTTTACCAGGTAATAGTTCTAGAGGGCATTACTGGAACTTTTTCCTTTTAACCCAATTGAGTGTCTAGGGTGTAGTAGAGATTCAAGAAATATTTGTAAAAGAAATGAAGTAGTAATTGTAAGATCTTAACTTTTAACAAACGAGTATGTTTACCCCCTAAATAGCTGCTTGGTGAGCTATAGTATAGTGATGGTGGATATTAGAAAATGTCAGCCTGGGAATAGTGTGTTCTTTGTTACATCACACAGAGAAACTGCAGCAGGGTGGTGAGTATAGATCACAAGGAGCTTGGTAGTGGAGTCTTCACTCAGTTACTGACTCACTGGGCGACCTAATGAGTCTCTTTGGGGCTGGATGCAGGCACAGTTAATCACTGGTAGGACAGGATTGTGGAATGCATACATTTTAGTGTCACTGAAAATCTGGATTGCACAGTGCCTGCACAGAGACAGTCACCAGTGTTTGCTGAATGGAAGAAAAGTGAATGGATCGTTATTAGTAGGGACAAAGATAATGTTATTAAGATAACCACTGGTAGCAAAGAATTATTTTTGCATCAGCATGTCTGTGATTCATACTTGAAGACATTCCAACATTATTTTTCAAGGTTGCTTAGTTACCTCTCTTTCTTTGTGGAATATATGTTTTTCTGAAAAACATTTTCTAATCAAAGAAAGCAAAGTATGAATGGGAGTGAACTATATACTGAAATTGTACACTTAATAAAAATAGAGATTTATCACTTTTATTTCCCAGTATTCGTCTCAGCTGTGGTTATTCAATATTTCCCCCTTGCTTGTTTGTATTCCTTCATTTTAGCATTTTCAACCTTATTTTACCTTCTCATGGTCTTTTTTCTTCTTAGTCTTTCAGTTATTGTTCAGAAATGACTCAATTTGTTACTTGTAGCATCCCACGTCTGCCATCTAGTGGAATAGAATGGTCAACACAACTTTTAATCATGATCCTTGAAAAAGTCTGAATCTGTGGCGCTGTTGCTTGGAATAGAAATTACTCCTTTCATCAGACTTCAAAGCAATGCCTAGACTCCAATTTATAAAAGTTCTGTAGTGAAACTGAAAGTTGCATTTAATTGTCTAAAATGGTTGTTGGATATTTTACTAGGTTTGTTATTTTTTATTAAATTTTGCAGAGCCTCTGAAGAGTTGAGTAACCAGAGGTAGATCCATTGTATTTGTTGGGAAAAGTGGGATGGTGACACTAATGACAGAAACGATTTTAGAAGAAAGGCTGAAATTTAAGAGCATCTGGGGACCATCAAATACCACAGCCATTTTGTCCTAGGGAAAGAAAATTATAAAAATATGTCACTAACCTCCTTATAGTAACTGTATGCCATGGGAAATTTTAGGCTCCACCCAATGCACTTCAAAGGACAAAGGGAGCTTATAGCTGTTCTGTGGAACCATACCATGTCAAATGACTTTACTTACATCATTCACTCATATTTTTCTTCATAGATGAGTGAAGATGTATTTATTTTTATCAATTTGTAATTTTAAAAATATTTTCCTTATAAAACGGTGCAGTTTCATTATAGCTAATTTTTAAAAATTCAGAAATATTAATAAAAGAAATAAAGAATAAAAAAGACACCTGTAACTTTGCTTTCCAGGCATAACCACTTAAAAAAAATTTTTTTTTTACATTTATTTATTTTTGAGAGACAGACAGAGCACAAGTGGGGGAGGGGCGAGAGAGAAGGAGACAAAATCCGAAGCAGGCTTCAGGCTCTGAGCTGTCAGCACAGAGCCTGACGCGGGGTTCAAACTCACAAACTGTGAGATCATGACCTGAGCTAAAGTTGGTCGCTCAACCAACTGAGCCTCCCAGGTGCCCCAGGCATAACTACTTTTTAAAACTATGGTTACTTATTTAATTTTGAGAAAAAGAGAGAGAGAGCACAAGCAGGGGAGCGGTAGAAAGAGAATCCCAAGCAGGCTCTGTGCTGTCAGCACAGATCCTGACGTGGGACTTGATCCCACGGACCATGAGAATCAAGAGGTGATTGCTCAACCAACTGAGCCACCCAGGAGCCCCCAGACATAACCACATTTTATCATTTTGATGTATTTCCTTTCAGCCTTTGTAATTTCATACTATAATGTATTTATAATTTTTCTTTGAAAAGAAAAGAAACTTTAATCAATATGGTTCCAATTATCTTAACTAACATTACAAGGTGAACATCTTCATTCATGCAATTCAAGAATACAACTTTTAATGTCTGTAAAGTATTTTTTATATTTATATGTGAAAGTTATTTAACCAATTCTAATTATTAAAATTATAGGGTTTTTTTTTCAAAATATTTTGCTCTTAGAAATACTGCCACCTTGATCTAACGTGTATATATTAGTGAAAATTTTTTTCCTGAGGACAAATTCTCTTGAAGTTTAAGTGTTCAAGATTATAAAACATTTTAAGGCTTTTGATTTAGATCACAAAGTTACCTTTCACAGTTAGAATAATTTTGTTTAGGCTAGCACTGTATCAGAGGATCATTTCATGTCACCCTTGACAACATTATTTTTATTTGACTAAATAGAGATATAAAGAATATCTCGTTGAAGAATAATTTGCATTTCTTTGATTATTAAACACACTGGATTCTTTTATGTTTACCAGAAATCACATTTCTTTCCCAATTATTTGTGCTTTTTTCCTCCTGTGGCATTTTTTCTTGTTGATTTGCTAGAGCTGTTTATAAAGTTAGGCTATTAATCATTTTTCATCATATATGCTGCCAATCACTCCCCCAGCTTGTTGTATGTGGCTTTTTTGATTTGTGAAGTTTTAACTTTTTTTGCATGTAGTAAAATTCACTGGTCTTTTCCTTCACACTCCATTTTCAGCTTTTATGTTCAGAAATGTACCTTTCATTTTCCACCTTCATTTCTATCTTTTGCTTATGCTTTCCCATTTTCACTTCATAGAGGCCATGCCTGTTTACATCTTTTTGAAGATATCTTTTAGAAATGAAAATCATTTTCTCTTTTTTCTTTTTTTTTTTTTGTCAGCCATTTCCCAATATAGTTTTTTCCCTTTAGTCTTTGGGATTAATGCAGCACCACCTTCTATAGGTCATAATTAGTGAAAATTTCTCCCTAATTATAGAAAAGTTTTTATTATTAGAGTTAATTTTCAGTACTGATGGGAGGGTTTTTTTTCTTTTTTTTAATTAAAATTTTAATAGGACACTGGGAGACTCTGGGACATGAATTCCTTGCCATCATAAATCATACATCTATTTTATATCTTTTATTGAGTAAGGATCAGGAGACAAGGAGAGATGAGTGAAGGCTGGGAGTCGTGGAAAATTAAGGTAATCCTAAATGACACTGACAAATTCATGTCTGATGCTGATGACAGAGATATGCTTACCTCCCTTCTGGGGTTGTGGGTCAGGTTAATTCCTTTAATCGAAAATATGGAGTTCTGAGGAAATTTAGACAGTCTGAATGACTGGTATTTTTGTCATAAAATATTTCTCCCACCTACACTCTGCTCAGCAATTACGGAACGGGGGCATCTCATTTTTCTCCAACCCCTGCTTACTAAAGAGACAAGTAAATGAAATTGAGCAGTGTGACATTTTGAGCCACAGTGTGCCCTTCCTCTGTTGTCCATCTGATAACCTGATTTTTTTGCCCTTTGTGGTAGGAAGTCACCTTGAATAGCATTACGGCACAGCACACTTTGTGGTTTTATATCCTCATTCAAAATGAAGGCAAATGAAGGTAGTGCCATCAGTTATTTTTTGTTCCTTCTCTTTTCTTTTCTTTCCTTTCCTTTCCTTTCCTTTCCTTTCCTTTCCTTTCCTTTCCTTTCCTTTCCTTTCCTTTCCTTTCCTTTCCTTTTCTTTTCTTTTCTTTTCTTTTCTTTTCTTTTCTTTTCTTTTCTTTTCTTCCCTCCTCCAGCTTCTCTCATAACACCACAATCTAAAGTTTATAAGCATCTAAATAAATGGTGTTGGGAAAACTGGACAGCTACCTGCAAAAGAATGAAACTGGATCATTTTTCTTACACCATACACAAAAATAAACTCAAACTGGATTCAAGACCTAAATGTGAGACCTGAAACCATAAAACTCCTAAAAGAAAACAGAGGCAATAAACTCTTAAATATCAGCCTTAATAAAATTTTTCTGGATTTTTCTTGGGTAAGGAAAACAAAAGGAAAAAGAAACCATTGGGACGACACCAACCTATAAAGCTTCTGCACAGCAAAGCAAACTGTCAACAAAATGAAAAAGTAACCTAGTGAATAGAAGAGATATTTGCAAACGATACCTCCAATAAGGGGCTAATATCCAAAATGTACATAGAGCTCATACATCAAAAAACCAAATAAAAAATTAAAAAATTGGCAGAAGACCTGAAGAGACATTCTTCCAAAGAAGACCTACAGATGGCCAACAGAGACATGAAAAGGTGTTCAACATTGCTAATTATCAGGGAAATGCAGATCAAAACCGCCATGAGGTATCACCTTACACAAGTCAAAATGACTAGTATCAAAAATAACAAGTGCCTTAGTAAGAATGTAAATTGGCACAGCCACTGTGGAAAACAGTATGGAGTTTCCGCAGAAAATTAAAAATAGAAATACCATATAAACTTAAAATTCCACTAATGGACATTTACCCCCAAAACCCCAGAAACACTAATTTAAAAAGATATATGCACCGATGCTTATTGTAACATTATTTATAGCAGCCAAGATGTGGAAGCAATCCAAGTATCCTCCGATGGATGGATGGATAAAAGAAGGTGTGGCATATATATATATATATATATATATAATGTAATATTACTGAGTCATAAACAACAATGAAGTCTTACCATTCGTGACAACATCATTGGACCTAGAAGGTATTAGGCTAAGTGAAATAAGTTAGAGAAAGACAAATACAATCTATATTTCACTTACATGTGGAATCTGAAAAACAAATGGATAAGCAAATGAAACAGAAACAGACTCATAAATAGAACAAACTAGTAGTTGCCAGAGGAGGGATAGGTAAATTAGGTGAAAGGGATTAAGACGTACAAACTTTCAGTTATAAAATAAAAAGCCTTGGGGGTGACAAGTACAGCACAGGGAATATAGTCAAGAGGATTGTAATAACTTTGTATGGTGACAGATGGTAACTATGCTTACTGTGGTGAACGTTTGATAATGCATATAATTGTGGAATTGCTATGTTATACATCAGAAACTAATATAACATTATATGTCAACTGTACTTCAATTAAAAACAAATACATAAAAGGGAGAAATTTGCTGGTTGGAAAAAAAAGCCTTGGTCAGACCCCTAGGTTTGAGTGCCTGACCCACCACTACTGCTACCTGTGGGCAAGTGTGTAAATTCGTGCTGTTGCCTCCCTTTTCTCATGACTGGTTATAACCGTACCTACTTCACTGAGTGGTTGTGAGGATTGACTGAGATTATGCATCTAACATATTTAGAAGAAAGCCTGACACATGTTAAGGGCTCTAGAATGTTATCAGTAGGTTACAGATTTGATCTCTTTTAAATGAAATACTCTACATATCTAAGTGGAGCTTCATTACATCAGAGATAATCTAAGGGATGATAATTTTATACCCTTCCTGCTACGGGTCTCTGTTACTGCATTCAAATGTTAATTTGTGTTGGGGGGGAGGGGAAGCTGAACTTCAGGTGTTAGAAATTAAAGATAACTGGAGATCAGAGATACATACCTTGTCTCCCTAACAGTACAGATCTAGGAATTTTGGGAGTGCAATCACGGTGGCCTCTTTGAACTAGTAGAATTAAATTGGGGCTGGGGGGGTGGGGGAAGGTTAACAGAGCTGCAGATGAACTTTATGAACCAAGAGAGTTAAAGCCTTGCACACTCTGAGGATTTCTTTCTCCCTTGTTTCTGGCTTTACTCTTTCACTTCTCTGTTGGCTGGCTCTCTGCTTCCTAGGCCACATGGTCAGAAATACTACTCCCAACAATTCTAAGTTTCTATGTTAGTGCTTCAGTCATTAGAGCAACAGAATGAATCAATTCTGATTCCAGTTCCAGTTCTACCCATCCCCCCAGATCCATAGATTGAATTAACTCATGTGACCCTCTTTGGTGAGTAGGCTTCCCACCCTGGTCCCATCAGCTGTGACTCTCTAGTAAAAGTGTCCCCTGGGAATGCTCCACACAATGTGTGCTTGGAGGGAAGTGAGAAGGCCCAGAAAGGAGGGGTTAGGAGTTAACCCAGAGGGTGTCCACTAAATGTTGGTTTATAAATCTCTGTTGGGACAGAGAAACTAGAAGTGCTAGAAACTACAGGTAATAAAGCCAGTTCAGAGGAAATGACGAGAACTCTGAAATAACAATATAACCAAAATGTTGTTAAGTTAGGACTGATAACTTTATACCTTAATTCTGTCCACAAAACTGATGTGGATAGATAAATGGCTTGATTTACAGAATTTTATTTTATCAAATAATTTTTTTGGGGGGATACACCCATTAGTAAAGCAAAATGGCATGCATAGCTGTGGTTTATGTCAAATCACATTTACATTTGACTGTTCTTAAAATCAGTATTTATGAATTATTAATATAGCATTTAAAACTGAATCTTTTAAGAGACTACACTCCTTGTAGCTGATATTCAGCAAATTATTTTTTTAATAGATTTAATTTATCCTACAACCACTGACTGTGGGATTTAGAAAACCTAAAATAAGATGTATGTTTACCACAGTCAAAGATGAATATCTATTCTCATCATATAAGATCTAAAATAAATATAAAGTTCTCTGTCCCGGTAATCAGATTAAATAACAAAGTATGTTTCCCCCCCCCCCCCCCCCAAACTCCCCTTCTCACTCCCTGCTTCTCCCTCTGCCAACCCATAGGTACCCAATGTTCTCTTGTGCCTCCTTGGGGCTGTTGGGATTTCCTAGAAAACTAGTTTATAGAGTTGTTGTTGAAAATATATGTTTCCTTCATTTTCAAAAGTTAGGTTTTATTTCAATTACAGAAAAATAGAAATTAACAAAAGCCACTTATTCACCACTTACATTTAACAAGCATTAACGTTTTACAGTTTTGCTTGAGAATTTTATTTTCTAAACTGATATAAAATTTACATGCAGAGAAATGCACATATATGAAGTCTAACGTTGAATGAGGTTTGGTAAATACTTATTTCCATGAAAGCCACACTGCTATGAAGAGACAGTGTTTTCCCATTACTCTAGAAAGATCTGTTATGCCCCTTCCTAATTAATGACTGTCCTAGACCCCCAGAGGTAATTCTGATTTCTATCAGTGTCATTAGTTGTTCTAGAATTCTGTATAGTTGAAATCTTACTATAAGGATTCTATGGCTTAGAATAATGTTTTTGCGATTCTTCCATATTTGCCATGCATTAATAGAATATTCCTTAAAAAAATTGCAAGTAGTATTTCATTGTAGAAATATTCCAATGTTTGTTTGCTTATATTTTATTGGAGGGAGGGAGAAAGACAGAATGAAAGATGAGAGACCAGAGAGAAAGAGAGAATCTTTTTTTTTTTGAATTTTTAACGTTTATTTATTATTGAGAGACAGAGAAAGACAGAACATGAGCATGGGAGAGGCAGAGAGAGGGGGAGACACAGCATCTGAAGCAGGCTCCAGGCTCCGAGCTGTCAGCACAGAGCCCGACACGGGGCTCAAACTCAAACCGTGAGATCATGACCTGAGCCGAAGTCAGATGCTCAACTGACTGAGCCACCCAGGCACCCCAAAAGAGAGAGAGAATATTAAGCAGGTTCCATACTCAGCATGGAGCCCTATGTGAGGCTCAATTCCATGACTCTGGGATCACTATTTGTGCCGAAATCACGAGTTGGACACTCAACCGATTTAGCCACCCAGGCGCGCCTCCCAGAGTTTGTTTATTCATTCTCCTATTGGTGAACATTTAGGTTGTTTTAGTTTTTAGCAATTATGAATAAAGCTACCATGAACATTCTTGTACATTACTTTTTGTGGGCATGTTCTTTCATTTCTCTGGGTAGAATTCCTAGAAAAATGTCTGGATTATATAGTAGGGGTATTTGTAACATGATAAGAAACTCATAGTTTCCATCCATAGTTGATGAACTGGTTTATAATCTGACCAGTAATATGCGAGAGCTCGAGTTGTTTTGCATCTCCACCAAGGTAAGGGGGCTATCGATTTTTAAACCTTTACAATTGTAGCCTTTCAGTGTATGTATAATGGAATCTCACTATGGTTTTCATTTGGATTTCCCTAATGTGTTATTTTGAGTAACTTTTCATGTGCTTATTGGCATTTTTACATCTTCCTTTGTGAAGGTTTATTCCTGTCTTTGCCCATTTTTTTGGATTGTTACCATTTGTTTATTTTTGTGTATTTATTTATTTTATTGAAGTATAATTAACATATGATGTTACATTAGTTTTAGGTGTACTATATAATGATTCAGTAATTCTATACATTACTCAGTGCTCATCACGATAATGTACTCTTAATTCCCTTTATCTATTTTACTCATCCTCACCCGCCTCCCCTGTGGCAACGACCAGTTGGTTCTCTGCATTTATGAGTCTGGTTTTTTTTGTTGTTATTTTGTCTCTTTTTTGTTTGTTTATTTTGTTTCTTAAACTCCACATATGAGTGAAATCATATGGTATTTGTCTTTCTCTGACTTATTTCACTTAACATTTTACCATCTAGGCCCATCCATGTTGTCTCAAATGGCAAGAATGAATTGTTTTTATAACTGAATAATATTACATTATATATATGTATGTGTGTATGTATATATATATATATACACACACACACACACACACACACACATAGTATGCTTTCTTACCCATTCATCTATTGGGTTGCTTCCCTGTCTTAACTGTTTTAAATAATGGTGCAATAAGCATCAGTTCATATATCTTTTCAAATTAGTGTTTTTGTTTTCTTAGGGTAAATGCCCACTAGTGGAATTACCATATGACATAGGTCATATGGTAATTCTGTTTTTAACTTTTTGAGGAATCTCCATACTGTTTTCCACAGTGGCTGCACCAGTTTGCATTCCCACTAACAGTGCACAAGTGTTCCTTTTTCTCCACATCCTTGCAGCACTTGTTATTTCTTGTCATTTTGATTCTAGCCATTTTGACTGGTGTGAGATGGTATCTCATTGTGGCTTTGATTTGCATTTCCCTGATGATCAGTGATGTTGAGCATCTTTTCATGTGTTTGTTGGCTACCTGCATGTTTTCTTTGGAAAAATGTCTCTTCAGGTCCTCTGCCCATTTTTTAATTGGATTATTTGCTTGTTTGCTTGTTTGTTTTTTGGTGTTGAGTTGTATGCATTGTTTATACATTTTGTATATTAACCCCTTATAGATCTATCATTTGAAAATATCTTTTTCCCATTCTGTAGGTTGCCTTTTCATTTTGTTGATGCTTTCCTTTGATGTGCAGAAGATTTTTAGTTTGGTGTAATACCAATAGTTTAATTTTTTCTTTTGTTTCCCTTGCCTGAAAAGACATCTAGAAAAATGTTTCTATGGCTCATGTCAAAGAAATTACTGTCTGTTTCCTTTTGGCATTTTATGACTTCAGGTCTCACATTAGGTCTTGAGTACATTTTGAGTTTATTTTTGTATTTGGTGTAAGAAAGGGGTCCAGTTTCATTCTTCCACATGTAGCTGTCCAGTTTTACCAGCACCATTTGTTGAAGTGATTGTCTTTTCTCTATTGTATTTTCTTGCCTCCTTTTTCATAGTAATTGACCATAAAATCATGGGCTTATTTCTAGGCTCTCTATTCTGTTGATCTATGTGTCTATTTCTGTACCAATACCATATCATTTTGATTACCACAGCTTTGTAGTATATTTTGAATGTGGGATTGTGATATCTCCAGCTTTGTTCTTTCTAAAGATTGCTTTGGCTCTTTGAGGTTTTTTTATGGTTCTGTATAAGTTTTAGTGTCATTTTTTCTAGTCCTTTGAAAAAGTTGGTATTTTGATAGGGATTGTATTAAATCTGTAGATTGCTTTGGGTAGTATCACATTTTAACAATATCGATTCTTGCAATCCATAAGCCCATTTACTTTTAATTGCATTGTTCTCTTTTTAATATTGAATTATAGCTGCTATGTATTTATTTTTATATTCTGGAAACCAGAATTTTGTGATATAAAGATAGAAAGGAAAAAGCAAAAGCGTTTCTGTTTTCAGATGACAGAATTATTTACGTAGAAATTCTTGTAGCAACACTGGAAATTATGCAGTCTAAATTTTTGATATTTTTATTTTTCAGGATTTTTTTTGATGTTGCTAGGTTCTTTGCATTTCCACATGAGTTTTTTTTATTTAATTTTTAAAATTATTTATTTATTTTGAGATAGAGAGAGGGAGAGGGAGAGGGGCAGAAAGAGAGGGGAGGAGAGAACTCCAAGCAGGCTCTGCACTGTTAGTGCCTGTTAGTGTGGAACTCCATGTGGGGTTTGATCTCACAAACCATGAGACTATGACCCAAGCTCAAATCAAGAGTTGGACGCTTAACTGACTGAGCTACCCAGGCACCCCTCCAAGTCAGTTTCCTCAAAAAAGCCTGCTGGGATTTTAATTGCTACTGCATTGATTTTACAAATTAATTTAAAAAGAATTTATATCTTAATAAGTAATAGTGATTTTTCCAATTCACAAATATTATATATCTCTTCATATAGTTGATCTTTAAAGTTTCTCTCAGTAATATTTTGCAGTTTTCAATATAAAGATCTTGTACATCTTTCATTAAATTTATCTCCAGTATTTTACTTTTTTTGATGCTATTATCAATCATATAGTTTGTACATTTCATTTTCTATTTGTTTGTTGCTTGTATATAGAAATGCAATCAAATTTTATAATTGACATTGTATCCTGTGATCTTGTTGAATTCATCTATTAATTCTCATAGTTGTTTTCCTAAATTCCCTGCAAACTACTATGTGAACAATTGTATCATCTGAAAATAGAAAGAGTTTTAATTCTTCCTTTCTGATCTTTATATATTTTATTTTATTTTTTTGCCTAATTGCATTGTTCGTGTCCAACATAATGTTGAATGAAGTGATGAACTCAGACATCCTTGCTTTGCACCTGATCTTAGGGAGAAATGATTTATCGTTAAGTATGATGTTAAATGTAGGTTTTTTTATAGATGTCTTTTATTACTTTGAGGAAGTTTCCTTGTATTCCTACTTTAATGAGAGTTTCTATCAAAAGCAGGTTTTGAATTGTGTTTAATTCTTTTTTCTGCATATGTGGATATGATCATGTACATTTTCTTTTGCTTCTTTTGTATGTTAATTTGGTGACTTAGATTGGTTAATTAATAGTATTGCTTCACCAACACCTATATTCATGGGATAAACTTGATTTTGTCATCGTATGTTCTTCTTATGTATTTCTGTGTTTGCAAATTTTTAAAAGGATTTTTATATCTATATTATGAGGGTTATTTATACTGATCTTCAACTTCCTTTCATGTTATTCTTAAGTTTTTATATTGGTTTAGACTGGTTGGTTTGGTAAAAATTTTTTGGGTATGTCCTGTCATCATGTATTTTTTTAAGTTAATGTAAGATTGGTTCTATTTCTTCCTGAAATATTTAAAAGCGTTCACCAGTGAAGGCACCTGAACCTCAAGTTTTCTTTCTGGGAATGATTTAAACTATAAACTCAATTTCTTTAATGTGTGGGGAGATACTTGGATTTTATATTTCTTCTTACATCAGTTTTGATAATATCCTTCAAGAATCTTACTCATTTTATTTAAGTTGTCACATTTATTGATATCATGTTCATAATATCTCCTGACTATTTTTTCAATGTCTAGAGGCTGTGTAGTAAGTTTGTTCATCATTCATGATATGGATAATCTGTGTATTCTTTGTGTTAAAAATTTGTGTTTTGATCATTTGGATTAGGCTTTTATTGATTTTATTAGTCTTTTTAAATAATTTGCTTTAGATTGTACTGTTTTTCTCTATTGTTTGTTTTCTATTATTGATTTCTGCTCTATTCTTTATTTTTTTCTATTTACTTGGGATTTAGTTTACTCTTCATTATTATTTTTAGCTTTTTATGGTTATAGGTTAGAACATTATTTGTTACCTTTTTTATTTCCTAATATTAGCATTTAAACCATAAAATTTTCTCTAAAGCTCTCCTTTAGTTAAGTTCCAAGCGTTTTGACATGATCAGATAACTTTATTTCTTCCCATGGTGTAGTCTGAGCTCTATGGGAAGAGAGACCCTGTCTTACTTAGTATATCCTCAGCACCTACTGCAGCACGTGATAGTAATACTCAATAACTCTTATAATAACTCTTATAATAAGAATATTTCTTTGCCGCTTTCTTACCTTATTCTCTGCTAACAGGATCCTTCTGATAGTTGCTTTGCCAAGGGGCCATTTTATTCTTCAGTAGCATATAAAGTCCTCTGTATGCACTGAAAGCCTAGGTTACTTCTAGCTCATGTCCTGTCAGTTATTCAGGACATTCTCATTCTACCTTTGCACTGTTAATCATAGCAGATAAGATACCCAAGATCCCTTTCTAATCTTTGATAAGAAAAAAAAAATAAGAAAACACCCAGAGCTGTATAAATTAAAAATAAAAGGCAAATCTGAATTTAAACAGGTTTATCTCATTGATGTTTTTTCCCTCAAAACCTATGCCTTTTGTTCCTACTTCAGAGTACTCATTAAACCACCTCCTCATGATATAGACATTTGTCCACCATAGTTAACACACTTATTTCCACACTGCAGGACATGACTTACCTCTCTGAAAAAGTGGAGCCAAGAAATACATTACTCTCCTTTGGGATTTGTTTGCCTTAAGAACAATCGATAGAAACAATGGAATCTCAACATTATGTGACTAATGTTTTAATTAACATTTTCTGAAGTCTTATGTTGCCTTACTTTGTAATCTGTTGCTTTGGACAAGCTCAACTTTATCATGCTAGATCATGAACTACATACAAATGTGTATACAACAGGTTTCTTATTTTCTAGAGATACATGAGACATCTGTGGCCTCCTAAGCATCAGCAAACAAAGGCGCCATGGCAATTTTATTATGAGGACCCCAAACAGATCCTCTTGTTTTCCATTTAAGTCAATTGCACATTTTCCTGTCAGAACTGCTAGGCATAACAGGCTTGGCAAGTTCATCTAAAAACCCATTTAAAGTAATTTGTGATGGAGATTGGAGACACTTCCGTTGCCTGACAGCTGCTCTGTAGTCAATCATGATGGCAGAAGTAAATTAATCCCATGGCTTTCTCTCTAGAGAAAACTTTATGCAAACAATCTTGTCAAAGAAAAATGTGACGGCTCTCAGTAATATTAAAGAGAGGTTGAAGCAGGTTTTCTTTAAGGTACACAAAGCTAGCTTTGATTTCTACGTTTGACTGCCAGCCTCGCCCTCAGAAGCCCTCCTTGAATTGCTGAATCATGTAGCTCTTAACAGGATGGAATCTGGAACATGTCCTCATACAGTACTTGGGGGAAGATAATGCCAATGGTTTATGAAAGAAGCTCTTGAAGATTTGTGTGCAAAACATAATTTTGGGAAACGTAGGCAACTGAGGTTTAACATTGTTTAAACCAAGTGATTCTGTTATATGAATGAACATGTTTGATGATGCACTGGTTCTCCCAGAGAATAGGAGAGAGCTCAAAATATACATGTCAGGCCATCCTGATACGGAAAGAGTTTCTTCTCCTCCTTTACCTCCTCCACCTCCTCCTCCTCCTTCTTTTATGGATAGCTTTCCACTGTTCTGTGACAACTTTTGGAAGATCTTTTGGAGGTAGAAAAAATAAAAGCTAGAGTAGTTTACAAATGTACTGAGTTTTCACTAAGTAAAAGAAATACTCAATGCCGAAAATGACACAGAAACCTTTGGTTCTTTTTTTTTTTTTTTTAAGATTTTATTTTTAGGTAATTTCTACACCCAACAGGAGGCTCGAATTTACAACCCCCCATGATCAAGAGTTGCACGCTCCACTGACCAAGCCAGTTAGGCACCCATGTCTTTGGTTCTTAAAGAACACTTAAAAAAAAATAATCCCTTTCTTTTTCCTTCTGGTAGGTTTTATGTGAAGATAGAAGAAATTTCAGATTCAGTGCACCATGGTCTGAATTCCAGGGATATAGCTTAATGAGCTCCAAACTGAAATACTTCTTCCTGTGATCCTAATTACAAACAGAAAATGAAATAGAGGTGTTTAAATGCTTCACCCTGCAGGATAATAATAGCCTATGTTTGCAATTATCTCATGTTATTCTTGCCCCAACCTGTGAGGTAGGCAAGGCAGGAATTAGCATCCCCAGTTTTCTTTGGAGGGCATGGTAAGGTGAGTTGCTTAAAGTCATATGATTAATGAGTGACAAAAGCAACAGTCTCACCGAGAGTTGTGTATTTTATCTCTCCTGAACTTCAGTTATTTCTTTCTCTACACCTTCGCCCCACCCTTCCCCACTCCAGACATTTCCTTTTTTCCTCCTAGGAAATGAACAGGTCCACATGTTCACTGAAGATGTTATAAAACATCTGGACTAAATGGATTATATATGGATATAATATGTGAATAATTGGGAATTATTACATTACCAAAAAGTGATCATAAAACTGTTTGCAACTATTGTTACTAATAAGCTGTGTTCGCACATGAGAATACTTACAGTTTAACTGGTTTAAAATGAGATTATCCAGCTAATTTATTAAAAATTGACGTATGAATATGAGGGCACTATGCTAAGTGAAATAGGTCATAGAAAGACGAATACTCTATGATCTCATTTACATGTGGAATTTAAAATAAAAATTTCAAACAGAAAAAGAGATCAGACTGGGATACAGGGGGAGAGGGAATTGGAGGAAAGTGGTCAAAGGTACAAACCTCCAGTTATAAGTTAAATAAGTGCTGGGGATGTAGTGTACAACACAATGACTATAGTTAACACAGCTGTATGGTATATTTGAAAGTTCTCATCACAAGGGTAACATCCTAAGAGTTCTCATCATGAGGGAAAAAACATTTCTTTTTTTGTATGTGTGTCTATATGAGATAATGGATGTTATCTACACTTATGGTAATCATTTCACTATATATGTAAGTCATTATGCTGTGTACCTTAAACTTATACAGTGCTGTATGTCAATTATATCTCAATAAAATTAGAGAAAAATTTAAAAAATGATATAGGCAAGGCAAGAGGTTTGAGAATTTTAAAAATAGATAATTACTGTCGAGTTTCCCATTTTGAAATTTGTAGACATGTTGATAATATCACGATAGCTACTTTCTAAGAATATATTTTAATATAGGTGGGTATGTTAGGCTAAATAATGCTCTCCCCTTCACCCAAAAGATATCTAGGTCTTAATCCATGGCACCTGTGAGGATATTACCTTCCATGGAAAAAAGGATATTGCAAATGTGATTAAGCTAAGGATCTTGAGATGGGGAGTTTATTTTGGAATATCCAAGCTGGCCCAATGTAATCACAAGGGTCCTTATAAAAGGGAGGCAATCGGGTCACAGTTAGTGAGATGTGATGGGAGAAGTGAGAGGTTTGAGCCACTTGAGGAAGAGCCATGAGGTAAGCCAGGGGAGGAATGTAGGTGGCATTTGGAAGTTGAAAGAGGGAAGGAAACAGATTCTCCCTTAAAACCTCTAGAAGGAACATAGACCTGTAGACACCTTAATTTTAGACTTCTGATCTCTAGTACTATAAGATAATTGTTTCGTATTGTTATAAGCCTCTAACTCCAGGGTAATTTGTTACAGCAGCAACAGGAAAGTAAAACAGTGGGAATTTATCTTAGTGTTTTCTCCTTTGATTTAGAGCATCTTAGCCAAGCAAAAGAACATCTATTTTAGGGGCACCTGGGTGGCTCAGTTGGTTAAGCCTCCAACTCTTGGGTTTGGTTTAGGTCATGATCTCACAGTTGGTGGGATTGAGCCCTGTGTTGGGCTCTGTGCTGATAGCACGAAGCCTGCTTAGCATTCTCTTTCTTCCTCTCTCTCTGTCCCTCCCCAGCTCATGCTGTCTCTCTCTCTCTCTCTCTCTGAAAATAAATACATAAACGTTACAAAAGGATATCTATTTTATTAAAGACAACATACTCTTTAATTAGATTGTTTCATATAGATTTGTAACATCTGAATTACATGCTCATTTTCAATTTTTGTTTAATTGAAATGAATCTTTTCAAAGGAACATTTCATTTTCATTGGAGGAAAGTAGGCCCCCTGAGCAAACATTATTCAGAAGTGGATTTATTTTTTTAAAGGAAATGATTTATTATGTTTTCTTGTTATGAAAATAATATTTATGCTGTGAACACTCCAGGAAATAAAAAGATATAAATAAGAAAGTTAAAGTTGTCTGCAATCCTGCCATAGCTTTGAGATGTTCTGATGTCAATGTGATTATCTCGTGGAATTTTCCCTGAAAGGCATATGTGTTTGTCCAGTTGTTCATCAGAATATGAGGGCTCCAGAAGTGTGCTCTGGACCAGAGGGCGAGTTTGGGAAATGAGAAAAGTAACATTAATGAATGTCAAGGATCTGTGTGATGTTTAGCCTAGTAGAAAAGCCTCAAGTTGTCCTCGTGAGCCATGGGCTCAGAGGACTCTGACAAGGAGCCCTGAGGATACAGCTAGGCTTATGCCCTCTCTGTGTAGCCACAGATAATGCTGCTCAGAAACACTGCCCTTTCCTCCCTTTGCCCCAGATCCTTCCATAAAGTTTAGGTGAAATGTATGGGCTAGTCTCTGTTTTGCTTTAGGGAATTAATTGAAATTCTGCCCTTGGGATGGAGTCATAGAGGTAAGCACATTTTTCATCTCCCCAGAAGTTTGGGTGTTACTAGCAGTCCAAGGAAGAGTCACTTAGTGTTCAGTGGCTTCTAATGCTGTGAAATTCTCTCTTGCTGCTGCAGAAGCACCAAGTTCCCTCACCAACAAAGCACCAGTGAAGCACTGTAAAGTCTCTCCTTACACATACTTATCTGCCAGGGGAACAGTCCCCAGAGTCCTCTTGATATGAACTTCAGGGACTGTCCAGCATTAGAAAGGCCCCCTGTTTGCTCAACATAAGATCACAGAGGCAAATACAATAAGGGAATGACTGGATGCCACCTGGACCCCAGTATCCAAATTAGAGACCCAAATTACATCCTTTCTTGAATTTTCTGCTGTGACATTACACAAGACTATCTCTTTCCTCTGCTCCTTCACCCAGGAGACAGAGGCAGAAGGGAGTCTGATAAATACCTTGTCTTCCATCTCATCAGGGGAGCAGTGCATGTGTGGTAGGCAGTCCAGAGATACTTGCCAGCCCCCCAGGTATACCCTGTCTAACCCATACTTGTGGTGGCCAGAAGCTGAGGAGGCAGCAGCAAAGTGATCCAATGAAGCTGGAGGTGAAGAACATGAGGCACCTGTTTCTAGAACATGTGAGACAGCATCGTGAAGGTTTAGAAGTAGCTGGAGTTCATGGTGAGTGGGGATGAACTTCTGACAGGTTGGTAGTAGCTCGAGCACATTCATTTGGCACCATGTGTATGTGATAGAATCTGGAAGTTGGGGAGCTCGCTTTTCATACGAGCTGTCATCCAAAAGAGTTGTCATCCAAAAGAGCAGCAGTGGGAAATCCTTGTGTCATGTACAGCTCAAAGTTTAGAGGCAGCAAGAAGAAACCTTCTGGGATAACGTGTATAGCTGTCTAGGGTTCACTCTGCACCATATCAGTCTTTCATGTACATGATATTCCCTGGAGCCTTACAGTGCAGCTGCCCTGTCATCTGACTTCTGTGTATTCAGGTATTTGAAGTTCAGTGTTGTATAATAATTAATTTGCTTAGGGTTGTCTGACATTAGCTGTCACATACTTCAGTATTAAAACCCTCAGGTGTTTGCCATAGTCTTAAAAGACGTTTGATGTGAATCTGTTTAAAGTTGAGTCATCTGTGGAAGTGTGTGTGTGTGTGTGTGTGTGTGTGTGTGTGTGTTACAGCACGATTAGCTGTGTTTGAGGGAAGTTCTGTTTCCTAGGATTCAAACAAAGATAAAAGGGTAATAAATGCATGTATAATCTGCAGGGTTGTCTCAATCCTCTTGCCTTCAACAAGGACCAGGCCCAAAAGTTAACAATCAGAAGGTGCTAACTATGGCTCTTTTGGGGATGAGTGCAATAAGTGGTTTTATGACCCCAATTTTTGTTAGGAAATTAAAGCATGACTTTTAAATATTTCTTTTGGAAAATACACATTGGGTTTTCGTGGCTATTAAAGTTTTTGGATGTAGATAACATCTTGCATTTTACATTTTGCATTTTGCACTCAATCATTGATTTAGAAAGGACTGATAGTACAAATCATCCAAAATGTAAGCTATTTCAAAATAGGCTTATATTTGGTGATGGAATGCAAAGTAGCAGCTCTGTGTACTTGTTCTAAGACAGTAAGTTAACTCATTCAGAAGCTGGGCTGTGAAGACCTGCAGGTGTCGGACATAATCTGCTTTCCTCCTTTTCACCAAATGCCTCGTGCTGTGTTGCACCTGGCAGAGAATGGGCAACACCGACTCTTCATGGGATGGAGAACATCGTATTGATGAGAAAGGCCAAACCACCAAGGCCTAGTTTTGGGTCTAAGAATGGCCATTCTTTGTCAGCCTAAGTTATTTCTGCCATAAGTTATTCCCCGAAGCAGTGCAAATAACTAGTTGAGTTAAAAAAGAAGTGGACACAGCTTCATCTTGGCTCCCTGGTTCTCCAACAATATCCACCTAAAGTTTCTTCCATGTGACTCACGTAGAATGGGGAAGTCTCCAAGTCAGAGCAGCTCAGAGCAGGAGCATACTGCTTTTATAGCAGGAGGCTGAGGATGTGTCATCATGGCATTTATGCATCTACCTACTACCGTGTGAAAGATTCCTGGCTGGGCACTAGTCCTGAATTCTTAGTCTTATTGATTGTATCTATTAAAAAGATAATTCCAGTGGTTCTGTCTCTACCCTTTTGGGCACAGGATTTATCTGCAAGTCTTCACTGCTTGCTGTTTTTTTTTTCTTTTTTATTGAGGTATAGTTGACATACAGTATGTTAGTTTCAGGTGTAAAACACAATGATTCAATATTTTTATGTATTGCACATTGATCAGCACAATAAGTCTGGTTAACATCTGTCACCCTGCATAGTTACAGAATTTTTTCTTTAGGATGACAACTTTTAAGATCTATTCTCTTAGTAACTTTGAAATACACAATTCTGTATTATTTACTACAGTGGCTCCATTGTCTCTTATTTTGGACTCTATTTAACATAAGTGAAAACTATTTCCAATCAGCCTGCAAAGCAATGCAAGCTAATCTCAGTATTGTTTGCCACTAACTCTTTGCTCCAGATTGTGGTTATCCTCCGTATCTATTTTTCCCTTCTTTCTGAGATATGGCTGACTAACTTCAGCCTTGTGACTGGGTGTAGTTATGTAAGTTCTCACTGATAGGATATGAGCCTCACCAAAGACTCAGGTACCCAAGAATCTGGACCCTTGATAATGTAACTGAGCCAGTATTCCAATCAATCTGGTAGGGGTCTTGGTCTCCTGCTGTGTTGAAGAGAATACAGGGCTTCACTGCTGGAGCAGTTGGAACAAGGATTACTTGCAGCTGGAAGCATGCAAATGAAAACTGAGGCCAACTAGTTCATCTCCCAGCTTCTTGTCAGGATGTCCCCCGGAGGAAAAGTGACTGATTTATACCTTCTCAGGACTTACAAGATTAACTCTTTTGCCAAGTGTATTTTTAATTTAGCCTGTCTCCTTCCTGCTGTTGTTTAAGCACATATTTTATTGTCCTGTCAGTGGAGAAAAACTCCAGGTGATATACTGAGTATTGTTTGGCAAATCTTCCCAGCCACTTCTATTCCAGTATTAATTAATCTCTAGAACTTTAAGGCTTTCTTGATAGAGCTTATTTTACAACCCCTTAAATTGGATCCAAAGCAGCTAATTACATTCTAGACTAATTGATCTCTTTTTCTTTCTTAAATTGTTTTATACTTTAAAACTTTGAGCATAAGCTTCAAAAACTTGAGAGTGAATAGTTATTCTAATATGTCTTCTCAAACCTACACCTGCCCTAATTTAGGAAAGGCCCTTCCAGCTCTTAGAAGCAACCCTCTGGAGACACTTCCAGCTTTTACCTTCTACCTGGTCGCAAAGCCAATGTCACATGTCTTAGATTTTTGTCACTTCTAGGGAACGAATACTGTTGTGTTACGGGTTTCTGAGTAACAAATGATATACAGCTTATTGGCTTAAAAAAACAATAATTCATTTGACTCACAAATCTCTGATGTGGGCATAGTTTGGTAGGACTAGCTGACCTGTGCTGTAAGTGCTAAGTGGTATAGGTGAGATATCTCAATTTTTAAGATAACTTACTCATCTCATCTGCCAAATTGGTGCTGGCTAATGACTGGCAGCCCAGCCAATGATGGTGGCTGGGGGTGATTCCTTTCTAGAATGGCTTTTCCCTGTAGCTACTTGAGCTCTTGCACAGTGTGGTAGCAGTATTCCAAGAACAAGTGCTCTAAGAGAGAAGAGAAAGCTATCAATCTCTTAAACACAGCATTATTTCTACTGTATTCTATTGATCAAGCAGGTACAGTTTGTCCAATTCAAAAGGGTCAGATGCAACAGAAGCAACAAAGAACTCACAACCATTATTACCAAGGAGAGGGTATTAGTTTTATCTAGATTTTAAAAACAAGAAAATAGGAACACATGAAAGTCAATTTCTTTAAATTCAAATGGCTTGTAAGTGGTGTATCTAAGATTTTAATGTAGGCAGTATGGTTACACAGTACTAGCTCTTTACAAGTATATGTTTATGAGAAAATTTGACAAAGGAAAGCCTTTTACAACTGACCACTATGACTAAATTGACCAATCAAGGGCTGAAGGGAACCAAGTCTCAGTGTACAAATATAGGAAAGCACTCCAATTAATCAGTAAAGACTTTCAGTCTGGTGTTATAACAGATTTTAACAATTTAAATTTTCATAATTATTAAACAAATTTTGCTTTAATAAATTTAAAATTTAACAAATTTTAACGAACTTTAAATTCCCATTATTTTTATTTTGCTTGAACCTGGTAAGAGAGAAAAAGTTAACTTTTCAGTCAACATAATTTCTGACAGGCTATTCTGCTGGGTTAGCCAAAGTACTGAAGCCAATTTACCATGGACATTTTCTAATTTAGCAAAATTAATTTCTAAACCAAATGAATAGTTTAAACTACCAAATACTTTTTTTTGGCTTAAATACTTTTTTTTCAATTGAAAAATCAAAGAGGAAATCTATTTGCATGAATGAGACACATAAAAGGCAAAGCACCTGATATAAATAAAAGAGGAAAATGGTAAGAATTTCTAACCAGTTGAATGGAACAGGATGCTGTTTGGAGGTAGTGTGGTGAGCTTGAGAAGGATAAAGGAGAAAGGGAAGATTTGAGATGATTTCCAGAGAAAAATAGAAAAGGGAAGTTATATAACAGTTCTAGTTTAGAAGGTCCTACCCATCCCCATTTTTAACACGAAGTCTTCTAGAAAGTATACATATGTATGCATGCAAATGTATATATACATGCATTTATTATGTTATGATATATTCAAAATGATAAATAATTTTGTGTTCACTGTGGTAAATATTAAAAGATGAAGGTCCACTTTTATTTTCTTCTAGATATATATCCAGTTGTATCAGTATGATTGATTAAACAATTCATCATTTTCTCATTTAATTGAAATATCATATGGACCCCCCGCTACTTCTCATGTAAAAACAAAAACCCTGCAGGCCAAATGCACCCCACACGCAGGCCTGACTCTCCCTTTGTGCCTGGAGTCTGCAATCTCTGGTGTACACCTTGGACGTTTGCCTACTAAATGCTCATGCTTTCAGCTAGTTGAGCATGGGCCCAGGCTCCACAGCTTGACTGTGCCCTCACCACTTTGCACTTTGGTCTGGATGCCATAAGCCTTTTAAGGATTGTGCCACAGCTACACAGAGCCTAGCAGAAGCTCTGAAGTACCCCATTCATCCAGGAAATGACCTACTGTTTAAAATGGAGTGTTCTTGTTTGTAGACTCTTGGTTAGGTGTCTAGGATGAGGTGAGAGTTTGAAGGTGTATTTCGTTATTCCCCTTGCTCTTGAATGGATAGGTTTGGGTATGTGGGCATCCTTTGGAGTAGTCCTGACTAATGGATAGGAGTGGTTGGAGTCCATAGGAAATGATTAAAGGAAGAGAGCTGCCTTTATTTTCTGAGGTCACGATAACAGAGAGCATGACTGGTACATGGAGGAAGTCTTTGTATTTCCGTTATCTTGGGCAAATATCAATTTTATAATTGACCTGACTTAAGGGAATTATGCTTTTTGTTGTTGCTGTTATTTATTACTTTTTCTACTATCTGCCGAAAGTGGAAAAAATCGCAAATTTTGAACCCTTTTGGTATTACCAATTTATAAGAAATGAGAATTCCATCAATTTCCTTTATTTTTGACATCAAATAACATTTTGGCAGAGATGCATTTTTTACTTTGTCTAGGGTAATCTGTTTCTTAAGAAGTTTATCAGTGAATCTTGGGCACAACTGGGAAGGATTTACTACTATTTCTTATTGGAATTTGACAGTTGAAAAGTGTTAGTTATTTTAAAGGACACTATGAACCAAGAAATGTAAGTATAATCTTAGTATGTGCTTATCGTTGCTTGGTGTCAGAACAAGGATGGTTTGACATCATTTTGCATGTTGTTTTCAGTTGTAGGCATTTTATCTGAAGAAGAATGATGGAGAATGTTGGAGTAAAATGACTGGTATGATAGAAAGTTTGTAAACTTCAAATCCTTTTGTACAAAAGATTTGTAAGCCTAAAGAGAAGTGAATTTTATTTGAAGAACAATGATAGAATTGGGGGTGTTTTCCTTGAAAAAGAGTTGTGGAATAATGTGAGGGCTTTCTTTAAACATTTAAAAATGAACAATATAGAAAAAGAATAATGCTTATTCTCCGTAGTTCCAGAAGAGAGTCTCACACTTAAACATTTTTAGGCTGCATATTTCAACTCAATAAACATACATGAGGCATAGTCCAGTGGCTAGGAAGATGGACTCTGGAAGCTGACTGTTGGGGTTTACATGCCTGCTTTATCACCTGAGTCCCAATTATTATGACTTTTAAAGTGACATGATGTTACTTACCTCATTAAACCTTTATTCTAATAAAATAGTTATGCATGCTAAACTCTTAGTACAGTTCATACAGTAAATTCAAAATAGATATTATCTTTAATAATAACTGCCTTTTTTTTTTTACTTTTTGTATCACCCAATTTGTATTGGTCTATCATGTATTTCATTTATTTAGAGAAATTTCCTCTGTGTCCTACTTGCCAAAAACCTCAACAGAACAATCCATAAAATGTCTCCATGTCCTGACCTCCAATTTTTCCTTCCACCAACTGCTGTTCCCACTACTCCACTGACCCTGCTCTGACCAATGTCAAACTACCAAGTATAATAAACTCCAGTTTTCAATATTACAATATTTTGTATTACAAAATATAAATTATTGCCTTATTACACTACTTTGACAAGTTCTTTTCTTCTTCTTGACTATATCTCTCTCTCCTTGTTCTCTCATTTCTATATAAACAGTATCCTTTGTAGACTCATCTTCATCTTTCTACTCATTAAATATTGGTGTTTCTTAGTGTTGGCCCTTCGCATCTTATCCAGGTGAGAGCTGATGACTTACAAATTTGAATCCACAGTTTAAAAGTAGATACATCTTCTTCCTGAGTATCTCTACTTGGATGTCTTAGAGTTGTCTGAAACTCAACAATTGACCCCAAATCTCAACTTTATTCTGCATTACCACTTTTAGTAAATGGCAATTAAGCTAGCTCCTGGGAATTATTTTCCATTTATTTCTTCATCCAATGGTTAACAAAGTACTATCAATTCAATTTCATTAATATGAAGAGAAATCTTCATACATCTTGGAGAAATCTTCTCACATCTACTACTCCTTCCTTCATTCAGCTTTCATTTTGTTTTTTTCTGGACCAATGCAGTAGTCTTCGACCTGGTCTTCAATCCACTGCTTGCATGGCTGCCAGAGTGGCCAGTTGCCTGTCCATACAGTCAGGTAGAAAGACAATGGAACCTGGCCTCTAAAAGGGATGACCATAGGGGACATGGTGCTAAGGAAATCACGATGGGAATTTGAGGGTGCATTAAGTAGGACATGTCAAATCCCATCAAAAGAGTTCCTTTGCAGGTTTTGAAGGTGATAAATTGGCAAGAAGATATCCCCATGTGCTCCACTGAAATGGCCACCTGGGTCCATAAAATGAGTAGACCTGGGGGCAATGCAGCAATGCAGAGATGGGCTAGGTCTAGACATGTTAAACATGTATCCTCTGAGGCACACAATGCCATTAAGAGCTATTCCATCTGCCTTATTTGTCTCAAAAGAGACAGAAACTACAGATGGCTATGTGGCAGATTCCCTGGTGGGAAACCCCTAAACAGAGCCGGCAAGTGAGACTGATGCTGGTATCCCTGGGGGTCTACAAATGGGTCCTGAAAGGGATAGACACTGACTCTAGACTAGGTTTTACTACCTGGTGGGTAGATGCACGTGCTTAGATTACTTTTAAAAAACCAGAACAGAAGATACTCCACCAATTTGGATGGTTGACTATCATTTCTTCAGAAAGAATTCATTTTATGGCCAATAACATCCAATAATGGACAGACCGATATCATCCTCACCCTACTAGATTGATAGAGAATTAGAATAGTAATTAAAAAATTGGTTGTGTAAAGCAGGGGTGATGATAAAAGCATGAAAGGCTGGCTTACACGGCTTCACAAGTGTGTGCTCACATGCAGCATGAACATGAATGGGGCTAAAGGAGTGTCCCCATGAGATAGAGTTCTTGCTTTTTCTGGTGGATCTGGGGAAGAGGGAGTGAGAAAGGTGCTGGTATTCTTTTTTTGTCTATGTTATCTCATGTTTTTTTTCTTTCTTGGTGCAGTGGTCAAGATTAGGTTTGTAAGTGCAAGGACTGGAGTCGGGGATGATTCCCAAACGAGAAACTCTATGTTTTTGACCTTTATGTATGACAAAATTCCTAAGGGGCTGATGGACAAGGTCTCCAGCTGAAGCAAGGTGGAGGGTGAGCACAAAGATGGCATCTACCAGTTTCCATGCCCAGATAGCACCATAGCAGCCCCTTAGTATGTGTCAAATCAGATGCTTATCCTTAGAGCCAAGGCTCCAAGACAAGTAAATGGGCCTCTCCAAAGTCTGGCACCCTTGGATCATCTGCTTATGCTCTGGGACCTGCAAAAGGTGAGTCTGAGGGTACAAGCCCTTTAAGAGTTATTTCTCAGGTCTCTGTAGTCTTGTGGATCTCGTGGCCAGGAACCCCATTGTTTTTCAAAGCTGAATGTTTTGGGGGGCTTATTTCTCAGGTTCATTTCTAAAAGGGGGGATGCCTGATGAGGGGTTTGAACCCTTCAGTTTCCAGGGAGAAGTTCTGGGTCTTGAGTTCTGTCTCTGTCACTGGGCCAGGGGTGGGGTTTTTGGCGAGACTGATTGTGCACCAGCTTGTCCTACTGACTTCAGTATGGACCTTCATTTAGCCTCAGTACACTAAAGTCATTTAGCCTCTTTTTAATATTTTTTTCAGAGGGAATTGTTTTGTGTGTAGCCCTACACTTCGTGTGTTCCTGGGAAGTGAGTTCACTTTTTATGTCACCATCTTGAACAGGAACCTAACCATAGTTTTGTGGCTGTGTGTGTGATTAGAACCAGTGTGTTTTAGAAATTCTTACTGTGTTAAGCTGTTGAGACGTAGTGATATTTATTACTTTATTACAAATGTTTATCAACTATCTACTGTAGGCTAGGGAGTTGTCTAGCTGCTGTAGGGACAGGGAACAATGTCCATTAACCATTGGAATTTACATTCTAAAGGGGAAAGAGTCAATAAACATATTTTCAAGTAATGGCAGGTACATGTTTCCAAGAGACATAAGGCAAGGCAATAGAAAAGAGAGTGATAGGGTGTTGTTTTCCACTGGGAGACCAGGGCATTCTTTGAGGAAGTGGCATGTGAAAAGAAACTTGAACAAAGGAGAAGGAAACAGGAGAAAAACCAAAGAGGAGGCAGTTGCCATGGCCCTGGTAGAAAAACCAAGGACACTGCTGGTGTGTTGGCAGATGCATTGTTGTGAGGACAGAGAGGACTTCAAGACAGGTTTACAGCGAGGCAAAAAAAAGTACTTATAAATATTCTACTGGTAGCATTTACCTCAATTTTCTCATTTCATGCCAACTGCAAAATTCACAAGGGGCAGAGATGGGAAGAATTTTACAAGCAAATCACAGAATTTAAAATGAAAAACACATCTTCAACATAGTAGGAAACACCAAATCCCTAGGGCTCTAAGGACTGCTGAAAAAGAAACTGTCAAATTTCCAGACATCCCCAACAAATGGAGGCAGTCTGTCATGTCATCATCAAAACACTTAATGAGGAAGAACTCTGTAAAAGATGGAGACGCTTCCAGCCATGTAAACTGCCTCTACTAATGGTTACATTAATTATTTAGTAGAAGAATATAGCTTGCAGTTACCTTACAATTTGTGATATGAACTATGTAAGAAAAAAAAAAAAGATAGGGTAATAGACTTTATGGTGCTAACCCCAGCAAACGATAGCAGAGTTCTCAAAATTATTTTGCAATAATTACACATTTTACTCAGAGTATTGCTTTATATATATCAGGCTTGCATATAAATTCTTGTGATGTTAAAATCCTGTGTGTCCAAAAGGACCCCATACCATTTTCTTTACCCCCTGCTTAATGCAATGAATAACTGAGAGCCTATACATGCTCGCACACAAACAGCTTAGACATTTTCAAGGAATGGTGAAACGTAATGAAAATGTTTAATGAGCTTAGTTCATTACCTACCAGGATAGAAGGACACATGAAACTCAATCGGTGCCCAAATAGTAATCAGGGTTTTGCTGTGGTTTTATTGTTTGTTTGTTTGTGTAATTCTCCAATTCTAGACTATATATATAAATGTGAGATACAAAAGAGGTAGCTAGCAACAGGACAAACCTGTGAAAAGCCATAAAGCAAATACTTCAAAGAAAATATGTTTTCCCTGCAACACTGCACAGAGCTTAGCTGGCATGTTGTCAGCAAACAAAAAGAAATTCAGTGTTATCATTTATGACAGAGCACACCACATAATAAAGAGGATTTGGTCTGAATAAAGAGATGGTCCTAAAATGCTTAAGACCATTTGCAGCAGCACTCGAGGTCCTGAGCTGCCTTGTGGGCGGTTCTTCTCCAGCAGCTATCTGTTGCCAGCCCCTGAGATAAGAGACAAGGCCTACTGGTGTTATTAAAAGCTGAATGAATGAAGGAAAAATAGGGAATCTCATTAAATGCTGCCAGCGGCTTCAACTCATTCTGAACATCCCTATATAACAGCCAATAATCCAATAATGATACTGTTTCCAATAATATACTTAAATATATCTCACTACAAATAATTGTGTCCTGACACTCCATGAATGTGTTGCATGGTGAAATCTTTTTTAGTTCAAACATCTTCATTTTAATGATATTTCATAAAACTTGACTATTAGGTAAAATAAACCAGTACTGTAAGCAACTGTGCATAACCACACAAAATACCTACAATGGTCATTTTTCTTTTTTAAAATCTATCGACTGTCCTCTTATAGCTACTGTCACTGTTGGTAAACTAAGCTTTACTTACTTGTCCTGACTCACCTGGGTCTACCTTGTCCCTCACAAAGTTTTCTTTGAGATTTGCTTTCTTGGCCTCATTCTTCTCCTAAACACCCCCAATACTTACATGTCAGTTTTTGAATTTGGTGTTTTGCTGGTTAGAACTATTATATCAAAAAAGCTTAGACTCTTTGGTCCCATTTATTATATTATTTTTAAAAAGTTATTTATTTTTAAAATTTATTTATTTATTTTGAGGGAGAGAGAGAAAGCTCTAGCAGATGAGAGGCAGAGGGAGAGTGAGAGAGAGAATCCCAAACAGTCTCTACACTGACAGTGAGCCTGATGTGGGGTTTGAACCCCCAAACCACGAGATCATGACCTGAGCTGAAGTCAGATGCTTAACTGAGTGAGACACCTAGGTACCTCTTTATTTTTTTTATTTTAGAAAGAGAGAGACCTCAAGTAGGTAAGAGGAATGGGGTGGGGTAGGGTGGAGGAAAGAGAGAGAGAGAGAGGGAGAGAAAGAGAGAGAGAGAGAATCCCAAGCAGGTTCTAGGCTCAGTGCAGAGCCTAATGTGGACCTCAATCCCACAACCCTGGGATCATGACCTGAGTGAAAATCAAGGGTTGGATGCTCAACTGACTGAGCCATCCAGGTGTTCCTCTTCGACCCCTGTAATGCTCTCCCAACACCCACTGTCTAAAATATGTTTCCACTTTTTTCTTCTTAATTTCTCAGAGAGACATCTTGCAAGAAAATGTTAACACAGTGAAAAATGTAAATGATGTCAACTGTGAACAATAGTAACCAGCAATCCATGTAATGGGCTGTCAGTATTTGAATTGAGCTTATAATGGCAAGCCCAATGTTGGGTTATACCAATCAGGGGAGAAGTATATGAAAAATCCAGATGTTAGCCCCACATATAAAGAGATAAAAATTTTGATCATGTAACACATGATGAGGAAAGGATAGGCAGTTCTACTGGTAGGAAAACTTACCATCTTATAATAAGGGAGAAATTTAGGGTGAACAGTATGTTGTGAGAGATTCTGCTCTACCATGAAGCAGAATGGTTACATCTAGACAAAAGTGATTCACAAAGCAAAAAATGTCTTTGTCCACAGGGGACCTGTAATTAGGGCATAGTTTCTGATGAGAACAATGACTGAGATCATATGGGAAGGAAAATGTTATGTATATCAAAAGGAAATCTTTGAGCCCATGAGCTCAAGGGCAACTGCCAGGTCCTGCCTGTCAACTCTCCCACAAACCTGACCTACCAAAGCTAAGGTAAATCAAGTTTGTGTAGCTCCCTGATGCTCCCCAGAGCGCTCTTCTGCCATCAATACACAAAGAAACCCTATAGGAGCAAGTGCCAGAGCATCTACGTGTGATCATATTTTGCTCTTTTATAAGTAGATCGACAATGTTATTTATTACTCACAAGAGGACATTTTTAAGAGTGAGAGGGGGAACTATAAATTAGGATGATAGCAGGCCATAAATTGTACAAACCAGAACATTTGTTAACCTGATATTTGAGACCCTAGAATTTCTGGTTTCTAAAATCCCATTTTTTCTAGGTCCTTATACATGTTATCCATAAAAAAATTTACCAATAATATGATGGTACAAGTTTAGACATATTTTCAAAGTCATAAAATTGTGTACCTTAGTTGCATGCATTAATTATGTGCAGTGTTTTGCCAATCGTAAGTTTTACCCATGGCTTCTGGGGGCTCCATGCTAGTGTGGGTTGCTAAGGAGAAGCTAGGCATCCTACCTTTCACAGGAGGGTTAAAATGGGCAAGGAGTGCTACAGGTTGGTAGCTATCAACCATGACTGCCCCAATTACCCAGGGAACTTTTGAAAACTCTCCAGCCCAACAAAATCAGAATGTCTGTGGTTGAGGTGCCAGCCTAACCACCCCACGTGATTGGGAAGCACATATTGAGGGTTGAGAAGCAATTGATTGACCTTGCTATTAAGGTGTGGTCCATAGACCAGAAGCATCAACATCACCTAGGAGCTGACGGAAATGTAGAATCTCATTGTCTTGGACCTACTGAATGTGATTTTGCATTTTAACAAGATTCCCAGGAGATTACTATATACTGTAAAGTTTGAGGAGCTCTGAACTAAAAAACAATTTAATTGGTAAGTCTTAATAAGATATTTTGATTTTATCCTGATGGCAATAGGGAGAAAACAAAACAAAACAAAACAAAACAAAACAAAACAAAAAACAAAATTAAGCCAGTATATGCTAAACAAATATAGGGTAAATCTATGTTGATCCTCAAATCTTTAATTATAGCCTATAGCCAGTGTTACTGAAAGTGTGGTCCCTGTTGAAAGACAAACTGTTATAGGTTCATGACAATATAAGTAAAGAAACTGAGAGTAAGAAGTTAGAAATTTTCTAACTTCTAATTGACAGAGTCATTTTATTTTTATTTGGGTTTGTATTTTGTATGCTTTTTTTTAACTTTTCCTACTTACTCATTTTTTCATGTTTCCTAGTTATTTATTTTTTTTGTTCATGATGGAATGGAAATTTAAAAAACTTTGTCACAGACAGTCTAAGAAGCACTGGTCAAGAGCTGTTCTTCCTATAGTTTCAAGGAATCTTCAAATTGGACATCAATGGAGTATTACTCAGCCATAAAAAGAATGAAGTCTTGCCATTTGCAACTACATGGATGGAGCTAGAGAGTATGATGCTAAGGAAAATAAGTCAGAGAAAGACACATATTATAGGATTTCATTCATATGTGGAATTTAAGAATAAAATAAATGAGTAAAAGGTAGAAGAGAGACAGGGGCAAACCAAGAAACAGACTCTTTACTATAGAAGACAAACTGATGGTTACCAGGTGAGTGGGGGGATGGGTGAAATAGGTGATGGGAATTAAGGGGTGCACTTGTTGTGATGAGCACCAGGTGATGTATGGAAGTGTTGTATCACTATACTGTATACTGAAACTGATACTACATTATATGTTAACTAACTGGAATTTAAATAAAAACTTAAAACAACAAATTGGACATCAAAATGGAACTTGTTATGTACAGACCTGAATGGGTCCATCCTCTTGAGTTATTGCCCAGTTTAGAGTACCTGCCAACCACACAATCTCCTCAACGAAAAACCCAGATGCCCACAGTGATTCCTCCCCTCCTCTATCTTCTCCCTCATACTCAATCTACCTAAAAAATTCTCCATTCTCCCCACCTTTCCTTGCATGGTCTCACTTCATGCCCTCACATTCTCCCTCCTGAATCATTGCTATGGACTGCTTGTTGGATACCTGCCTCTAGCTCTTACTCCATCCCCCCAAATCCATTTCTCAAAGTTCAGCAGGTCAAGTGTGTGATCCCAGAATTGGCTGTGTCATTGCACTTTTTATTTTTTTTTTTATTTAAATTCAAGTTAGTTAGAATATAGTGTAGCAAAACTAGAATTTAGTGATTATCACTTACATATAATACCCAGTACTCAACACAAGTGCCCTCCTTAATGCCCTTCACCCATTTAGCCCATCCCTCCACCCACCTCCCCACCAGCAACCCTGTTCTCTGCTTTAAGAGTCCCTCATGGGGCGCCTTATGACTCATGGCTCAGTCAGTTAAGTGTCTGACTTTGGCTCAGGTCATAAACTCGCTATTTGTGAGTTTGAGCCCCGCATCAGGCTCTGTGCTGACAGCTTGGAGCCTGCTTCAGATTCTATGTCTCCCTCTCTCTCTGCCCCTCCCCTGCTCATGCTCTGTCTCTCTCTGTCTCTCAAAAATAAATAAATGTTAAAAAAAACTAAAAAAAAAAGAGCTTCTCATGGTTTGCCTCCCTCTCTGTTTTTATTTTTTCTTCCTTTTCCATATGTTCATCTATTTTGTTTCTTATAGTCCATATAAGTGAAATCATTTGATATTTGTTTTCCACTGACTGTTTTATTTCACTTAGCCTAACATACTCTACTATCATCCATGTTGTTGCAAATGACAAGATTTCATTCTTTTTGATCACTGAATAATATACCAAATCTTCTTTATCCATTCATCAGTTATGGATATTTGGCATCTTTCCATAATTTGGCTATTATAGATAGAGCTTCTATAAACATTGGGGTGCATGTGCCCCTCAGAATAAGCATTGTTTCCTTTGGATAAACACCTAGTAGTGCAATTGCGTGTTGTAGGGTAGTTCTATTTTTAACTTTTTGGGGAAACTCAACACTGTTTTCCAGACTGGCTATAGCAGTTTGCGTTCCCACCAACAGTGCAAAAGTGTTCTCCTTTCTCCACATCCTTGCCAACATCTCTTGTTTCCTAGGTTGTTAATTTTAGCCAATCTGATAGATATGAGGTGGTGTCTCATTGTGGTTTTGATTTGCATTTCCCTGATGATGAGTGATATTGAGCATCATTTCATGTGTCTCTTAGCCACATGACTTCTTTGGAAAAGCATCTATTCATGTTCATGTCTTTTGCCCATTTCTTCACTGGGTTATATTTTGGGGTGGGGGTTGAGTTTGGTAAGTTTCGTATAGATTTTAGATACTAACCTTTTATCCACTATGTCATTTGCAAATGTCTTCTTCCATTCTGCCTTTTAGATTTGTTGATTGTTTCCTTCACTGTGCAGAAGACTTTTGTCTTGATGAAATCCCAATAATTCATTTTTGCTTTTGTTTCCCTTGCCTCCAGAGACATGTCTAGTAAGAAGTTGCTGCAGCCAAAGTCAGAGAGGTTGCTTCCTGTTTTCTCCTCTAGGATTTTGGTGGTTTCCTGTCTTATATTTAGGTCATTCATCTATTTTTAATTTTGTATATGGTGTAAGAAAGTGGTTCATTCTTCTGCATGTCACTGTCCAGTTTTCCCAGCACCATTTGTTGAAGAGACTGCCTTTTTTCCATTGGATAGTCTTACCTGCTTTGCCAAAGATTAGTTGGCCAAACATTTTGGGGTCCATTTCTGGGTTCTCTATTCTGTTCCATTGATCTATGTGTCTGTATTTGTGCCCGTACAATCACTGTCTTGATCATTATAGCTTTGTAATACAGTTTAAGTCCAGAATTGTGATGCCTCCAGCTTTTGTTTTCTTCTTCAATATTACTTTGGCTATTGGGGGGTCTTTCTGGTTCCATATAAATTTTACAATTGTTTGTTATAGCTCTGTGAAAAATACTGATATTATTTTGAGGGCAATTGCATTGAATGTTTAGATTCCTTTGGGTAGTATCAACATTTTAACAATATTTGTTCTTCCAATCCATGAGCATCGAATGTTTTCCATTTCTTTGTCTCTTCTTCAGGTTCTTTTATAAGCATTCTATAATTTTCATTGCACAGATCTTTTACCTCTTTGATTAGGTTTATTCCTACGTATTTTATAGTTTTTGGCACAAATGTAAATGGGATAAATTTCTTGATTTCTCTTTCTACTGCTTCATCATTGGTGTATAGAAATGCAACTGATTTCTGTGCATTGATTTTATATTCTGTGACTTTGCTGAGTTAATGTATCAGTTCTGGAAATTTTTTGGTGGAGTCTTTTGGGTTGTCCACATAGAGTATCATGCTGTCTGCAAAGAGTGGAAGTTTGACTTTTTCCTTGCCAATTTGAATGCCTTTTATTTCTTTCTCTCTTTCTTTCTTTCTTTTTTCGTCTGATTGCTGAAGCTGGGAGTTCCAGTATAATGTTAAATAATAATGGTGAAAGTGGACATCCCTGTTGTCTTCCTGACATTAGAGGGAAAGTTTTCAGTTTTTCCCTATATTAACTATGGGGCTTGCATGTATGGCCCTTATAATGTTGAGATATGTTCCTTCTATCCCTACTTTCTTGAAGGTTTTTATCAAGAAAGGATGCTGTATTTTGTCAAATGCTTTTTCTTCATTTATTGAGAGGATCATGTGGTTCTTAGGCTTTCTTTTATTAGTGCGGTGTATCATGTTGATTGATTTGCAGGTATTCAACCACCCTGCATCCCAGGAATAAGTTCCACTTGAGCACAGTGAATAATGCTTTTAATGTATTGTTGGATTCGATTTGCTAGTATCTACTTGAGAATTTTCACATCCAATTTCATTAGGAGAATTGGTCTATAATTGTCCTTTTAGGGGTCTTTGACTGGTTTTGGAATCAAGGTAATGCTAGCCTCATAGAATGAGTTTGGAAGTTTGACTTTCCCTTCTAAAATCCACAATTCAGAGATCCCCAAGGCTCAGACCCATGCTGATCCTCTGGGAGAAGGGTCTCGACAAGCAATGGCCAAGTGCCAATTTTCCCCAAAAAGCACTTGTGTGACCACACAGAGACAGAGACTCAGAGTTTATGGTAAATCACAGCACACAGCAGGTGCCAGGGTTTGCTTGCCCTCAGTCGATATCTTTGTTCCTATACCAGTAAACTTGGCAGCTCTCTGTGGCCCACTGGGGCTTTTGCCTTGGGAGAGGTCGTATTGTCTCTATCAAATACACTCCAAGCAGGAATACCTCTTCTCCCCTTGCCGCACAGGGGCCTCTCAGACAGCGCTGCTGCCCACTCCCGGGGATTGGGGATTCGTCCTTCTTCCTTACTGGAGCACTGCCAGGCACTGAGCTCTGAAACTCAGACTCTGCCTTCTGCTGTTTATTATAAAAAACTGGCAGAGGGGCACCTGGGTGGCTCAGTCGGTTGAGCGTCTGACTTCAGCTCAGGTCATGATCTCACAGTCTGTGAGTTCGAGCCCTACGTCGGGCTCTGTGCTGGCAGCTCAGGGCCCGGGGCCTGTTTCAGATTCTGTGTCTCCCTCTCTCTCTGACCCTCCCCCGTTCATGCTCTCTCTCTGTCTCAAAAATAAATAAACGTTAAAAAAATTTAAAAAAAAACTGGTGGTATTGAAACCCTCTCCTTTTCCCCCCTCTATGGTTTTGGGGAACAGATTTCTTGTCTAGTCACCTGTGAGTGTTTTCACTCCTTCTCTCTTTCTTTCGCTCCAGCTACTTTCAGGGGGAGTATTTTCTTGCATGATCCCAACACTCTGCACTCTCTCCCCCTTTGTCTTTCTCTCTCCATCCTCTCTCCACGGAAACAACTCCCTACCCTCCCTGGCACCGTGGCTTTTCTCTCCCCCAGTTCACCTCTCTGCACTGTATACCTGCCAAGATATCTCAGTCAAATTGTGCAGATTGTTGTGTTAATCCTCAGATCAATTTCCAAGGTGTTCAAAAGGGTTTGATTTTGATCTAGCTGTGTTTCGGGGATGAGATAAGCTCAGAGTCTCCACATACTCCAATATCTTAACTCCTTCATGTACTCTTGAAATGGCTTTGGTGAACACCCAGCCTTATGTTACAGAAGCCAAGTTCCATAATGTGATACAGAAGCCCCTGTACACACATCAGTGCTTTAGCCTCTGCTTACTTCATTCTTTGCTTAACCAGTGGACAGTACCAAACTGCAGACACTCTTGTGCGTGAGACTTTTACTTTTCCTGGGCCTCTGGCTGACCTCATCTCATCTCTTCATATCTTAAGATGCACCTCTAAACATGGGAGTGCTATTATGTGTTTGAGATCCTGGTTTCAATTCTTTTGGATAAATGCACAGAAGTGGGATTGAAGGATCATAGGTAGTTCTATTTTTTAACTTTTTGTGGAACTTCCGTATTTTTTTCCTTAGTAGTTGCACCATTTTACAACCCTACAGGCAGTGTGCAAATGTTTCAGTTTATCCACATTCTCACCAACACCTGCTGACTCCCTTTTCTATATTAATTATCCTGACAGATATGAGGTGATATCTCATTATAGTTTTGATTTGAATTTCCCTAATGATTAGTGACAGTGAGCATTTTTTCCCCACATACTTGTTTGCCATTTGTAGTATCATTCACAACAGCCACATGTGGAAACAAATAATGTCCATAGATAGATGAATGGATAGAGAAAAGGTGATTCATACATACCATGGAATTGAGCCTTTTAATAAAAGGAAATTTTTGCAATATGTGACAACATTAGTGAACCTTGAAGACATGCCAAGTGAAATGAGCCAGTCATAGAAAGACAAATACTGCATGATTCCACTTATATGAGCTATGTATTCCTTTTCTTCACTCTGGAAAGGTGGGTGGTGATTTTTCTTTAAATGCCCCCCCCCCAAATATAATGATTGTTTATATGTATGTATGTATGTGTATATATATATATATATATATATATATATATATATATATACACACACACATATATATATACATTAAAAAATTTTTTTTAACGTTTTATTTATTTTTGAGACAGAGAGAGACAGAGCATGAATGGGGGAGGGGCAGAGAGAGAGGAAGACACAGAATCGGAAGCAGGCTCCAGGCTCTGAGCCATCAGCCCAGAGCCCGACGCGGGGCTCGAACTCACGGACCGCGAGATCATGACCTGAGCTGAAGTCGGACGCTTAACCGACTGAGCCACCCAGGCACCCCTATATATGCATTTTTTAAAGCATGTGTAAAGGCTGAGCCATTTTATGGCTTCCTGTGTGTTCTAGTAGAATATATGTGTTTCTATTTATCTATTTTATATTTCTAAGAAAGAAACCAAATGTCTCTTCCTTGTTTTGTTTAGAAAGGCACAAAAAGTCAGGGTGGGGTACAAGGTTCAGTGAGAAGGAAATCTCCACGCAGTTTCCACACAAGACAGGGAATTTTGTCAGATAAGGTCTAAACTAGAAGTTCTTCTTTCTGTCAATTGTATTGTCAAAATTCACAGATAAAGCGAGAGTCACTAAATCTGAGATTCAAGGCACAAAGCATGAGCAGAAGCTACTTGGCTGCATCCACCTCCTAACCGAAGGGCATGATATTAATAGAAGATTGACTACTAGATTTGACACCTGAAAGTTAATAGGATAGAGAAAGGGAAGTGTTACTTGTGATGAAAGGGTGCAGCACAACATGTCCATGAGTTCTTGGGCCATCATTCAAGACATGTGAGCTTCCTCACTTAGGAAGAGTATGCTTTCCAGCTCTCCTCTCCTTTCTTATTTATAAAAGGATAACTGCTGTTTACTGACTATGTCAATAGAAGGAAAGTGAAATGAACTAGGGATTCAACAAGTAAACTTAGCTGTCATCAAGGAGTCTGCAGGGAGATGGGAAACCACAGGAATACTTGCGAATTAGAGGCGCAGGGTTAGGAGAGGCAGAAAAAATGCAGATTAAAAGAGTCAAATCAGGTATTTCATCCCATGTAATCTTTCTAAAGATCAATTCTTTGTTTGAAAATGTGGCTTTCAATTCAATAAGTATATTTTTAGTGCCAAAGCCTGCTAAATCCATGTGTAATACTGAAGAAATGTAGCACCGTATAACTGCAATCAAAGGAGCTTACAGCAACATTTCTCTTGTATGTGATCAGTGCTGTTCAAAAGTTATACGATAAATATTACCTGTGGATGCTGGAGAGGGCAAAGAAGCCACTATTGTTAAGAGCTTTAGTTGGTAAAATATTTGTGAAGCAAGACTAACAGTAGATGTTGAAAGCTTGAAAAATTTGTGTTTTTCTGTGTTTTCTGTTTCCTGCTCAACATCGCCAATGATTAGGACAGTGCAAGTGAGTGCACATAAAGACCACAATGAGATACTACCTCACACCCACTAGGTTGGCTGTGGTCTCTGCCTGCTAGGGCTGCTATAACAAAATACTACATGCTAGGTGGTTAAACAACAGAAATATATTTCTCACCATTCTGAAGGCTAGAAATTCAAGACAAGGTGTTGGCCATGTGGTTTCTTCTTAGGCCTTTCTCCTTTGCTTGCAGATGGTTGCTTCTTTAGTGTGTCTTCACATGGCCTTTCCTCTGTGTGTGCATGGAAACAGAAAGATCTCTGTACTTTCTCCTCTCCTTTTAAGGACATTAGTCCTACAGGATTAGGACTCTACCCTCATGACCTCCTTAGTTATAACTTTAGTTATATCCTTCAAGTCCCCCCCACACACTTCAAAACAGTCACATTGGGAGGTAAGTCTTTAATATATGAATTTGTTGGAGGTGAGGGGTGACACATAATTCAATTTATAACAATCTCATTGTTTACAATAGCTGCACATTAGAAATAATCCAATTACCACCAATAGGAAATTAACTAAATACATTCCTATACGTTCATACAATGGAATGTATATGTATATAACTACACGCATATATATTAGCAAGGAAAGATACCATCATATAGTGAGATGAAAAAAGACATGTTTCAATGCAACATATATAGTATGACCTCATTTTATAAATAGAGAAAAATGCGTACACAAATACATTTTTAAATTTCTTTCCCTTTCTCTGTACCTATATATGATCATCCTGAAACACCATAAAGTAAAGCTAGGGATAAATTTACTGTATGGTGGACTATGATTGATTTATCATTTTTATCTTAAATTATGTTACTGCCTATCTATTTATATACGAACGTATTTTATTCACATATTCCCCCCAAAAAGTTTTCATTTTTTAAAAAAATACTACCATTGAAACTGTGATTTACAAAGAAATTACAATCTTCAAGGCTTAAAAGGTAATCCAAAATAAAGAGTCTAAGGAATCTACTGGTTATTTTCCAGTAACCTCTTAGGTTGGTACCAAAACCCAGAGGCTATGAATTTTGACTCAATTCCTACCACTGAGTTTTCTACACATACATGTTTCCTGCATTTTTTTTTATGCAGGAGGTATTCTTCAGAAAATCTTACCCTTAATGCTGAGAAAATGATTACTCTTGTGCCTGCTGTTAGATAAATGGCACAATCCTGACCCTGCAGTAAACTGGCATTCTGTGGGCTTCCCCAGCTCCTTGAAAATCTGGCATGCTGTAGAACAGCTCTTTTTGCGTCCAAGTAGTGCTGGAACAGATTGCTCCTCCCTCATAAAGCCAGCTGACATGTGATTCCCTTCTGGCAGCCACCCAGTCCCACCTGCCAGCAGGTGGCACTGAATGGAGGACTTCTGAAGGCCTCTTAGTCCCCAGGGCTGAAAGATTAACCTAAAAGCAGAGTGGGAGCCAGCTTTCAAAGGACAGTGTGGTGGGAGGAGTGAGGGATTGCTTGGAATGGTGTCTCCAGGATCCTGTCCACAGCTCCGCCCCAAGATCTAAGTCAGTGTTCTGCCTCTGGCTGCCTTGTTCCTGGCTGTGTGTCCCACTGGCCTGGTTCTCTGGCCTTCCAGAGGTTCTGTGAGCTACCTAAGAGCCTATAACATGTCCCTTTCTGCTTGAACTTGAGGGAGACAATTCTGTGATCTGCCACTAAGAATCCTGACTGAATCAATGTTCTTTGCTCATCTTTGAGTAATTCACTGGGTGTGAAATTCTGGGTTCGAGTATATTTTCCCTCAGACTTTTATTTTTATTATTCCATTTTCTTCTTGCAACTTGTATCTCTGCTTCTCATTCCCTGGTAAATCTGTTTCTTCTCTCTGGAAGTTTTGTGAGTTTTTTCCTTATCCTAAGTGTTCTGAAGTGTGTCTTTCATTCATAGGTATGAATTGATGTTGTTTTTCCCTGTGTCTTATTGAGTACTCATACTGAGCCCATTCAGTGTGATATTTACTGCAGAGAAATTCTTCTCTGCTGTCCTTTGTACGTTGCCTTCCATCCATTCCCTCTGGTGTCTTCTCGATCTCCTCTGTGACTGACACCATAACTTCTTGACCTATCCCACATATTTAAGAAGTTCTTTCATTCTCTTTATGACTTTATTTAGTAACCGCATATGAAGCCCTCTCTCTGTGCCTCTCAAACTTCCATGTGCATACAAGTCACCTGGGGATCTTAGTGTAAATGAAGATTCTGGTTCATATTGTGTGGTGGTGCCTGAGCATCTGTATTGCTGACGGGTTCCTGGAGGTGCTGGTGCAGCTGGTCTGCAGCCTGTACCTTGTAGAGCAACGTCTGTGGCCACATGCCAGGCATTGCAGGTACAGAAATGTGCACTGAGATAGGGACTGGACAGTCAGCTGGCGTGGGGAGCTTCCTCCTTCACTCACTAGCCATATGACCTTGGGAAGGCTCAGCTAATCTCTTTGAGAATGGTTTTCCCTCTACAAAATAAAGATCTTTGTCCCCATATGTCAGATTTCCTGCAGTGATTAAGTGTGATAGTTAGCCTGCACACACCACAGGGGGCATGAGGTGGAAAAAGGACACCCGTGGGCTTCTGCTGTCAGGGGTGGGCTTTAATGATGCCAGACAGAAAGTGTCCTGGTAGCTAGGTCTTTGCCCAGTGGGGAGGGATCTATTCTCAGCTTGACCTCAGCCATGAAGTTGGTTCTTTGAGTTGAAGGGATTAGAACTAAACACCCACACCTGTTTCACCCCCACACAGATACAATCCCCACCCATTGGATAGAAACAAGCACACTCAATTTCAATAAAGACAACCTTCTGGGTGAGCCACACAGATACAGCAAATCATTCTGTGATTTATGGAGTATATTGAAAGAACAGATTTCTGTTAAAAACATAAAGGCAATATTTCAAGTGGAAATTGTGAAAAGTCATGAGCAGAGAGTGAGGCTAAGACCCTGGTATAGGGAACAAACCTTGCCCTAAAACCATTGACAGGTATGGTAGCTCTGAGCGGAGGGAATGAAAAAGGAAGAAAGGAAATCAACCTTGACTGAATAGCTATTTCATGCCAGGAATTCTGCAAATATTATCCTGGAGTCCACTGTGATAATACGGGGTCCACCATGGCTGGAAATGAAAAGAACAGAGTAAACCACACAGAGGATAAATAGCCACAAGGCATCAAAATGTGAGGATAAATTGGCCCACAGAAATGTTAAAAATTTTCCCCGATATTGAAAATATGGATTTGTGTTTGGTTAGAATCTTGCTGTTTATACAAGCAACATTTAGTTACAATTTTGGTGTTAAGAGGCCAATTTAATTATCAGGCTAAAGACTTCGTAATGACATTTTTAGAAACAGTTTGAATAAACTTTGTTAAACCAAATACAAAAAGGAAAAGAAATGCCCAAAATCACTAGAATCTTGAAAGTAGAAAAGTGAACTCCACTCGAATGTGCATAATTTTCTATAAAACAAAAGAACTTTCCCGCAAGAATTGCTATGTCATTTCTCCTGGTGGGTAGGCTACAAGAAAGAGACCCCTTTCTATTTCTTTCAAGGCTCAACTTTTCTAAGTAGATTGTGATATTGTGATTTATAATAAGAAATATTTATTTGGTCTTAGTCCAAGTTTCCTGGCTCACAGCTCCTAAAAGCCTTGGAATTTCCTGGGATGGAGAGCAACACCGGTGTCTTTCATTATGTTAATGAGGTGAGTTTTGGACCCCACCTAAGGGTAGGTGTTGTTTGCTAGGAGAACCAACCATGTGATTGGTCCCACCCCCTGATTCTGGGGGCATGGGGAGGGGCTGGAGACTGAGTTCAGTCCTCAATGGTCAAAGGTTTAATCAATCATGCCTGTGTAACAAAACCTCCATAAAAACGGAAAACGAGGGTTTTAGGAAAGCTTTGGTGATCTCGCGCGTGTGCTGGAGCATGATGTCCTGGAGATGGCATGGAAATGAAATTCCGTGCCCTTTTCCCATGCCTTGCCCCATGCAAATCAGCGGTTTCTGAGTTTTATCCTTTTATAATACATCCGTAATTGAGTAAGTAAAATGTTTCTCTGAGTTCTCTGAGCTGCTCTAGCAAATTAATCGAAACTAAGGAGTGGGTTGTGAGCTCTTTGATTTATAGCCGGTCTGGTCAGAAGTAAAGATCAGGGCCTGGATTTGGGACTCGCATCTGAAGTCCAAGAAATGACATTTGGGAACCTCCAATTTGTAGCAAGTTGGTCAGAAGCTCGGGTAACAACACGGGTTGTGATTAGCGTCTGAAGTGGGGGATGGGTATTGTTGCAGGACTGAATCCTTAAGCTGTGGAACCTGATGTTACCTCTGGGTAGAGAGTGTCAGAATTGAGTTGAATTGTAGGACACCCAGCTGGTGTCCAGAACATTGCTTGTTGACATGGTGAATCTTTCCCAGATCCACCCCTGGGATTGGGTCCAGGAATCCAAAGTAATATTCTTACCATATGGGTCTCTCCTTTAATGCTCTGGCTTTCCCTGTCACCTGTATTCTACTTTATTTTCTCCATGGCAATTTTTGCCAACCAGTGCATTATATTTCCTTATTTTTGTTTTTATTGTCTCTCTCCCCTCATTTGGATGTATGATCAGTGAGGGCAAGTTTTGTCTTTTTTTTTTTTTTTTTTTTTTTTGCCACTTCCTACCATTGAGAGCCTAGAATGGTGCTCAGTACATAGTGTTTCCCATAATTTTCACTGAATTGGTAGAGAAATACTTATCACTGCCTGTATTTGGGGAATACTTATATCACCTCTCCTTCTGTTTGAGAGGTTTTGGATTGCTCACTAACCAAGTGCCCTTCTCAGGCTATCAGCGTTGTCTGTAATTTCCTCTCGATGTAGTATATAAATATAGTTTGCCAGCAGTTATATTACCTAAGCAATTGGGGGATGCTAGGACTAAGTCTTCCCATTTGGCAAAATAATAGTCTCATTACACCTGCCTTTGGATTGACCACTGACGTTTTGTTCCAGTGTTTTCAAATTTTTCTAACAAGCTTAGGGTGGAAGATAAAAGCTTCTCATGTGTTTTTTGTTTTTGTTCTTCATAGCCTTCTAATACAGTGTTTCAGAAGATGTATAGTGATAATCCAATTAGATAAACATTTGTTCCAATATTTTTACCCAGAGGCCTCTGAAACACATTTTCCCCCCTCACTATCTACTTTATTAGCTTCAACAATTGAGGCTGAATATCTAATCAGAAAGACAATGATCAGTTCTCTGTGCTTCCTAGTTGGTGTTTGATGTTTTCCGAAGGCCAGATGAGCCGCACACATTTTGCTCATTATCTGGTAAGCACCGACCACTACAGACAGAAACGGGGCTGCTTTTTCCAGCTGCAGAAACCTTTCTTTTCAGTCCATTAAACTTAACTTGTTTAGCAATAGCTAAAACAAGATAATTCTTATTTGTTATTTCTTTGGCATTTCCAAAGTTCAGTCTTACATTAGCAACAATGAGCCAAAGGGTTTCAAAGTTTTTTGTCTTTATTTTTTTAATTTTTTTTTTTTTTATTTTGGAGGATAGGGGGTTTTAGGCAGGAAAAAAGATTGATTCCGAATGACCACTATTTAGAATTATTTTTTCTTTTATTTATACTGAAGGGCTCTTGTTCACAATTGCTTTTTAAAATATTTATTATTCGTTTAAAAAGTTCAGTATACTTACCATATGTTATATTAGTTTCGAGTGTACAATACAGTGGTTCAACAATTCTTCACATTACTCAGTGCTCATGACAAATGTACTCTTTGTCCCATTCGCCTGTTTCACCCATCACCTCCACTCTCCTTCCCTCCCCTCTGGTAACTATCTGTTCTCTTTAGTGAAGAGCCTGTTTTTTGGTTGGTCTGTAACTGATTTTTAAGTTGGCTTTACAAATGCATGATTAAGAGGAAATGAGGTTCATACTGTACTCAAAAATCTTGACTCTCAATTTTCAATCATTTGTAACATTTAAAATAAATGGCTTGATCAAAACCACACTGATATATCACCTCACGCCAGTTACAGTGGCTAAAATGAACAAATCAGGAGACTATAGATGCTGGAGAGGAGGTGGAGAAACGGGAACCCTCTTGCACTGTTTGTGGGAATGCAAAGTGGTTCAGCCCCTCTGGAAAACAGTGTGGAGGTTCCTCAAAAAATTGAAAATAGATTTACCCTAGGGCCCAGCAATAGCACTGATAGGAATTTACCCAAAGGATACAGGAGCGCTGATGCATAGGGGCACTTGTATCCCAATGTTTATAGCAGCACTCTCAACAATAGCCAAATTATAGAAAGAGCCTAAATGCCCATCAACTGATGAATGGATAAAGAAATTGTGGTTTATATACACAATGGAATACTACTTGGCAATGAGAAAGAATGAAATATGGCCCTTTGTAGCAACGTGGATGGAACTGGAGAGTGTTAAGCTAAGTGAAATAAGTCATACAGAGAAAGACAGATACCATATGTTTTCACTCTTATGTGGATCCTGAGAAACTCAACAGAAGACCATGGGGGAGGGGAAGGGAAGAAAAAAAGCTAGAGAGGGAGGGAGCCAAACCGTACGAGACTCTTAAAAACAGAATAAACTGAGGGTTGATGGGGGGTGGGAGGGAGGGGAGAGTGGGTGATGGGCATTGAGGAGGGCACCTGTTGGGATGAGCACTGGGTGTTGTATGGAAACCAATTTGACAAGAAATTTCATATTAAAAAAATAAAGTAAATATCAAAAAAATTAAATGGCTTGAAGACCATTTTTAAACCATAATTAAGAAATATTTTGTGAATATGTGTGTGTACTGTGATTTCTCACTAATTTTTGCCATTACTGAGTTGTGAAAAATTAAAGACAGCAATGAGAAAATCATACAAGGGTGCCTGGGTGGCTCAGTTGGTTAAGTGTCCAACTCTTGATTTCGGCTTAGGTCATGATGTCACAGTTCATGATTTCAAGCCCTGCATAGTGCTCTGAGCTGACAGTGTGGATCCTGCTTGGGATTCTCTTTCTCCTTCTGTCTGTCTGCCTCTCCCTTGCTCATGCCCTTTCTCTCTCTTTCTCTCAAAATTAAATGAACAAACATTTAAAAAAAATCATAAAGATACAATCTTGCATAGTGTCTTGTGTTACATATGCACCATTACTTAAACTTTCATTATTTATATTCTTTGTCGTTGCTTCCATGTTTTTAACTACAAATGTGCTAAATATCCTTATATCCTTGCACACATGCTTTATATCTTTTTGCACATGCACCATACATTTTCTGTCTCCCTCTATCTGTCTGTAGACTTGACGATTATTTCTCAGAAGTTGAGATACTGGGTCAAAGGATATGTTTATTTGTAATTAAAAAGATAGTGTCCCCATTGCCCTTCAGTGACTAGAATCAATTAATATTTTCCTAAGATTAAAAAAAAATCTTTTTTTTTTGCCTCATATTTGATAAGATTATGTATTGCCAAACTTTATTTTCTCCATCTTTGGGTCATTGTTTTAAGTGGCATATCTTTGACTATGAATGTTGATGGGAATCTTTTTGCTAAGTTCAAAAGTCATTTATTTTCCTTCTCTGTTCCAGCCCTGCTCATTTGTCCTACCAGAAAGTAAAATGGAACCTTTAACCAAGGCTTTTGATCCTTCCTTAGTAAAACAGATCCTATGAAATATGCAGGAACTGATTATTATCAGTGGTAGGAACTATTCTTAATACTTACATACCCAAAGGACTGTGCTGATGCATGGCATTGTAGTCTAAAGTGAGATAATGTACCAATTTATTGCCACATCTGCTTTGATTATGGATCCATAATTAGATTTAAATGTTTCTGGCCAGCAATTGCTGATTTTTGAAAGCCACTATGGTGCTAATTCTGAAGGGAATTGTGTCAAATAACTGTTTATTTATTCTTAAATTTTAGAGAGAGAGAGAGAGAGAGAATCCTAAGCAAGCTTCACACTCAGCTGGAGCCAGACAAGAGGCTTGATCCCAGGATCCCATGACCTGAGCCAAAGTCAAGAGTCAGATGCTCAACTGCCTGAGCTACCCAGGTGCCCCTCAAAGTCTTCTCTAGTTTTTTTTTTTTTTTTAATCACTGGTCAAACATTGCCATAATCCTTAATGCATAATACAAAGTGCGTTATATCATGATTACTACCAGGCATGGCCTCACTTGATCATTTTTTTTTTACTCCATTATAGGACACCTTTTAATTTGATTTTCCTGTAGATTGTTACATATAGATATTAGAATAGGCATGCACACAAAAATTAACTCTTGTGGGGTGCCTGGGTGACTCAGTTAATCCTCTAACTTTGGCTCAGTCATAATCTCATGGTTGCTGGGTTTGAGCCCCGTGCTAACAGCTTGAAGCCTGGAGCCTGTTTTGGATTCTGTGTCTCCCTCTCTCACTCACTGTTTCTCTCTCTCTCTCTCTCTCTCTCAAAAAATAAATAAACATTAAAAAGTTAAAAATATTTCAAGTGTCTTTTATACAATTGCAGATCAAAATTCTGTACTTAATGACTCCTTCTATGTCCAGGATACTTTTTCTTGATTTTTTTTTTTTTTTTTTTTATAAATAACTTTTCCCGTAGGTGGTAAGGTAGTGCCATGAGAAGAAAAGGCTAGTAGCCCTTTGGCAAAGATAATAAGAAGTGATAAACATAAAAAAAAATTCCCCAGCAGACAAATATAAGTGAGTGAACCTTTTATGAAGATAAATTTTGGAAGGGTATGGTTATATGTCAGCTGTCAGACTAGCAGCTGGAGGGTCCCTGGGGACGTGGTTTGACAGAGTCTTCACTCCGATCACTGTTTATTAAAGACTGGGCTATGAGCCTATGCCTTTCCATAAGCTGTTCACTTTCTCCTCCATGTTACTTTCCAGACTTACTGGCTGACTCCGATTTTGAAATTCATGTTACTTTTCCAGGAAATCAAAACATTATTTTCTATAGGGAATGAATTTTAAATGATTTATTAATGTATGTGCTTGGTTGTTGACAGTCCCCCTCTATTGTTCCAAAGTGAGTTATGGGGATTTAGGAAGCACTCTGAATTGTAACTTTATACTGTTCTATTTCTGCTTTAAAGCAAATAGCATTTCACTTGGTTGTTATTGATACCATAAAATAATATAGTCAGGTTCCTTTTCTATCCTGGAACAAGGGCTTCTAGAAATTTGCAATTGTTCTGTTCTTAATCAGCTTCCCTACCTCATTTGCCATTTTCTCAGCTCCCTCTTATAACTGGCATATTCTCAGTGGTCACTCCCCTGTGATGTTAGGCTTTGTCACTACTGTTTTTATTTCTTCCACTTCTTTTAGGGTTCTGTCTATGTCAACAGTGTGCCTTCTGAAGAGTGTAGGTTAACATACTTCTGGAAAGTTAAATTAAAATGAAATGTATTCATGATGGAATACTAACATCTTTCACCTTTAGATGAATTGTTTAACTCTGCTGGCCTCCTTGTATTTGATCTGCTATGTGATCTTAACCACTCTTTGCCCATAAACCTTGCAGTTCACTAATTACTTTGTTAATTTATTCATCCAACAAGAATTCATTATTCTTACTATGTGCTGGGCTTCATTCCAGGCAAGGAGAAAAACCAATGATGACCTGGCCTCTCCTGTGTGTGAGAAAGTGTAAAAAACTACACACACACACACACACACACACACACACACAAACACACACACACACCTAAAAAGATATGTAGTATCAAGTGCCATAAAAAAAAAAAAAAAAAAAAAAAACTAAAAAAGGGCAGGAGGATAAAAATGACAAGGATAGTCAAGGAAGGTGGCATTTGAGCGCACACCTGTATAAAGTGAGAGAGTGGCCAGGCCTACATGGAAGTAAAGAATGTCCCCGGTGGAAGTAAGAGAAAAGGCACAGCTTTGAGAAAAGGGTGGTTTTAACAGAACATTGGGACCCAGCTTCAGCACTCCCATGTGACACTGTCCTCAATAGCATGAGATGGCGGTGAGCATGCCCAGGAGAGAGCAAAGAGCAAAGAGTGAGGTGGCAGAGGCCATTGTAAAAGCATCTCTGTCTGAGATTCAAAAATAATAGTAATAAATTTTGGAGGAATAAAATCTAGAAAGCTCTCTTTACTGAAAGGTTAAAACTATTGAAGGCATTAATAACCACATGGCATCAACAGAATTGTCATTTAAAAATCATATGTACTAGATAACTGAATCCAATATTAAAAGATGAAAGGTTGCTCAAATTTGCTAGTTGTCAAGGAAATGGAAATGAGAGAGAGTGATGTTTTATTATAGCTTGATGGGGACTTTTTTTTTTAAATGACGTATAGTTGACACACAAGTTTACATTAGTTTCAGGTGTACAACATAGTGATTTGACAGGTCTATACATGTGCTGTGTTCACCACAAGTGTAGATACCATCTCTCCCCATGGAACACTGTTACAATGTCATTGACTAGATTTCCTATGCTTTACCTTTTATCCTGCTGACTTATTCAGACTTATTCATTCCATAACTAGAAGCATATACCTCCCACTTCCCTTCACCCATTTTGCCCATCCTTCTTCTCTCTCCTATCTCTGGCAACCACCAGTTGGTTCTTTGTATTTATTGGTCTGTTACTAATTTTTTTTTTTTTTTTAGATTTCACATAGAAATGAAATCATACTATATTTGTCTTATTTCACTTAGCTTTATACTCTGTAGGTCCATCCCTATTGTTGTAAATGGCAAGATCTCCTTTTCTATGACTGAGTACTGTTCCACTGTGTGTGTGTGTGTGTGTGTGTGTGTGTGTGTGTGTGTGTATAATGTATATAAATGTGTGTGTGTATATATATATATAATGTATATAAATGTGTGTGTGTATATATACACACACACCATATTATCATTATTCATTCATCTATAGATGGACAGGGGTTGCTTCCATATCTTGGCTACTGTAAATAATGCTACAATAAAATAGAGTGCATATATCCTGAATTAGTACTTTTTCTCTGGGTAAATATCTAGTAGTGGAATTACCAGGTTGTATGGTATTTCTATTTTAAAAAATGTTTATTCATTTTGAGAGAGAGAGTGAGAGAATGTATGTGTGTGAGAGTGGGGGAGGGGCAGAGAGAGAGGGAGAGAATCTGAAGCAGGCTCTGTGCTGTCAGTGCAGACCCTGATGTAAGGCTCAATCTCACAAACTGTGAGATCATGACCTCAGCCGAAATCAAGAGTCAACAGTTGGGCACTTAACCAACTGAGCCACCAGGCACTTGTCATATTTCTATTTTTAATTTTTGAGGACTCTCTAGTGTTTATCATCCTGACTGAACCAATTTATATTCCCACCAACAGTGCATGAAGGTTCCTTTTTCTCCCCTCCTCACCAACACTTGTTATTTTTTGAGTCTAGCCATTTTGACCAGTGTTAAGGTGATAATCTCATTGTGGTTTCAATTTGAATTTTCCTGATGATTAGTTGTATTGAGCATCTTTTCATGTGTCTGTTACCCATCTGGATGTCTTCTTTGGAAAAGTGTCTTTTCATGCCTTTTGTGCATTTTAATCATACTATTATTATTTGGTGTTGAGTTGTATAAGTTATTTATATATTTTCAACATTAACCCCTTATTGAATATAACATTTGCAAATATCTTCACCCATTCAATAGGCTGTCTTGTTTTCTTGAGAATTTCCTTCTCTGCGCCAAAGCTTTTTATTTTGGTATAGTCTCAAAAGTTCATTTTTGCTTTTGTTTACCTTGCCTCAGGAGACCTATCTAGAAAAATATTATTAAGGTCAGTGTCAAGGAAATTACTACCTATGTTTTAGGAGTCTCATGATTACAGGTCTCACATTTAGGTCTTTAATCCATTTTGAGTTTATTTTTGTGGATGATGTAAGGAAGTGGTCCAGTTTCATTCTTTTGCATGTAGCTTTCCAGTTTCCTTAATACCATGTACTGAAGAGACTGTCTTTCCCCCATTGTATCGTCTTGCCTCCTTTGTCCTAGATCAATTGATCCTATAAGTGTGGGTTTTTTGGGGGGGTGGGGGGCTCTGTTTCATTGACTTATGGGTGTGTTTTTGTGCCAGTACCATGTTATTTTGATTACCACAACTTTATAGTGTATCTTGAAATCTGGGATTGTGACCCCCTCTAACTTTGTTCTTTCTCAAGATTTCTTGGGCTATTTGAGGTCTTTTATGTTTCCATACAAATTATTCTGTGAAAAATGCTGTTGGTATTTTCATAGAGATTGTATTCAATCCGTAGACTTCTTTGGGTAGTATGGACATTTTATCTATATTCGTTCTTCCAGGCCATGAGCATTGAATATCTTCCTATTTGTGTCATCTTCAGTGAATGTTGTTTTGGTTTTCAGAATGTAGGTTTTTTTGTTTCCTTGGTTTATTTTTAGGTATTTTATTTTTGGTGGTGAAATTGTAAATGGAATTGTTTTCTTTCTCTTTCTGCTATTTTGTATATAGACACAACTGATTTTTGTGTATTATACTGCAACTTTACTGACTTCATTTATTATTTCTAATAATTTTTTGTGGAGTCTTTAGTATTTTCTATGGGTTTGGGTCTTGTCATAACTCAAATTGTGACCAAAAAATGGTGAGATTTGCCTTAGGTGTTGATGAAATTTGGGAGGAGGCAAAGGCCATTTTACTTGTTTGAAAACAGTAATACATAAAAAAAGGAAACCGATTTCTATTGTATCTACTAAATTCAGCCCATTTTTCTCTTTCTCTCTTCCTTCCCCTGTTCGCATCATACTTAGAAGACTATATGATCAAGAAGAAAAACATGGGCAGGACCCACATCAGATTGTTAAATCAGGCTGCCTTAGCAGGGAGATGCTATGGAGTAAGGTGGAAAGGGGAAGGGAAGGTCATCTGGAAAAAAAAAACCTGCAATAATAGAAAGCATGACTGCATTTAAACATTTTGTATGTACTTAGTATCTTTGGAGAGTAATGGACACTGATGTGAACTGCACTTTGAAGTGTGTGTTGGCTTTTCTTTGGAGTATGTTCGGAGTTTAATGACAGAAATCACTAGGTACTTAGAAGAAGCAAATATGGAATATAGACCAGTCATGTTCATGTTTGTGTTTGCAGGACATAAACTGGAGTTGAAACATAAAACCTGAAGTTAGTAATTTGACACTGCATATCTAGACACATAAAAAAGAATTATCTGGGTGATTGAAACATGTTTTCATCTAGATTCAATTGTCATGAACAATATGGAATATAAGGAGACTGAAAATGAGTTTTCATCAAGTACTTGAGGCTAGCTGCATATTTTGAGGGGTATCATATATGAAGTTTAAGGGTTCCCTTCTTAATTATATTGCGGCAAACAGCTATTTCAGAAAACGTTTTAACTCCTAGCTGCACTGGCAGTAATTTACACATCCCTTTCTGATTTTGTGAATGTGCGCATCTTAATTTGGAAACAATGTGTGACCTCCTACCTTGTTTGATAGGTTTGGTCTTTTATTAGTAGACATAAGGAGAAAGGCATAGGGAGGGATTTGCCTTCCAACTGAGGGGGCAGTTAGTGTTGCACTCTGTTCGAGAGTGTCTTATTATCCTCTGCTGGTGCTCTTTTAATTGACTGGACACCAACAGGTCATTTGTCCACAATGATGAATGTGGTGGCCTCAGCAGACTTTTAAAGTTAAGGTTTGTGTCTCTTGAACTTTCTCCACTAGAGTTATTAAAAAAAAAAAAAAAAAGATTCAGGAACAGGCAATAGAGCAGTAAAAGTGTTTGGATATTCACTGAAATATATATATATTTTAACCCACCTATGAGCAGCAAATGATGCAAATTAAAAAGTACACTTGAGTAGAATGAAAATGATTTCCATGTTTATGTTTGTCGGCAACGTATTTACAAATAACCCATATGAAAATGTAAAAAAGCATATTACATCTTCACATGCCATCTGTATTAACTGAATAAAGCTAGTGACATTATTTTCAAATCTGTAATTGTACATAGACATCTTGTGCATTAAAAAAGAAATGTACATAATTTAAAATAAATTACATTACACGATTTACAAAGTAATATTAACAAAAACTTCTTAGACAGCTGCCTCCTTACTTAAACAAAATAAATATTCAGGTAATTAAATTAACAAAAAAACACTTAGGGGATTATAATTTATATAAAGACATATTGCAAATTTAATAAAGTTATATTTTACAATGACAGATACTGATCTCTTCAAATCTCTGTGCTACAAATAGGCAGGAAAAAGTACCAGAGAGGGGATCTTAATGTTTACTTTTTAAAAACAAACACACATAGATTGCTGAAAAATAGTTGTGAAAATTTCATTGAAGTTTCAAAGTAGATGCTCTAGAAACTATTGCTTTTAAGAAAAAAAAGTCTACGAAACACAAGACTGACAGTTTTACATTCTAAATAGACTAGAGATTTTGATTGCTGAAAACATGACTGCCACGAACTAAAAGCTTGTGTATACTGTTCGTTTTCAGATCTGGCTGGGTAGAAGCATGAAAACATAAAACTACAACGTTAACTCTATCCACTTAGCATGTTTTACTCAATAAAGTAGACATAACCATTTTCAGTGTCCCTGCTAGACAGAGAATTACCATCATCACACTGCAAAACATCCTTTTTATGAAGAGTCATGCTTGCTAGGCCCACACTCCAGTTTAAGAGGCCGAAATCCTCTTCTGTAGTCACGGCTACCTGAAGATGGGACCAGGTGGGACAGGCAGATGTTGTATTCTCACATGTAAACTAGACCTAAGAAAGCTCACTTGCTGACAAGATTCTTCACAAATTCTTTCCCGTAAGGCTCTCCCTTTCAACACCTTCGGACTTGGTGGGAAATAGAACAAGAAACACGTTTGAATTTGGCAATACATTTACACATACATCTCAGATGATTTTGGAAGCATGATTCTTACAAATCTATTCAAACTCCCACTAAGCCCAAGAAGGGGCTCTCCTTTCTGTAAGGTACAGGCCTGCCTTCCTCTCTTAACAGGGTGGGACATGAGCACAGAGGTGAGGAGGAGGGAGAGATAACTGGGTCATACTTAAGAGGATAGAAATTGACATTTTTACAGAAAGTCTTTTTTTTTTTTTTTTTTGAGGGGGGTATGTCTTCTACATCTTACATTTTGTTTGAATCAAGATGTTCACACTCTAAGTGACACTTGGACTGTAATAGGTAAGAAATAGCTTCACCTTTCCCCCCCTTACTTAACACTTTGAGCATGCACTGGTAGATGGCAGTTCTGAGAAAAGTAGACAACATTGTTAAGAGAGCAGAGAGACACCAGAGAAAATGATCATAAAGGAGCAATGGGTACAGAGATTTAGAGGGGGTTACTGAGAGATATTACTTCCTGTAAGAAGTTCTGCATATGTGGCTTTATCTTGGAATGTCCAGGAACTTAACAGTGTTCTGATTAAGCCACAATGAGCATTGCCACCTACCTGAGGGCAAAGGAGGGTTACAGAAAAAGCCTAACAGCATGGCCTGAGACATGGACATTACACAAGGTAAAAATCTCACACTAGAGACAAATCGAGTAAAGGGTGATTTAAGTAACTTCTTCACTCATTAAACATAATTCCTTTTTTTGAATGTCTTCCATACAAAAGTCATGACTAATTGTTTTACAGTGTCTAGCAGAGTATCTTACATGTGATAATTCAAGAAGTATTTGTTTTGTCATAAGTGATTTGTGCTTTGTTATAATTAAGAACATACTTTTATGCACTCCTTTCTAAATTAGCTTGAAGCTACACTATAGTGTCTTCAAAAAGGCTTTCAAATAAGAATTCTGGTCCATATCCTAGATGAGATAGTGATAAAGAAGCAAATCACCCTCTAAAGAGAGATCAGTTGTGCCAATTTTGTGTGGTTTCTATTGAAACAATCCAACAAAATAGTATAATACTGTGTCATTCTTTTTTTCTTTTTTTTTTTTTTTAAACCAAACAGACCTTCATGTTTATAGAGCCGTAGTTCTAAATCTTTTATGGGCTCAAAGGTCATTTTGGTAAGGCAAAAGTGTCAACGGACCAGTTACTAGTATATCCCCCTCCTGAACTGCTAGAATTGAACAGGAGGAATAAAATATTTATGACATTCCAGTAATGTACTTCACTCATTATTGCCTCATGCCAGGAACAAAACTAAGGCTATTTTCATGTTGTAAACATGAATATAGTAACCTTCATTTGTCCAAAATAGCCAGCTGGCTACATGTCCTGCCTTCCATCTTTGTAACAAGAGGCCACCCAGTATTTATCCTAACAGTGAACTTCCAATACGTTCCCTAGTGTTAGGTCACATTGAACCCAGTCTCCTTCATATATATAGTGTTGTCAAATGTAACTAATTTAAGAATAAAATAATGTATTTTCATAAAATTAATTTTGATCAGTTCATTAATTCTTAATATATGGGTTACACGATACTGATCTGCCTTCTGAATTAGTGACCTTTTACAATATCAGAAGTATAGCTTTTGTGCAATGCTATTTTATTCTATTCAGTAACTTCAAAGTTAGTAGGTGCTGCATGCGTTTTATAAGGCTGTTAGCTAAATTCTTCAAGTAACTGCAGATTATTTCTCAACCATTTTGTACAAATGGAGTTCATTTTATTCAAAGAGATCAACTTGAGGATTATCTGGAAGACCCCTGAGTGCATACACTGACGATCACAGTTTTAGAACAATCATATGATTTTTATTCCTTCTCTTCAATAAGACAGATGCAATGGAATTTGTTTTTATGAGTTTTTTTGTTTAAATCTTTGATTTACAGTAAAATTCTCATCTTTGTGACCACCTATTTGCTTTTAAATGATTTGCTTTGCCTAATACAGTGAATGTTTAATAAGGAATTAGTGCTTTCTACATTTAATTCTTGGTGAAATAGGTAGAAATTTGTTAATTTTTGAGGCAACAACATCTGGTAATCTGATGTTTTTTGTAATCTTTGCAAATAATCCAATGAACAGCAGGGGGAGCTCAAACTCTACTATGAATGTAAAACACCTAGTCTAAACCACTTTTATAGCAACACAGCTATGTTTAAGATAAAATAGCTTATTATACTATTTTTAAAAGACCTGAAAACCTAATGTCCTCCCCTCTACAAAATGTTGTTGCAGTAAATGTTGCCTGAAAAATGGAATTGCTTTTTAATGGCACCTTTTGAATTTTCTTTTCACACACAAGAAGTCTACCAAATCAGATAGATAGTACTTCACTGTGTCTTTCCCAGGGCTACTTCTGTGAAAAATACAACTACTTCCAAACCAGTGAAAAAGTTGAATGGCTCCTTTTCACTTTTGAAATTAAACAGTTCTCATACTCTAAGGTAAATGAATGAAAACAAAAGACACAATTAAGAGGTAAGCACTGAAAAAACTTCTAGACCAGTGGTCAGCAAACTACAACCTGCAAATGAATGTGACCTGATGACTGTCTTTATAATGGGAGGTTTACTGGGAAACTGCCGTGTTCATTCTTCTATGTACTGTGTATTGTCTACACCTGCATTCTTCTGATGACAGAATTGAGAAGCTGTGACAAAGACCTGGCTGAAAATTTCTACTATCTGGGCCTTGACAGAAAATTTTGCGACCCTTGGTCTAGATATTTAACAAAGCCCTGGGCAAAACACTTACTCTCTCTTGAAAATTTTAGCTTTTGAAATCATACAAAGACTCCTTCAAATTTTAGTAGTAAGAAAGACACAACCATGGATACATTTGACATGAAACGAAGAATGTGAATCAGGAAAAAGAAGAGTCACCACACAATTTTGATTCCTTTTAGTTACAAAAATTATCAAGACCTTATTTTCTCCGTCTGCTCAAAATTAAAAAGACACCCAGCTCCTTTTTTTCTTTTCTTTTCTTTTTTTAACAAAGATAACAAATATAAAAATCTAGTCATAAACAGCCTTCAAAGTACAATTAAAAACCAACTAGAGAGATCCATCTTTTGAAAGGTTAATGAGTTCGGGATTTGAACATTTAAATCCCTGCCATGTGGTTGATTTCGCAATGGCTGCAGCAATGAGGAAGAGTGTATACAGCAGATGTAATAGCGAATTCCATCCTGTTGCCATCCAAACTGAACTTTGTACTCTTTAGAATACAAGAACTTGCAAATGTCTCCATGACACTCTGAGCACATATGTCTTCATCCCATATGAAAAGAGGCAGTTTCTATGGCAATACTGGTTAAGTGCCTATCATGCTGCACTAATATAGTGCAAAAATGTGCCTTCCATATAGCAAAAGAGATGCAGGCAACCAGTTTGAAAATTAGGGAAAGTAGAAATATATTAACACAAGCAAATAAGTTTTCCAGACAATAACCACTATAAAATACTGAACTTGAGGACTTTTTTTTTTTTTCTCTAAGATCCTAGTACATGTCCAGCATTCGTATTGTGGAGGAAGACACGAACTAATTCCTAGAAGGAAGTCTTTGCCTCTGAAATGCAGGTTAATGAAAGCTATCATCAACGACCAAGATGCTGAATTTACTCAATGGGTTTTCTGCTCCGCTTAGAGCTTATCTTTTATTCGCTTATCTTTTATTCACCATTAAAATTGCTTATTAACAAGTACGTAGTCTGACGTAGTAATGTGTATCATTCAATTGCGTATACATGTTGTTAGGCTTCACTATAGTATTGTAGAGATCTTGGTATAAACTCTTCATGCTAAAATGTTGTTACGGGTTAACACTGCCGACAGAGGCTTGGATCAGGCATCCTAACTGAACAATTCCACAACCATATTTTAGAGATGAATGTGAATTGTCAGTTGGTAGATTTCAGAAAAGATCACAGAAAACTTAGAATGCAGCATGTATTCAACTAAAACTCCTAGAATTCTCAGGGCTGTTTTTTTTTTTTTTTTTTTGTTTTTTTGTAAGTGGTACTGTCTTAATATCTCCAATGGCACTGTGATTTTCACTCCTTTCTTTGATGTTCTTTTAAAAAGTTACATTGCATTTTAATTCACACAGTATGAAGAGCTTTGTGGCTTCTGGATGTCTACTGCAAAGTCAGAAATCTGAAACTGGTTGTTGCCAGGGTAAGTTATATTTTACATGTCTGCGTCTCCATCATAGGCTAAGGTTAAAGGTTTCAGTCGGTTGTTTTGCCTTCTTTGGGGTTTCTTTGGCTTTTTGCTGTAAACAACACAACAACAGTAGGAGAGAGAATCATTTGTAAATTTTACTGTTTCAAATGACAAACTTTGAAATGTATTGATAAAGTTGCTAATTGCCTGTATGACCAAATTCAATCTTAGAATTGGATACTCTGGTATCTTTGAATTTCTTAGGTATGGTCTGAATAAAATGGAAAAAGAACTCCTCCCGTATTTTATTATCTTATAAAAGTGAATTATCAAATGGAATTCCTCTGGTACTAACAATGGAAATACTGTAGTATAGTCATTTATATTTGAGCAGAAATCTTCGTAAATAATACATAATTTATAATATATGTTTAAAAAGGTAGTTGAATCGGATTAGGTATGACCATAATCTCTTCCTCCAGTGGTAACTGAGGATCAGTCTGGAGTTCACCGTAAGCATATGAAGCAGTATTCTCTTGCAGAACCAAGGAGAACACACTTAAGATGACCTGGCGCAGCTCTGGCTCATTTTCAGATTTCAAACGGCTCAGATTTGGTAGGTTTTAGACCAACTATGACAGAAGCCATTTTTATTTAGAATTGCAGACGAACACTCAATGTGGAATACTTATTTGATATAGTTTGCTGTTCCTGTGTTATGGTCAACCGACAGTATTTTTGCTGAAATAGATTGTTGTGCCCCCTTAGATTGTGAAATAGTTACTCACCAAGCTAGATAAATCATGGAGACAATAAAGATGAGTAACACAAATGCCCCAGCTGCTACACCGTAAACCCAGGTCTTTAGTCTCCCATCTAAGAAGAATGGATATTAGTCATTAATTTACATTAGTTTGGTGTGTGATTATATATATATATATGAGACAGTCTTTAACTATGACCAATGACCAGCCACATATGACCACATTGTTTCAAAACAAAATGAATTATTGCTTAGGCACAGTTAATGATGAATGCAATGCTGCTACTATGAGTTAGATGCTGCTTCATTAAAGGTAAATTATCAAGGAGACTTGAAAGGCAAAGAAATAATGTTTTCAATTAAATTTGTGTTCAGATTTCAAGTTTATATGCCTAAATTTTTGCTGCTGCTTAACTAAATTTTAGTTCAAATCAAATATGTGTGTAATGCTAAATAAACATTTTGTTCTGATTTTCACTCTAAGAATGGCAATTACAAGAAGAAAAATAATGCAATTTCAAGAAAGTCTAATAGCTTAGGGTTGATGCAGACAGGTATTTGAACATAAATTGTCACTTTAGCCTTTTTTTTTCCTAGATGAATTGAAAGTGAATCTATTCAACATTTTTTTTAGAATTAATCTTTTATCTAATTTACACTTACACTGTATTTTAAGGTTCATTTGACAACATCATTTGCGAAAATAGCCAAGTTTGATTATAACATATAACTTTTTAACTCTGAATAATTTTTTTCTAACTTTTCTATTATATGGAATTAGGCAAGACAGGAACTTCCCTAATTTGGTTTTCTGGTCTTATTTTCTTTGAACTTCTTAGTTTTGTGTTGAGAATAAACTTCAACTAGAAGATAGTATTAATAACCTTACCTAACTTAATCTGAAACTCACATCAACATATATTTTCTGTTGCATACATAAAATTACAGGTGCTATTGGTGCAAAAATTATAGATTGGGCAAATGGACTTCAGAGACACTCTGGTTTATTTAATATTTGGAAGGCATCAAAACCAAATGTTTTTTCTGCCTGAAGCTGGATCAACCCAGGGGGTCCATTAGTTGGAAACAATCTGTTAATATTCTAAATAGCCTTTTTTTCAATTCTAAAGACTTAAAAAATTAGACACTGGTTTAAAATCTGCCCTGAGAGTTCTTCAACAAATAATCTTTGAGTTCCTCAAAAACCAAGAACAAGGCCTAAATGTACTTTTTAAGAACATAAACCTTTTTTAATATACTAAAATACTCACTTTAGGGAAGCTATATATTAAACTTAAAACACTCTTTTTAAAAACCAGTTTTGATTTGAGGAGATGTGCATGGATTCTTATTCAAGGTCACAATTGCTAACAGCCATTTGCTGGTCCACGATCTTGAATACTGAGAGAAGAGTTTCCCATGTTTGCAAAGACAAGTCAGCTTTGCAAAATATATTGTATTTCAGCTAAGAACCTTACCAAGGCAGGGATAATGTGGTTAAATCACAGTATTTGAGCTATCTCACTCCAAAACTGCAAATACTTAAAATCCTAATAATGTTTCTCCAGTAAGGGAAAGTGTTTTGACTTAATACATTCCAAAGAGAGATGTGCTAGCTATGAGGATTCTTTCTTTTCTCATGTTTCTAACAAGTATAAGGTAGACTGCACCTGGCTGTGCCTGGAGATTTCCTTTGGTCACTAACTAGCAATTCCTCTTGGTGTAAGAAACACCATCATGATCTTACCTACCATATAGCCTTCATAGTACAATTTTAAGCACCAGCGTTAGTTCCAGGAATAAGCATATAGTTGATTTCAACTGGGGAGAGAAAGTATACAGAGTAGGGATAGCATTTTATTAGACCCTCAAGCTTTTGCCTGTGTTGGCTTCAAGTCCATTACTAGACACATTAAGAATGTCTGCTTAATATGACAGGGGTCTGGTCAGTCTTCAAATTTAGATCATCCCATCTAGACAGGAAGGCTCCATCCCTGCCCTTCTGTATCTGATGCTAGTACGGGTTCTGATTACTTCAGTTTATCAAACGGAAGAGCTGATAGAAATTGGGCTGGCCACCAAGTGCCCCTTGGCACAGCACTGCATTACTGATGTTCCTATTTTAGGTTCAAATTATTACCCGTCTGTGGTCAAATGAAAAATTCTTGAATGTCTTCACAGTTTTATTTGTTCCAGTTCTGAATGACAATATACTTTTTTCCTCATTAATATTTTCACTGTTAGATTTCTTTATTCAATATGATCGTAATTATACTTGTAAATGTAGGTCTGAGATCAAAATAACTAATATCCTAAATTTTTTTTCCATAGAAGAAAGTCATTTCTCTTAACTTTGAGCATGAGTGCTTTTTTTATAATAGTAAAAACATAATATATGGCAGTATCAGAATAAATGAGTACAGATGAAATAATAGCTCATATGAAAATGCTTGCTCATTCTTTTAATCCTTTGACATGGTTAAATGTGTAAGTAAGAGATTCTACATCAACACTGTCTTGTCACTTCACCTGGCCCAAATGGCTGTAGAAACCAGGTCCTTCCCCGTCCTGTTGGGTTATTGGAGGATGGGGTTGGATGTACTGCGCGACTCGTTTTCACATCTCCTCTTTTGTCCTCCACAGTGGGTATCACCACCACGGGGATAAGTGTGCATTGCTCAAGTGTACCATTAGAAGACATGACTTCAGTGTATCCTTCTTCACAACTGCATGTCCTCATCTGCAGGAGAACAAGAGGATTTCTACACATATAAGGTGATCTTTGAAAGCATGACAGATAGGACTTGAAGAGAAGGCTTTCAAGAAGTATTGTTTTGGAAGTTTACCACATGTAGTTTCTGTCTTAACTATATAAAAAAGGACATACATTTTTTACTGTACACAAATTATTCTAACAGAAACAAGTACGTTCAGAATTATTTACATTGATAAACGGAGAGGTCCAGAAATTAAGTTGCAGGCCTCAAGACGTGCGTTTTGGCGGGGGGAGATGGACTGTACAAGAGTCAGTGGGGGGAGAAATAATGAAGCTAGTTTATTTATCCTAATGAATTCACACATACCTCACTACAGTAAGAGTGGGGTTGACTACACGGTGGGTTACAAGACCTGTCAGCATCAGGCTGGCGCACCACCAAGCAGCCCCCTGCAGAACAGAAAATCATACATTGACAAGCAGCATCTCTTGCAATGATAGAAATACACTATTGTATAGACGTCTATTCTTTGAATCCTGAACCACTTTGGGAATCCATGGATTTTTCCGAGAGCAACTGATTGTGAGATAGTTGGTTAACCTTGACCACTTTATACAGGAACTTGAGGCTCTTCTTTTTTATTTTTCTTAACACTTACTTATTTAAAAAAAATTTTTTAACGTTTATTTATTTTTGAGACAGAGAGAGACAGAGCATGAACGGGGGAGGGTCAGAGAGAGAGGGAGACACAGAATCTGAAACAGGCTCCAGGCTCTGAGCTGTCAGCACAGAGCCCGACGCGGGGCTCAAACTCACGGACCGTGAGATCGTGACCTAAGCTGAATCCAGTGCTCAACCGACTGAGCCACCCAGGCGCCCCAACATTTACTTATTTTTTGAGAGAGAGCGTGAGCAGGGGAAGCACAAAGCGAGAGGGAGTTACAGATTCTGAAGCAGGTTCCAGGCTCTGAGCTGTCAGCACAGAGCCCAACGTGGGGCTCAAATTCAAGAACTGTGAGATCATGACTTGAGCTGAAATTGGATGCTTAACTCACTGAGCCACCCAGGCACCCCAGAGACTCTTGTTCTTCTTCAGAACAGATGGCACAGAGCCTGGAACTCAGCAGGTGCTCAGTAAGCGCTTGTTTTTTAGTTGCTACTTTGAAAACACTAATTGCACAAGGGCTATTTCTATCCTAGTTCCCCCTGTTGGCCCAGTTTAACATTACAAAACAGATTTAATTTTCCTTCAAAGTTAACTTTTTTCTTGGCTATTCAAATAAATAGTTGTCATATTCTTTGAGATGTCTCTTTAATTTACGTGACTACCACATACATGTTCTTCTTTAATAATGCATATTTCTTTGAGAAAATTTACAATTCCTGCTAATTCAGGAGTTGTGGGGGTAGAGGAAAGAAAACACTTGTAGCTACTAGGAGGTATATTTATGTTATTGTTTAAACTTGACATGGCAGCTCTGTTTTTTCTTCCTTCTCTTTCTTTTCAAGTAGAGTGTGCCTGCATAAATTGTTAAAAGTGAGGTTTTAAGATGGGAACAGATGTCCTAGAGAAACCATATTGCTGATATGGAAGGAACTTAGAGTTTCAAACCATACTTGCTCACTTGAACAGAATTTTAGGAAAGCAAAGTTTTTTCCTTTATTTATGGAACTGATCATCCCCTGGGATTTAATCAAAGATAACTATTGTTAATTCTTTGCCTTATCTCTCAATAATGTAAATACACTATTCATCAAAAAAAAAATTGTGATGGGAAAGCAGTTAGTCATTGCAAGGCAATTGCAGTTAAATGTCCATGTTTGAGTTATTATCATTAAACACATGAAGAAAAAGGAAAATAACATCTTGATTTCTAATAAGGACAACTTCATAAAACAGAAGCAGGGGGTCAAGGTAGGTAATATACTTCACATGCTTGTCTATTTCTCATAAAGAAATCTTACCACTCCTAAAAGATGGAAGAAGAATGCATACAGAGTTTATCACAAATCATTTACATGTTGGCTTTTTGGTATCAAAGAGTATTAGAAAGAAATACATGGAATATTTAACGAATTAAAAAGAAGGTGAACATATGATTTCTACAGTAAGTCTTTTAAAATTTGACTTACCTTGACATTGGGGACTATCCCCAATTTTAGTGAGAAAAGAGCTTTTAATATGTAGAAGAAAAGGCAAACAAATATTATTTGCATCCATATTTGGAAAAAAGCCCTGAGAAGTAATAGGACCCTCTGGGGAAGCTGCAACAGCCCCTCTGAATAGTTTAAAGAATGCAGACCTTCATTTTCAACACTTGAGTCGAATGTACCACCTCTATAAATGCCTTCAAATTTAGAAAATCTATGCTTCCCTTCCCAGGACTCTTTCTCCCTATATGCCTCTTAACAGTGGTGTGGTTGGAACCTTTTCTGCCTAATACTGAGAAAGAGCAAAGAGTTTCCTGGCAGGGGTCTCTTCTTTGTTATATATGTGTCCACTGGGGGTTGCTATTATCAATGGTTTCTTGATACAGATTTGTCATGTATAAAATCTTACCTTCACAAAAACATAATTTGATATCCTGTTCCAGCTTTCATAGGGAGGAAATAAGTAATTACGTTTAAATAAATGCAGGTAATTTAAAATTTAATATAAAAATTGATGCTTTCCAAAGAGCATATTGATTCCTGTTCCTGTTATCTTGATGTATATATTACAGCTAAATTTATAAATGGACATTACTCACAGACACCCAAATGCACATTACTTTCTCTCCCTGCCAGAGGGTCAAAACGATGGCAGTAAGTCAGTAGGTTCCCCTAAGCAGTTAACTGTCAAACTCATGCTACTGCTGCACTATGAAGATCTCTATAGATGAGACTTACACAAATAAATTGTTGAAGGAGAGATCTTAGATCTTTGGGTCATATGTTTAAGGTTGAGGTTCTGGCTCCAACCTTGTTTTTTTTTTCCTAGGAAATTTGCAAGGTGGTTCAGTACATACCTGGAGCCAAGTTTCTTGCTACTTCATAGGGACATTAAGATCCCTTGCATTTACTGAGTTTAGATAAGGAGACTTGAAGTAATTGCAGATTAGAGAAGCTCTTTGGGGGTCTATTTGGGTCAAGGGACATTTCAGAAAGATTTTTCATTTGAATTTCTTCTTTGAGTATAGAATTTTTGAGTGGAGACAGAGTGGGTTAGCTGCCCAGATAGTCTGGGCTTGAGATTTGCCAACAGATTTTACCTATTTAATAAATAGAAAACTAAAACATAGATTTCTGAATTATCTAAGTATCAAGGTACTTAGATTTGTAAAACCATACTCCCTTTGTAATACTTTTGGTCTGCATGTATATGGTCTCTAAGATCCAGAAACAAAATATATATCTATATATTTAGCATGTGGTAAGTTATTCACATATAAAAATTGTTAGAAAAGATAATCTGAGAATTATGATAATTTATTGGAATTAGACTATTTTAACCAAACTCATGCAGCAATGTCTAAAATGGCTAGATGAGGGAGAATTTAATTGAAACATTAAAAAATAGTCATTGGTCACCAGTTATATATAGCCTAGTTACTGAATTCAAAACATGTTTTGGATACCTTGAGTATCTTTGTTTCCTTAATTGTTTAACCAACTGCATGTGTGTTACAGGAAGACTTTCAAAAACCAAAGAAATTTGGAGGTTTACCTGTTACGTTTATACCATCTGACCTTTGACACCAGACTGTTCGGGAAGAACCTTTCCAAGCACTGGCCATCCATTTGTATTCATAACACTGTCCATCTGCAGGGACACAATAAACATGAACAGAAGCATTCTGCTGTCTAGAAGGGCAATCGTGGGGAAAGTATATTAGGAAGATATTTATAAACAACTGAAAAGTGGTGAATCCATCTCAAAAATGATTCGAATGTTACTGTCCTAAAATTACCATAGAAATGTTATAAAATTCCCTATACATTCCTAAATCCCAACTAATGTTTTATGTCCACTGTCATATCTGATGTGAACTTGGATTTTTAATATAACGTAACGTTCAAAGTATTATAAAATATCAAATTTACATACAGGGGCAAATAATAACAAAAAAATGTTCAATTACTTATGCAGTTTTAACAAATACTACCATTTAGACATGTTTGCTTTAGTTTTCTTTTGTCTGTTGGGGAGTGAAAAATAAGATGAACGTGATGTCCTATTATTAGGTCCTCTTCCTGTTGTGATATTCCTCCATATCTATCCAGCAAAAGCCACTATTTAAAAATTTTTTTTCAACGTTTATTTATTTTTGGGACAGAGAGAGACAGAGCATGAACGGGGGAGGGGCAGAGAGAGAGGGAGACACAGAATCGGAAACAGGCTCCAGGCTCCGAGCCATCAGCCCAGAGCCTGACGCGGGGCTCGAACTCACGGACCGCGAGATCGTGACCTGGCTGAAGTCGAACGCTTAACCGACTGCGCCACCCAGGCGCCCCAAAAGACACTATTTTAAAGTAGATACATGGATTCCTTTCCCATGTTTTTTATTCTTTTAATATAATACGTTATATGAGGTATGTATATATCCATAAAACACAGCACATCTGGTCCTCAAACAACATGGAGGTTAGGGGCATGTACCCCTATGCAGTCTAAAGTCTGTGTAGAACTTTGACTCCCCAAAATTTAACTATAAACAGCCTACTGCTGACCGGAAGCCTTACTGATAGTCAGTTAACACATACTTTGTATTATATGTGTTATGTTATATGTACATAAGGAAGAGAAAGTATAGTTATTGCATTTCTATTAAAAAAATCCACATGTAAGTAGACCTGCAGGATTCAAACCATGTTGTTCAGAGGTCAACTGGATTATTAAAAATCCTAAAAGTATACTGTATGTGTCAATCTGAAACATTCAGTATTGTAGAAGAAATATTTCTATGTGATTTTTTTATAATGTAGCTCTGGTCTTAACTGCTATATAAAATTCCACTGTACTAAATGCCACAGTTTTGTGTTTGTTTTTAGCTATTTCTTCTCTGGATGGCCTTTTAGGTTGTTTTCAATTTTTGCTATTAGTACAATGCCTCACTGGTCCACCTTCTGCAAGTCTCCTTGTGTTTCTTTAGAGTAAACATCAAGAAGAGAAATTGCCGTGTATCGCCATATGGATGGCTGCAACCTTCCTAAATATAACTTTTTCCCTCCCCAAAACAACAATCCACACACCCACCAGCAGTGAATAAGGGTTATCATTGCTTAAGCCTTTAATAACATTGATAATTGCCAGATTTAAAACTTCTGGTTTGTCTGGTGGGTGTGGAAGCTGTATTGTCATTCAAAAATTTTTAATGTTTACTTACTTTTGTGTGTGTGTGTGTGTGAGAGACAGACAGAGTGTGAGCAGGGGAGGGCAGAGAGAGAGGAAGACACAGAATCCGAAGCAGGGTCCAGGCTATGAGCTGTCAGCACAGAGCCAGACAGGAGGCTCAAACTAGTGAACTGCGAGATCATCACCTGAGCTAAAGTCGGATGCTCAACTGACTGAGCCAGCCAGGTGCCCCTATATTGTCATTTTAAATTGTAGTTCTCTAATTACTAAAGCTATTAAAGAGTAACAAATGTTTTGGGGGCATTTAGACTTCCTTTTATGAGAATTGCTTCTTTATATCTTGTGGCCATTTTTTTATCCTACTGAAATCTGTGCCTTTTCTTATTGAATTGTGGGAAATATTTATTCTAGGATAGCAGTTCTCAAAGTATCCTGTAGAGAACCTGGGAGACTTTGACATTCTCCCAGGTGCGTGTGTGTGTGTGTACTTTTTCAAGTACACATTCATGTGAGTAGAGCTGGGTTTTCTTCATATACATAAACCAAAATAAGACTGCAACAGAGTGAATGCAGAAGTAGAGAATCCACCTGTCTTCCTTTAAGCCAGATATTAGAGATTTGCAAAAATGTAAAACAAGGCCATACTTGTGAAAGTTACTGTTTTTGTTTTGCAAAATAATTATTTTTCAGCAAGTATGTTATTTACGGTTACACAAAATTGGTTTATGATTATTTTAAATCTTTTCATTTTTAATACAAACTTTTATGTATCTAAAATTCACAAAAGAAAATTTGGATCAGTCGTTGTAGATACTAATCCTTGGAAATTAATTGCCCTCACAAATATATTTTCTAAGTCTGTAGTTTCTTTCTTAGCCTTGTTTATGATCATTTACTATGTAGAAGATTGAAATTTTAATTTAAAATAATTTTTCTTCCTTCCCATTTTTGTTCTTTTTGTGTCCTATGTAGGAAATTATTCCCTACCTTGAGTTTATAATGATATTCTCCTATATTTTCCTATATATTCTATATTTCCTATATATTAAATATTGTATAGTTCTGTTTCACTTTCAGGTCTATAATTTATCTAAAGCACAATTTTATGTATGGTGTGAGATAAAGATAATTTTAAAAACATTAAACGGGTAACAAGTTATTGCAACATTATTTACCCACCTACTACCCTGCTGACACTCATTTCTGTCATGTATCCATATATGACAATTTGTTCCTGAGATTCTTTCATTAGTTTAATTGCTTTATTGTTGACTTGTCACTCTTTAAATTATTAATGCTGTAGAATAAATTTTGAAAAAAGCCATGTAAGTCCCCTAATCTCTCCCACTTTTTCCTTCTTGAAATTCTGGGATCTTATTGGTCTTCGACCTCTTTGTATTAATTTTTGGTCAATATCTCATAACACATTAAAAATCTGTTCAAATTGCCAGGGTGCTTGGGTGGCTCAGTCAGTTAAGCCTCCCCATTTTGGTTCAAAAATGATACCATGGTTCATGAATTCAAGCCCCGGCTGGGGCTGTGCTGACAGCTCAGAGCCTGGAGCCTGCTTTGGATTCTTTGTTTCCCCTCCCTCTCTTTGCCCTTCCCTCACTGTGCCTTGTCACTCAAAAATAAATAAATACTAAAAAAACAAATCTGTTCACATTAGGAAATGCTCAGCACGGTGAGTGTAGTTATCATCTGTCACAATACAAAGTTATTAAAATCTTACTGTATTCCCTCTTATCCCTCTGACTTCTTTACGTTGTAACTGGAAATTTGTAACTCTTAATCTCCTTCACCTATCACTTACCCTGGCAACTACTAGTTTGCTCCCTGTATTTATGAATCTGTATCTGTTTTCTTGTTTTGTTCATTCGTTTTGTTTTCTAGGTTCCACATATAAGAGTAATCATATGGTATTTACCTTTGTCTGACTTTCTTTAATTATACCCTCTAGGTCCACCCACATTGTCTCAAAAGGCAAGATCATATTCTTTTGTATGGCTGAGTAATGGAATATTGCACACACACACGTGTGTGTGTGTGTATTATACCATATATTTATCCATTCATTTACTGATGGACATTTAGCTTGTTTTGCTCTTGTAAATAATGCTGCAATAAACATGGGGTGCATAGGTCTTTTTGAGTTAGTGTTTTTCTTTTATTTGGGTAAATACCCAGAAGTGGAATTACTGGGTTATGGTAATTTTAATTTTTTGAGTAACCAACATACTGTTGACCACACTAACTGTACCAATTTACATTCCCATCAAGGATGCATGAGAGTTCCTATTCTCCACATCTTTGCCAACATTTATTTCTTAGCCATTCTGACTGGTGTGAGGAGATACCTCATTGTGGTTTGGGTTTACATTTCCCTGATGATTAGTTGAGCATCTTTTCATGTTGGCTATCTATCTGTGTCTCTTTCTTGGGGGGAAAATGTCTATTCAGGTCCTTGCACATTTTTTAGATTGTTTTTGGTGTTTTGTATAACTTCTTTATATATTCTGGATATTAACCCCTTTTTGGATTTATGATTTGCAAATATCTTCTCCCATTCAATAGGTTCCTTTGTTGTTTTGTTGACAGCTTCTTTCTCTGTGCAAAAGCTTTTCATTTTAGTGTAGTCCCAATAGTTTATTTTTGCTTTTGTTTCTCTTTCTGGACATCTAGAAAAATGTTGCTAAGGCCAATGTCAAATTACTGCCTACTTTTATTCTAGGAGTTTTATGGTTTTATGTATATGTCTTTAACCCATTTGAGTTTATTTTTGTATGTGGTGTAAGAAAGTGGTCCAGTTTTATTCTTTTGTATGTAGCTGTGCAGTTTTACCGGTACCATTTATTGAAGAAACTGTCTTTTCCCTATTGTATCGTCTTGCCTCTTGTGTACCAGATTAATTGATCATGTAAGTATGGGCTCTCTATTCAGTTCCATTGATATAGGTGTCTAATTTTGTGCCAGTTCCACATGTTTTTGATTACTATAGCTTTGTAGTATAGTTTGAAATCTGAGATTGTGCTGCTTCCAGCTTTGTTGCTCTTTCTCAGGATTGCTTTGGCTATTCAGGGTCTTTGTGATTCCATATAAATCTTAGGAGCATTTGTTCTAGTTCAGTGTAAAATACCATTGGTACTTTGATAGGGATTATATTTACTCAGTAGATTGCTTTGGGTAGTATGAACATTTTAACAATATTTTCCTAATCCATGAGCATGATAGATCTTTTTATTTGTGTAGTCTTCAATGTCTCATCAATGCCTTATTGTTTTTAGTGTACAGGTTTTCACTTCCTTGGTTAAGTTTCTTCCTAGGTATTTTGTTCTTTTTGGTGCAATTATAAGTGGAGTTTTTTTTTTCTTTCTGCTACTTTGTAATTAGTGTATAGAAATGCAACAGGTGTCTACATACCGATTTTGTATCCTGCAACTTAACTGAATTCATTTATTGTAATAGTTTTTTGGGGGAGGGTTTTCTATGTATAATACCACATCATCTGCAAGCAGTGACAGTTTTATTTCTTCCTTACCAACTTGCATGCTTTTCTTTTTATTGTATGATTGCAACATCTAGGATTTTGAGTACTACACTGACTAAAAGTGGTAAGAATGGATAACATCCTTGTTGTACTTCTGTTCTTGATGGTGAACAACTAAGAGCTTGTCTGAGGATGATGTTAGCTGTGGGTTTGTCATCAATGGCCTTTGTTGAGACTCACTTTGTTGAGTTTTCATCATGAATGGGTGTTGTATTTTGTCAAATACCTTTTCTTTATTGAGATGATCATGATTTTTTTCTATTTTGTTTGTTAAAATTTTTAATGTGAAAATCATAGTAATGTGCCCAATTATTTCTTTGCTTTCAACTATTAAGCTTCGGATTACACTTGGGCTGGAACCTTCTTTACCAGGTTGGCAATAGTGAGCATCCTTGCTTTGTTAGCAATTGCAAGGGAACGTCTCTAATGTTTTCCCTGATATTATCATGTATGCTGTTAGTTTTTGTAGATATCATTTATTAGGTGATTTCCTTCTAGTTCAAGTTAAATTGGAAGTTTTCATTGTGAATTAAGGTTGCATTCTACAAACATTGTTTCAACACATTTAAAAATCCTATGACTTTTTTTCTGTTGGTATGACTTACATCATGATTAATTATGGTATTAAGGATTTGGTTAGATAGTAATCTTTTATGATTTTGACATCTGTTTTCATTGGTGACATTATTGACTAATTTTACTGCTAGACTCTCATGGAGCAGGGAGGATTTTCCTTATCTTTTTTTCCCACACAATTTTTTTTAAGATTTCACATAAAATGGAGTTGTTTATTCCTTTAAATTTTGGTAAAACTCCATATAAAGTACCAAAACTGAAACAGGAATAAATAGACAATTTGAACAGAGCCATACCCAGTAAAGAAATCAAATTAGTAATCAAAAATCACCCAAAAAACAAGAGTCCAGGGCCAGATGGCTTTCCAGGGGAATTCTACCAAACGTTTAAGGAAGAGTTAATACCTATTCTCTTGAAGCTGTTCCAAAAAATAGAAATGGAAGGAAAACCTCCAAACGCTTTCTATGAGGCCAGCATTACCTTGATTCCAAAACCAGAGACCCCACTAAAAAGGAGAACTATAGACCCATTTCCCTGATAAACATGGATGCAAAAATCCCCAATAAGATATTAGCCAATCAGATCCAACAATACATTAGAACAATTATTCACCATGACCAAGGGGGATTTACCTGGGATGCAGGGCTGGTTCAGCATCTGCAAAACAATCAATGTGATTCTTCACATCAATAAAATAAAGGACAAGAACCACATGATCCTCTCAATAGATGCAGAGAAAGCATTTGACAAAATACAGCATCCTTTCTTGATAAAAACCCTCAAGAAAGCAGGGATAGAAGGATCATACCTCAAGATCATAAAAGCCATACATGAAAGACCCAATGCTAATATCATCCTCAATGGGGAAAAACTGAAAGCTTTTACCCTAAGGTCAGGAACAAGACAGGGATGTCCACTCTCACCACTGTTATTCAACATAGTATTGGAGGTCTTAGCCTCAGCAATCAGACAACACAAACCAAAGGCATCTAAATTGGCCAGGAGGAGGTCAAACTTTAACTCTTCACAGATGACATGATACTCTATATGGAAAACCCAAAATATTCCACCAAAAAACTGCTAGAATCGATTCATGAATTCAGCAAAGTTGCAGGATATAAAATCAATGCACAGAAATCGGTTGCATTCCTATGCACCAACAATGAAGCAACAGAAAGAGAAATCAAAGAATCGATCTCATTTACAATTGCACCAAAAACCATAAAATACCTAGGAATAAATCTAACCAAAGAGGTGAAAAATCTATACACTGAAAACTATAGAAAGCTTATGAAAGAAATTGAAGAAGACACAAAGAAATGGAAAAAGATTCCATGCTTCTGCATAGGAAGAACAAATATTGTTAAAATGTCGATACTACCCAAAGCAATCTACATATTCAACGCAATCCCTATCACAATAATATGAGCATTCTTCACAGAGCTATAACAAACAATCCTAAAATGTGTATGGAACCAGAAATGACTCCGCATAGCCAAAGAGATCTTGAAAAAGAAAACCAAAGCAGGAGGCATCACAATCCCACATGTCAAGCTGTATTACAAAGCTGTAATCATCAAGACGGTATGGTACTGGCACAAGAGCAGACACTCAGATCAATGGAACAGGATAGAGAACCCAGAAATGGACCCACAGTGTATGGCCAACTAATCTTTGACAAAGCAGGAAAGAATATCCAATGGAATAAAGACAGTCTCTTCAGCAAGTGGTGCTGGGAAAACTGAACAGCGACATGCAGAAGAATAAACCTGAACCACTTTCTTACACCATACACAAAAATAGACTCAAAATGGGTGAAAGACCTAAATGTAAGACAGGAAGCCATCAAAATCCTCATGAAGAAAGCAGCCAAAAACCTCTTTGACCTTGGCCTCAGCAACTTCTTACTCAACACATCTCCGGAGGCAAGAGAAACAAAAGCAAAAATGAACTATTGGGACCTCATCAAAATTAAAAGCTTCTGCACAGCAAAGGAAACAATCAGCAAAACTAAAAGGCAACTGACAGAATGGGAGAAGATATCTGCAAACGACATATCAGATAAAGGGTTGGTATCCAAAATCTATAAAGAACTTCTCAAACTCCACACCCAAAAAAACAATAATCCAGTGAAGAAATGGGCAAAAGACATGAATAGACATTTCTCCAAAGAGGACATGCAGATGGCCAACCGACACATGAAAAAATGCTCAACATCACTCATCATCAGGGAGATACAAATTAAAACCACAAAGAGATACCACCTCAGGCTAGTCAGAATAACTATAATGGCTAAAATAAACAACTCAGGCAACAAGAGATGTCGGCAAGGATGCGGAGAAAAGGGATCTCTTTTGCACTGCTGGTGGGAATGCACTCTGGAAAGCAGTATGGAGATTCCTCAAAAAATTAAAAATGGAACTATCCTATGAACCAGCAATTGCCCTACTAGGTATTTATCCGAAGGATACAGGTATGCTATTTCAAAGAGGCACATGCACCCCAATGTTTATAGCATCACTATCAACAATAGCCAAAGTATGGAAAGAGCCCAAATGTCCATCAATGGATGAATGGATAAAGAAGATGTGGTACACACACACACACACACACACACACACACACACACTGGAGTATTACTCGGCAATCAAAAAGAATGAAATCTTGCCATTTGCAACTACGTGGATGGAACTAGAGGGTACTATGCTAAGTGAAATTAGAGAAAGACAAATATCGTATGACTTCACTCATGAGGACTGCAAGATACAAAACAGATGAACATAAGGGAAAGGAAGCAAAAATAGTATAAAAACAGGGTGGGGACAAAACATAAGAGACCCTTAAATATGGAGAACAAACACAGGGCTACTGGAGGGGTTGTGGGAGGGGGAATCAGCTAAAAGGGTAAGGGGCATTAAGAATCTACTCCTGAAATTGTTGCATGACATGCTAACTTGGATGTAAATTTTAAAAAATTAAATAAAAATACAAAAAAAAGTTTGGTAAAACTCAAAGCCATTTATGTTTTAGTTTGTTTCATGTATAAGTAAATATTTGATACACTTGAGTTTCTAATAGTTACATAATCCATAGTTTAGATTCTGTATCATTCTTGATAAATTATAAAATTTAGATTATCTTGAAGTTTCTATATTTATTAGGAAAATTTATTGATAATTTTTATTTTTTAAGTTTATCCATTTTGGGGGGGGGGCAGAGAGAAGGAGAGACAGAATCCCAAGTAGGCTCTACACCATCAGTGCACAGCCCTACATAGGGCTTGAATTCACAAGCCCCGGAGATCATGACCTGAGCCAAGATCAAGAATCAGATGCTTAACTGACTGAGCCAGCGAGGCACCTCTAGTCATAATTTTTAAAACTGTATATGATGTAGTAGTTATTTTGCTCTTTTTTCCTGATTTTTTCCATGAGGTGGTCTATTTAGTTAGTTTGGTCAACTATTGGTTGTTGATTATTTTGTTTGTTTTCTATCTCACTGAATTTATATTTATCTGTATTAGTTACATTCTACTTGAGTTTAATGCTTAGCTCATTTTAATCTTTTCTACTCCCCTATTTAGGCATTTCAGGCTTTAAGTTTTCTTGTAAGTACTTTTGTGCTAAATCCCACATACCATTTGATGTGTAATGCTCTAGAAGTGTCGTTTCCAGTTTTTACTGCTGTGTGCATGGTGACATTTCTTTCGCAATTGCTGTGTTACTGATTTCTAATTTTATTTCGTTGTCATTTGAGGGTTAACAAATTTTTCCTTGGGTCTGTTTCATTTATTGTAACCCCTGGCTTTTCTCTACTTCATTACCTACACCCTCCTAGGACGTAGGGAATGGTTCATCTGTTTGGTAAATTAGGGAAGATTCAACTGACAAGGTGCATAATTATACCTAATTCTTGGGTTAAGTCATCTAGCCCATTTGGCTTTTATTCTAAGCCTTCTTCACTAACATTCCAAGCTTTTGTCTCCAACTTTTCAGTAAAAAAAAGTAGTATTTTGACTCCTATTTGCTATTAATTGTCATACTCTTTAATTGTTTCCAAAGACAAGCAGGAAGGAGAGGACCTATGTTCTATACTAGATATAAAGTCTTTTGTTTTCACTTAGACTGCCTCTGTGTTCCCAAAGTATGACATTTTAATGCTCTGTTGTTTTTGAAAATGTCATGTACTGTTTATATTGGGTGCATGGCTCTATATGTGTGTATACATTCACACAGAGACATATAAACATGTATGTTCATGTGTTATGTCATATTAGTTCTTACCAATACTTTATCAATTTATAAGAATATAATAAAAATCTCTCATTTTGATGCGGATTTGTAGTTTTTCTTTGTTTCCTTTAACTTAAATAAAGGATATTGTTAGAGTCATACATGATCAGGATTGTCTGAGTGTCCAAATAATGTGCTCTTAATTATCTGGGCCTTCTGTAGCTAATAAAACTGTGAACCATTTTTTACATTTTTTATCTAATTTTTGAAGGGTGAGAGATTTTTCTTCCTGTAACTTTTTAGAATTCAGAATCCTACTCTTAATTCTCAGTCTTAAGAGATCTTAGCAAATTTACTTATTGAACAGAAAATTCTGTATCTTACGCTTTTGTCTCTTAAAACTAAATTGAAAAGATTTCATGAATTGCAGCACTCACCATCACATGATTTTGTTTCTAACATTTGCTCTGGGCATAGATGTTGATTTTCTAGTTCTTGTATGATCACAGCTCTGGAACGGACCTGTATTCCACCAAAGCCTAGGTCCTCACCATTCACGCAGGTTATCTGACACAGGCTCCACGAAGACCAGTCCTTCAGATAACAGTCACCTGTAAAACACCGGTTGGTAGTTCATACACATACCCATAAATAGCAGCCGTCCAGCTAGTAATTATATTTCTTCACCTCACTGGGAAATGTTTTTTGGTATGCTAGTCATACATGATATTTATAGGATAAATAAATTTAAACTTTTGGCAAGTTTAAATGTGGTTTACAAGTGTATATTAATGTTAGTTTTGGAGTGGATGTTGCTGAATAGAAACTACAGCTTCCAGGATCTTGTGTCTTATTATTCACCTCCTCTTAAGAGACAACAAACAGTTGATTAAAACCTACCACCACTCCAGGGACGCCTGCGTGGCTCAGTCGGTTAAGGATCTGACTCTAGATTTTGGTTCAGGTCATGATCTCAGGGTGGTTGGTGAGTTTGAGTCCCGCGTCAAGCCCTGCACTGTTAGTGAGAAGCCTGCTTGGGATTCTTCCTCTCTCTCTCTGCCCTTCTCCCTCTTTCTCTTTCGTGCATGTGCTCTCCCTCTAAAATAAACTTTATATATTAAAAAACAAAACAAAACAAAAAAAACCTACCACCATTCTTGACATGGTGAAGAGGTTTATTAAGCACTTGGTAGTACCAATGAAAATCTAAATATACATGAAATTTGTCTTGTAGATATGCATAATTTCAAAAACACTTGAACTCCAAGGCTGAGAAAACTGGCATTTATACTTTAGTTTTTCCTATTTCTTGCCAGAGGTGTGAGGTGAGACAGTCAACTGAGCAGCAACTGCAGTAGTAGTAATAATCCTTGTGACTTTATCTGACCTACATCTTCAATCGAATTATTTTTTTCAATTATTTATTGAAGAAGAATATGCATGAAAAATGATCACATATTATAAATGTTCAAATTTTCACAGTCTGATTTTATAACTTTGCGGCCAATGCCCAAATCAAGCAACAGGACATTCTCAGAATTTCAGAAACCTTTCTTGTGTGATATATGGAATCGTACCATCTGTATGTGTAAAAAATACTTCACTCATTTATGTTTGCAGGATCCACATGTATTTATGTAGTTTCACTGTGATTGTTAGTGCTGTATTTTACTCCATTATATGACTGTATCATAAGTTAGATACCATTCTTTTGATGGGCAGGTGGAGAGTTCTACATTATTTCTATAATGAATACTGCTATTGTGAACATCTTAGTGTGAGTCTTTGAACTTATATATGCATTTCTACTGGGTGTATACTTAGGAGTGGAATTGCTGGGCCCTGGTGTATCCTGTGTTCAACATCTTCAACTACTTGGAGAACAAGGAGGATTTGATGAAATATACCTTTCCTGTATAGCCATCCATTCTTCAGGACTGACTGGTGATACTGTACACAGGCTATAGTAAATTATGATAGACACGAATCCACAGGGATTCTTATCATTTTAATTATTCCAGCCATACCATATGCATAATTCATATTGCCTTATATTATGCTGAAGATGCCTAATATTAGCACAAATTTGCCTGGAGATCTGATTAATGAAAACATGTCTTGTGTTATAATTAAGAAATATTGGCCAGACGTGAATAACTGGCTAATAGGTATATGTATAACAGTAAAGTGGAGTGATTTTTGTAGACCTTTATTATAGTATGTCATTAATAGTCAATGTCATCCTGAAGTGCAGAAAATTCTACTAAATTTTAGAAGTGTTATGGAAAAAGAAACTACGAAGCATGTTTAAATACTTTGGGGTTACTCAGTTTTTAAATACATAGGAAAAACTATTACATTTTTAAATAGTCCTCTCAAGATAAAGGTAATGTAACTACACCCCAGTGATTGCAAACTACATGGAAATAAAACATATCTTTTTTTTTTTTTTTTTTTTTTTTTTTTACTGGTAGGCTTTATCTCTGTGATTATATCACTTGACATAGTGTATTTTACAACAAAACTCAATAAATCTTTTAATATTTGTCTGTGAATTATATAATTGTCACCCCGAAAGAATCCATGTCAGGCTTTAAAGGCTGAATAACAGCAAATGACAGTGAGACATTGGGCTTGTACTAAACATATTTTTATGTTTTGACCATATAAACCATTATAATCATAAACCACACTATGCCTGCAAAAGATAGGACAAGTATATAAAATGCACTTCCTCCTTCAGTATTTTACTTACTTTAAAGCTTATTAGCTCATATGTCGCTCGTTTTCAAAACCCATTATTGGAGAAAACTGGCAACTGGGATGAAGAGATGGTAACTTAGAAGAGCAGCCTCCTTATGGGTTTGTAATTAATTTAATTAGAATAGTGTGTTTGTTCTGTTTTATGTTATTGTGGGATCTTGTTTTCCTTTGGGTAACTTAAGACAAATTTCAATCTTGTGTTTATTTATGTTACTATTAGATTAGCACCAGTCTCTTCCATTAGAAGGTAAACTCAATGAGGACAGGGTATATATGTCTCTCAATGTATTGAGCCCTGTGTCTAGCCCCCAGTAACACCTGATAATAATAATAAAATGAGTGGGTGATTGTGCTGTAGGAAGTATAAGAAAACAAGTAGACAAACTCCACAGGAAAGCAGACACGAATTCCTGGCAAGGCTGCTAGTGCTGCTCCGTGTTGTGGTTATCACGATAATCCTATTCATGGCGCTGGAGATTTGGCTCTGGAATGGATAGGCCTTCCAACTTTTAGTTCTGGTGCCTTTTGACTATGTGGCCATTTAGCACATCAAAGCCCAAAGGTTCAGTCCTTGGCTCTGCCCAGAGCCCTTACCTGCTGCCACAGCCTCAACCTTGGTCAGCTGTGAAGCAAAATGATTTTACTGAATTGTATGTGAGAATGTGGACTGCAATCAGGCCAGTTTTTTGGGGGGTGGGGGGAGGGCAGGAAATGGAGTAGGGGAATTGCTGGATCAGGAATAGGTTATTATTAGCAGGTGCAGGAATGTCTAAGAAGCAACACTTAATCGAGGTCTTGAACGTAAGATTTTTAAAAAGATCTTTCTTCATTTGAAGCAGATGAAACTATAAGTACGTACAAAGGCTGTTGTTACGGTTGTGAGGAATGCCCTCAAAATCTAGCATATAGTTCAAAATATCAGGGATTATTTTACTTTACTGCTCTGTTTTAATTTTATTCAGTTCATCTTAATAAACTATAGAAAAGTGCCAATATTATCATCTCAATTTACTTAAGAATGAATAAACTGATGAGAGAATGAGCAACCCATATCGTAAGCTTTTTACAGCATTTAGAGACCTCAATCCATTAAAATAAACTTTTGAAAATATGTCCTCCATCTTTAAAATTTCCTTAAACCATAACTTTTTTATTTAGGTAGTCTATTTTTGTCTCCAGTCAAAATTTGTTTGCCAAATCCTTATTTTTATTTTTTGGGGATCTTATTCAAAATAACACATTCCTTAAAGAGATCTATTTTTTCCTTCTCATAATTATAAGCAAAGTGGAGAATAAAAACTTTCCACTGAGGGTGAAATACAGGCCATTTACTTCCAGTCTTACTTCTCTCTCGTCTACTAATAAATTGTTGCCCCCATCTTTCTCAAAGCCTTAGGCTCATGCTTGATGTTGAGCTTATTTTGATCTTCTGTCTACCCTACAGTTCTCTGAACCAAGCCCAACTTCCTAAATATTAGCTTATCACTCTCTTCCAATTATTTCTAAACTATTTAATATACGATATTTGCTTTCCACATTTTACTGCATGAACCCATGTGTCCAACTCTGAATTGTGGTAATTTCTTTCAATATTTTCTTCCATAATATTTTTTTCTCACTCTCGAATGATTTTGCTGGGGAAAGGATTTTAGGCTCATGACTATTTTCCATCACACTGTGCATATATTCCATTGTCTTCAGACTTTCATTGTAACTAAGAAGAATTTTTTATGATTCTAACTGATTGCCTTCCAGTTGTAAGTACTCTTTTTTTTCTTTCTGCATGCTTTACTAGTTTTCTACATTTTGTGTTTTAACTACAGTGTATCTAGGTGTGATTTTGTTTTTGATTCTTTTCAGGACCCAAAGTAAGTTTTCATTAATTATAGGACTTAAATCTTTTGTTAGCCATTTGTGTTAAAACCCTGCTTCTCTCTCTCCTGGAAATCCTAAATAGATACAAATTCCCTTTCATACGTTCCCTGTCAAGCAGGAGCCTAAGGCCTTAACTGCCCTCCTCTGCGGGTGTTAGAACCCCAGGGTGGCAGCAGAGGCCACACGGGAGACCTGGACTTCACCCTGAGTTGGCAGTAACAAGGCAGTAACCCCTGCATCCATGCTATGTATCCAGTTGTTGACACAGATACTACTGAATGAGAAGACTTGCTGACATGCCTTAACTTAGACTAGCAAGTGCAAGCTCTTCTCTATCCTAGGTCTAGTAAGAAATGACCAAACTATGAATAACATTTTGTTATTGTTACCTGGGCAAGGCTGGGTGCAGGTCTCCTCGAGAACCATTTTTTTATTACCCTCTATAATAGGTTCAATGTCAGTACAGAATTCTTCATCCACCACTTTGCCGAAATCATCACCTGACCCATCACTCACTACACAAGAAATGTTCCTCGTTCTGGTCCCTTCACCACACTGGGCATCCTAGAATGCAGGAAGAAATAACTAATTAGGAAAAGAAAAATAATTCATTAGCAAGCTCATCACTTACAGTCATCTTCTGCACCACTGATCTTGATTTATGAGCAGTTAAAGAAGCATTTGAAACCCTAGAGAAGAAGTCCTGTAGCACACTAGCCATAAAGTATACAATGAACAATTTATTTTTTTTGTAGCCGAAGACAGGCAAATAAATTTTCATTAAAATGAATCTGTCTCCAAATGATTTTAAACACACAGGACAGGGACTGCTGGTTATCAAAACTAATTAAACAGTTAGGAAATAGCAAGGCACCTAAAATCTTTAAGAGGAAACATGTCATCTGTAAGTTCTGAAAAATATTTCTGAAACTAAATCTCTGCAGATAAAGAACACACCTGTCTCTCTGTCTCTCTCTCTGTCTCTCACTCTGTCTCTGTCTCTGTCTCTCTGTCTCTCTGTCTCTGTCTCTCTCTCTCTCTCTCTCTCTCTATATATATATATATATATATATATATTTTTTTTTTTTTTAAAGAGAGTGAATGTGAAGAGGGGCAAAGAGAGAGAGAGAATCCTAAGCAGGTTCTGCACTCAGAGGGAAGTCAGACACAGGGCTCTTTTGTATGACCCTGGGATCATGACCTGAGCTGAAATCAAGAGTCGGATGCTCAAATGACTGAGCCACCAAGGTGGCCCCCCACACCTTTTTTAAGTAGGCTCCGTGCTCCATGGAGCCCAATGAGGGGCTTGAACTCATGACCCTGAGATCAAGACCTGATCTGAGATCAAGAGACAGACGCTTAATTGCCTGAGCCATCCAGGCGACCCTCTATACAACTTCTTGAGATTTGATTACCTGTACTTGGCATAGAGACCACTGGCCATATTGCCATTGATAACAGGGCTTCACTGGGCAAGGCTTAGACTGTTCCATCAGGGCAGGGCATGGTCGTCCATCACCCTGAAAGGGCTGAGTCACTGTTCGTCTTCGGATCATTTTTCCTTTAAGAGATACAAAGTGATGCAAAGTGATATATTTGTGTAAGCATCTATCTTGAAAGAAGGCATCACAGACATTTCTCCTGAGGAGATCCAAGGGACAAGTCTCAGACATTTTGAAAGGAAAGACACTGATTCAACCTTTATGAAAATTATCTGGTAAGCATTAAAGCAAGAGTGATATTTCATATTCCTTGACTATTAATCTAATGCTAATGAAGGTACAAACAAACCTGTGAGGCCACATGTTTGAGAGCATTCTGACCAAGGAGACCAGTCAGAAAGCTGACAGTTTATAGGACATTCCACCATGCAGGATGTGTTCATCTGCCAGTTCTTCTCCAGGCCAAGCTGAAAGGAAAGAGGTAGATCTGTTTTACTGACCTGGAAGGATGCCATGATGTGTCTTATTATTAGAGGGAGGATGGGAGGAAGAAAAAAAATAGTAGTGGGGAGGAGAGGAGAGGAAGAATAAGCAAGATGCATAATAAAATAAAATGGTATCTGGAGGACAAACACCCAAACTTAAAACTATAAAGTTGTTCAACCCACGAGAGTGGGAACAAAGGGCACAGGATGAACGGAGGAGTCCATTTACTCCATATACATTGTTGAACTTTCAAATTAAAAAAAAAGTTTTTAAATTTTAGCTAATGCTATCATCATTTTTTTAAGTTAGTTATTTTTTTTTTAATTTTTTTAAATGTTTGTTTATATTTTGAGAGAGAGAGAGAGAGACAGAGGGCAAGAGGGGGAGTGGCAGAGAGAGAGGGAGACACAGAATCCAAAGCAGACTCCAGGCTCTGAGCTGTCAGTACAGAGCCTGATGTGGGGCTAGACCTCATGGATCATGAGATCATAACCTGAGCTGAAGTCAGAGGCTTAACTGACTGAGCCACCCAGGCACCCCTTAAGTTTACTTATTTTGAGAGAGAGAGCATATATAATTGGGGGAGAGGCAGAGAGAGAGGGAGAGAGGGAAAGGGAGAGGGAGAGGGAGGGAGAGAGAGAGAGAGAGAGGGAGAGAGAGAGAGAGAGAGAGAGAGAGAGAGAGAGAGAGAGAGAGAATCCCAAGCAGGCTCCATGCTGTCAGTGTGGAGCCCTCCGTGGGGCTCGAGCTCACAGACTGTGAGATCATAACCTGAGTTGAAACCAAGTCAGACTGTTAACTGACTGAGCTACGCTTGACCTCCTAAATTTAAAAAATAATTTTTTTTGAGATAGACAGCTAGTTGGGGAGGGGCTGAGGTAGAAGGAGAGAGAGAATCTTAAGCAGCCTTCATGCCCAGCACAGAGCCCAGTGCAGGGCTTGATGTTGAGCCACTCAGGCATTCCCGTTGTTGAACTTTTTAAATAAGGAATGAAAAAAATGTAGATTTAGTCTCTAAATTGGTTTACTTTCCCTAAAGGAGTAACGAGATAGGTGTAAGCATGATTGCTTCCCATTAGTTAAAAACCAAGAATATCACCAATATCTAGATTTATAATTGTATCTTTGGGATATTATTTCTTTTTATGTGTCATGTTAACACTGAAAAACAAAAGGTTTAAAAGACAAATTATCACTCAAAAACTAATAATATAACATTGAAATAATATTCGATAATAGTTAAGTATGTTATCTCTCTCAAAAGGAAATATGGGTTGCCAGAATTTTTTGATTACAAATATTTTATACGCATTTATTTTTTACAAAGATTTTCTTTTCTAAAACTGATCTCAGCAGCTAACTGAGGTATAATTCACTTATTTTGGTTAGCCTCTCACTAGATTCTGATACTGTGACATTTTATTAGCATTGAGTTCCTTCCTTGTTTAAGCATCCTGCTTTTAAAATATGAGATTTCAAACTCATCTACTTTTATATGCAAACAGTTAAAAAGCCCAAGGTACAAAGTAGTATGAAAATAGTAGTGCTTAAGAGCTTGTTAGGAGACTACAGGTTTTGTTTTGTTTTTAATCCTTGGGATTTTTAAAATGGTTTTTAAAATTTTTGCATGAAAGAGAAGTTTATAGTGTCTATGGTATATAGTAAAAGATGGCCAAAGAAATGTTATATTGTGGTTCAAGTACAGCTCTCAGCTCTAAGTTGTCCACTGAGAGAGGATCAGATCAGTGACTGTATGGTACACATCTCTCCAGGCATTCCTATTATATTCTTCACCAGTAATACTTGACAAAGCTGAGGATTTGGTATGAACATTTTTACCATATCACTTAATTAAGGTCTCAAAAAGTCACTTAAATCATGGGAGGTTGGAGAAAGGAGACTTAAGGCAATTATATGCTAATAAGGATGTGTAACATTTAAGGCAGATAATAGTTTCATGGAGAGAGGGTTTGAATCACAGAATTCAGCTACTATGACTTATTTCACTGCAGAGTTGAAAAGGAGGTCTGTTTATAGATCTTTCTGGTATCCAGTGGTAAGACATTTTAACAGTCTACTATGGTTTTTTCTTACATTTATTGTTCCTCTTTTTTTCTTCTTCTCTTACTCTCTCATCTATCTAAACATATGTGTCTAACTAAATGAAAAGAAACCTGTTCAGGGATCAAAGAAGAGGAAAGGAGAAAGCAATTACTAGGATTGGATGAATAAATGTCTGAAAAACATCAAAGAAAAAAATGCTATATAAATGCTAGATAGGTTTAACCCTAATTGTCCCCTTTGCTGTGGGGGAATGGCATTATTTCTTTCTGGTTCTTAGGGAAACAGCAAGAGTTAGCTACTGCTGTTGTTCTGAATGCAGGGTTTGCACATGTATTAGTAGGTAGGCAATCAATCCATTATTTAAAAAGATAGCCAGCTTTTCTCAGGGATATTAGTTAATACTACCGCATCCACGGGGATGCATAAACAGGATAGGAGTTGTTTATTCCAATTCCTGTTGAGAGTAGCACTGTACTTCCTAAAGACAGTGATTACTCCAATGTTATGATTTGAATCCCTAATTGTTACCACAGTATTCAAACAATGTAACATTAATGCATAAAAGTAAATTTATCTAGGCTCCTGGATAATTAAAATAACAGTTATTTCTCAAGGTTTTACTCACATTTTATTTAAGAAATAAAGGACGCTATTTATACCTCTGTCCTGTAGTCACTTATTTTTTAATTGGGTTTGTATGATTTGGGGTTAGCTTTCACAAAGCTCTCAGCTATTTAATGTATATTTCATTCTGATCCAGGAGGACATTTACATGTACGTTTGCAGAAAAGGCGATATATTAATCAACTGGAAGTAGATGACAGCTCTCCAGCCAGCATATGACTATAGTAATGTTCATTAATACTAATGTTATTTTTTATAATGGTTACATTACTTTGATGTTACTAGTTTCAAAACCAAATTAATTCAGGTATAAAATTTATAACTAAAGTATGAATACACTAAATTATGTAATAAGATGGTAGTGGGAGGAATTTACTAACTAAACAACTTGTTTTCAGAACACTTAGCAGCTCCATTCCCATGGACAGATATAAGGAAGTTGTTAGGTCTACATGATAAAGATATCAAATGGATTGATATTATCTCCATCTGGAGTTTTCTCTTAGTAGCTGGAATAATTTCCCATGGGCTTATATAGCCCCCAAGATGTGTAGGTAGAAGTCATGGTCACCATGTCTGCTGAACCCTAATGAAGTCATAAGCTCCTCTCTATGTGTTCAAGATCTATTGAGGCTCCTGTTTATCTTGGTTCATGTTTAACCCAGTGGGGTTTAGATGCAGGAGGAGTTAAAACCTGTCAGGAATGTGGGGACCCTTTTGGTCTGGAAGTCGGACAAAATAATTACAACATGAAGTGTAGCTTCAGGAAGAGAAAGGCCAACAACTATGTTTCCTCACATTTCATAAGGTCATACCTAGAAATGATGACATTACTTTTATAAATTGGAAAATTAACAGTTACAATTCTCTGCACCTCAAAGATATAATGGCAGACTTCATTCCTTTGTTTGAATTTCAAGCTCTCTCTTACCCAGACCTGAGTACTTAGACTCTCACAGCTGGATATTAGATCCTAATATCAAAATCTGCTACCAAACCACATGCGATCAATGTTTAGCAACAGAGAGAATAAATGATGGCTCTTGGCAGGTGTCCCAGGCAACACAAAATTCACATGACATTACAAAAGATGATGAGTAGTCTGATTAAGATTTATTGCCTTTATTCACCTTGATTACTTATTGTTCCCCAAGCATTTCTTTCCAAATAGGCTAATTAGCATACCTTTGGGCTCCAAGCAGAACAAAATACAGGAAATTATGTGTAGAAGTCAGTAGTTGGACAGTGTTTCTTTTCAAGAGGGTGCTTAACAGCCTCTGAGTAGTATAGAAAACCATCTGCTGGCAATGAGCTGCACTGAGCACAGGTCACTTGGCTCAGCATGAATTGAAATTATTAGGGAAGAATTTACTCACAAAGATATAACACAGTATCCCCTCACCTCTTCACAGTATTTCAGGTCAACCGACTTGCCATCACTTCGAACACAATCCAACATCCTTGTTTTAATGCCATTTCCACAAACTGCCTTCTCACTGAGCTGACACGTGCTCCAGTCTGAAAGGAAGGGAGCCCATCAGAACAGAAGGCTATGTATGAAACAGATTTCAAATGAAACTCTGATGACCTGAATCCCATATTTAATTCACAACTGCTTCCTAAGCCCCACAATCAATCATCCCACATGCAGAGCATATGGGTCCCGGCTTTGAACATATCAAGAGTCAAATGGAATTGCTGGGGTTGCACATAGCTATGGGGATTATTCTTGAAGGCAGATGTCTACCTGACAATCTTGACAGCTAGCCTTTTGGTGACAGTGTGAAACTGGCTTTGGCCTGCAGATCGAATGTCACTTAAAAACGTTTTTTTCCTAATAAAAGTAGAAATTTAAATTTTAACATTATTTCAAACAAAACACTATTTCACTTACTGTCCATACTTAGAATGTTTTAAAATATACACTTATTTCTTTCAAAATCACTTTGGCCATATCTATTTAATTCTTTTATTTCATGTCTTTTGCAAAGTAATTCTTTCAATCTTTCCTTCCAGGGTAGCATAGCATGTCCCAGAGAACTGTGACTTCTTTGTATCATCAAAGGAAATGGAAGAGAAAAACCTAAGGAGACAAAAAGCCAATCTGACTGCTGTGTGTTAGTGCACAATGTTTAGAGTTTGTTTCAGCGGGAAAATTACTTGGGAAAAATTCCAAAATAAGCTTCAGTGTTGCCTTACATCATATAAACCAACGCATTCTCTTCTTTCTTAGAATTTGAGCCTTTATGGTATGAGAGGAGGGTTATGGGAAAAAATGAAGTCATAATAAGTCTTTTCTTCTGAAAAAAACATTCATCCTTTTTCATCTGTACCTTTGATAATGCGGAAATGTTTGTCTCTTCTTCATACGGTTTTTTGGTAGCTTAAGATTGCTGACATTTTTACATCAGACTCATCATGCTTATAAACTGCCCCCACACCAAGAACTTTGTCCCAGTATGTTATAGGTATTAAACATCTTCTGAAGAAGAAAGACATCTTTCAATAAACCTGATACTTATGGGAAAGATATGTATCTTTTATTTGCACCTTCCCAAAGTGGGAGGATGTCTTCAATAGGATCATTTAGGCTATTCACAATCTACCTTACGGGCTCAATGTTTGTGTGATATTTTCATTCTCTATCCTGATGTTTACTGAGAAATAGATAAATATTTCTGTCATTAAATAAAGAATTATCTCCGGGAAAGTAAGAAGCATGTCCAAAAGGGACCCAGATGGAGAAGAACAATACTTACGGGAATACTGCTGAGATGAAAGGCACAGGATTTGGCCTTTAACTCTGTGATGAGATGACTATGCACATACCTGTTACATTATAATCATAGTGGAAGCAGTTTTTGTTTAGGTTACAAGGTTCCTTTTCAACGGCATTAGGGCAGGCTCTTCCTTCATCAGCAGGTTGTCTGATGGGATCAGCTGACCTTTGCCGGAAACTGCTTTGATTGCAAGGCTGACAAAGAATAATACAACTCCTCAGAATGGTGAATCCCCAGGCACACAAGAGCTAATATATGAGGGAGAGCACTGGAGCAGGAGTTAGAATTTTTGGGCCATTCTCATTACACCTCAGTGTCGCCATCTATAAAATCAAGTGTTAGATGAGTTTCCGATGTCCCATCTAGCTATATGCTTAAGAGTCTTTGTGTCAAATACCAATCAATACATCCCATCACACATATGTAAACACACACATATGATCATATTAATTATTGTAGATCACTAATACAGAATTTGTAAACAATCTTTCTATCTAATATAGTTTCTTGGACCTGAAAAACCATTTTAAGGGTGATTTTAACATATTAGTTATTATAGATCATGAATACAGAAATCTGTCATCTATCTATCTATCTATCTGTCCGTCCGTCTGTCCATCCATCCATCCATCCATCCAAGTTTCTTAGACCTGAAAGACCATTTTAAGGGTGGCTTTAAATAACTAGTTTTAGTGACCTTTCTTTTCCTAATGGGCACATATACATGCCCACAAACACAATTCAGCAGTTAAAAAAGACTAGCTTGCCATTCTGTTACTGGCACAGTCTTGTTCTGAAAACATCTGGTTTCTAAGAACAGGAACTTCAGATATGATGCTATGGAATTAGAACAGAAAATCATTTGCATACCCTTATTAAAGAGCTGATTCTTTGTCACTATTTAACCTGTATCCAAGTCCACCGGCAGCCCTGTTTTGCCCCTGCTCTATCAGTTGGCTGTTAATCAGCACCTTTAATAATGTTAACCCTGAGATAGAAAATTAATCTCACTTTGAAAACACGCATCGTAAATTCTTTGAAACTGTCTTATGTTGTATTTCAGCAAATTAATTCCACATTAGATGTATTCTTCCCGTGTTTTTGATGCCATTTTGAAACGTACAGCTTTGCAGAGGTGCCTGCGCTAAGCCACATTTCCTACATGCTCAGCCAGTTCTGTTTCAAATGACTCTTCCCAGGGTCCTGTGGAAGAGCCCCTACGGGCTGTTGAAATCTAGAAGCTTTGTGTGATTTGAAAGTCTCAGCTGGCTTTCCAGGCCCACAGAGACACGGAGTCAGTGTGTGGAAAGAGATTCACTGACACACAGCTTCCTTCTTTCGATTCCCTTTCTTGCCAGGATCTTCTGCGTTTCAGTGTCAATACCCCTGCTGCAGTATCCCCACTGTGTGAAAGATTATTCCAACAATTTAAATAAAATGGATTGGGCAAAAAGCAAGGGATGACAATAACCTGACACCATTAAAGTACCTTTACTAGAGCTTCATTCTTTTCCCCTTTACCTGGAAGGAATCATTATCACCATGGCAGTTTTTAACATGCTGTGTAGTTATAAACTAATCTGAAGGTATTTTGTGCGGGTCTAGGAGGATGGCGGAAGGCATAAAGGTTGCAAGAAGTTGAGCTGTTCTAGTGTGAGACAAAACACTGCTGACTTTAAATGGCATAAATGAAGTAGCGAAGAAAACACCCTTGCTTTCATAAGCAATTTGGTTTAGTAATTATTATTTTCTTAGTAATAGCTCTGAAGCTTTCATGGTAAAAAACTGGGTAAACTCTATATTGATAAATGGTTCATCATCTTACCAAAGTGCATCGGGTCCAAGGACCCCATTCAGATATCACACAATCCTCAGGACACGGTAATTTGCACTCTCTGGAGCCCAGGGGCATCTCTTCTGGATCACAGAGGTAATCTTCTACATGGTCAGAAGGGCCATCCGCTGTATTCTGCATGCATCTACAAGAAAACATATACCTATTCAGTGAAAGAACCAGGACAATTAGAACAGTGGCCAACCCATAGGACAGATGGTTCTTTCTAAGACATCATTTAGGTGTTGGAAGGTGGGAAAGTTTGCATTTTATAAATTGAATTCTCCAAACATGAAGACATGAAAGGATCTCTGCCTCCCATAAATACGTGCAGAGCTTCAGTATGATATAAAATCCACACTTGACTGTCATCATAATCTTTTATAATTATAGCCACTGTGTGTATTATAAACTCAGTATACAGTCTTCCTCTGAGAGGAGAGGGCCTTTTACACTCATATATGATGTAGCACCTAATGGGGAATGGTCCACAGAGATTCATAGAGGGGTTGTAATTTTGGAATATAATGCACTTTTTTCTTCAGAAGAAAATGGTATAGTCCATAGAGAAGGTAGATTTTTATATGATGAAAGATGAGGCATCCTGAACTTTCCTAGTGAGAGGTTTCATTAGGTATTTTCAAAACTAACTGATGGCACTTATCAAGTTGTTTTGTAATTTTAGCCTCCTATATGCTGATAACTTTAAAAGAAAGCCAGAAGTGAAAACAATTATAGTAGTAATAATAATAGCACACATTCTCTAAATGTGGTTGTTTCAATCTTCCTGTATCTTCACCTTTTTTAGTGTTAGTTTTCTTTTTAACAGAACCAATTCAAACATTTTATTATGTTTCACTGTTTTGTAAGCAGTCGTGGTAGTCTTGTTTACTCATCTCTTGAGGAGCTAATTAACGTGGCTAGTATCAGACTTGACTTTTACAGACGTTAATAATCTCCCCAAGCACTGTTCTAGTAGACGAGAAAAACTTTATCCCTCATCTATAACTCAGAGAGGGTCAGTCAGCTTAATAGGCTGGGGAAGAGAATGCATTGCTGGAACTAAAAAGGCAGGCTTGAGTTCTTCAGCCTCTCAAACCCACTGCAGTGTTTTACACTGTTGGTTAAATTACATTATCAATTATACCTGGAATTTCACCTTTCCCAGGGATTTACAATCAGTGGGGACATGGCATTTTCACAAACCTACTCTGCAGAAACGCCTTTCTATCCAGTACTGCCCAATTTAAGAGAAACGTCGTTTTCCTGTGGGATGCATTTAATGGCTAGAAAACTGCTATTGGTCATGTCTTAGTTGGATTTTTAGTCTGAAAATATGCCCATACAATACCACCTACACATCTTTTTTTTTTTGGTATATCGGATAAAAATAGAAAACCACCACAAAAACATGCAGAGGTAGATATTTGATTTCATCACTGAAGAAAAAATTATACATTTCTTTGGGAGAATTTTAGTTTCCCAGGAAAAAGTTCTATCTTCAATGGCACTGAAAAATGTTCTGTTGACAGGAGCTTTGAGAGGACATGAAGCGGAGTTTAATGCTCAAAAGTTGGATTTGCTGCTAAGAAAAGATTGAATTCATGGTGGGCACTGACACAGCGAACAAGGATTAACTTGCAAAATTACCTATTGATCCAGAGTTAAGGACAGATGTTCAATACTCGATTAAGTACTTATATACATAAAACTACATTTTCACAGGCTTTTCTTCTTTAATTTTTTATTACATAGGTAATTTATTCAGTTTAGGAAAGTCAGAAGAAAAAAAATCACATGAGTCTATCACTCAGAGAAAAGCATTCTTAACAGACTCACAAAATAGGAACAAACTTGACTATTTTGTGCCATTTAAGAAAAAAAATTAAAAATACATTATGGATGTAACTTTTAGTGACTATATTCAAATAGCCTCATTTCAAGGTGCCACAATTGCTAAAAAGACCTTTATTGTTGACATTCAGATTCTTTATGTTTTACTTACTTCATTTGGTATTAACCAGCTTTTAAAATCACTCTAGAGTACAGACTAAATATTTGGATCAAGTTTTAAGCACAACGGAAGGCACTTTGAGTGCATTTGCTTTATTCACATTCTTGGCCTTTCTCCTTTCCACAGGAGACAGAATTATGATGTGAGAAAACTGAACTGTATTAGAAATAACATCATGCAGAACCAAGCTGAAGGCAAAGGGTGGAGCCAGAGGCCCACCACGGCTGTGACAATAAGGGGCTACATTGCAGAGAATTCAAAAGCAACCATGAAAGTAACCAAATCTGTTGCTTTTTATTATTATTATTAATTTTAATTGTCACCATGTGCTGGCAATTCTAAAAATAATGTCCGCGAGCAAATATCCCTTCTGACCATGGAAAATCACTTCGGCCACTTAGTGTATGCTATGCCATACCATCCTAAAAGAGAAAGAATGGGATTGGATAAATTGGAATATGCTGTCTCGCAGACTCATCTATCCTGAAATGTTGCCCAATGCTTGCATATAAGCAGTACATTTTGACCTTAATTATTAGCAGAGGATAAGGTTAGAGAGGTTTACTACTCAAGTCAGTAACAAAAAGGAACATTATTATGTGATCAGAGATCATAATCAATACTGACCTTCTATTTTCTCTATTTACATTAAAGATGTTTACTAAAAACATAAATTGATCTCAAAAGTTACTTTGATTAAGAGGTATTTGGAAATGGTGAGAATATGTATTTATCAACCAAGAAAAAGCAACATGTACACAGATAGTTGAAGGGAAAGCTGAAAGAATAGTTTCTTTTTTTTAATTAAAAACATTTGTTTTTAGAGAGAAAGAGAGCATAAGTCAGGAGAGGGGCAGAGGGAGAGGGAGAATCTTAAGCAGGCTCCATGCTCAGCGCAGAGCCCAACACAGGGCTCCATCCCATGACCCTGGGATCATGACCTGAGCTGAAAGCAAGAGTCGGAGGCTCAACCGATTGAGTCACTCAGGTGTGCCACTTGTTCTTTATTACGCTTTTTCTTACTAACTAAAAGCCCAACTTGATCAAAAAAACTTTTATAAGGAAAGTATTTTTAAATTTGAAGGAGAAATTTTAAATTTGGAAGGGAATGGTAGAAAATGGAATCTCTGTCTTTTCCTTACATTTCCCTATCATATTACCTCACAGGCCCTCTTCCACCTTTATTAAGTTCCTGAGAAAAATACCTTGAGAGTTCAGAGGGCTTGGGAAAAACAGATAGAAATTATTATTGCTGGAAGCAAAGTTACACATAGTGTGCCAAAGTTTTATGATACGAATGTTAATTTGCTCTACTTTTCTGTTGAGAAATATAAATCTTATTCATGAAAAGTTAGATCATGGGTGACAGTGGCCTTCCTCATAACATAAGTAGTCAAGTTCTGGATGTTTTTACATTTGTCTATACTGTGTGTCACTCAGAAGGGTTGGAAGAAACTGGTATAAAAAGTGATAAAACAGGGCACCTAGGTGGCTCAGTTGGTTGAGCATCCAACTTCAACTCGGGTCATCATCTCACGGTTTGTGGGTTCGAGCCCCGCATCGGGATCTGTGCTGACAGCTCAGAGCCTGGAGCTTGCTTCAGATTCCCTGTCTCCCTCTCGTTCTGCCCTTCCCCCTCTCACTCACTCTCTCTCGCTCTCAAAAATAAACATTAAAAAAATTCAGTATAGAAAAAAAGAGTGACAAGAGACTGTGGATTGAATGCCAATTCTGTCACTTTTCTAGATGTGTGTTTTAGGTAAATCACTTAGTAATTCTGAGTCTACTCTACAAAGTGGAGATAATAAAACCAAATACGCTTGTTTGGTAGGGTTCTAGAACCCCTAAGAGGCATATGCAGATACTGTAGGGGCAGCTTAATGAGTATAAAACTTGTATTAAGCATTAGGGAATTTGTATGAATATGACAGGATCTCAGTTTGGAGAAAATGATGGAGTTTAATAAAAATGACAGACCAGTAAATGGATCCTTTCAAAACAAAGAGGGGTATACGGGGTACTATAGGGCAACACTGCTCAATAGAACTTTCTGTGATGATGGAAATACTCTATATCTCTGCAGTCTGACAGAACAGCTGTTAGCCACCTCTGGCTATTGAGCACTTGAAATGTGTCTAGTGTGGCTGAGGAAATGCATTCTTAATTTAATTGTAACTAGTTTAAATGTATTTTTTAAAGTTTATTTATTTATTTTGAGAGAGAGAGAGGGAGACAGGGAACGGGAAGGATAGAGAGAGAGAGGAATCCCAAGCAGGCTCAGTACTGTCAGTGCAGAGCTCAATGTGGGGCTCAAACTCACAAACTGTGAGATCATGACCTGAGGCGAAACCAAGAGTCTGTCACTTAATTGACTGATCCACCCAGGTGACCCTTAATCAGTTTAAATTTAAAGTGAAATAGGGGTACCTGGGTGGTTCAGTCAGTTGAGCGTCTGATTTCAGCCCAGGTCATGATCTCAAGCCCTGTGTGGGGCTCTGTGCTGATGGCTCAGAGCCTGGAGCCTGCTTCAGATTCTGTGTCTCCCTCTCTCTCTGTCCCTCCCTTACTCTGTCTCCCAAAAATAAATAAACATTAAAAAAATTTAAAGTTAAATAGCCACATATGGCTAGTGGCTACCCTACTGGGCAGTGCGGCCAGAGAAGGCTTCCTGGAGGAGAAGAGAATATTCAAAACTTAGCCAGTTTTATGTAAAGGAGCAAGGATTTATAATAGATTATCGTTAAAAAGCAGTAAGAAGTATTTTTGGCCTTCAAGAAAAAAGTATTGGGGTTGAGAAAATCTGCATGAGTTCAGCTTGTATTCAATATGTGAACCTTTCTTTTCACAGGAGCACCTTGAAGTGAGGCTCCTGATGTCAGAAGACCCAGTGTGACAAACTGTTGCTTGAAGCAGATCCCCTTAGAGTTTTCCATGCACTCAGATTCCCTAGAAATAAAACTAAAGACAGTTTTAGTCAGGAGACTGGGGAGGAGTGAGAGTGGCACACGTGAGATCGGTAGGAGATTGCACGTTCCTTGTCCACGTAACCAGGCTTGGCCTTACCTCACTTTTCGGGTTTGCACACCCTCTCCACAGTTATCTCGCATGTTGACAAAGGTCACTTTGCAGATGCTCCATGGCTCTGTGACCCATACGTACTGGTTGCACTGACTGTGGCAAGGAACGACCTCATACACCTGAAACACACACAATGAATTCTCAGGGATTTCTCCTCAGGGAACCTGATGAGGATATGTGGGGACACTTCACATCACAACAATCATTACATTCTTTTCACTCCTCTCCTTTCTTGTTCATTATTCTAAACTAGGAATATAGGAAATCTGAGAGTTAGAGTAGTGATGGGCAGGGCTAGCGGTGCTGTGTTCTCTTGATCCGGTTTGACATCACAGGTGCAGATCTGATCAGGTGGAGCACATGAGACCCATTACACACTGTCCCATACTGACCCACACCACACAGCACTGTGATTTCATGGGCCATCTGTCTTGTTCACAGGCCTGTGTGTCTCCAATGCTTAGGCCAGAGTGCTCAGATGTTAGGCATTCCACAGAGGTTTGTTGAATAGATGAATGAATGAATAGATGAATTAATAAAGTAAATAAGCATATAAAACTAGTTGTTTTTTTTTTTAAATATGACTTGGCCTGTTTTTCAAATAAATGTATGTAATAATAAGAATTTATACTCTTTTTTTGCATTCCATATGTGAAACTGAGTTAAACGGTAAAAAATAAGGAAATACGCCTCTTTAAAACTAACCCTCAATCATTCAGGGCTTGGAAGCAAGGTCTGAAATTGGTCTCGTATTATACAGCTACAGCCCAAAGCAGGGAGAGCCACATAACACAAAGCAAACTTGTCTGTCCTCCGGTGTCCATGAAGGCTGAAAGCCCCACATTTAGGGTGGGGTGTTGGTCTCAGGATTTTAGAACAATGAACCAATTTTCCTCTTTTCTCAAGGAGAACAATGACTAAATCAAGGAAATAAATAAACCATAATCTACTGCAACACAGCTGACTCAACTGTTAAAGAAAAATGTCTTTTAAAATGATTTCAAAATCTATGGTCATTCAACTCTATTTCCTATTTCACAACACACACACACACACACACACACACACACACAAGTATATGTTTGTTTTTTTGTAACTACTTAATTCCAGAAAAATCCAGAAAATATAGATATAAATAGCCCCTTGGAGCTATTCTTTTGTGCAAATTTCAGTGAGTGAGTAAAGGAGACCCATTCCAAGTGAGAATAAATCATATGCGCTGTTGGCATAAGAATCCACAATTACTGTTATAAATGATCACCTTCACATTGGGTACTGTATTTAAATGGGACTAAATACTACCAGGTAAAACATTACCCTACAACTTGTGGGGAAGGAAAACACTGAAAGAGAAATGCCATTTTTCCTAATCTTTCAATGGTTTTCATTTTAATCTCCTACACTGGACTGAATACAAATCAGTTCAGAGCAACTTCCTGCTGCCCATCCTCAGCCTACCTGCACCTTTACCCCTCCCTCCAAGAAGCATGACATCGTTAACAAGAGGTGTCCTTGCCTTTTCAAGGCTGGTGAAGTGAAACTTGTTCCCCCCACTCCTGTATCTCAGGCCCTGATATTAAAATGAGAAAACACAGGTAGCAAGCTAGAAGGACAGAGAGAGAGAGAGAGAGAAACAGATGCAAAACAAAAATTGTATGGAAAATGTGCTATTTTCTCCCTGTAAAAGATAAAAGACAACAGCAGAAAAAGAAATCCATTCTCTGAAGTCAGGAGTGAAAAAGAAAACAAGCAGCACTCTACCACGAATCAGGAGGTTTAAAAATTCTTACCTGTGCCTGGAGTAGTGTTCAACAGGAATGAGGAAAAGAAAGAAAAAAAAAATAAGGAAAAAATGTCAGTATATTGAGCAAAAAAATTCATGTTCTAAGTTTTAAATATTATGTTATCCACACATAAAAGTCTACTTTTCTTTTTTGGTAAATGATTAGAATATTTTTATTAAGCCCTAAAAGAGAAAAAGCAACTCCTAATTATTGTTGAAAGTGAAGATACACAAATGAGTATTACAAACAGCACAGTCAAGGTAAAGATTAGATGAACAGGATGAAGAAATCTTAAGAAACTGACTAGACCTAAAAATACATATCATGCGGGATTGATAAATGACTGCAAATATTTTGTGATCCAAATTGGGAATGAAATCTATCTATAGATTGATTGATTAATCTATTGATTTTAATCAATCCATCTACATTTAATCAATCCATCTACAAGGAAATGAGAATTTGCTTCCTTAATTAGAAAGTGGAAAATCAAAGACCATTTTCAAGTCAATGGACCACTGATTATTTTATTGAGGAATGTAGAATTATAGCAAAAAATGCATGTGACTTATAATTTTCAAAATTAACACAAACCTTGGCATATTCTTTACTAACATGTTACTGATAAATCCTAGAAAATTCCATTTTTTTAAATGTAGGACATTTATACTCAAATAGTCAGCAATCTAGTATTTCTCGTTTTAGCTGGAATTTTTCAGTTGTTAATGTTGTAATTTACACCAGTAAGCTGATTAACAAGTATGCAAATGTCACCATCAAAATTAAATTTTATCAGAGTTGGAGAGTGACAGAGACATGATTTAGGTAAAAGAATTTTCATAGCGAAGACAACTTGGCAGAAGGTCTTGAACCTTTAAAAATTTACTAGTAAAAAGATGCTGAGGCAAGCATGGCTTATTTTATTGAAGGGCTGACTGGCTGTACACACACACACACACACACACACACACACACACTGAACCTATGTGCATATGTCAAATTTCTCTTTATTAGAATCATGGATTAAAAGTTATTACAATTTAAATTTACCATTGAAAATTTAAGATTTCAAAACTTGTAAAAAATATTCTTTTGCATTATGAACCTTACATTTCAGTTATTCTGTTTCATTAGGGTCAGGTAACTGAATTTTCTTCTTTGCAAATATTCACTCTGGCAGGGAAACTCAATTACCAGTAGATGGCAGCAGTGCAGTGTATTATTTGCCTTTGGATGCCTTTAAGGGAACGTGCAGCAAATTCACTCAAGGGAAAAACCAACATTTTTTTCAGAGCAGTACTTCCTGTAGCATGTAATTCTCCATTTTGTTCATCTTTAATTTCTTTATTCAAAATTTATTTTCTCTAGGGTGTACATTTATTTTTACTTCATCATTATTATTTTTGAAGATCTAATTGGCTTTATTATCTGATTCATGAATTGGGCAGCATTCCATTTAGCAAGTTGAAGGGAGCACCCTATAGTATACCTTTATTATCATTAATAATTTAAGTTAATTTAGGAAGTAAAGTACGTGTATTGGAAAGCAGTGTGTTTGGAGATTAAAATTAGATGGTCTGTGTATGCGTGAAACCTATCTACATATTTAAGGTTGGTTCATATATATGACTTAGTTCATTTGACTCTGACAATATAAATTCATACCTTAATATCTACATATACTATATTAAATTTATTCTTTTTTAACTCACATGTAGGTCAAACAAGATAATAACTGCCTACATCTTATATTACATTTGAATTTGTCACCATTCCCTCTATTAGCCTTTTTACTTCATATCTCCAGTAGAACACAAGTAACAACTATGAACAGCAGACAACGAAGTGAGCATACAAAATCAAATAAAGTTCCAGATAAAATTGAACAGGTCAATGACTAAATTGGTAGATAACATAGTAACACTGACTTTGAGGTCATCTTTATATTTCTTTTTTCTTAACATACTTTATATCAAACAAATTTAAATGAACATCCAAAACCTATTTCCTAGTTTTAGACCCAACCCATATACTTGCTTTCATTTTAAGTAGTTGGTAATTGAGATATCTTTTCTGACATTCTAGGGAAGTATAATAATGAGACAATCTTGCTCTCAGCACACAGCTAGATACAATTTTATGATATTATCTTAAAGGTAGGTGTCGTTTTAATTTCCATTTAATTATATTCATATGCATATACATGCTGGGTACTAAATGTGATGCAAAGATATATCTGATTTGGTATTTTAATAGCATACATACATTAACTCAGGCATTCTAAAGGTAAAATGGGTCAAATTTCTTATTTGAAAGGGGCTATTATTTACTCTTCTCCATTTGAAGAAAAAAATAGATCACAGTGATTGTAAACAATATGCAGTGTTCTCAATATAAGAATCAATGGGAGAAAATACCTGGTTGACATGGTCCAATTTAGGGCAAGGCCTCCCTCCATTATATGGTTTTTCACGCAACCATTTAGACCGAACCTTCACACCGCTCCCACAGGACTTGCTGCACCGTGACCAGTTGGACCACTCACTAAGCTTGCAGTCAGAGGGACAAGGGATGATGCAAGCCTCTTCGATGTAACCTAAATGGAAGAAAATGAGATGAGAGCCATCTCCTCCACATGTCACTTGCACACTACCACCCACCATGCTAGCTCACTTAGAAGGTCCAAGTTCGACTTGACAGCAACATGCAAATGCAAAGATGTCTCCGTTGTTAGGGACTCAAATTAAATTCTGCAGGAAAATGACACACACGTACAGAGACTCTGTTAAAATAACAGCTGAGCAGCTGCCATATGATCTGCTTAGGATTCATGCTCACCATACCTCAACATTTCTGACTTTCTGACAGCTCGTGTTTAATTGACAATAACCTGTCTGCTGCTATATCATTCTCATGCTGTCAGAATGATACATTAAAAAAATTATAACGGTTTTCTATAAAATGCTCTGTTAATGTCACGCAAGTTCAAGTTTTTGAGTCCATGCAATGTTCTTCCTCAAGAAGAAAGCCAGAGCCTCTCAATCAATATCTGAAAGGGAGCGTTTAACTTAGCACCTTATGCTTTCCCTTCTTTGAAAATCAAATCCGGAGAAGGAGAGTGAAGAATGTTAAATAAATAATGTCTCATATTTTTATAGTGCTGTCAATTTCAAAACAACTTTACATCTTGTTTTCATTTGATTGTCTCAAAAATCTTATAAATGTATTGGGCAGGTAGGTATTGATTTTCTACTGGATAGATATTCTAACAAATGCAGAAAGGTAATTGACAAGTGTGGGGGCACACAGTAAGAGATGGGGTCTAGTCCATTACTCGCTCCATCAAATCACACAGCCAATTAACTTAATCATCTACAGATGTGATTTGAGAAATGGGTGCATTTTCCTGGAACAGTCTCTTATTACCAGCTTGGCATTTCACAGTATCAATTTATCACTAGTATTCTCCAGGCCAAAATGTGGAGAAAGCAAAATTTCCCTTGGTCGAGAGTCAAATGCATGGCTGTTCTGTGTAATACTCTGATGTGCAGAGGGATTGTTCTTGTAACATTTTACATCAACTTCAAGGATTTGATTTTGAAAATGATAATAATATAAACAACTTGTACAAGGGAACTCTAGGTAGGTTTATACATTTTTTATGGAGAAAATTCACATACCATAAAAGTCAGCTCACGTTTTGGATTTTATTATTCAGTGGGTCATACAACTGTCACGACTATCTAATTTTAGAACATTTTCATCACCACGAAGAGAAACCCTATACCCATTAGCAGCCATCTCCTATTTTCCTTTCCCTCGACACCCTGGCTACCACTCATCTATTTTCTATCCCTAAGAATGCACCAATTCTGGACATCTCATAAAATGAAAGCAAACATTATGTGGTCTTTCTGATTGGCTTATTTCACTTAGTATAGTGTTTTCAGGGTTCCTCTAGGTTATAGCATATGTTAGTACGCCATTCCTTTTTGTGACTGAATAATGATCCATTGTATAGACATATTTTGCTTATCCATTCATCAGTTGATTGATATTTTAGTTATTTTCCTATTTTGTATATTATGGATAATGCTATGAACATTTGTGTATAAATTTCTGTTTGAACATGTTTTTAATTCTCATGGGTGTATATCTACAAGTGGAATGCTGGCTCATATGGTAACTCTATATTTAACTTTTTGAGGCAATTGTCAAACTGTTTTCCAAAAGTGTACCATTTTATAATACCACTAGCAAGGTATGCGTGTTCCAAATTCTACATTTGTCAAAACTTGTCTTTTTAATTTTAGGGTCCTTTGAAGAATGAAATTTTAAATGTCAATGAGTCTAATTTACCTATTTTTTTCTTTGGTTGTTGGGCTCTGAGGTCACATCTAGAAAACTATTACCTAATCTGAGGTAATAAAGATTTACACCTAGGTTTTCTTCTAAGAGTTTTATAGTTTTAGCTCTCATATTTAGGAATATGGTTCACTTAATTTTTGTATATGTTATGAAAAGCTGTGTGTGTGTGGGGGGGTCCAACTTCATTCTTTTATATGTGGTTATCATGTTATTCCAGGCCCATTTGTTGAAAAGGCTATTTTTTCTACATTGAATTATTTTGGTACCCTTGTTGAAAATCAATTGACCATAAATATAAGGGTTTATATCTCAATTCTAAATGCCATTCTATTGATCTCTATGCCAATACCACACTGTCTTGATTACTGTAACTTTGTTTTGAAGTTTTGAAGTCAGAATGCGTGAGTCCTCCTACTTTGCTCTTATTTTGTAAAATAGTTTCAGCTTTTGGGTGCTTTGCATTTCCATATGCATCTTAGAATCAGCTTGTCAAGTCTTACCCAAAATGGCAGCTAAGTTTTTGATGGGAATTATGCTGAATAGCTTGATCAATTTGGGAGTATTGCCATCTTAATAATCCAGATACATGGAATTTCTTTCCATTTATTTAGGTCTTTCATTTCTTTCACTGATGGTTTCTAATTTTTAGTGTACACATCTTAACACTTCATTTGTTAAATTTATTCCTAAGTATTTCATTCTTTTTATTGTAGGTAGAGTTAAAAGAGAACCTTTCATTATAGCGAAACAAGACCACCTAAAAACCAATATGATAAATTTCATCTAGAAGCTTGTAACCAAAGTTACAGTTGAGACAGTGTTAAAAAGCTAGCCAGTTACTACACAGTATTTCCTAGCTTTATCACAAATTATGTGGAACACATGCTAAAATTGCAGGTTTCTAGCAATCCCCAACATTATGATACAGTTCAGTTGGGATAGGGTCTCACTTTTAGAAATTTAATGTATTTTCTTGCGTTTACTCACCATTGTTTTTTTATTGAAATCCTTTTATCAAGGTAATTGTGGATTCACATACAATTGCAAGAAATGTGAGAAATAATATCAAGAGGTCCCTTGTCTACTTTTCCTAGTTACTTACAACAGTAACTATAGTATAATTTCAACCAAGATACTGAGACTGATACAATCCATTGAGCTTATCTAAGTTTCACCAGTCATCCTTGTACTCATTTATAAATGTGTGAGTGTGTGGGACTGAAATTAGGGAATGCTGTTGTCAGACAAGTCAGAACCAGTTGAATCTGGAGGAGAGGCAGATTTGTACATATCTTTCTACATACAGTCCCTGTATTTTTGCCGAAGTTACACATTAGCTGTTTTAAACTTAGTCTCCATACACAAATGTGCATCTTTTGTACAATTTCATAAGTACGAAGTTCATTGAACACACACATGTATCCAGAAACCTCTTTGGTGCTCCCTTCCAATCACTATCCCTTCTCACATGGCAGCTACCCTAATTTCTCACAATGCAGAATTGTACTTTTAAAAAATGTTACGTAAATGGAGTCATACAGTGAATAACCATGTGTGCAAGCTTTCTTTCATTCTATAATGTGGCATGAGATTGATCCATATTTTTGCATGTTGTTGAAGGCTATTTATTTATTTTTTAATGTTTATTTATTTTTGAGACAGAGACAAAGCATGACTGGGGGAGGGGCAGAGAGAGAGGGAGACACAGAATCTGAAGCAGTCTCCAGGCTCTGAGCTGTCAGCACAGAGCCTGATGCAGGGCTTGAACTCACAGACTGAGATCATGACCTGAGCTGAAGTCGGAAGCTCAACCGACTGAGCCACCCAGGCAGGCGCCCCATAAGGCTATTCATTTTAATTGATATATAATATTCTATTGTGTTTATAATATTATGGCTTATTCATACATTCTAATGATGGTGAGTGGATATTTTTTTAAAATATAATTTATTATCAAATTGGTTTCCATACAACACCCAGTGCTCATCCCAACAAGTGCCCTCCTCCATGCCCATCACCCACTTTCCCTTCTTCCCCACCCCCAACAACCCTCACTTTGTTCTCAGTCCTTAAGAGTCTCTTATGGTTTGCCTCTCTCCTTTTAACTTTTCTCCCCCCCCCTTCCCCTCCCCATGGTCTTCTGTTAAGTTTCTCAAGATCCACATATGAATGAAAACATATGGTATCTTTCTCTACCTGACTTATTTCACTTAGCATAATAACCTCCAGTTCCATCCACATTGCTGCAAATGGCCAGATTTCATTCTTTCTCATTGCCAAGTAGTATTCCATTGTATATATAAACTACATCTTATTTATCTATTTGTCAGTTGATGGACATTTAGGCTCTTTCCATAATTTGGCTACTGTTGAAAGTGCTGCTATAAACATTGGCGTATATGTGCCCCTGTGCACCAGCACTCCTGTATCCCTTGGGTAAATTCCTAGCAGGGCTATTGCTGGGTCATAGGGTAGTTCTATCTATAATTTTTTGAGGCAGAAGACATGAATGGATATTTTTCAATGTGAAGCTATTGTTAACAAGATTGCTATGAGCCTTCTAGAATATGTCTTTTTGTGAACATATGTATTTTTGGGGGGACTATTCCTAGGAGAGAATTTGATGCGTCAGAAGGTACCACCTAATTGTAAGTAAAGTATAAAAAAAATCTTTTTAAAGATAGGATCACAAATTTGGCATGAAGAGCAGGGTGCAATGAAAGAATTTTCAAAAGTGTAGGTATTAGTCTCAGCTAGCCTTCAAGAGGGCAGATGAGGCAGCTGGGGCTTTGTCAGCTGTGAAACACTAAAGACAGAAAAAAGACACCAATGCTAAGTTTTGAATGTACTTCTGATACTGAAAAAGGCATCTGGACTATTGATAATGATATAGAGGAAAGTTTAATAAAAAATGAAAGTACCTTATGACAGTGTTTACCAAAATTTTGAAAAGTGTAACTATTCTTCAAATAGATTGCAGTGTCTACTTAAATCTTTGACTTTGATTATGGTTTGAGGTAGGGAAACAAGCCCATCTCACTATTTTGAACTGAAACAAATTTTAAATCTCATTCTGCCTTTCATATAGCATAGCTTAGAAATTAAATTTATCTAAACCAGTAGGAGATGCTTAAAAATGGAACTCTCAAAAGGGCCAGTAATAATTCATTTTATATTTCAAAGTAATAGTTTATGAAATAAAATCAAACTGTAGAAATGCCTAAAGTCATTTCCAAATCAATGGTATTCTGTGACCAAATTGTTTAATGCTTGTAAAAGCACAATTTTTTAAAATACCAAATATTTCTAAATGTTATCAATAGCTTTGGCAAAGCATGCTAGTATTTCAAAGGTAATAAATTATTTTATACTTTTAAAGTTTTTATTTAAGTTTCAGTTAATTAACATACAATCTAATATTGATTCAGGTATAAAATACAGTGATTCAACACTTTCATACAATACCCAGTGCTCAACACAAGTGCCCTCCTTAATCCCCACCAGCAATTTAACCTATCTCCCTACTGGTAACCATCAGTTTGTTCTCTATAGTTAAGGGTCTGCTTCTTGGTTTGCCTCTCTTTTTTCCCCCTATACTCATTCATAATTTGGCTATTGTAAATAATGTTGCTATAAACATTGGGGTGCATGTATCCCTGTGAATTCGTATTTTTGTATTCCTTGTGTAAACACATAGTAGTGCAACTGCTGGATTTTACAGTTCTATTTTTCACTTTTTTGAGGAACCTCCATACTGTTTTCCAGAGTGGCTGCACCAGTTTGCATTCCCACCAACAAGGCAAGAGGATTCTTTTTTTTCTCCATATCCTCACCAATACTTGTTGGTTTGTTGTGTTGTTGATTTTAACGATTCTGACAGGTGTGAGGTAATATCTTATTATAGTTTTGATCTGTATTTCCCTGATGATCAGTGATGTTGAGCATCTTCTCATGTGTCTGTTGGTCATCTGTATGTCTTCTTTGGAAAAATGTCTATTCACATCTCCTGCCCATTTTTAACTGGATTATTCATTTTTTAGGTGTTGAGTTTGATAAGTTTTTATAGATTTTGGATACTAACCCTTTATCAGATATGCCATTTGCAAATATCTTCTCTCATTCCACAGGTTGCCTTTTAGAATTGTTGTTTCCTTCACTGTACAGAAGCTTTTTATTTTGGTGTAGTTCCAATAGTTTATTTTGGCTTTTGTTTCCCTTGTCTCAGGAGACATATCCATAAAGACGTTGCTATGGCTGATGTCAAAGAAATAGCTGCCTATGTTTTCCTTGAAGATTTTTATGGTTTTATGTCTCACATTTATGTTTTTAATCCACTTTGAATTTATTTTTGTGTATGGTATAAGAAAATGGTCCAGTTTTCCCAATGCCATTTGTTGAAAAGACAAAAGGGGCGCCTGGCGTCTTGGGGCGCCTGGGTGGCTCAGTTGGTTAAGCGTCCGACTTCGGCTCAGGTCATGATCTCACGGTCCGTGAGTTCGAGCCCCGTGTCGGGCTCTGTGCTGACAGCTCAGAGCCTGGAGCCCATTTCAGATTCTGTGTCTCCCTCTCTCTCTGCCCCTCCCCTATTCATGCTCTGTCTCTGTCTCAAAAATAAACATTAAAAAAAATAATAAAAAAAAGAAAAGACTGTCTTTTTCCCATTGGATATTCTTTCCTGCTTTGTTGAAGATTAGTTGACCATATAGTTGTAGGTTCATTTCTGGGTTTTCTTTTCTGTTCCATTGATTTATGTGTCTGTTTTTGTACCAGTACCATACTGCTTTGATCACTAAAGCTGTGTAATATAACTTGAAATCTGTTTTTGTGATGCCTCCAGATTTGATTTTCAAGATTGCTTTGGCTATTCAGGGTCTATTGTGGTTCCATACAAGTTTTAGGATTGTTTGTTCTAGCTCTGTGACAAATGTTGATGCTATTTTGATAGGGATTTCATTGAATGAGTAGATTGCTTTGGGTAGTATAGACATTTTAATAATATTTGTTCCTCCAATCCATGAGCATGGACTGTTTTTTCACTGCTTTGTGTCCTCATGAATTCCTTTCATTGGTGTTTTATATTTTTCAGAGTATAGGTCTTTAACTTCTTTGGTTAGGTTTATTCCTAGGTATCATGTTGTTTTTGGTGCACTTGTAAATGGGAATGATTCCTTAATTTTTCTCTCTTCTGCTTCATTATTGGTGTACAGAAATGCAACAGATTTCTGCACATTAATTTTGTATCCTGCGACTTTACTGAATTCTTGTATCAGTTCTAGCAATTTTTGGTGGAGTCTTTCTGGTTTTCTATATAGAGTACCATGCCATCTGCAAATAGTGTAAGTTTTACGTCTTCCTTACTGATTTGGATGCTTTTTATTTATTTTTGTTGTCTGATTGCTATGGTTAAGATTTCCAGTAGTATGTTAAGTAACAGTGAGGAGAGTGGACATCCCCAGTGTTCCTGACTGTAGAGAAAAAGCTCTCAGTTTTTCCCCATTTAGGATGATATTACCTGTGGGTTTTTCATATATGGCCTTTATTATATTATGTTCCCTGTATCCCAACTTTGTTGAGAGTTTTTATCATGAATGGATGTTGTTCTTTGTCAAATGCTTTTTCTGCATCTATCGAGAGAATCATATGGCTTTTATCCTTTCTTTTATTAATGTAGTATATAATGCTGAGTGTTGAATTTGGCTGACTGGTCTGGTATTGAGAATTTCTGCATCCCTGTTCATCAGGGATATTGGCTTACTGTTCTCTTTTTTAGTGGAGTCTTTATCTGGTTTTGGTATCAGGGTAATGTTGACCTCAAAGAAGGAGTCTGGAAGTTTTCCTTCCTTTTCTGTTTTTGGGAATAGTTTGAAAAGAATAGGTATCAACTCTTCTTTAAATGTCTGGAAGAATTTGCCTGTGAGTCCATGCTCCTGGACTTTGTTTATTGGGAGTTTTTTGGTTACTGATTCAATTATTTGGCTGGTTATTGGTATGTTCAAGTTTTCTATTTCTTCCTGTTTTCATTTTGGTTGTTCATATATTTCTAGGAATTTATCCATTTATTCAAGGTTGTCCAATCCGTTGGCATATAATTTTTCATAGCATTTCGTATAATTATTTGTATTTCTGTGGCATTGTTAGTTATCTTCTCTCATTTGTGATTTTATTGACTTGGGTACTTTCTCTTTTTGATAAGTCTTTCCTTTTTGATACAGGTGTATCAATTTTAGTAAGTTTTTTCAAAGACCCACTCCTAGTTTCATTAATCTGTTCTACTGTTGTTGTTGTTATTGTTGTTATTTTTATCATTTAATTCTACTCTAATATTTATTATTTCCTTCCTTCTGCTTGGTTTAGGCTTTGTGTTTGTTCTTTTTCTAACCCTTTTAACTATAAGGTTAGGTTGTTTATTTGAGATTTTTCTTGCTTCTTAAGGTAGGTCTGTACTACTATATACTTCCCTGTTAGGACCACTTTTGCTGCATCCCAAAGGCTTTGGACCATTGTGTTTTCATTTTCATTTGTTTACATGTATTTTTAAAAATTTCTTCTTTGATTTCCTGGTTGACCCATTCATTGTTTAGTAGAACATTGTTTAACCTCCATATATTTGTGGTATTTCAGATTTTTTTCTTGGGTGGACTTCTACCCACTCACGGTAGGTAGAAGGTGCTGTGGTCAGAAAACGTGCATGGTATGACATCAATCTTTTTGTATTTGTTAAGGCTTGCTTTGTAAACTAATCAGATATTAGTATATCTGTATATTAGCATATACAGATATCTGATCTGTTCTAGAGAATGACCTATGTGAACTTGAAAAGAATGTGTATTCTGCTGTTTTAGATGGAATTTTCTGAAAACATCTGTTAAGTTCATGTGGTCCAGTGTGTCATTCGAAGCCATTGTCTTCCTGTTTATGTTTAGATGATATGTCCATTGATGTAATGGGATGGTAAAGTGTGCTACTATCAGTGTATTATTATCAATGAGTTACTTTATGTTTGTAGTTGTTTTATATATTTGGGTGCTATCATGTCAGGGGCATAAATATTTATGATTGTTAGATATGATTCTCAGACTGTCCCCTTTATTATGATATAGTACCCTTCTTTATTTCTTGTTATAAAGGTAATAAATTATTGAAATATTTCGAGAAGACTTGCATTTCCCCACCTTCAAAATGACTACAAAAGTAAACTTTTAACCTTTTGTTATTTAGTACTCAGAGTTGAAAAGAGAATCACATGATTGTTCATGTCACTACTTCACAAAGTAACAGATAAATGGAAATTCTTTCTTTCCATTTTATCTGTTGAAGTATTATGGCATTAGTGAGACTTAACATGTATGACTTCTGACTGATTCACATTGTATTATGAAGTAAGCAGATATAAAACTTTTATGTCTGATCTTCCAATAGCATATTCTAGAAAACATCTCCCAAATAAAATTCAACCTATTAAATTGTTAACAGATATAAATTAGGCATTGACATAAAGACAAAACTGCAAAAGACTATAATGCCTAGCATTCCATTTTTATTTTCTAGTATGAAACAACACTCAATAATTGCCTGTCATGTTTATCTAGCACAATTAAAATCCTTAATGCTACTAGTAAATTGCTAGATAAGCATTCCCTTGCCTTCTCTGCTAAGATCATTTTTGAGGGCAATTAACACCAAACAATCATAGGGGATGGAAAGACAGAAACATTTGATGCATTTTAAGACTAAATAAACTGATAGCATCTTGTAGCAATTGATGCCTTCTGAGGAATGCTAGAATAAAATAAATGACTTCATAATTATGGTATTAAAACTTTCAGCACTTCAACACTGCATTTGACACATGGAAAATCAAACTCCTGACTTTTGATCATATTTTTTGTATCCTATATCTGTTCTGATTGCTCTTTCAGACTGAAATAAATACAAAACACCAGCAGTCTTAAAGTGGCAGCCGTAGGACATATTGCCTTTGAGATATATCCAATCACCTCTTTCATTTGAATTATGAATGAGCAGATAAAATAGCTTTCAACAACCTTCACAATTACTATATTGTGTTGCTGAAAGGTGTACTGCTGATAAAGAATTCCCTTTAAAAGCACATGGAAGATACTGGTTGGTTTTGATTTACAGTTGTGTGAATGAGCAACTCTGGCACTCTAAAACTTCTGAATCAATCTCAAAAGCAACCTCAAAAATCTCTGCTACTTTAATGTATATTATATGTACATGATTGCAGTTAGGAATGAGAAAAAATTAGCTAGGACTTTATTATCCTTGTGGGTTTAAAAATATTGAAAAAATCATTGAAAGTTCTCAAATAACATTCTTTTGCAATTATATATTGAGGACTGATAACTCAGTAACATGGAAAAACCAAATTATTATCTATAGCCAAACTCCCCTAATCAAATGTTCCATTCAAGCTCATACATCCAGTAGATGTAAAGTTATAAATCTACATTGGGTAATTAAAATTTTCATGATGAAGTGTTCAGGAAAATTTATATAACTACAATGGAATGCTCCTTTAATTTTATTTGTATTTACTTATATACATATGAAGGTGTCTTCATATCTGCTAGGTGCTTATAGATTTTCTCAGGAAGTTTCAACATCAGTGTTAATAGTTGTGGGGTTCTGTTGCTGTTTTTATTCTAATACTGGGAGTTACCCAATGACTAGGCACATTCAGATTCATTTAGGTACAGCTACACACAAGTTTTTTATCAAGACCATTTCTTATTGCCAACTCTAAAGCTTTCTGCTGTATAATAAGGGATGTGGCTGTTCTTTGTCTTTGATTCCTGGGAGGTAGCCTTCAAGTCCTGACATTTTCTGAATCTTTCTTATTCATGGTGGCTTCTTGGACTATAGGTGAGTTTATGTTAAAGAGATGACTCAGGACGTGGTGCTGGTTACACCACAAAGACAAAACAAGTTTAGAGAGTCAGGGTTTTAAGCCACATGATATCCACCCAATCTCTTGGTGGGTAGATTGAGCTTAACCATGTGCCAAAGAATTGATTAATCATGCCTACATTATTAAGCCCCAATAAAAACTCTGGGTACAAAACTCACATGAGCTTTCTGGCAGATAAGTACACACTGATGTGTAGACAGGGTGGTGCCTCCTGGCTTCTTGGGGACAGAACATGGAAGCCTTATGATTGGGACCCTCCCAGAGCTTGCCTATGTGTCTCTTATTTTGGCTACTTCTGATCTATATCATTTTGCTATAATAAAATTCTACTTATAAGTCCAGTTGACCCTGAACAGCATGGGAGGTAGGGATGGTGACTCCCAGTGCAGTTGAAAATACGTGTATAATGTTGACTTCCCCAAAACTTAACTACTAATAGCCTACTGTTGACTAGAAGTCTTACAGATAACATAAACAGTTGATTAACACACATTTTGTACCCTGTGTATATTATATTGTATATTCTTACAATAAAGTAAGCTAAACAAAGGAAAATTCTAAGAAAATCATAAGGAAGAAAAATATGCTTACAGTACTATACTATATTTATTGAAACAAATCCGTGTATAAGTGGACCCACACAGTTAAACTCATGTTGCTCAAAGGTCAACTATATAGTGCTTTCCCTAAGTTCTCTGAGCTGTTCCAGTAGAACCTGGGAGTTGTAGGAACCTCCAAAATTGTAGCCAGCTTGTCAGTAGTAACTGGGGACCCCTGAACTTGCAGCTGATGTCTGAAATGAGAGCAGTCTTGTGAAGGACTAAGCCTTTAACTGGAGGAGTTGGGCCTAACTCCAAGTAGTTGGTGCCAGAATTTCATTGTACTTTCAGACATACATTCTATTTAAAAAGTAAATAAACTTATTTATATAAGAACCTGTACCTATAGTTTACTTATTCAACCAAAATAAAAGCCTTGGGAATAATTATATGCATTAAAGCATTTATGGACCTTCTCCACAGATTTAACATTTATAATTTTAACTAATACTGTATTAAAAGTGAGAGATAAGTATTAAAAAGCTCACTTTTGGAATAAGGCTTTGTCAGCGACATAAACATATTTGATGAAGTGTTGAGATCACGAAGTAATGAGAAATAAATTAACTCGGAAACTTATTAGATGGTTTATTTTTAATGTGATCCAATGCAGGGCATTTTTCTTCCAACAAATGAAAACTATATACTGCCAGAGAAGTAGTTCCAAAGGATGATCTTTTAAACATTAGTTTGTTGGATTCTAATAAGTGTTAAACAGAATTTTAACAAAAAAACATTTCAGTGGTCAAGTTGGAAAATTGCTGCATTTAAATTAAACAGTTCTTTTTACCCTGGGTTTTCCTTTTTTGCTGATATGAGCTGTGAATCTCTAGGAGAAAGCCACAGATACTGCATTTCTATACTGACTTTCTTCTATAGCATCTCCCTGAACCAGTAAGAGATAGATAATTCAGATAGGTTATAATTATAATGCATTAAACTTGGATTCATGTTTTAAGCTGTACTGAGTTTTAATATGTAAAAAGTAGGACATTCCAGGTCCATTTCCAGATACAGAAAAAAAGCAAAAGTGAATAAACAAACAAAAAAAAATCAAATCTCCTGAACTTAAAAAAATTGTTTTTTCTTAACTTATATTTAAAGTTTTAAAGCTTAAAAGGTCAAGCTTACAGCAAAGGGAGGAGAAACTGTTATGTGAATAAATATTTTAAGGGCTTTTTTATGGCAGTTTAAAAACCATAAGAAGAATCAACTTTGTTTTTATCCAAATGAACTAAAATTTCTTGTAAGAGCTAAATTGGATTTCAGGGCAACTATGAAGAAATGGGATAAATAGGGAGAGTAACTGTAAGTAAAGATTTTTCTTCAAAATTTAAATTTAAAATCCCCATAAATGTTTTCATGTGTTTTCAGGTAGTTTTCTGAGCCCACAGATAATTATAATAATAATTATTATTATATTATTAATATATTATTATATATATTATTATTATAGTTATTATATATATATATAATCTGATATATACATATCTTATGAACTTATGAAAAATTCCTTGTGCATAAACCTTGTTCACTATATGACTATTTTTATGATGCTTTCAAGTCGTAAAAGACCTACATCGTAGGAATGAGACTAAACTCAATTAATGGGATACGGAACTTTAAAACTATTTTGGATTTGTAGGGTTTTACTAAAACAACAAGAATCTTTATGCGGATTCACACAGGTCATTCAGTATCTTTATGAATTATGAAACCTTATAACATAAGGAATGAACAGCTCTACAGTTAAATCAATAAAACTGCCACAGATATCGGCAAGATTACCACTTTAATCATTTTGTTGAAGACTAATGTTATGACTTCTCTAATGCATTAGGAGAACAAGGGGTCAGAAGCCTAGAGAAAGGGTGTGGAGTAAAATATAATGGCAGAAGTTGTTGATTAAGGCAAAGATCAAAATTCCTTTTTTAAAAGTATTGCAAATAATGAACTATTTTTGGCAGCTAAATTTATTTTAAGCAGAGCATTTTCTTTCCAAAACGCTGAAAAGAAAGCCCAATAAGTGTATGGAATTTATTGGAGGCGATGTGTGACAGCGTGGCCTGAGGGACTCCATGGAGCCCAGTTTGAAAACCATGTTATGAGGTAATAGATGAGATGAGGTCTCTGGGACATGGAGCCCAGAGAACTAAATAACACCAGATGTTTTTCTGTCACACATGACATGAATGGTAGCTGCAGGAAATTTTCCAATGAAAGTCTCTCCTTCAACACTTCCACAGTCCTCCTTCAGGGAGCCTGGTGGAGAAGGACGCTGGTATCCACACCTTATTTAAATTTGACCCTAGGCAATCACTTTATTTTTGTACTCAGTATCCACAGTAACCCTTTCCTTCTTCCCCTGGCTCTTTCAAACTTGCAACTATTACCTCAGGAAAAGTCTGTCCCTCAAACCCTGCCTCTCTTTTACATTTAAAAGGAAAAAGATCTCCATTGAGAATGATAACTGTGAAAGTAATACTAGCAGTACCTGTACGGTCAAATGAAAGAATTCTGATATGAATTAGACACTAAATAAATACGACCAACGAAAAAAGCTTTTCAGAGAACTTAGCACTCCATTTCAGCTTGTTTAAAGGACGCTATTTATTGCCTTTTATGCCTGGTTTAATTAAACATGCTCTTCCTCAAATCATCCACCATGATACGAAAAAATTCTCATTAAAATTTGTTTCTTTAAAATTAACCTCTAATTTTGAACTTACATAACGTTCTAATAGAATCCCATTGCAAAAGTAATCCATTCTAGTTATATTATGGTTGACTGCTTATGTAGGTTATCCTCAGAATCTACTTTCCCCATATTCATAATCATTTTTTATCAGATATACCCTGAGTTCCACACAATGTCTTAGAAGTACATGCTCTTGAACTAAAATTTATTTGTACATTGAGTACTGGCAATGATCAAATTGCCAATATGTGTTCCACAGAGGGTCCTATAGACTAATTTGGTTTTCAAAATCATACCTAAGTAGACATTCACTTTATGAAGAGCCATCCTTATAAATTGACAGATAGATAGATAGATAGATCTCCTAATGTTCTCTTCCCCACAACTGGTAATCAAGTGAACTATCACATGGGAGGTGTGGGTTGTTTTGCTCAATGCAAACAATCTTACAAAGATTTAGGCTCACATTGCTACCAAACCTTGGAAGGGTCTGCATGATCCAGTAAAGTAATCCTTGAACTTGAAACGTGTAAGGCACCTGGCTGGCTCAGTTGGTAGAGCATGATACTCTTGATCCTGGGGTTGTGAATTTATGTCCTAAGATGGGTGTAGAGCTTACTTTTTTAAAAAATAAAAAAGTAAAATAAAAAATGGTAAATTAAAAAAATGTGTAGTAGAGCTCCCTGGGGATCCTGTCAAAATGCAGATTCTGACTCAGTAGGTCTGTAATGTGGGTTGAATTTCTGCATTTCCAATGGTTTCTTTGTGAGGTCTACGCTGCTGGTCTGTAGACCACATTTTGAGCAGCAAAGGATTAGATGCCAGTTGGCAAATGACAGCCCAGGTTGACAGCCTGTTTTTGAATTTAATTTTTTTTAATGTTTATTTATTTTTGAGACAGAGAGAGACAGAGCATGAACAGGGGAGGGGCAGAGAGAGAGGGAGACACAGAATCTGAAACAGGCTCCAAGCTCTGAGCTGTCAGCACAGAGTCCAACACGGGGCTCGAACTCAAGGACCGTGAGATCGTGACCTGAGCCGAAGTCGGACGCTTAACCGACCAAGCCACCCAGGTGCCCCTGACAGCCTGTTTTTGTACATAAAGTTTTACTGGAACAGAGTCATGCCATGCACTCATGGCATTCACTCACATACTGTCTATGGCTGCTTTCATGCTGTAACTGCAGAGTTGAATACTTGTGTCAGAGACATTTTGGTCCACAAAGCCTAAAATAGTTGCTATCTGGAGCTTTAGGAAAACATTTGGTGATAAGGTAATTTAACCTAACAGCTTATTGTTAAGTTTCTTCATAGTTTCTACATGTTATCAAGTATTTGATAGGTATTTATAGCAATATATTACTTTTACGCAATAGGAGAGCAACATATATTAAATGTCCTGGGCTGAGAAAGAACAATCAGATCAGATGTGCCTTTCTGTTAACTTGATATTAAGAGATGATAAAACATCACAAATATAATTGAGTTTTAGAATATGTATTGGTAGAATTGTACCAATATGTATTGGTAGAATATGTATTGGTAGAATATGTATTGGAAACTGTAATGTGAATAAATATTTTAAGGGCTTTTTTATGGCAGTTTAAAAAGACCATAAGAAGAATCAACTTTGTTTTTATCCAAATTAACTAAAATTTCTTGTAAGAGCTAAATTGGATCTCAGGGCAACTATGAAGAAATGGCTTAAACTGCCTATGAGATATAGCAAAGATAAACTTTCTGAAGATAAAGACTGAAGCGAAGTGTCTGGAAGGAATTATGTAGCTCTTAGAGCTCAAGATTTGAACATTTGGCATTTTAATATTTTATCCAATTCACCTTCAAAGTATCCCTTCCACATAACTCAAACAGAAATGCTGTTTCTACTTTTTAAGGAAAAATATGAGTTTTAGAAACAAAGAGAGTTCAATAAACATCCCACACTACCAATTAAAGTTGTAAACAAGGGTTGGGAAAATGTAAGTTGCTACAATTACTAATATAAACCAGGAGGTGAAGGTGTTGTCCAAATCTAGTGTTGTACAAATCAGGCAACTCTTGATAAGCTTTGAATGGAAATAAAGAGATTTTAATATTGATATCACAGGGCTAATTCAGTAGAATAGGTATGTGATTATTATTTCCTCTCTTATTTAGTAGGTAGATAGAAGCACAAATATTTGATGAATACCACATAGAAAGTTTGTGGCATGTATCACTCTTATTCTAAAGATCTTAGCTATTCTCAAAAATCTGTTTGATTATTTCCCAGAAATGTGACACAGAGGGAAGAATACTGTCCGGAAAAAAGAAACAACTGAAGCCTGACTGTGGATCAACTACAACTGCAAAAATTCTCTCTAGTTCACTCATTCATCCACTCTACAAATATTGAGCCCTTACTGTTCCAGGGGGTTGGGACACATCAGTGAATAAAACAGTCTATGATACCCTCATCAATCTCCATTCTTGTTCAGGAGATACAACATAAATAAACACAACAAGTAAATTATATGATATGGTTATACAATGATACACGCTTTAGAAATACAGAATGTAGAACAGGATAAAGGGTTTGGGGAAAGAGGAGTATGGTTGAGGGGCCCATGATAAAACTCTATCATTTACATATAAATGGAAGTCATGTATACATGCATTTTACATAAGTTAGTTTATCTTTAAGGTTCTTTAAAATATTAAGACTAAGTAATATAATGATGTTTAAAAGTTCCAGAAATTCTAACTCTTGTTCTGTGAAACTTTAAGTGATTAACTTGAGAAGTGCCTGGTACTATGTAGTCACTCAAATTTCTAATGAACCAATCAGTTAAGATATTTTTTAAAATTTTTGATTTATTTTTGAGAGAGAGAGAGAGAGAGAGAGGCAGAGAGGGAGAGAGAGAGAGGAAGAAGAGAGAGAGGGAGCGGGAGAGCGGCAGAGAGATAGGGGTACAGAGGATTCCAAGCAGGATCCCTGTGGACAACAGAGACAACCTGATGCAGGGCTTCAATCCACAAACCGCGAAATCATGACTTGAGCTGAAGGCAGACGCTTAACCAAGACTGAGCCACCCGGGCACCGCCCCCCGCCCCTGATCAATTAAAATTATCAAGAGTGTTCTGGCAGTGAATAGAAAATGTATGATTTGGTTTTTGAATGATTTAAAATCTCAGGGTGCCTGGATGCTCAGTCGATTAAGTGTCTGACTCTTGATTTCAGCTCAGGTCATGATCTCATGGTTTGTGAGTTTGAGCCCCACATTGGGCTCTGCGCTGACAATGCTGAGCTTATTTGGGATTCTCTCTCCCTTTCTCTCTTCCCCTCCCACGTGCATGTGTGCTCTCTGCTCTTTCCCTTTCTCTATTAAAATAAATAAATTTAAAAAAATCTGTTGCTACATTGACACCATCTAAGATTTCACACAAAAAATAAATATACATATTTCATATCATGCTCTTAGGACAAATGCCCCCAAACATATTGATATATCACTAGGAATTATATCTCATAGCATGTATCAGATGGGTTAATATTTATGTGACTCCCAAGGTATACACTAAGATCTGATTTTTGAATATGGTTATGAGACAGTCAGGGACCTTGGGAACAAGCCCATATGCACCTGGGACACTCCCTGTGGCATGTGACAGTTTTCCCTGCAGAGCAAGCAGGGACCAAGGAGAAAGTCCAGATTGGTTTAAACTCACCTGAGATGGAATAGCCCCCAAATTCAACCTTCTTTCAGCTTTTCCACTCTTCTTAATGTGAAAAAAACTTGCCCAGAGGTGGAGACTTAACTTGCAAATGAAACACACAATGTACGAAGAAGCAAGTTCTGTCAACTGCACCTGCGTATCTGCTTTCCTGGGATTCGTGGCCCCTACATGGTTAAGTATATTACTGCTTTCCCACCTCAACTCCTTTAAAACTTTCCCTGGCTGTTGTTCTGAGACCTTTGCATGTCTGACACCTGCAGAGATTGTGTCTCCCCTTTGGCTGCAGCTGCTGCCCCAATAAATCCATGCCTGTGCCTTTAAATTTTGGGTCCAGCCTTGTTTCTACCGTCGCTGGGTCCAAGAACCCAAGCCTGGTATAACAGGTCTATCATTTTTCAGTACAAAGTTTGCTACTGCAAAGACTTCCAGACATAAAAGAACTGTGCCTTAAGGTTATTAAGACATTAAAAAATGGTGACCACATGGGAAATGGCCTACAATAATATAATTAAACTGGGGAAAGTCAAACTGTTTTATCAGTATAACTGATAACGTGCTCCACAGATGGACAGCACAGATAAAACAGAAATGCCCCCAGGCCACTATTGAACAGGAGATTAGTGTCTTTGCACTGCATACATGTGGGGGGTCAATTCTATGTTTAAACTGAAGGCAGAAAGAGACTTTTTCTTGAAAGCCATTTTTCTACCATCCATCTAGAAAGCCAGGTTAGCTGAGGGAAGGCAGTGGTCATAGAGACTATAATTTAGAGTGTGCCTCAAAGAGAACACCAAGTTAGAGTATTCCACCAACACCATCAGAACGGATAGAACATACAGAAGCAAAGTAGTAATTTGCAAAGAAATCAGGCGACAGAGATTCAATTTCCCTGGACTTCACTCTGAGTAAATATATTGGTAAATACTAAAGTATCTCAGTGGACATCTATCACAGATCAGGTTTAATGAGAAAGACATGATGTTGGACGGACACAAGGAACTAAACTGGAGCCTTTTACTTAGTTAAGGGTCTTAGATTCTCCCACAATCCCCATAAAGTTCAGTGTTGTCTGGAATCTTTTTCCTACATGTGCTTTCCTTCTAGAATACAGTACTACATTCTTCATGCTTTGAATTGACAATGATGCTAAGGTAGGAAGTCTATTGCCTTTGGACAATTTCTATTATTTTTGTACCTGTACTTTTTTAAGTGATCATTTCCGTGAGATTCATAAGATATGAATTCATAAGGTTTTTTTCTAAAAATTAGGTCAACTGTTAACTGGCTTACTGACACTCTCCTGAATCTAATTAACAGATCTGGATAAAAGTGAGAATATATAAAAGTCATTCTGAAAACTCAAAGGTTATGTTAAAAACAAATGATTATCTTGGTGATTCACTAGGCATGATAATTTAAAGTGTGAGCAAACACTTATAAGCTACATTCCAGGAGAAATGTATTTTTAAAAGTTGTCTTCAATTTTACATTTTAATGACTAATTATGATCTTTTACATTATCATATCATCTCAGAATGGCCCGTGCATTTACATTTTTCCTGGTATCTAATTTACAGTACCTATGTTACTGATACAGAGAATAAAATATTCAGTCACTCTTACACATGTCTCTCAAAGTGTACCTATTATAAATAATAAATTCTTTTTCCTTTTGCAGTTGTTTTTCTAAATGCATTGAATATATTAAGGTTAGGGATGCATTAACCTGAGTACATTAACCTAAAAAATACTTATGCCTAGGGCTTCAGTGTTATGGAGTCTTTGGACCAATTATCACTAGACTTTGGTAAATGAAGGAGGAATTATCAGATCAGATGGAAAATAAAAGGAAACAGTTTTTGGAAACTTCTCTGTGGGGAGAAGTTTAAGAGATTCCAATAAATGTGTCACCAATGATACTTTGATGGAATGGAGATAATCCTATTAGATCATGTTGTTTTCTAAACCATATAATAAAACTGGAAGAGTGCTGTTCTAATAGAAGCTATTTCAGCAGGGTTGGAAGGTAACTGCCTTGTCCCTATCTCCTAGCAACTCCTCTTTCTCAGGTCACCTCCAGGAGGAAGGTGGGAAGATCATTGTCCAGTGTTTGCAAATATATGGCATCTGTGATTCAGGCTGACCCACTGTAAACTAGTCTCAGTCCAATATAAAAAGACAGATGTATTAAAATAAAGGAATAATGGAGAAATAATGCTCAAGGACTACTATATTAAGACTTAGAACCAAAGAATTTACTACATACTCTGGTCAAAGATGGCCACTCTTCACAACCTTTGGCAACTCAAGTATTATCGCTGTGTTTGATTTAGAAAACTAAAGTGGGCACACTTAATTAAGAGTAGGTGCATTTTTCTTTTCTTCTTTTTCTTTTCTGTCTTCCCCACCCCCCACTTTTTGGCTAATTTCAACACAATGAGGAATAAACAACAGCAATTTGAGTTTTCACTAATTATGGCTTTCAGTCTTTCTTTTCTGCCACTTAATGACATTTCAGGCATATTGTAAATTTCTCCAGTTTGGTTATTAGAAGCCTGTCTAGTTTATAACTTTGTCAGAATAAAGTCAAATCTCCTCTCTTCCTCCCTCTTTTTCCACACACAGACTTGTGGTGGGTCATTGGGCCTATTCAAGGACTCGTGATCAGTACCAAGAGAGGTTTTTGGCACTGTAAGGCTTCCTTGACACCAACTTTGGGGATTTAGTTGCCAACTTCTGGACAACAAGACAAATGCCTTTGAATGTCCTGTTACACGTAAATAATATACATACAGCATGGTGCCCCCCAAATATTCCATTTACAGTACACTTCTGTAAACCTTTATGTCCCTCCATTCTCATCCATGTTCATTTTACCTCCACCCCCCAAGACAGACAGCAAACACGTAACACCAAAGAAAAATTGGATTACCATGACTGTTACATCTGGACGTTTCCACGAGCCTGCCATTTTGGTCGTAGCATGCCATTGCTTGGTAACGATATCCTTGACCACATTCCTTGACATCTCCTTGTGCTTTCATTCCCAGCAACACTTCCACTTTCCCCTCTGGTAAAATGCAGTCTGACCAGTTCCCCACAGGCTGTGCATTATACTTGTCACAAGGACAATACTGAGTCTCAATCAGGGGGTACAAATGAGAATTTTTACATTTTTCCTTCTTTTTACTTTTTCCTGTGAATAAATTTAAGTTGGAAAATATCATTATTAATTTCAAGCATCCCTAATTTTCCTCCTTCCCTAAAGTTCCTTTCTCCATTTTTCACCATATTCAACAGTAGCCTATTAATGAAAGCTATTTTCTCACTCCACAGTGCTTGCTCTGTAGCCTGTTATTAGTCCTGAGTGCTTTGCATAGTAAATTTTTTCTTATTTTCTCATTTCAAAATAGCCATTTCGCAAAAGGCATTAACTGTTGTGCTGAATTTTATACTCTTTGATTAAAATCCTTTCAAATGCTCATGTGCTTTCAGTGAAGGTAATTGCATAAATCACTCCTTTATGTTATGTGCCAAAATATGAAATGGAGAGAGAGTCACTGCACTGGACTGCACAGCTTTTTTGTTAATTCCAAATAGATACTATGGTTATGTAGGATTACAATTCAGAAAATGAGATTTTGATATTTACTTTTCTAGTCATTACCTTGCATCTTTCATTATTACTGAAGAGTAATCATTTTCGCATACTTGGTGATCACTGTAGTAAATAATATTCAATAATATTCACAGTGAAGATATTTAGTGTCAGAATAAAAATACTAGAAATGGTTTGCATGTAAGTCTAAATAAATTCCCTTTTAAAATAAAAAAAAATATGAGCTTGAGAAATGGCATATTATTTTAACATAATCACATTTCTATTAAATATTTATTACATTATGTCATATATCATATGACATATCACATCATATATCACATCATATATCATAATACTATTTAATTATATCACACATAATTGCCTATGTCATACATACATTTATCTCTAACTTTCATAAGGAGTCTTATGTAGTTTTCAACAGTCTTCATTAGGGCAGGTGGTTCACTTTATAACTTTTAAATTCTGAACAGTTTACTGGCACCAATATTTTCAGGTTTCTTTTTGCCACTGACAGTATTTTGGAATGCACCAGGTTTAGCTCAGTATGATAGCTCCTGTTCTTCCTCATTATATTACTGCTTTTTGTCATTGTGACTGCCTTTTAAGATGCAGTTTTCAGATACAGAATTAATGTCATATTCCTCTTCTAGGATAAGAAAGATAATCAGGCTCTGACAGTGAGAATGGGTAAAGAAAACGAAGTGGCAACCTTTCCTTTTGTTCTCCAAGCACTTCACAATCTGTAGGCAATCCACCAAAAGTACCGTTTAAACCAAAAAAATAATCTCCCTATTGTATAGGAAGACAGTTCAATTTCCAAGGTTACCTTTTCTTTCCACTAAAAGTACACAGCATGTCTGTCACTGCCAACTTACATTAAAATACACACACGAATCCACTGGCATATTAAGTATCCGTATTCCAGCAGTAAGGCACAGCCATGCATTTTCCAAATACATTGTCAGAACTCTCTTGGTCTAACTTTTAATGTGTTTTCTAACTTAACACATGTTGGCTTTTGCATCCCAATTATTCTTACCAACAATAGCACGCTTTCTGGTCCTAACTGCACCGCAGTCTCCATTGCATGAGGAAAACTTGGACCAGCTGGTAAACTGACAGTCATCTTGGCAGGGGATCTGGCAGGCTTGGGTGAGAGCTGGCACGGGTCCCGCATACCAGAGGCATTCATGGATGCCAGCTTGTCCTCCATCTTGCTTTCGACAAGTAATAGCTAAAGGAAAAGCATAAAGCTGTTTAAAATAAGTCTGAATATGTTTAATTATCCTACAATTTAAGAGTTAACCTGACATTTCCTCATGCAGTCAGAGGAATCCTCTTTTAATTCTGGTAGTGGTGTTTCTAATAATCGCAGTAGTCATTAAATTGATCCTTTAGGTTTTTTGTTGCTATTGTTGCTGTTGTTGTTGTTTAAATAACAGCCCTCAGTGGTTTCTGTGACACAAAAAAGCATGTGTGTGTGTGTGTGCACGCACACACACACACACAGACATTTAGCAGTCTTTATTAGATGCTATTAAGGATTTCGAGTCCTTATATTTAGAACTTAATTATTTAAGAGACAAATGGGTCCTCATAATAGTTTATGTTAAACACAGGCTATTCACAGAGGTACAGGGAGACACCATGTAACTCCAATAATTGTTTTTATATCATTGGTTTCTCTAGGATTTCTATATAGAAGGGTCTTAGTAGCAGCAAATTGGAAGGTTTGGGTGAGGAGTGGATGCTTATGGAACTCATCCTGTAGCTGCATTTGCATGGAAATCATGTACTTTTACGACACTGGAAGTTTGCTTGGATGGCTCTGGAGTGGTTAATAGGGAGAGGGAGCAGTGTCCCAGTCCCTCATCTCCTCAGTCTACAAGTTCTTCACATGCATGAATATCAACCACGGATTCAAAAATAAAACAAAAACTTTTGGCAATCTTAATCTCTCAAGTCATAACTGACATGTCTACAATTACATATATGCCCTAAAAATGGTCAAATAATTTTAATTCATATGTATTATTTCCTCCAAGGTACTGTCCTACTGGATTTTTAAAATCACACCATATTTTATTGTTTATTGAACATAGCTGTAAAATAGCTTTAAGGTAACAAGTTCTTAAGGAAAAAGACCAAGTGATGTTTTAAAGTCCCCTTTCTCGGGGTGCCTGGGTGGCGCAGTCGGTTAAGCGGCCGACTTCAGCCAGGTCATGATCTCGCGGTCCGTGAGTTTGAGCCCCGCGTCAGGCTCTGGGCTGATGGCTCAGACCCTGGAGCCTGTTTCCGATTCTGTGTCTCCCTCTCTCTCTGCCCCTCCCCTGTTCATGCTCTGTCTCTCTCTGTCCCAAAAAATAAATAAACGTTGAAAAAAAAATTAAAAAAAAAAAAGTCCCCTTTCTCTGTCATTTTCTCCCATTGGTTTTAAAAATATTTTATTCATTTATTGAGCAAGTAGACAAAACATTTAGATGGTCCTACAGGTGACCTCCTTGAACAAGCTTACATGGCCCCAAACTGATTTGGTGGCCCTTTCGGGTTTATGGATTAGGCTGGAACTTGATCTCTGCCCTGCTCAGGACTCTATTCATTACTAAGGTAAATAAGCCTGACATTTTGACCCTAAATTATAGTTAGGGCACAGAGCGTCCCAGGTTCGACAACACCCTCCAAATCTGTATTGTGAAACTTAACACCTAGTAGTGTGATGGCGTGTCTACAAGGATAGAACGGTTAGCAAGGGAAGATTTTCTCTGTGTAGGTGAATACAAGTTGTCACAACTGGTGCAGGAAAATTTACATAATTGTTCAAAAGTAGGTGAACACTCATCTATTTCTTAGCATAGATACCTCTTCATGTAATGTGCACAACACTGAAAGGGCCAATTTGTATGAAGAGGACAGGGGTCCCTGAACTTTAAATACATGAAAACTTGGTAGAGTAAACAGTAGTGGCAGTTATGAAAGTTATGTGACAGGAGAAGGCAACAAGTGCCCCTAAGAGACTCTCACCAATGAGGCAAGGAGTTGTCTGGTGCTCTGTGTTTTTCATACTGGCCTCAGCAGTTCTCAAGTCAGGCTGAAGATTATAATCACCTGGATAGCTTCTGAGAAATGTCCATGCCCTTCCCAAACTCAAACATTCTGATTAATTGGTTGAGGACAGGGTCCTGGGCATGAGCATCTTTTTATCTTTAAAAAAAAAACGTTAATGTTTATTTCTTTTTGAAGGGCAGGGGAGGAGTAGAGAGAGAGGGAGACACCGAATCTGAAGCAGGCTCTAGTTTCTGAACTGTCAGCACAGAGCTCGATGTGGGGCTTGAACTTACGAGCTGTGAGATCATGACCTGAGCCAAAGTTACATGCTTAACCAATTGAGCCGCCCAGGTGCCCCATGAGCATCTTTTTAAAAGCTCCTTGATGATTCAAATATGCAGTGGATCAAGACTGCCATTCTAGCAGGTGATGTATTTCCATGTGTGTCAGAAACACCCAGAATACTATAAAAGTTGAAGATTCTCAGATTCATCCCAGAGGTCCTGAATGAGATTTCTTTGTATGGGGTCAAGGAACATGTATTTTTTTTTTCTCCAGGTCGCTTGGATGTTTCTTCTGCATATTTAAATTTAAGACCCACTAGCTTGAGTAGTAAAGGCACAAGGAAAGGGTCTGGCTGAGATTTGGGGCTAAGACTGAAAGTGCTTTGGTACTCAATCACCCTGGTACTGTGCCAAGGTTGGGAAACAATGGCCTAGCATGAGCAAAAGAACTAAGGGAGTGGAGTTCAAGGAGACTTGCACAAGGAGTGAACCAAAACAGCATCTACATAGTTTGGAAGAATGTTATCTGTGGATTGGCACTGGAGGAGTCCCCGTGAAGTGGTATATTAATGATGTGACTTGGTAGTTTGCTGCCACGTGAATGCAGAGTTGATTCCTTAAATGCTGTAAATTTAGTAATCTCTGACAGTTTGTTCCAATGATGCTTAAGAGGAAGGACTGACAAAGAGGACGATAGTAGACATTTTACTTATCAGGATATGCAGGAATCTCAAAAATGATTAATTTGGAACATAAGAGATTTGACCATATCAGAACTCTAAGCTGGAAAGGGGTTCACACTGTTTATGATAAAAGAAAATTACAAAACTAAATTTGGATTCTTTGAAATAACACGACTTTTATCTACTTACCCAATTTGACCCTCTGAAACAAAGACTTGAATAAAAATCTTTTGAGAAACTAAACTGCCTTAGGTTCTCCATTAAACATCTCCTTCTAAGGTTCTCCCAGAAATTTTATTTCAGAATTGCTCTATTATCACCAAAAAAGTACCCCTCAAATAAAACCATTACCAACACAACTCCAGAAACAAACTAGTTTTTGTGCAGATCTACACTATTTGCATAAATCTGAAGTCCTTTTCCCCATATACCTTAATTATTTCAATCAGTTGAAAGAAAAAAAAATGTAAAATTTCCATATCTGTTCTCAGAAACCCATTCAGCATTCTGCTTCCCTTATCTGAGATTTTAGACAGTGTAATTTGAATGAATTACTCATGTAATGTTATCTAAACAAGTAGCAACAGCAATATTTGTACAATATATTGAAAATTTATCATACATCTCAACTTGCTTCTATTCTAACTTAGAGGAAACACAACAATTCAAGCACAGAAATGCAATCTGAAATGAACTTCCTGCTATTAGGGTGAGGAAAATACAAGTGTTTGGAAAGGAAACCATCTGGTCTCTCAGTTTTATAAACCTTAAAACTCATTTCTAAGATACTGAAACCAGGGTGGTTTTAACTGTAGAAAAAGATGTATCACATTAAACATGGTTTCCTAGCATACCAAGAAGCTGCATACACCCAGACAGTTGTATCCGAATTTACAGGTGTAGGGTGTGTATCTTGTGTATAATGATTATGCAAGTTCTCCTTTGGGCTGAGGTCTTGTTAGCAAAGATGGGCCAAAGTCCATGCTAATTCCCATGAAAGCTTCTCAGTGAGTTCAGTAAATATAAAAATGATTATTTTAAGGTAAAATTCTATATTTAACTCTATGTTGATTATACCCATTTATTTTATTTATAATTTTATTTTCTTTATATGAAGCACAGCAATTTTTACTTAAGTGTCATGGACAGGCTGCTTCCAGCAGGCTGAAAGCCTGGGAGACATCTGTGTGCCTGCCTTAGGCCAGGCAAGCTCAGCCCATCAATAATGAGGGAGTGATGGAAAGGTAAGTAAGAGTTTCTTCAACAAATAAATGCTCTGGAAAAAGGAGCTAGAACTGTTAGATTAAAAGCGATTCAACAACCAAATGCAAGGTGGAGACCTTTATGAACCCTGGTTTGAACAAACTGTGAACATTTTTGAGACAAGGGGGAAAAATCAGACATGGCCTTAATATAGATGATATTAAAAAACTATTGTTAACTTTGTTTAGTGTTACAATAATACTATTGTTATGTTAAAAATGATTTATGGATGATCTATATCTTATCTGGGAGTTGCTATAAAATATTCCAGCAAAATCTTTGTAAGTGCGTGAGAAATGGCAGATGACCAAGAATGGCAACATGTTAGAAACTACTGAAGTGGAGTGAGTGAAGACTACACTAGCAGTGCTCATTATATTTAGTCTTACTATTTTTGTGTCTCTTTGAAACTTCTCATAAATTTAAATAAAAAAAATTAATCAGTTGAATAAGTAAAGTCAATTTTAGAATGTTTTCATGTAGGCTGAATTTTGAGCCATGCTTTAAAGAGGAGAATAATCAAGGTTCCTGGAATGAAAGGGAATACATAACATTGGTTTGAGCTAAAAGGACACGGATACCTGTGTTATGCATATATGACTATGTAAATGGGATGTTACCGATGCAGCTGTGAATAAATCTAATAGAATTCTGAATGTAGTTGCTCATCTTCATTTCGTTGAAGAGGAATGAAACTCCCTTATTATTCAGGATGCACAAAATAAAAAGGAGTTCTCTTGGTCTGTGGATTACCCTTCAGCAGGCAAGACCATGTCATTTCATTTGAATCATCAGAGTGAAATAAATTACTAGATCTAAAATGTGCACATAGAAGTTCATTACAGGAAACAGAAGAAGATCAATGCCCTGGTGCAGTGAAAGCTGCTGGATTATATGTAAACAAAGAGTTCAAGGAGCTATGAGATGTTATTTCGTAAATTGAGTAATATTAACATGGTTTACCTCACAACAGCGGCGTCTGGGCAGCATTAGAGACAGAACGTGTTCAGCTGATTGAATGATTAGAAAAGTGATTTTTTTTTTTTCTATAGTGTTAATGAAAAAAAAAATGGCCAAAGTGAGAACGAATCATGTAGAAATGTAAAAGAAAAAGCTTAATGTGAGTGAAAGCTGGTTACCGAGAGACCTAATTGTGCTTAGAAATAAGACCAAACCCATAAATAATGCAAGAGGGCTCCAGTTGTTTACTAGGTGGCTGTAATGATCCTGGGCTTTCTCTGTGTAGAAGAGAGTTTCACTGACAAGTCTGCCAAAATATTTTCTAATTACAACTCGTGAATAGAACTCCAGCAGAATGGAAAGAAATGTACTTTTTTTGGTATTGATCCCAAATAGTTACCAATGATTCCTCTGTCTCATTGAGGCTAATAATACATGTGAATGTACGTGAAAGTCCTTGAATGAGGACTTACTCGAAGTAATAATCAGCTCCCAATGGAGTAGGTCAGGAGAGGGACCTGAGAGGGGCTAACTAACTGCATCGCAACAAATGCAGCACTGAGCAACCATTGTAGACACATCACAGTATCAAGCTTATTTTATGAGCTATTTAAAAAAAATACACATGCTAATAATAATTTTATGATGGGGCTCTTGCTGAGATATAAAACAAAACCCAAATCCCCAAATCAACTAGGATGCTAATATTCATAAGAAATTAAAGCAAAGCATTTAAATATAGAAATAATTCTAGAATTAAAAAAAATAGTTTTGTAAATAAAAAGCACTCTAAGTGCATAAAAATATTGGGTGGTAACTAATATGTATATCAACCAGAAATAGATTTTTTAAATCATATCTCCTCAAAATTTCTTTCAAAAAAAATTTATTTATTTTGAGAGAGAGTATGCGTGTAGGAGGGGCACAGAGAGGGAGACAGCAGGAATCACAAGCAGGCTCTGCATTGTCAGCTTGGGGAGCCCAATGTGGGCCTTGAATTCATGAACCTGTGACATCATGACCTGAGACAAAATTAAGAGTTGGACATTTAACTGACTGAGCAGCCCAGGCACCCCATCTGCAAAATATCTTTAAAGCAAGTTCCTTTGCTCTTTGAATTAGGTTGAGCTTTCCTTTTTCCTACCTAGTTCTTTTTCCACTTTCATTCTGTTTTTTCTCATTGCATAACAATCTCTGAAAATCAAGACATTAATGTGTAATGTAATCTGAGATAAATTAACCCAGATATTCTGGGCCTAACCTTGATAACGCCTCTAATATGTAATCTTTTAAAAAGAATAAAGTGGGCCAGAGTTGAAGTAAAGGGGTAATGCCCAGGGCATCAATATAGCTTAAGCCACTTGATTTAAGCACAATATTTAGCATATTTGTTCATAAAAAATAACTTCATTAGACTTTAGTTAAATACTTACATTTCACATTCTACAAAATCATTTAGATTTAATTCTGGTAGAGGGAGAATTAGAACTTCCTCCCCCACCCCCACCCTGATTTTCCCTTTATAAACTTTTTAAGCAACAGATGATTGAGGACCAGCAGGGTCTCTGCCATATAAGGCATATTACTAAAGAGTTTTTTTTTTTTTTGTGATCCATTTGAGAATACATCTGGAATCCTACTGGCTTCCACAATAAAGGGAGTGACATCAGATCTTAGTGACAGATCAACATTATAATGAACATTCCTTGGCAGGCAAGGATGCAGAGGGGGTGGGGGATTAGGATAGGCAGGTTCAACCCTGGGAATTATTAACCATATTTCCATCTAACCATAGTTCCATAGGAAGTACACTTGGTAGGAGACAGCATGAAGATCAACAAGGAGTTTGAACAAGAGCAAATCTGAGGTTATTTTTATGAAATCTCAGCATCTAACCTATGATACATTTGCATCATACTCTTGGTATAAATGTGTCATAAGATAATAAACACTGGAATAATACATATGCATTTTAAATAGTACTAATTAACATATCCCCTTAGGGCAGTTTAGAGAAAAAAATAAATTGTCCAAAATTGTCATTATTATGAGCCATGTATTTAATTTTGAATGCAAGTCTAATAGTAACTCTAGCTACAGCTATTATGGCTACGTTTCAATGATATAGTCACTGACCAACTGGTAAAAGCCTTCTAAAGGTCATCCAAATGGCCAACATACGAGTAGAGAGAAGAGAGTAAAAGCTACTGTTCTATTAAATGTTTATACACAAGTGACTCAAATAGTATAAAGCAAGGATAAGCTGTCTATTCACTTAAAGATTAGAATGTGAACATAATTTCATGTTACTTCTATTTTCTATATTGACAATATTATAGGAAAGATGCCCATTTCAAAGACCCTCTAATTTCCCTATAACATTTAAGAATGATTTAATTTTTAAGGTAGACAAATATGGTCTATTCCTCCTTCAAAATATCTCTTTCTCCTCTATTTCTCATACCATTAGATAAAATTTCTTGGATTTCATCATTCCCAATATTTAAAGCTTTGCTAAAATTCGTCACTACGTCTAATTTCCTATTGCAAAAATATTCCTTCTTCCTCTCCTCAGCCCTCTCCTGATATTCAAATCCTCCTGAGTGTGGCCCTTGGCCTCTAACTCATTCATAGGAACAATAGATAAACTGCTCAATGCACTATTCCCCACAAATACAGATTTTATTTCATGCCTTTTTTTTTTTGCTTATGTCATCCTAGATTCAAATGTCATTTCCTCTGTCACTATACCCTATCAGTGTTTACCTCTTTTTATGTTTTCTTACTTCTTTACTGGTTATTGTGTATACACATTATTAATGTATTACTAATATGCTTAGAACCAAAATCACATATACCCTTAGTATATTTCCCATCATTAAGAAATAAACACAAAATATTTATCATATACTTTTATTCTCTTGACAGCCTGGGCCCACTACCACATAGGCAACAAGCAACATGTAGCAGGTACTCAACAAACACTAGTTTTATGAAAGAATAAATTGCACTGAACGATATTCAGGAAGTTTGAACTGGCTTTTAGGGACTGGTGTTAACCTGTTTTCACAGCTTTGTGAGACAGCTATATCAACAAACTGACACTTGTGTACAGTGGGATAGACATTTTATTTAAAGACAATGCCCCTCATTATTGCTGTGGACTTAACAAGTGTCCTCCAGAAATTCATATGTTGAGGCCCCACTCCCCAATGTGATAGCACTTGGAGACGTAGCTTTGGGGAAATAATTAGGCATAAATGAGGTCTGGGTCCATATGATGAGATTAGTGCCATTGTAAGGAAAGACCAGAGAGCTTGCTCTCTCCCTCTGTCATGTGAGGACATAGCAAGAAAATGATCGTCTCCAAGTTAGAAAGAGAGACCTCACCAGGAGGTGAATGGGCTAGCAACTTGATTTTGTACTTTCCGGCCTGCAGACTGTGAGATATAAATTTTTATGTTTAAGCCACCCAGTCTATGGTGTTTTGTTACAGCAGCCTAGGAAGACTGAAACACAAAGTTTTAAGCATTTATTTTATAGGGGATTTCTAATGTGTTTATAGATACACTTGATAAACAAAGGCAAATATTCTGTTCGTAACAGAGTAGCAAATTCAATTTAGAGAAGACTGGGTGAAAATTATGTGATTGTGGGAATGCTTGATACAAAATTTTCCTTCACCATTATTTCACTTTTCCTTTCAAATGTAATGGGATTGGGTCATAAATAGGCACATAAATTCCAATGTACTTTTCAAATTTTCAGAGCATATCAATTTTCTTTGAAAGCACTTTATGTTCTGATGTAATGGTTCTGAAATATATAGAATGTAGCTTTTGTCAAGACTACATTTATGTGGTTGGAATAGAATTCTCCTATACTCTTCCATCTGTGTCATGCTAAGTCATTTCTGACTAAGGCTGATTTTGACTAATTTGCTTTACAGTGAGTGTTGAAGCTGGGATGGTAAGCAGTTATAGTTAGTTACTTGTTCAAGAGACTCTGGGAACATAACTGCTGCCCAAATCTTTTGCAATGCATCAACACAGATAGTTCCTACAATGAGAACAACTATGCTATTAATAGCAAAAATGAAACTCTGTCCATAATGGCTGCTTTATTCTTAACAGTTGGCTAAAAGATAGGAGTAGGTGACTGGTACAGAGGAAACCTTGGACGGTTGGCTTGTAAGCTGGCAAAATAGAATTTAGAGTTTTATTTTTCTACTACTGTGCAAGGTTCAAATCATTTGAGAAAATCTGAATCATAATAGGTGATTTTGTAAGTGTTCTGCTGAGTGATACATACGAGACACACATTTTTTCCTTTCTATGTATACTTAATAAATTAACTTTTTAAAAAATTTTTTAATGTTTATTTATTTTTGACAGAGAGAGTATGAGCAGGGGAGGGGCAGAGAGAGAGAGAGAGAGAGAGAGAGAGACAGAGAGACAGAGAGAGAGACAGAGGAAAACACAGAATCTGAAGCAGACTCCAGGCTCCGAGCTGTCAGCATAGAGCCCGACACGGGGCTGGAACTCATAAACTGCAAGATCATGACCTGACACAAAGTTGGACATTCAACTGACTGAGCCACCCAGGTGCCCCCAGTAAATTAACTATTAATGTCCAGTTCTTGGATATGACTGACCATCTAGACAGGGGAATTATGAGGGATTTCTCATTTGTCTTCCATATCTCATGTATAATCTGGTTTTAACTCTTTTTTTAAAAAAACCTTTTACTAATACAGTTTTAGAGTCAAGTTTTTATTCCTACCCCCCTACAAAGAATGCTATAATTTCATTCTAAATGTATTTTACCACTGTGATAGTGTTTAAAGTCTACGACTCTCGTTGTTGAATTGAATGAAAAAACTTCTTCCCAAGTGACCAGAAAAACTTCAGGGATTTTCTGATCTTGAGTAATGACTGTACTATTAGAAGTTGTGACTATATTACTGATTACATGGCTTCAGAGTTTAGGTCAGCAAACTTTCTGTAAAGGGCTTGCTAGTAAATATTTTTGGCTTTGTGGACCATATGGTTCATGTCAAACTGCTCAACTTTGTCTCATTTCCACGGTAGCAGCCTAGACCATAGATAAAGAAATAGGTGCAGCTGTGTTCCAATAAACCCTTAAATGCCAAAACAAAACAAAACAGCAACAACAAAAACCAGGCCATGGGGTAGATTAGATGCACAGACCACTGATTGCTGACAACTGGTCTAGACCAACAGTTTGATAAAAGCCATGAGATAAAAATTTCTATCTTTAGAATCATAGAGTAGTAAAGTTAGCAATCTCATATTTTAGTTCATATGTTGTCATTTCTAAGCCAAGCAAGGGAACAGTAAGTTGAAGCTAATATCATTAAAGTTCTTTAGGTAAGAAGAAATGCTTAAAGAGGATACAAATGCAAACAGATTAGAGAAACGGAAAATACAATAACCCTTTTACCTTCTGTATATAAAATATTGTAGAAATCTTAGCTTCTCCTTGGGCTTCATCAAATTCTTTTATGGAAATGTCACTCAAATTTCTACTGGCTGTCCTAAGCAATCTCTATAGAGACTTTTGAACATTTTAATACATACTCTGATATTTCCAGTTGGTTCCCCTGCCATCATCTCTAATGCACAATATAAAATATCCATATGATCATATATTTTTTAAGTCTATTCATTTATTTTAAGAGAAAGAGAGAGCAAGCTTGGGGAGGGGAGAGAGAGAGGGAGAGAGAGAATCCTAAGCAGGCTCCATGCTGTCAGTGCAGAACCTTACCCAGGGCTCAATCTCACGAACCATGAGATCATTACCTGAGCCGAAATCAAGAGTTGGATGCTTAACTGACCGAGCCACCCCAGTGCCCCTCCACATGATCATCTTTGACTCATTTATTTCTATCTCTGCTTCTACAGTCTGCCACTAAGTGCTAAAGTTATTTTCCTCTACTGTGTGTTGAAATCTACTTACTTTTGTCCATTCCCACTACTGATTCCAGTCTAAGCCCCTATTACTTCAGCCTCACATTATACGACAGTGTCCAGCTGGCATCCAGACCCACATGTCTTATCTTTCTAGCTTAGTCTGTACATGCTGACAGATTAAACAGTGCTTTCATCAGGTCCTTGCGTCTACCACTTATTGAACAAGGTCTAAAATACTAAACAAGATTTTGACATTTACAGCCTCCTACAAAATCACCCCAGGTTGTAGCTCACATCTCTGGAGCTTCCACCTACCTACTTTTTCTGTGAACACATTTAATGGTTTTGCTTTTTCTTTCCCCAAATGCTTAGCTTGTATAATTGATCTTATCTCCTCTCCTTTCTATTTATTCTAATGCTATGGTACAAGACAAGTCTCAGCCTTCTTTAGGTCTTTCTTAAGCCCTTTAGTTTCAAATGGCTGCTTTTGCAATGGGTTAAGTTTCAGTCTTTCACCAGTGATACCATTTCCCTAACCAAATGGAAACTCGCTGGCTTAAACATATGCATTCCTTCCTGACACATGTGGCTCTTTCTATACAGTCTTCTGAATTCAATCATGGTTGAATGAATGACCAACTAGAAAGTCTGCTGTACAGGACAGGATGGGGTAGCTTCTCTATAGTCCTTGCTGATTGATGCTAATCCTGACCATACAATTATTTGAATCATCAAAAGACAGCACCAGTTGGCATTTAGGTCTCTGATCAGGTAAAAACAAAAAGGAAAATAGCAAGAAACTGATAGGTTGATCACGCAGAGTTCTGAAAACAGCCTTGACCATCAAAGGAGGAAAATTCTGCCTTTTTGCCACTAGCAAAAGGTATTTCTCTACTCCTAATTCTCCTCATTTCAAGTTTCTGTAGGAATATAGACTCTAACAATCTTTAATCTACCAAGGCAACAAAGAAAAAGGCTATCTTCACATGGAAGTTAAAGGGTTTCTTCTGAATGTATTGATGCAGAAATGATTTGTTACAATGCAACTTTCTGTACCCAGATATCCTGGAAATAGAAAAGATCGTCGACGTAGAGTAAGAAGTCTGACGAGTACACCGAGATTAGAAAACATTATATAAGTATAGGCAGACGAAGAGGCACCAGTAATGGGAAAGCAACAATGGAATGACCAGAAAGGCAGGAGAGAGTAGCACTGAGGAAGCTGAAGGCCCCATTACCCAGGAGGAAGAATGAACAGAGGTTTTCAGATATGGATATGAGATGATTGCCAGTAATCACAGAAAGAACAGTCTTTATGCAGATTGTGTGTCAAAAACCAAAAGGCCCATGTTAAAATGGTTGCATTTATGCCAACAATGACCTCTGTGCACATTCCCTGGGGCCATGACCTAGCAGGAAGGGTAAAGAGTTAACACTGAAGGAAGACTTACTATGTACAAAGTGCTGTGGGGAACGTTATGCCCTCAGCCTCTGGGGGAGGAAATGAATGAACCACAGTTGTGTAGTGGTTAAGGAAGAGCTTGGAACTGGAGCTGTTTTCACACTTGTGCTGCTTTTACCCTATCTTGGATTTCCTCCAGTGGTGTTCTATAGAAATTCATCTGTTTTGCCTAACTTAATTTCACACTTCGATCCTTGTGCATTACGTGTGCATAGATTATAGAATATCAAAAGTGGAAAAACCCTGAAAGGTCATTTGGTCCAACCCTCTTTTCTTTTTCTTTTCCTCATTTAAATTAACTGAGACCCAGGAAGGTGAAGGGCTGAGCAAGCCTTATCCTGTGTTCGTGAAAGAACGAGACTAAAACTCAAGATTCCTGATTTCCCTACTCAAGTCTGTTATATTATAAACTCTATGTGGGGCCTGAGTTGCATGCAGTTGTATGCCTGACTCAGAAGGAATGAGCAAGGTAGAACAAGAAGGCCTTGTATCACTCAATTTCTCGATGAATGGTTTGAAATGGGGAGAACGACTTTCAATTCTAAATACCTAAGGCTCTATAACTATAACAGAGACAGTTATGTTTGAGCCACTGCTGATGGTGGAGGATAAATAAGGAAAATTAAGCATGTGAAATAAAGTTCTAAAAATCACTAGGTAGTTAGTATTATTTATAAGCTAAATTTTATGTTTCAAATAAAGATTTCTAAAAGGATGATGATAAAAATAGAAGATTTTATCAAAAAGGAGCTTTTTATCTCAAATTTAAAAAGCAATCCAGGGCGCCTGAGTGGCTCAATCATCCAAGCACCTGACTCTTGATTTCAGCTCAGCTCATGATCTCAACGTTCATGAGTTTAAGCCCTGTGTCTAGCTCTGCAGTGACAGTGTGGAGTCTTCTTGGGATTCTCTCTCTGTCCCTTTTTCTCTGCCCTTCCTTCTAAGTAAAAAAAACAAAACAAAACAAAACAAAACTTAAAAAGAAGCAATCCTTTCACTGTAAAGGATCACTATCAACAAAAACTGGAATTCTGTGTGCCCAGACTTTTGCATCACTATCACATATGTAACTACAAATGAGGGGCAAAACATATTTGTATGAATTTAAAAAAAAGGTGGCTGGGTATTCAATTATGTATTCAGCTACATTTTCAATATGTATCAGGAACTACACGGCTATAAGTCAATATGAGTAAAAACAATCATGCTATCTAAAGACTGAACTTGCTACAAGTATAAACAACATGTTCCAGAGCTTGAAATGTATTACCCACAGTATCTAGTAAATAATCATACTATCCAGTAAATGTTGGAAATAATTCCATCTCTCATTTCTGCAAGATTCGGTATTATCTAGTAGTGCAGACAGATTGCAGTCCACATATGGCAGATTTTGAGTAAATAAATCTGCCATTTAAAAATCAGTACTGAATATGAATAGAATTGGGCATAGCCATGACAACATTAGGGATGTTATTGCTGAAAATTTCTGCTAAGTTAACCAATTATATTACATGCATGCACCCGTATAGTACATAAAGGCAAGGATATAAGGATCATATTGACTCTTTTTTTTTAAAATGTTTTTTACTTATTTTTGAGAGAGAGACACACACACAGAATGTGAGCAAGGGAGGGGCAGAGAGAGGGAGACACAGAATCCAAAGCAGACTCCAGGTAGCGAGCTGTCAGCATAAGCCCGACGTGGGCCTTGAACTCACGAACTGTGAGATCATGACCTGAGCTGAACGCTTAACCGACTGAGCCACCCAGGCACTCCAAGGATCTTATTGACGCTTAAGGTGACAAACTGTTATGGAATACCAAGATCCAAAAACTAACCAAAAAACCCCAAACAAGTTGCAGGGTACAATAGTCATGAGCTTCTCAAGAGCTCATTTTATCTTAAATAGGAATGAAAGAAAACTTGAACCAGAGGAGTTATAGTCTAATGTGAAACAACAAGGGACAAATTTAAAACGATGATTTTCCATGTTCCTGTGTTAGGTAGAATGGGTGGTAAGAGACTGACATCTGCTCTGTTTGCTAAGCATAGCATCAAAGTGGCAAACTCATTAAGCTAGTGGTTAAGTTAGCGACGTTGAAGAATGAAAAGCAAATCGATCGGCTGTGGGATGGGGCCTCTCACCTCTTGCCTGTCGTCCGGGCCCACAGCCCTCCTGGGCTCCAGGGCTGTCCTGTTGCACACTCCAAGGGACTAACTGGCACCTGCGCCATTTGTGAGTCTTCCACCTACGAGAGGAGAACAGAAGCCTCACACAGAGGAAGCAAACACACAAGGCGAACGAGAGACCTATGGTGGCACGGAAACATGACTCTGAGCGCTGCAAAGGGGAATTTATTTGAATATGTTCAGTCCTATGTAAGTGTAGTTTAGATCTCTATCAAGACACAGAAAAAAGGAGCATTAACTATAAAAGTACTTTCTATGGCAGTGGAGACAAGAGTCCGTCATGGTCGCTTTCTACAGAAATAAACTCTATCCATGCGCTTATTAGCCTTTTGTTAAAAAAGTGAAGTACAGTTAATACTTCTTACATTAGTTTCAAGTACAACCGCATTTAGCCTTTTTATTGATTAGGACTGGCATCAGTGTAAGCTACAGTACTAGAAGTGATGCATCCCATTTAAATAAGTTATGTTTATTTTAGGAAAAGTTTTCAATTAGCAATAATCGCGCCTCGGGTAAACCTCATTGGCTACGATACTACCACTGCGCAAAGCTAGGTTATGTTTATTTTATATTCAAGTTATGAAACTGTATTCAGGTCAGGAGCCTTTTATCATTTGGTTAACAATGTAGGTGTAAATCAGAAACTGCGATTACAATACATTTTACAAAAACAAATCCCCCAAAGAAATAAGTTTGGGCTGAGAGTTGTCAGGCAGTGTTCATAGTAAACATGTGATTATACCGTCTGTCATATCAGCATTAAATACAGGTAAATTAAGATGGCAGACTTGCCATCAGATACACCTTAAGTTAGTTTTGATCACACCTTCTATCAATTAATGCCCTAATGCTTCATTTGTCATCAGATTGCAACGATATACCGCTTAAAGTTTCAATTAGGTGCCTTCTTTTCATAGTTATGGGGAAAATTTTCCCTAATAATTATCAACATGATGATAAACAGCTTGAATCACCTTAGTTTTCCTTGAGGTGGCCACAAATGAACAGAACAGACATCTTGTTAGCATCACTGAAATAAATATGTCATTTTGTAAGCCAGAATGCCAGCACATATGAGGAACAGGTGCTCTTTCGAGCCAGGGGAAGCATGCTTAGACTATTTATTCCTCTATCTGGAATGGAACTGCTTTTGTGTTTCATAATTATTAACCATTTTCTGAATTTCTTTAAAAATTTTTAAAAATGTTTATTATTTATATGTGAGAGAGGGAGAGAGAGACAGAGCACAAGTAGGGGAAGGGCAGAGAGAAAGGGAGACACAGAATCCGAAGCAGGCTCCCGGCTCTGAGCTGTCAGCACAGAGCCCCACGCGGGGCTTGAACTCACATGCTATGAGATCATGAGCTGAGCCAAAGTCGGACTCTCAACAGACTGAGCCACCCAGGTGCCCCCACTTTTCTGAATTTCTTATAGTTTATATCAACATAAGGAACTTCCCCAATTCCCCGGAGCTAGTGATACAGTTTGGAAACGTACACAAGTGTTTGTCTCCCTGGAGATAATTCCAGTGGTGGAGCAGCAACTTTAAAGAGGCAAGAGATGGCACGCACAGCCATACATCATACAGACTCCACTGAGCCTGGGGAACAGAGCTGGCTTCCTTCTCTCATCGTCGAACAGAAAATGGTCTTGTAGTGTGTGCTCAGTGCACAGCTTACAACGGTTTTGTTTAGAACTCTATTACCTGTAGCTCTGGCACACTTGAGGGGCCTCACAGGCTCTCTCTTCGTAGAGTGGGTCCGTGCAGTCCCTGCCTCCATTGGCTGGCAGCTGAATGATGACCCGGTGCCTAGCCTGCTTCTTGACTCCGGAGTCCCCTGGAAGGAAGCAGCTTTTTAACTGCTGTACTCTGCACTGACAAACAATATCCAAATAGCAGCCTGTGTGAAGACATTACATGGATTCCAGCTATATATGCTTTGGCATCTGTGAATGAGCGGCCTCATCCACTCTAATTATTTCCTAACTTCTCCAGACTCTTAAGCTGAACACCTGATCAATTTATATCCCCAAAATGTGAAGAAGAGAGAAAACAGTTGCATAGTCAACTAGCCTTCCTAATGTGCAGACACAAAGTAAATGCTCTTTTATATATTTCCTTCCCCTTGAGAAATATGACAGATCTAATTAATTTATTTTCCTCTACCTAAAGTTTATTTTTATGCCATTTCACATAGTCCTGATTACCACATGGGACTCATACAGTCCTGGTGAATCTTTCTTAGGAGACTATATTCAATGTTTTAATGTGAAATTTTATTTCTTTGTTATTCACTTAATTTGAAATGCATACCTCATAAATTATTCTAGTCATTTATTATTCATGTTAAACAGTCTAAGATCTTCAATTCAGGTCACATTCTAAACATCAGGACTGTAACTAGTGAAATGAAAGTGGTTTCTTAGAAGCAGAATTTTTACACAAGCATTCAAAATAGTAATTACTGTAAGTAAATAAATCCAAATTACATTTTAAAAAACCAATGGAAATAATTAAGATTTACCTTCAATGAAGATATCAGCTTGACAGTATTACTGATATAAAGATGTCCAAATATTTTTGTATTTGAAACAGATAAGGTATAAGACTTGTCAACTTTAATAAAAGATATTCCAATTTACAATATATACCCTTTAAGGATGGATGGCCACATGGCACAATTTTACTTAGAATTGTAAATTCTTAAGTAAATTGTAAATTACTTAAAAGAATTCCCTAAAGAATTATGTTAATAGAGTTCCCCGATGCATTTACATTTTTTGCAAGATCGTTAAATATTTCATATGCAGTTATAGGAACAGAAAAATTTAGAAAGGTTAGCAGTCCCTAACAATGGATGGTTAGTAAAAAAATTAAATGAGGGGCACCTGGTTGGTTAAGTGTCAGACTCTTGATTTTGGCTCAGGTCATGATCTCATGTTTCATGAGACTGAACCCCACGATGGGCTGACAGTATGGAGCCTGCTTGGGATTCTCTCTCTCCTCTCACTGCCCCTACCTGGCTCTCTCAGTGTCTCTCTCTCTTTCTCTCTCTCTCTCAAAGACAAACTTTAAAAAATCTTTCAAGACGTTAAATGAAACATTCTTAAAGTAACTGAGTCAGTAGAAAAATATGATGTGACAATCAGAACTTTCCTATAAGGGACATCTTTTCTCATGAAGCTGGGGTATCCCTGAACATGGGACTCTCAGCAGTGTGGACTGAAAATTTCCATATTAGATGGGAGGATGAATCAGATTAATGATTCCTAAATGTCTATGTAGAATAGTTTCTTTCAAAACATTAAAAAGGAAAACCAAAACAGATTTCTCAGCCAAAACCCAGAACTACTAAACCAGAATCTTTGTGAGCTGGGTTTGGGGATCTGATTTTTACAAAGCTTTCCAGGGAATTATGATGAAGAGCCAGGTTTGAGATCTACTAGAATAGATGACCCTGTATGTCACATACCAATTTAAGATTCTAGGGTTCACATGTGCCTTTTTAGGATTATTCCCATTGTGGGGGGAAACCTGTACTATGAATAATCAGAATACTACAGGTAATAAAGCAGGGAATTAGGGGCTGGAGGTAGTGGGTAGTAGAGAACTGAAGTATTTGAAAAAATTGTCATAGACTTTTTAACATAATAATAGCAGTTTGAGTGTCAGTTGCAACTTTTACATATTAAATATAATTTATCTAGGAAAGATCTAAGAAATGCCAATGGGACGGAGTTTTAATAAAATTGCTAATGCTGCCTCCATCCATTATGTTGTCCAGTGGCCCCTATTTTAAGGTCCAGGTAATAAATTCTTCTAATAATACAGAGCTAGGAAAAATTTTGTTTCCTTTGACAATCTATTAAGAATCTTACATGCTTCAACTTTTTGCTTTGTTCACCAGAATCTCAGGGCTACTTTTCTTCTCAATTGCAGGAGCTCACCTTAACTTTGACTTTATAGTACAATTTTTCTCTTCCTCTCCCCTCTCCAACTCCATTTACTACCTTCTTTTACACTTTCTATTATTTTTCTTTTTTTTTTTTTTTAGTGTTATGATCTGTCATATAAACTAAATAACCATTCTTATCATTTGTTTAGCATTGGGGGAAGAAGGGAGGTGTTTGTTGAACAAGGAAAAAAGGGAGAGAACACAGAGGAGCAGGTCTTCGTTTCCCAGGTGGTCAAGATTCTTAGAGTCAATAACTCACCAGCCCTTCCCTGCCTGCAGGTAGACAACAGACATGGAATTGAGACCCAGGGATCTGGAGCCTGGAGGAGATGACGAGTTCAGCATCACTGGCACTTTATACAGTAAAGCTCCTGGTCACTATTTGTCTAGATATCACAGGGGACATAGGCAGGGCTGTTCAGATTTGAGAAGCAGCAGTTACTGTTTCAATCCTACTTCATTTTTTGACTTGAAAGGAAATTTTTCACTCCAGGTACAACTCTGAAACATTCTACTGCCTTTTCATCACAACATCCACTGGCTTGTATTTGATATATAAGATCACGGTAACTCTTTCCACTTCCACAATTGATTCCACAATGGCAATCCGTTTATTCTTTAAAGAAGTTCAAATACCTTAACCTTGTGCAACCCACAGAACAGACTGTGAGCTGATGAAAGCAGAACATTCCAAAGCTGTAACACCTGCGGAGGAAGTTTAATGGGTTTACACAGGAAGTGTCATGACATCCATGTTTCTATCCACTGGGAGGTTCACTTCTTCTTAGATGTCAGTTAGGAGATTACTTGTATACTCAAAGAAACAGCACTGTGGAACTCAGCCAGGTTACAGAGTCCTCAGATCAGAATGCAGACAAAAGAAGAGCTACAGCACATGTTTAAAAGAAAAGTGGAAGGTTTCTCACTGATAACTTGAACCGACAAACTCGGAATTTTACAACCTTCATAGTTCCCTGCACATCTTTACACCCAATTTATTATATGTGGTTGACAGACATGTATTGTTTCCATTTATATTTTAATAAATATTTGCTGAATGAGCAAACACATTTATTTCACTTCTCGACTGGAGTATAAGTTAGTGTCCTCTATTTCTTTTCACCCACTTCCTCATAGTAGGACACACATGGGTATGAAGTCTGTGCACTGAGGATTAATAAAATATAAGGGATCGTTTTGTTTACTGGAAGTGATAAACATGGGGAAAACAAAGAAATATTCCTGTAGTGTTTATACTTGAAAATATATATCTAGGATAGGAATAGGAAAAAAAGATTATACCTTCAGAAAACAATTATGTGATAATGATGGTAATGAGGGACACAGACTCAAAGGGCATGCAATCTCTCATGTAGTTACGTCATTTTACAGATTTTAAGACAGTCAAGATACATTTCACCAGAGAAATTACTTGATGGGAGGACTTAAAGGGCAGGTAAAACTAAGATTTAAACTGGAAGTGAGATGGATGGCAGGCTGAGCAGCACAGTGCTAGGAAATTGAAAGGGAAAGGTTTCATGCAAGAAGCAAAATATAACAGTAGTTTTCACATCTTTGGGATAATTCTAGTGCTGTACTGCTTAAGGGCATCAAGATGGGATAGATACTTCTGCAATATCCCTTCTCTCTCTCAAGTCAATAAATGCAGTTAGAAACCAAGGATTTGAACAGTGAAATGTATTATTTCATCAAAAGTAATGATACTTTTAAGATTATAGTTGTCAACAATTTATATGCATAAATGTTTCCTATTTTTTTAGGAAAGTCCTTTGTAAAAATTTGTAAAAATCTGGGACAAGTTTACAAGGGCATGGGTTTGAGGATTAAAATTACTCTCTACTCAATACTGATCTTTATCAGCATTGATTTTTCAACACATATCTTGAGAGAGGGCTGAATAACATTTGAAATAATTCTTCTTGTTCTTCCTGTAATACTAGGCTTTTCTATTCTGTCTTTTGCAAGACTATAGTGTAATTTTACCTCTTTACAGTGATTTTTTAAAGGAGGAGCTCTCCATTTTCATAAGTTCAAAACTCTAATAAGATTTAGACTTTACCTGAAGAATTAAATTTAAAAGAACCACTCTATCTTGAATTAGTTTTCTATTGCTATGATGTATCCTTGGACACTGACCTTTGTTTACCATTATTTATTTATTAAAAAAATTTAATGTTTATTCATTTTGGGGGAGAGGGAGGGGCGGAGAGAGAGGGAAGGAGACACAGAATCCAAACAAAGCAGGATCCAGGCTCTGAGCTGTCACGGCTGGGCTTGAACTCACCAGCCCTGAGATCAGGACCTGAGCTGAAATCAGACACTTAACCAACTGAGCCACCCAGGCACCCCAACTCTGTTTACCAGTTTTAATTGTGTGCAGAAGTCGGTGTTACTTCAATGAAGCTGAGATTGTTCCCATTTCATACCAAATAATGAAAAAATAAACTAACCACATGTCATTGCTTTTTTTTATTGTCCTTAGAACAAAAGGCTACTTTTCTATAACACCATTGTATCATTATTATCAGTTGTTACAGCAGTCCACAGGCAAAAAAAAAAAAAAAAAAAAAAAGAAAAGAAAAGGCTTCTCCAGGAGCACAAAGCATCTTGGCAGTGTTGTCCAACAGCAACCCCTCTCCCACACCCTAGCCTTTATTTCCTCATTACACAATTAGAGCTATTCTTTTTAAGTCTGAGTGCCTAAGTTCAGGGTTTCTGTAAGTCTTTTGTTAGAGGAGATTCAATACAGAGCTTCCAAAGAGAACAAACAGGGCTGATCTCCTGCTCCTGCTGAGATGACCTATGCTCAACCAAACACAGCCCTGCCTCTCAGAGAGCCTCTTGCTCCTCACAGGACAGTAGATTTCTGAGCTGGCATTCGTGTACTCCTTGGCAATCACTACCCAGGAGCTCCAGGGGAGAAGAGCATCCCAGTGGCACCGTGCATTTTATTTACAGCAGCTACTAAACCCTTCAAGAGACCAGCCCAACTAAACTCATTATATGTCACCTGTCACTCACCACAGAAACTAGCATCCCTGCCAGCACCTGCTCCTGCCACCCCTGCATGCCTTCCATCATCAACTGAACCCACAGTACTCCCTATAACCCGATTTTCAGTTTCTCATTTTGTTCCATCCTCTCTCTAATCCTTCCACCTTGACACCCATAGAATACACGGTCTTTCATCTTCTATCTCTTGGAAATTTTCCTTCATAGTTTTTGCCACTGGAAGCTGATTCTAGTCATTTCCATCTTTCCTTCTCCGTTGATCTTTAAAAATCTCCAACTCTTCTGTCATCAACTTGACCATCAGCTATCCACCTGGTAGCAGCCAGCTACCAACATCTCACTAGTTAACAACTTTATAATGTTGTAATATTTTCTCTTCCTACTCCTGGCACCACTTGGGTGGCTTTGGTATTCACATGGTTATTCCATGCAAGGCACTGCGCTCTGAATCACTGTACCTCCTCACCTTCAGTGGCCTTTTCCTCCATTTCAAATCAAACACTAGCTCCTTCTGTTCATCCCTTGATGCTATTATTATTAGTACTTACGCACTCTCATCATTAAACATCTTACTTTCTGGACACTTTCTGGACACTCCTCCTAATCTTCCAGTTAAATGGCTTCAGGTCTCATCTTACTCAAATTCCTCAAACGCAATTGAGACTGCCAGTCCACTTTCCTTCTCACTCTTTCATTATCTACCATTCCCTTCATGACCTCACTTCCATCCCAAACCAACTTAGATTCTATACTCCACTATTACAAGAAATCCTCCCTTGAAAACATCCTTGACTCCCTGTTCCTCTCTTTTTTTCTTGTTCTCTCCTGGGAAAGCCCCAACTCTAATCAAAAGCAAATATTTTGTCACACTTTTTCTGCACTAACACGGCTGGAGAAACAATGCCAACTGTGTTGAGCAATCCCCTTTTAAAGACATAACTAAATGGGTGTTACGTGTTGCCTAGAATCAATTTAATGGAATATTTCATTTTTTCAACTTTATTTTCTTGAAATACTTTAGAGCATTTCAACTTTTATTTTAAAATACTTAATATAAGGAAATATTTCATATATGCAAAAGGCAAAGGTTTTTCCATCTTCAGATATTTCATTTAAAAATGTGAGATTTGTGTTAGGTTATTAATTATACGATTATAAATGTAACCAAAAATATTTTGGGATTATTATTAAATGGCTTTATTTCATACTAACATGAACTTTAAGTATAACAACATTAAGCATAGAATTTGAAAGTACATGAATTTCATGTAATAAATAAACTTTTTTATTGTAGGGATGAATAGCAAGTAATAAATTATTTAATGGTAAACAAATAATTACCAAAGAAATACTGACTGATAAGAAAGCACAATTCTGTTGCTGCTTATGACCAAACCAAATGATTTCATCTTATTTAGAGTTTAAGAAAATAAGAGAAGAAAATCCGGAAAAACTGTCAGTGACACTGGTTTACTACTAAGTTGAATACCATTAACATTATTTTAAAAACATTAATGCTTGGGGGTGCCTGGGTGGCTCAGTCAGTTAAGCGTCTGACTTCAGCTCAGGTCATGATCTCAGTTTTGTGAGTTTGAACCCCATGTCGGGCCCCACATCAGGCTCTGTGGTGACAACTCAGAGCCTGGAGCCTGCTTCACATTCTGTGTCTCACTTTCTCTGCCCCTCCACCGCTCACACTCTCTCAAAAATAAACAAACATTAAAAATTTTTTTAAAAACATTAATGCTTATAACTTTTTGCATCAAAAACTGTTTAGATGTCTTAAAAGACTTAAAATAAAAATTTTGTATTCTTTCTCACTTTATGGTTTAATTTTATTTGATATTTTCAAGGGTACCAAAAACTTTTTTAAAAGCATAAAATGGAACTTACGTTTTAACTGTATAAAATGACAATCACACTGTAAAAATAATCCATTATTAAATTTATAATCTCATATAATTTCTTACAATTTAAATAATTTTCAACAATTTACAGTAGTTGTTAATCTAGAAGTTGACTCAATCTCTTTAGTAAGAGTCAAGAAGCATAAATAAATAAAAGCATGAAAGAAATTTAAGAAAATCTATCTATTTGTTGGGAGAGTAAAATAAAACAATAGGAGACCGTTTCAGTGCCTGGGTGGCTCAGATGGTTGAGCATCTGACTTCAACTGAAGTCATGATCTCATATGAGTTTGAGCCCTGTGTCAGGTTCTATGCTGACAGCTCAGAGCCTGGTGACTGCTCTGAATTCAGTGCCTTTGTCTCTTTCTCTCTCTTTGCCCCTTCCCTGCTCATGTTCTGTCTCTCCCTTTCTCAAAAATAAACATTTGAAAAAAAGTTTTTTTTTAAATAGGAGACAGTGTCACTTGTGACACTGAGAGAAAATTTGCTCAAGTATTGCATAAGTCAACTGGAGGATAATGAAATCTTTCTCAGCAGCAACAAGAAAGGACCCCATCCTGGAGAGTAAAGAATGATCAAAGTGTCTGCCATGATACTGAAAGAGTCTCTGTAAGTAATAAAAGCAAAACCTAACTGAACTGGGAACAAATCCTCATCTTGTAAAAATGCCTCGTACTATGGTAAGTATTGGAAGAGGTACAATCTGGCCCTTTTTCTCTTTCCTTTATTCCCATCCTGGAAGGGGGGGAGGGTGTCACATAATTGAATCTGTATCAGTACTGATAAGATTTCCAACCCTCTTACTGACAAGAAATAGGTAGCCAGGGGCCCAGACCCACGATACAAAACAGATGAACATAGGGGAAGGGAAGCAAAAATAATATAAAAATAAGGGAGGGGGACAAAAAATAAGAGACTCTTAAACACAGAGAACAAACTAAAGGTTACTGGAGAGTTTTGGGTGGGGGTGGATGGCCAAATGGGCAAGGGACATTGAGGAAGACATTGGTTGGGAGGAGCAGTGGGTGTTATACATAGGAGATGAATCACTGGAATCTAGTCCTGAAATCATTATTGCACTATATGCTAAGTAACTTGGATGTTAAAATAAAGAAAGAAAGAAAGAAAGAAATATGGAGGGACACTACACATTTTTTGGAATTAATGTTAAAGGAAATCTTATTAATATGATAAAGCCTATAATTCTTTCATTTTGATGCAGATCATAGATGTGCAGTTTTGCTCTCTAAGACTTCTGATCGATTTCTTGGGTGTTCAGAAAAATTTTATATTTATCTAGCTGTGCTTGAGGGAGGAGTCAAGGTTAGGGTCTCCCTACTCCGCCGCCATCTTAACCCTCCTCTCAAAAGCATCTCTTATTGTGACTTACATCGAAGAGTCTTAAATCGGTTTTTGTTATAAAATTCATTTGTTTGATTCTTTAAAGTTGTATTATCTTCTAGAAGGAAACTAGAATTTTATGACATTCATGACAAACCAGGATTACATGGCCTCATATAAGAATTATAAATATTGCTCATCTAGAAGAACTTGGAGGTCCTGCCTGGTGAGTGGGTTTTCTAGGTAGGTAGACTTCACAACTCTAGCTCATCATACCTTCTTTACATGAGGAGGGGCACGATGTCCAGTCACTATATGGTGTCACAATACAGTCCTTCCTACAAGGAAGCAGACAGGGTCTCACTGTTTCAGGTCGAAGGCTTTCAGGACACCTAGAAAATGCAGAGGGAAATTACTAGGCCTCTTTAGTAACCCAGAAAACTACGTAATTTGATGTTTTTAAGTCTTTCATTGCTAAAATTGCTAAAGAGTCACTAATCTATATTATTTAAATTCCAGGAGCCAGTCTGCTTTTGATAAGAACTATATAACTAGATTATTTCTTCCAAACTAGACCTTAAAAAGTTCTCAAGGCAGGATATATAAATTTAATAATAGTAATCGTGCTATTAGAACAAAATATAATTTACCTTATCCCCTTATAATAATCTTTCTATTAAAAAATATTTTCTAACGTGCTCTATAAGAAATTTATGGGAATTCAAATTACCAATTTAAGAACTAATTCTACATCTTTGTATAGGTAAAGAAGCTTATTGCTGATTATGTTTCCAGGTTATTCTATGTTTTATTTTCACAAAATATGTGTAGCATAAATTTATAATGGAGTATATTCAATACATAGTGCATGCTCAAAAATGATACTATATTTACAGCTATATATTTCATAATAATAACAAAATAATAAAAGTGTACAGATCATTAGGATAGGCAGTTTTTTCCTTTAGTCCTGGTTTCATTTAGTATCTCTATTCTAAAGAATTATGGAATTTTAAATATTTTTATAAGTTACAATATGTTTTGGACCAAAAGAGTAAATATAAATAAATCAAAGATAGCCGATCAATTTAAAGAAAAATAAAACACCATTCTTGACAAATTATAGTAAAATTAATCTTCTTAAAAAATACAGTAAAAATATTTATTAGGGACATGAGAAAGATGATGATCCAATATACTAAAATGTCTTTTTTTTTTGAAATGTCTTACTTTATATAAGCTTTTGCACTTTTTATAAGATAACTTTAGGAAGGTGATGTAAGAGTTTTAAGTATACTTTTATGTATACTTAAATGATTTTTCAATTTCCCAATTCTTCTCTGTATCTTCAAGATCTGATTCTACTATTGGTGGTCAAATGTTGATCACTAGCATTAACACTAGAAGAAGAGGTAAATTAAGGACAACACAACATAATAGCATAAATCGTATGAATAAAAGTAACTTCCTGCTCTGATTCCTAAGAAGTTATCTTTTGATGTCATATAAATCTTTGACAAAGAAGCTAAGAGGCAGAGAAGAAATAAACTGAACAACTAGTATTACTGTTGCTGGAATAACTTGGCAAATCAGTGAAAAATGGGATTTAAAAATACTCCCTATGGGAGAAGCCAAATTTTCTGTAGGTCAGGATAAATTATCTTTTAACAAGTAAGTTAATCAGGATTTCAGAACTGAAGTATGAGTGAAAAAATACCAACATCATTAATCTCCTTCCCATAATTTCTTTATTGCACTTTGCTGACAGTTCACTTTTTATATCACTGTATTATAATAATTTATCTACATATCCCATCTCATACATAAATATTATGTTCTATTCAATTATACAGATATATGCTTTCCCCTTTCACTCTGTAACACTAGGGTTTATTTGGAAGTGGATTTAAAAATTATATATGACTCCACATTTAAAAAAAATAATCTCCTTGTTGAGGATAACCTTGAATTTTCATTTAAAAAAATGTCTATTTATTTATTTATTTTTGAGACAGAGAGACAGAGAGAGCATAAGCAAGGAGATGCAGAGAGAGAGGGAGACAGAGAATCCAGTACAGAGCCTGATGTGGGACTTGAACTTGTGAGTCATGAGATGATGACCTGAGCAAAATCAAGAGTTAGATGCTTAACTGACTGAGCCACCCAGAAGCCCCAACCTTGGATTTTCCTAATTGCTATGACTACTCAAAGTCATGGACAATAAAGAAGTTTAGATGGGAGTCATAGAAGTTAATGAATTGTTACAATTGAGATTATAAATCACTAGAATTTTAATTTAACCTGCGTTCTTAGGAAACAGTATATGGCAAAACCCCACCTATGATACTGTTAATTCTTTTGAAATTATGCAATTATTGATTAGTATTTTTGGGAGCACTCCTTTGCAATGAAGCAATTTTACAACTCTAATAGTAAGAGAACAGGGGCGTCTGGATGGCTCAGTCAGTTAAGCTGCTGACTCTTGATTTCAGCTCAGGTCATGATCTTGTGGTGTGGTTTGTGAGTTCTAGCCCCTCTTGGATCCTCTCTCTCCCTCTCTCTCTGCCCCTCCCCCACTTGCATGCATGCTCTCTCTCTCCCTCTCCCTCTCTCTCCTCAAAAATAAACATTAAAAAAAATAATGGGAGAGCATTACTCAGTTGTGAGCTCTTCAAATTTTAGCCCTTTTATAAATCAATGGAATTTACAGTGTTATCGTTGACAACCTCCAAAATTCTGTTTTAGTTTAGAAATATCCACAGCAAGATACTTGGCTAACTGTGGAGAACAAAATTACTAACAACAAAGCTGTTAAATGAACACACAAAGATAAATTATACAGCCTAGATTACATCCAATAAAATGAATTCAGACTTCCTTTGGTGAAGCAATTGGTTCAGAACCAATGCTTCTTTTCTCCTTTGTACTGTTTGTATTTAGTGTTTGTGGTTTAAATCAAGGAATTGATTTCCCCCCAAATCTTATTCAAGGTCAAATTAAACAGATGTGATAGGAGTTGAAGTTTGTTACTCTGAGGATAGATAAGATCAATAACATTGATTTTACCATTGCAGAGTAATCTGTTTTATTAAGAGGAGTTTAAAACAATGTTTTTATTTGCATTTTTGTTTCAAATGCCTTGCACTGAAAAGCATTCATTGAATTTAATCTAGCTTTTAGGGATAAAGGTAATAACATTTTCTTTCGAATTCACAGCATTTGCTTAATTTTTCAGAACTTTAATGGCAAAGTAAGTGCATTTAATTTAACAAATCTATACATGTATCCAGGTCATTGAATAAAGGCTGCAAGGGCAAAGCAAATTTTTAATGGATTATTGTGGTGGTTTGACATGGGCTACAGGATACCCTTCCTATTGAATGATTTAATGACATTAATCCATCAGGCTCTTTCACACGTAAGTTTATATGCATGTATATTAGTGCTTGGCAAAAACAGTTTGGAACTTGTATAAGTGAGGAAAATATCAACAGCAATGTTTGCAAAGTGATTAACAGTAGAACAGGAACAGAGTGAGCTTACTCATAGCAGATTGGCATGATAGCCCTCAATCCTGTGCCCAGTTGCTCAGGTTATAACCCTGGGCAGGGAATATTTCTACCTCCATACTTGTCCCAGAAAGACCTGGAATCCTCAGGATTTGGCGCTTCTGCCCCTACTGTTACTGCCAGATAATTTTAATATGCTGCACGTTAACTTTCTGGGTTAGATTCATCACAACTTTAGCGTTATTTCTATTAAAATATTGGTTTGGGGCTACCAATTAAGGATGCGGAACAGTTTCTCAATTTATTCAAGTCTTCCTGGCATATCTTTTCTAATATTTCAGAATATCAAATTACATAGTCAAATAAAGTATGGGGCAAAAATATCCTTAATGTCTGGAATCCTGGCCAGGTAAAAACAACTCCTAATAGGAATATTATTTATGCCCTGAAGTTTTTCATACATCAGGTACATTATTATCATTTCCTTAAAAAACACTAGGAAGGATCTCAAATTTTTAAGAGAAAATAATAATTTCTAAGATTTATTGAGTGCTCACATGACTATTTTTTGCATTAAATCCTTTCAATAAACATTGAAAACTAAGGCCAGAATCAGTTAAGTAGCATGCTGAAGGTGACACATCACAGTTATGCACCTGGACAAGTATTTGGAAATTATGGACATTTTAATACCAATGCAAAATTGACTGGTTTTACTTTGTGTGTTTCATATGGCTAAGAAGATATGAATTCTAAAAGATTTATGCTAAGTCTCAACAGATAAAAGTGTTTTTTTCCCCTTAAAGGGATACGTTTTTAGAACTGACTTATTAATTTTCTCAAATTGATTAGCTCAGTTATGCCATGACACGTTTCTTCATTTTACATTTTGCACAAGGTAGGTATACTATGTCAACTCTCTAGTTCTTTGTCCTCTCTCTCTAGCAAATTGCTTGCCTGGTTATTATACTACTTGTAACCACAGTGAGAAACGGATGGTTTTCTACTTATCATAACACTCATCCTATCCCAAGGCTCTCTCTTAGAAGTAAATGGCTTATTCATTTAACCATTAAAAGATGTAATAAGTTTGGCCTCAGTATTTTTGATATAGTATTTTCCAGGGGAAATGAAAGGCAGATCATAGAATGCTACAGCCCAATTAAACTAGATCGGCAGACTCCACAGCCTACGGGTACATGGGAGGTCATGGATCATCTGCACTGTTAGGACTTCATATACGGTCATTATCGATCAGCCAGGCCCAGAGCAAGCACTTCCCTCACTGCCTCACTAGCTTCATAAAAGGAGAAAGCGCTACTAGAAAAATGAAAGTAGATAGCACAGAGAAATACTTCTACGGAATTCATAGATCCCAGGCACAAGATTCCGGAGCCGTTAGAACTTTGTTAGTGGCTGACGTTCAAAACAAATCTTACTCTTGAGGACAGGTGTGACAAGCATTAAAATGCTCCATTTCATGAAGCAAGTGAAGCCTGACCCAATCCCCTGCATGGTTGACCACAGTATTTACTGCTGTCATTCTGAAGCCCTTACTTTTTTGGTCCCACTTGGCCCACATTGACCCGCACACAGATGACTTTTCTTGTCTGCATGCCCACGGAGCAAGAGGCCTCCCCATTCCAAGTTGTAGTTGTGTTGAAGGACGATACGGAAGTGTCCTCGATGCACTGGCCCCAGGGGCCAGTCTGCCAGTGGTACACAGTACAGGGATGCTCATTACAACTGCGTACCTCTTGCAGAGCACTGCTATTTGGACAGTGAACTCCACCTATAAAAATGAACAAAGAGGATTAGATATGGTGCTAACAGGAAACTTACTGTTCTCTCTCTTTTGGAATTAACGATAACAATGATACCCGCCATTTATTAGCACATAGCATGTGACCAGCATGCTGCTAGGAAGGCAAATGACATATTAATCTTACGTCATTTGGCATCCTCCAGGTTAAAATTTAAGCTATACAGTATACATGGTATTTGCCTGGGAGGGGGGAGGACTATGGAGCACCTTAAAGAGAGAGGCCATTGTTCTCCAGAGAAGCTGAAAATGAGGTACAAATGGACCCTATAGAATGCTGGCCCAGGGAAATGTGGGCACTGAGACTCTGTGCATGGTGAAAACCCAATGTGTTCTCAAATGTTATATTCCAAATTGAAAATCTTAAATATGTGTTTTGAAGTATTGCTTCTTTTAATACATTAGGCATTTGGGCAATTAGAAACAGGTTTTTTTGTGTGTGTTTTTGTGTCTTTTTTTTTTATCAGTTGATGCTGTCTGATCTTCTACAGCATTACTGGGAAAGCCATGTAGTAATGATAGTACCATATTTATTCAAATCTAAGATGTCACTGGCTGAGAGATATATTCCTCAAAGAAAGAGCAATGGCTACAAGTTAAACTATGATACATTGCTTTCTTTTCAATCCTATTTTTTACTGATGCTTATTGAAATCCATTTGTATGATTTATTTACATTTAAAAAAATATATCACTTGATTGCATACATTAAAAGGGAAGACATTCCTCAATCTCATTTTCAGAGTCCAAATCTCGAGTCACTTTTTAACTCACACGAATCAAAGTTTGTTCTCCTAAACAGAACCATCATCCTGTTTCAAAAGTGTTGATGATGTAGGATTTCTTTAAAAAGAGTACCCCCTGTTGTTTCCAGGTCTTTCTTCCCATCTCTAAGTTTTGATGCTGTTGCATTCTTAACTGCACCAGAAGTTGTCAACAAAAGATTTAAGCAAGCAACGAAGAATGGTTCTTTGCTGTTTTTATTTTTAGCAGACATACCATGGAATTGCTATTGTCACCAGGAATAACAACACAATTCACATGTACTAGCAATGACAACTATGTTATAACTTCTGTCTGGCTATAGTGGTTTTAAAACGCATCCATTGTAAGATGTAATAATTACAGAGATAATAAAAGGTAAAAGGGATACGTCTTTTAATCAATAGAATATGGTGTGAAGTTATCATTTTAGAACCATTTTTTATGTGCTAGCCTTGTTATAAGTACTCTGTATGTGGGACATTATTTTATACCCCAAACTGCCTGACAAGTTAAAAATTATAAGGCAAATGAACTAATGCAACTTAAATGATGTAACAGTAACAGTTAAGAATTTATGGAGCTCAGTGTCTTACCACTATGCTATTTATAATGCCAATTATAAAAATAAAAAGCTTTGTATCGTTAAAAGCAGAGTTGGGGAGCAATTTATTGCTTACTTTATTGACAGTTTAATCAATTTGAACTTATGTAGCCTCTGAATTTTATTTTATGGGCAGAAAATACCTGGTTGTTAAATAAGAAAAGGTGATTCAATAGCTAGTGATCCTAACAGGGAAGACAACTCCAAAATTTGAGATGTGGGTAAAAGTCATAAACAAAACCACACTCCGAGATGATCTTCAGTTATCACTTCACTTATAATTAAGGGCATCCCTCTAATTCAGCAGATAAATCGGTAGGCAGTTTATATGAGAATTTAACTGCAATTCAGAATCATTTATACAGTGGTGAACATGGGATCAACATCAGAATGAAGTAGCATTTCGTTAATGTCCCTGCTTCATGATGGTGAAAACATCTGTCACAGATCATAGCCTATCCTCCATCACACAGCTCAGTGACCCTGGCAGCCTCTGAAAAGAAGTTTAGGATTTGAATAGGAATGGATTCTAAAACATACTAATTGGATCCGGGAGAAGTAAATGAGCACTCTTATTACCCATTCCCTGAGGCTCTAGATTTATCCAATCTTCTCTCTCAGACAAACACATGCTAATTATAAACATTCATATGCACATTTTAGGCAACCATTTTAACCATACCTTAAATTTAATAGTGAAATTATTGATCTACAAAAAAAGTGTTTCTTTACTTACCTCATTTTTACTGTGAGTGTATGTATACTGTTTAAACTGTGATTCTAAAACTCCTCAGTTGTTTTTGACATTGGAATTGACTGGCTGGCTTTGGAACAAATGATAAGAAAAAAACTTCTACAACATCAGTGTAACGTGTTGAGGAACTGCAAGATGGTTGTTAAGTTTACAGACATAAAGGCTATTTATTTTCTTGCCCCAGTCCACATTAAAGCCACATCAGCAGCTTTGGACTGGTGTCAGGATACTCGCACAGATAAGTCCCAATGTGTTCTTAATTAGAATGACGATGCGGGAATTTTGAAAGCATGGCTTGGGGTAATCAGTCATTGCAGCATCCGTTCTGTTGTTTTGGGAATAATTTTACGGTAGAAAAATTGATAGATATAATATTGAATTTATTTATTATTTATGGGAAGATCTAATTCCAGACACGTGGGAATATTTCCATAGTACTGGGGAAATTATAAAATGTCACCCATGACAAAATTAGTGATAAATGGTATTCTTAAAAAAATCCTCTTATACATAAAAATATATGCTTCATACTAATGTGACTATTTAGGCTTTTTATCATTCTGGCAAGTGGACAGACTATATTACTCTGATGAAATTCTACTGTATAAAGAAATGTCCATGCTCATATAAAAACACCAACTACTATATGCGAAACGTCTCTAACAAATGAAAAAGTAACTTTTCCTCCCCACATCAAGTCCCTAAAAGCTGTGTAACATACATTTGAACAGAGCTATGGTGTTCCTGGGTTTCTGGCTCTGACACTGAAGTTCTTACAATTTAAATGGCTGAAAAGACTGAAAAGATAAAGGAACCGTGTTCGAAACATTAATACAAGTGTATTGAGTGTTATAGTAGGCAATGTTTATGTCCAGCGCTTCAAGAGATACCTAGCAGGGTTATAAATAGTTTTTGCTGCTCTCAAGGATCTTATAATGCAGTGGGGGAAAGTAGTAGGCATAGGCAAACACACAAATGGGTATAATTTTAGTCAGAATATAGTAATAATGTTAAAAGAGGTAGTATAATTGGGATTCAAAAGTATAGATTCCATTAGTTTTGGGGTGACTAAAAAATGCCTCAGGTAGAAGGCAATGAGATGAGTTTTGAAGGAGTGGGATTTTGACAAGCAGAGTTCTGGGAAGGGAGAGAAAAAAGGGAAAATTTTATTGAGGCAGAAGAAAAAATAAAAGGCAAGGCATACAGGCAGATATGATTTTGGGAATTTGCAATATTGATACCGTCCATTAGGGTGCAAAGTTCACACAGAGAAGGAACTGGCAGTCAGGATAAGGAAATGGACCGGGTTCCTGCTAAGTGGCTATTAGTGTACTATGAATTATAGCTTTAAAGTGCTCGTAGTTTTTACTGCTTATTGCAGCCCAAAACCCTTTGACAGCCGACCACCTCTAAGTGAAAAGCACATTGGCAGTAGCATGATTTCGGGGAACTGAAATGGAAGAATGTTAGCCAGAGAGAACCTCAGAAGATTCTGCTGTAGCACACCATCTCTACTCCTTTTCCCCTTTGTTTTTCCTTGCAGAAAAGAGATAGAAGACTTCCCACCATGGAGTCTGCATAAATCTTGTTTGGTGGTTATGGAGGGACAGACCGACACAGCACTCCTGTTTCAAAGTCTAGAATGGGAGGGTGAGGAAGCGACAGCACTTTTACCTAGAAGGCAGAATTATGTGTGGATATACCTAGATAATGGATCCTGAGTTCTTCAGATTTGTTCAGGAATAAAAACGCTCCCTGGCCCTTAGGATTAAAAGCTTTTAACTGTGAAAACCCCAAGTTAAAATATAAACATTCCTCTACCCAATGTTTTATACTTTAAAATACAATTTTTGAAGACTGCTAATTATTTGTGAAAAAAATTGGCACAACTCTATTTTAATTTGCATCTATTCTCTGTATGTTTAAAGCAGGTGTAAATACACACTAAAATTTGGCTGATGAAATTATCGTATCAGGTCATTTTGAACTTTGCAAAAAAAAAAAAGCTCATTTCTTGCTGTGTAAGGATAATTAACTATATAATGAGACTTAAGTTGTTATCATACTCAGTGGAAAACATTTTGAAAATCATGTTTTCTTTTAAGCTAAGTTTATTAAGAGATCTGCAACATGGGTTCAAAAAATTCGGAAGGCTACAAATCTAACATCAATTTTTAATTTATTATTCCAATTCAACATACTGTTAGTTATATTAAAAATATGCCAGGATGAAGTGTTAAAACATTGCTTCCTTTTAGATCTTTCCACATCATTTTTTTTTCAGGGCTAAGAGCATCAGCACTTTTATCCCCTCACTGGGTGGCTAGGCCTGAGACACCAACGAATGACTCTATAAAACTCAGAGGAAACCAGGAGCTAGTGCAAGTCCAGGGAAAAGGGTCAAGGTCACATCGAATGGTCACTGCTATCAAAACAACCCTGGTTGTACACTTTGGCTACCACCTTGTGGTCAGCAAACCAGCGCATGTTGAGGGCCTGGATGGCCTTGTGAGCCAAAGAGGCAATGGAAAACTCCAGAAAAATCGTGGCATGATCTCTGCATCCTTTTCCTTGCATAATTTTAAAGAAGCTTTGGGACCCACCCAAATATACAGTTTATCCAATATAAGGAAGATTTTTACCTCAAGGTATCATACAAATCTAAAAAGAGAAATTCCAATTTTATTTAACCAGAAGTCAAGGCTTAGGAAGCTACACACACACACACACACACACACACACTTATTTTTTTAAGTTGAAAAAAATATTTTTATTTTCTTCAGTATATTAACTACCTACCTCTAGTTGCTACCATTTGTATTTGCTTTCCAAATGACATTTGGATAAGAATCATTTTATGACAATTTTTGTGTATTGCCGATAATAGGTTACAAAGTGTTCCTCAAGACATGCACACACCATAAGAAGACGAAGTAAATCAAGGGTAAGACCAGGAGCTAGCACTCCTTTTTCTAGCACACAGGATTATATTCCCGGCCCACCCTGCCATGATTGAAATGAGGTTCAACTTCAAGCTGTGATTATATGATTTGCTTTGCCAATCAAATAGCAGTAGAAATGATATGTCACTTCTGGATGGAAGAATTTAATGCTGATGTTCTGAAAGCAGCAGAGAGACTCTTCAACTCTTCTTCCACTGGCATGGGGACGAAGACGTAGGTCTTCATATGGAGGTTCAACACTCCAATGCAGACTGTCTTAGCAACTTACCCAGCACCACAGCAAAATTCCCATAAGGGAAAAATAATTTCTCTTTGAAGATTTTGAGCTTCTCAGCTGTTTGTTACTGCAACACAAGTTGGGCTGCTCTAATTAATACAAGAGGTTGTGTAGTCTTCAGCATATAATGTTTAACAGTGAAGTTATGACTGAGGTAAATAAAAATGTATCTTTTATTTTGTGAAGCAGCATTTATTTTGTAAATCCAGATAAATACTTTGCACACAGATTTGTGTGTAAATCTGGATAGATACTTTGCACATGGATTTGCATAGAAGTTATTTCACTAGAAAACTATATGTCTAAGCATGCAATATATAATTCTAATAATGTGACTTTTCCCTTATTGTTATCATAGTAATTTTCTGATTTAGAAAATGAAGAAAATTCATGACACTTACAAAACATTAATTCTTGGGGAATAACAGAAAGACCTACTTTTGTGTAAAATTATAAAGGGTTTCCTACTTAGCAGGGAAACACATTTTAAAACTTCGTGCAAACAAAGTTCTTAAATAATTTCAAAAATAGCTCAAAATTATGAGACTTTTTGTGAAAGAGAAAATATGTTTCAGTATCTAGCAAATAATCGGTACTAAATAGTTTTTGAAGGACAGATTCATTAAATACCTCATATAATTATACAAGTTTCTGTAGCTGTTATTAGCAGAGACAAACATCAGCAGATTCCCTACTGACAGTTTCCTCTATGGTTTCCACGTAAAATTATGTTTTGAATTCATGCCTTTATGATTTACTCTATAAACATCTATAATTTTCCAGCACAGCTTGCTTATGACACAGCTACCAGACTTAATTAAAAATTATCGAAGTCTCACCCTTTCAAACTAAGAAGATGATACATACCAAAGAGCAATCATAAATTTCTGCCTTTAAAGCATTTCATGACCTTTCAGTGTGAAGCATCATGTCTATAGAAATAATGATCTGGTGAGTTCTGCAAGCATGGCAAAATCTCTGCCATGTGACTCACGGGGCAAAAAGTCACTCATTACTAGTCACACAGCAAGTGTCTGCAGAGTATAATAGATTTATAGGAAGCACAGTGACCACAGATCTAATTCTAATGAAGTCCAAGACATAATCTGAGCTGATAGAGTTTGAAGTCCGAATATAATCTATACAAGGTTAGAGTTATTGTTTGACAAGACAAGGAATATGACTTTCTAAAAGGTTCTATCTTTTTGTTTGGTTCCATGATACACTATTTTAGGGGGTTGCAAACAGTTAAATTTATATTAAGGTAACTGGAAAAGGTTTTTGGACACTTTAAAGACAATTATAAATTTTGCTACGGGTTGACTGTGTTAAACATGCTAAATTTTTCTCTCATGTCTTAAGACCAAGATAGTTATATTTTTGCATAGCTATTATATTCACAGACAGCAAGTTTGGCCAAAGGAAAACACCGTCAGGTTTCCATCACGAAAATGTTTCACGAATACAAAAATAAAACTGGCAGCATAAAAATTCCTCCCCAATCTATTATTTGGGGATATACACACAGAGAAACACATGCATGCTACAAAGAGAAATCATTATTTACATGTGCTAAATGGGAAAGAGGAGAAGACTCATTCAGCTTGATAATGTTTCAATAATATGTGCCTATATTCTTGAGACAGAACATGCCTTAATGTGATAGAACTTGATGACTTCTATGTTTTCCTTACTCCTATGATATTCTCAAGAATGGCAACATTAAGTATAACATATCACCCAGTCACACAGAGGCCGAATTAGCATTTGGATGTAAGCCTGAGAGACAATTACCAAGAGCCTTGTATTTCTCTACAATAAAGCTTATACAAGTCACGTATGAATTTATGACACAGCATGTTTTATTTCCCCAGTAGGATGAGGTGATTAAGGAGCAGCATATTTTAAAAATGAACACAGTCAGGGGGACCTGGGTTGTTCAGTCAGTTAAGCGTCTGACTTTGCCTCAGGTCATGATCTCACGGTTTGTGAGTTCGAGCCCCGTGTCAGTCTCTGTGCTGACAGTTCAGAGCCTGGAGGCTGCCTGCTTCCATCCTGTCTCCCTCTCTCTCTCTGCCCCTCACCCACTTGTGCTTTCTCTCTTTCTCTCTCAAAAATAAAATAAACATTAAAAAATTGTTTTTTAAATGAACGCAGTCTACATATATGAGACTTCTGGATCTTAGAACCTATGTTCAGTAACCTGAATGGCAGATAATACATGTAATTTTTAGTCAACCAATAGCTGTGCTAGTGTTTCTCTAAAAACAAACAAACATAAAAACCAAATAATAAAAATCCCACCTTTACTATTGAACATATATGCCTATTTATGAGAAGGTAGAATGAGATTTCAAAAGCAAAAACTGACTACTGAAATAGAGAAAAATAATCAAACCTGACATCTGGAATTTGGGGAGCCTCTTTCAGACTTCTTCCCAGGTTTACCATTTAAACTGGAAAGCAATTACTAGGAGGGTAGAAAGGCAATGTGAGTTTACTTTTAAGAGTCTTTCTTCTTTTATTAAGGATCTATTTTCAAGATTAACTTTGGGGAATGGGAGTAAGTTGCTAAATATGTTAACAGAGATTAAATTTCCTTGATTTCTGGGATTCTGGAAGTAGATCTCCGGCAGATTTTTGTAGAGCATCACCTCAACCAGGGAAGACAAAAAAAAGGGTGGGGGGGGGGGCACTCCAACTTTTGGAAGGAATCCAAATCCCTCGTGAAGCTGGTGGCCAACCTTACCTTCATCACCGGCATAGGCCAGAATAGATCGTGCTCGTATCTGTTTCCCTTCTGTGGTTTTCCCCGAGCAGGTGTGTGAGCAGGAGGACCACGCAGACCACATGCTGAGCACACAGTCCTTTGGGCATGGGGCATAACAGGCCACAGGGATGGGGAAGATGGCATCTCTACACAGCTGTCTGTCAACTTCTTCTCCTGGGGAAGACATCACCACGAACAATCTATCATTTTTTAAATATATGTAAAATGAGCAATTGCAACCAGATGGGCACCAAGATAAATTAGGTTATTTTGTTCTTAGTTAAAAACAAAGCTAAAACAAAGCGTACTAGAGCCAGATGTTAAAAGAACACTAGGAGTAAATATATATCCTTCAGTGGATCTTCTTTTATTATCAGAAGCTTAGGTGTGTCAATCAAGCACAGTGCTGAAAGTGTTTTTATACTACAGATACCAACCTGGTAAGTGATTTTTATATTTATAATATTAACCTTGCAATAAGGAGCATCAATGAATTATGTTCCCCTCTTTATGGCATTGCTAGAAATGAGTCGTCATTTACAGATAACAACTCTATCCATAACATGTACCATATGTTCTCATGAACCAACTCAGGTATCTCTATTTGCAAACTCTCTGTTTCACAGGGAATTTATTTTTGTATGATTGGCAACCTTTTTCTTTCATAAAAAAATATTTTGTTAGTTGGAAATAGCCAGGAAATGTGAATAATAGGATAACACTATAAGCCCACTACTTAAGGTGGGCCTGGTGGGAAGGAGAAACACGACAGAGTAAGCAAACGGCAGAAGATGGTTATCACTCCTGTGCTGAAAACTCTTCAGAAGTTTCTTGTTGCTCTTAAGATAGAGATGAGCAATTTAATACTTTATAAGACCTCAAATGACCTGGCTGTGGTTTCTCTTCCCAGCTTTATCTCACTCCACTCTCTCCCTTACCCTGGGAGCTCTACAGATTGGCACTCATTTAGTATTTGTTGAATGAATACAATGAGATATACAAAAGGCCAATGAGAAAAAAAAATGTTGTTGAGGTTAATAAATGCCAAAGATAACCAAAAGAATTACAAAAAATGACCAAAATATAAGATGAAATGAACTCTATGGCTTAGTTGGTTAATGTCAGGTGCTAATGACATCAACGGAACAGAGTGAAACGAAACACAACCAAAATTTCATCTACTATTTTGCCACAAAATATGACCATAATTCTAGATGAACGTGTGCCTCTCAGAACGTGTGCCTTGGGCCATTATGCTTTCAGGGGAGAAAGAGTGACTGATTGTGCTATTCTTCTTTGCTGTTAGAAAAACAACTCAGAGCTGTTTCTCACTAATGGAAGGTCAGGAGCATCGTGTTAATGTACAGCCTTTTATTCATATATTTGAAAAACAAGACAAAAAATCAAACATCAATTGGAAAGGCCCTAACATGTTAATAGCTACTAGTTTGCAGGGCTTTAAATCATTAGACACAATCAGAAGTCAAGTGGAATGTTAACAGCCATTACTTTGCAAGGTTTTAAGTTATTAGATTTGCTCACTAGTAAGACTCACTGAAACGACAATTGGACTCATCATTATATCGTTCATTTTTCTTTAGTTACTATGATCTGTGTGATCTCTTTTAATTCTGCTTTTATTGGCTTTAGGGTTTGGCCTATCTCCCAGTAAAACACTATGAAGATAGACTGTAGATTTATAGGTACTGAAGGTTCAGTACAAAAATCATTATAGTACAAGCCATTTAATATTCTTCAATTTACATAATAATGATGACTCTTTTTCCTAGTAGACTTTTTTCTGAGTGCAAGAGGGGACTTGCATGTCTTATTTTCTTCATTGCCACTTTTAATGTTCCATCTACTCTCTTTTACTTTCATTTCTAGTATCCTGTGAAAAGTCAGGCAAGTTTGGGGCTACAGCCTACAGTCAGCCAGGAATTACAGTTTTATTTCTTCTCTAATAGTTACTTAATGATTTCTACTCAGAAAAATTTAACTCATTCTGCAACAATTGAACTGTGCTACATGTGTGTTATAAGGTTAATTTGCATTAGCATAAATGATATATTTCTCTTTCTCATAGCATAAACTTAAGGGATGCACAATTTGAATGCTTCTTACTTTACAAGTTATTCTTTTCTTTTCTTTTTTTTTTTTTTTACAACCTGTGTCCGATACCTTATGTTAGCTCATTTTCATTCACCTTGTTTTGCTTAGCCAGGTGTATTTCTGGCCAGGCACAATCCTTCTAGAGTATGTCTCTTTTTTGTTTGTTTATTTTTGAGAGTGAGAGAGGAGAGTGCTTGAGAGTGCACATGCTGACATAGGAGAGGGGAGGGGCAGAGAGAGAAGGGGACAGAGGATCTGAGAGCCTGATGCGGGACTCCAACTCACAAACCCTGAGACCATCACCTAAGCCAAAGCTGGATGCTCAAGTGACTGAGCCACCTAGACAACCCCCCTTTTAGAGTACATTTTAATCCTCTGCAAAGCTATTAAGACTCACCTTGGATCCAACCTCCAAGATTTCCTTAGATTTCAGCCCTTACTTCACTCTCCCCAGCTTTGCCAGGTAAGCCCCTGACCCTGATTGCTCCCAATCGCTTATCATTGTCTTGCATCCAAATAATTACATTATGTTCTAGCCATTATGGCTTTTTCCTCTCGTCTCCTACAGATCAATCTCATCACTGCCTCAGGGCCTTGGCATTGTCTCTTCATTTTGTATGAAAATTTCAGACTTCCTCAGAGATTACTTCTCAATATTCGGGTTTTAGTTCAATTGTCTCCTTCCTAGAGGAGGCTTAATTGATCATACACAAACTCACAGTGACTTCATTTTACTTTTCTTACAGCTTTAATCACCATGGGAAACTTTTAATTAATTGTTTACAAGTTTATTCTCTGACCCTACCACTAGATTAAAAGCCCAATGAGGGCAGGATCTTTATCTGAGTTATTTTATACTCAGAAACTAAAACAGTGCCTAGTACAAAACAGGCACAAAATAATCTTCCCTTAAATGAACAAATGAATTAATTTTAACCTGTTGTTATCAGGAAACAGAATGCTGGACTATAATAACATGGATTTAAGTAAAGTATTTCTTAACTTGCCAAACATTCAAGTGCTCTAGGACTTGGTTAAAGTGTATTCAGTGGGTAGGCAGCATATGCACCAGCTGCCGTTTGCTAGAGATGCAGTCTCTCAGACCCCATCCACTGAATCATTATTTGCATTTTCTAAAGATCCCCAGGTGATGTGCATGTACATAAAATCTGAGAAGCACTATTCTAGGATTTTTCTGCCTTACTCCTCTTGTGTTTTGAATAGCACCATACTGCCTCTTGAAAGGGACAGCTACAAATTCATCTGGATTACATACCTAACATCAATTGTTTCTCTGTGGAACTTCCTTTTATACTTCTCTTCATATAAGGTATACTTAGAGGAAAACATTCATTCTGTGAATACTTACTGATTGCCCATCTTTTGTCAAGCACCGTACTATGAATATTATATACATCATCTCAGCTAATTGTCACAATGAGCTTTTTTTGAGGTATAATTGACATATAATATTGTATTAGTTTCAGGAGCACAACATAATGCTTCAATATTTGTATATATTGTGAAATAATCACCACAATAAGTCTAATTAACATCTGTTTCTACATACAGTTACAATTTTCTCAAGAGATAAAGACTTTTAAAATCTACTTTCTTAGCAACTTTCACATATGCATTACTGAATTATCAACTATAGTCACCATGTTGTACATTACACCCCCATGATTCATTTATTATGTAACTGGATTTCGACCATTCACAACAACCTTCTTTTTTTATGCTTATTTTATTTTACTGAGAGAGGGAGAGGCAGAGAGAGAGGGAGACAGAATCCCACGCTGTCAGCTGAGAGCCCAACCCCACAAACTATGAGATCATGACCTGAGCTGAAAATAAGAGTCAGATGCCTAACAGACTGAGCTGCCCAGTCATCCCTACAATGACCTTCTGATACCGATATTAACATCTAATTTTTACTTTAAAGGGAAAAAAATGAAGATCAGAAAGTTTAAGCTCACTGTTTCAAAGAACAGAAGTTTAACTAAAGAAGCAGAGATCTTAAATGTTTTCTAGTCAACTTCTAATCTACAGTTTTTTTAGAGAGAGTGCATGTGTGCATGTGAGCTGCAGGGGGTGGGGGTGTGGAAGGGGGGAGAGGGAGAGGGAGAGGGAGAGAGAGAGAGAGAGAGAGAGAGAGAGAGAGAAAGAGAGAGAGAGAAAGAGAAAGAGAGGGGGGTGGAGAGAGAATCCTAAGCAGGTTCCATGCACAGCGAAAAGTCCAACATGGGGCTTGATCCCACGACCCTAGGATCATGACCTGAACCTAAAACAAGAGCTCAGCTGACTAAGACACCCAGACACCGTGCCAATCAACTTTTTTAAGTGGCATGGTAGTATGGAGAACTTGACATGCCAAGAGAGTTACTAATGGATGAGTCTTTATCTACAAAGATGTCAAGAAACGGGCACTCTAAATTGTTTCTCAGGGCAAAGTGAAGCATAGGGGTGGCGGTATACTGTGTCAAATACAAAGAGTATGCATGTTGACATGTCCAAGGTTACCTATTTTGGTTTATAGCCATTGAAAAAATGGCAATGGATCTGTGAAAATATGAAATTATTTAGATCCTTGACTTTGGTTTTGACAGGTGCTTTAATCAACTCAATTAACTGACCACTAACTGGAACCCTTAGGAAGTGTGCTCTGTCTCTTTTAATGTTTGTTTATTTTTGAGAGAGAGAGAGAGAAAGTCAGAGTACAAGCAGGAGAGGCAGAGAGAGAGGGAGACACAGAATGTGAAGCAGGCTCCAGGCTCTGAGCTGTCAGCACAGAGCCCGATGTGGGACTAGAACCCACAAACCACGAGATCGTGACCTGAGCCAAAGTTGGATGCTTAAACTACTGAGCCACCCAGGCACCCCTGAAGTGTGCTCTTTTAAGCTCAATCTCCAGGAGCACTCCAGGCACAAGTCATCAGGGAAACATTACGGAGGAAAGAAAAGTTGGGTTTATGGCTATCACAGGTAATTCCATAATTTGTCTTTCCAGTCACTTTCTATGAGTGTAACTTCTATTTTATTGTTCATATGAAAAGCGACCCGGAAAATAAAGTCACTATTTATTAGTGCTGCAGAAAATAACTTCATCCCTCCTCTTCACATTAAAACTTGTTTTTGATGGATAAACACTATTTTAATTAGATAAGAACTGTTTTGCATGACATTATTTCAGAGAATCTATGTACATATCCAAATATCAGGTTCATGTAAATTCTTTCCATACAGAAGAATGAAAATTTTACTGGGAAAATTTTACTGGGAAACTTTTACTGGGAAAATTGGGAAATTCTATTTTTCCATATCTACTACCCTACTCTTATCACATTTTTGACTACCATATGTCCCCATTATAGAACCTTTCGAGATTTTGATTATCTGAGTGTGCATCCAAATAAATCTGGGCAGACAGATCTAATGATCATAATAGTGAATGATGTGGTTCTACATTTCATGGAGGTGAAGACCAGTGCAACCTGGTTTGCTTTCTGTAGTCTTTCTGGGGATGATTTCTTAGCTAGGCACTAAACATGAAGTCATAAACTTTTAGAATCCTCACACTTGCCTTTGTATATTAAATATACTATATATTGTTTTTGCCATGCATTTACCAACATAAAAGTTTTAAAGGATTGGTTTATATTTATGAGACTTGTATTTTCCACCTATGAAGCTCTATATACCTTAACTAAACCTACAAAAATGTATATTTCATATGAATTATATAACACAGAAAGAAGTGAATGAACCATTGTCTACATATTAAAACTTCTGCTTTATTTTGAAGCCTTAACTAAGCTTAAGTAAGCATATCTGGCTTAAACTTATTTAAACTTATATAAAAGGTTGAGAAATAAAATGAATACACTTGGGTTTAGCTATTTTTATGAACTCAAAACAAGACTTCAGTGTTTAAGTGGGTGCCTTCCTATCTCTTCACAAATACAGTTTTAAGAATATTTTTTAAAATAATTCATCATTTAATCAATTTAAACATGTATTTTGACATCTTTAAAGTAACCTCCAAATTTTCCCCTTGTTTGGTCTATTTCATGAAATTCACCAAACTCATGAACTCTTCTGAAATATCTCCTTTCATTCTACTGTGTTCCCATTATCAGGATAAGAGAATTGAACATCTGTTTGAAGTAATTACACTAAAAATTCATGACAATTTCCATAAAAATAAAACAAAATGAGAAGAATGATCAGACGATACACTTCTTTTTCTTAGTAAAAGTATATACTGAAAGTTTATTAGATTCATTGTACTGGAGCTTAAACGTTATATAAAAGATAAATCTTGGTTTATGAAGGTTTTTATAGTTTCAAGGTTTTTATAGCTTAGGAGATGAGCAAAGAACACAACATTAATACAGTAAAAATATAATTAATTATATTTTAATGTAAGGCATATACATGTTCAGCACTATTCCTTAATGTTCCTTGCATTATTCTCATTTCGTTTTAATCATAGAAATGTTCAGATTGTGATAGCTGACTTTCAACAGTCATGGTAGTACTATGTGCAATGTACCTCCAGAAGGCATTGACGAATTGAAACTTACCAATGTAATGGACCTGAGAGGGGCATAAACAGAAAGGAGACATTAAAGCAGAGAGAAACCAGACACAGAGCCAAGGTTTTTAAAAAGCACACTATTTAGAAAGCCTCTAGTACCATATTTTTGGGATAGATTTTCCTTGCCAGACTTACACAAACTCTATAGCAATTCTGAGAATTATTATTGAGTTGTTGATGTCTTTTGTATTCTTCAGAAATTGTCTTAAAAATTCATGTTGACTTCTGATAGTGGCATTCATTATTTGTATATTTACTTATTTATTGATAGCCAGTATAAATTCACAAAAGAAATGAGATGGGAAAAGAATGAAGTCTTGTATTTGCTTGGATCTTTTCAGAGAGCATTTTCATATAACCATCTTATCTGAACTTTATAACAACTGTAGGATATATAAGTCTGGAATCACTCTCAGCTTACTCAAGTAAAAGACCAGTGAATGGAGTCTTATAACTCTTTCTTTGTTCCTCTTGTTGAAAAGAAGCTTCCTATCTCTTCATCTTTCATGGGAAGTTTCCAAATAATTTTTAAACCCTGCTTTCCCTCACCTATCACATCCAGGTAGTGAATCTGATTTATTCAATATACTAAGCATCACCTTACCCCATGTTTTCTTCTAGGCAATTATGTACTTTCCTCCAACCTCCTGCTGTCTCCCATTTCCCCTGCAGCCCATCACCCATTCTGACCCCCAAAATATGTTTCTAAAATGCAAACATAGGCCAACCTATTAGCTGAGGGTCAAATTCCTTAGTGGGATACAGGAAATCCTCATCTTCTGTCACTGCCTCACATTCTCCCTACATCCTATCCAGAGAAAGCCATTTGATTCTCTAGGAACTGAAATGCTGCTCTCTCATTCCTCTGCTATTTGTTGGACACTGTTCTCCATGTCTGCTTGCCCCACCCTCTTGCTAAGTCACTTTTTAGGACTGTGAACCTTCTCAAGTTCCCCAGAGGGAGTTGTGCTCTACACTTTCTGTTCGCACAACACTGTAAACATATCATTTTAAAGAAGTTTGATAATTTTTTACTCACTCACCTTTACCTCCAATTAGCCTATGAGAACCTTCTGGTCAGGGATTTTGTCTTATTCAATATATTTATATCTGAAGTCTTTGGTTCAGTTACTATCAAAACTAAAGAGGTTTGCAGCAAATGTTTGCTGGATGAGGGGGGAAAAAAGGATTAGAAATCTCAGGACATGCTTTTCTCTTCTGAAAAGGCCACTTGTGTTTATAGATTTTCAACTTTTAGTCTATTAGACCCTGATCAAGATGGGCTTAACATTACCCTTAGCTTGTCTGAGCCTGACAGGTTCCTTCCTGTCTCTAGGTCCCCGACCTTCCCTTTCTTAAGACATTTATTAAAAAAAAAAAAAAAAAAAAAAAAACCTTGCAATTTTAAATTCTTTTTCTGCCCCTTTGAAATTTATGTAAATTTATTCTAATCTCTTCTCAGTCTCACAGCCCAGGAAATATCTTTCTCTAGGATTTGGGAACCATCTCTTAGACATGGAAACATCAAAGGAGGTAATGCCCTGTTACCTCAGTCTTTGTAGGATAGTAGGTCTCAGACTTCTTCAATGGGTGGCAGTTAGCAAACAGACTTGGCCTACTGAGAATAATATTTGCAAACTCAGGAGTAACTGAATGTACTCAACAAACACATCCCATTCATCAGTTTCTTCCCTGTGGTCCTCAACTGCTTTCTCACTAATTCACCCAATACTTAAAAACATTCCTGCCTTTTGTTTCTTTGCAGTTGATTTCAGTTCTATTGTAATAGTTTAGAATAAAGTCTTCGTGTGCAACTCTGTTTGGTGCAGTTTTTGAAACTAATTCACATCCAATTTATTACCATAAGCTTATTCTTCTCTTTTCATCTTAAAAAAATTCTATGTATTCACCTACTAACTTTTAAATACCTTTAAGCAATCTAGAATCTTTATACTATAATTATTTTTAGGATTTTCCTGCTCTTTCATCATCTTCTTCAAAACCTTTCCATTTCCAATAAGTGTATCTTTTATATTCTCATTATGTTTTCTTCCCTTTCATCTTTGTTGTGTTACTTGAAGTCTCTGTCTGTTTTCATTCCTTCATGGTACTGCAAAATGAATCAGGTGACCCTGACGTAAAAAAAAAAAAAAAAAAAGCTGCCTTCCTTTCCCCAGCAGCATCCACTTTCCAAATCTATGTCCTGATATGGTCATTAACACAACCTTTAACTTCATTTTTGAGATGAAGCCCATTCTAACAAAGTATAGTAACTAACATTTGTTAGAAATAAATGATGAAAATTTTGTGCTAAATCCATACACAACTCTGCATTTTTATGCTTCACTGAATTTTAGGTACTCCTAGTTTAAACCGTACATGTAGGCAAACAACTATCACTACATCCATGATTTACTTTCCTAATAATTCAGGTTGAGGACTTCACTTGGGATTGGGCTGAAAAAAAGGAAAAAGGGCGTGTTTATACTTTGCAAAATCTGACATCAGGCACATGGCTTAGTATCAACTATCGTGACACATTTTTTTATGCATGCTCTCTATGTGTGTAATATATTAAGCATATAACTGAAAGCACATGTGTTTTGAAATAAAAATGTGAGACGTGTTTACTTAATTTCATTTAACTGAAACTAATACTTCATTTTTATGACTTTCCTGTTATCTATTTGTGTGTCTGCCTGAAAGCCCCAGACTACCCAGCCTTGTTTATTTTCAGTGACTAAAAAGTGAACTGAGACTCATGTTTTTAAAAGCACTATGGAAACTCCAGAAAATTCAAATAATAACTTTATCTCTGGCATGATTTTAAATTAAACAGTTTTATTTGTTCTTATTTCTCCCAGATTTGTTCATTGCATATTTTTATTCTAGAGATTCTAGACTAGTTCTTTCTTGCAGCTTCATTATTCTTAATTATTTTTGAGTTTGAAATTATCTACAATGTTAATTTCACCTCCTCCAAATTTACCCTTTTAGTAATGAGAAGTCAAACTTCCCTGGTTCAAATTCTAGCTTTACCACCTATTAACTATGTACCCTGGAGCAAATGATTTAATTTTTTCTAAGATTCAGTTTCATAATCTACAGATGGAGGCTAATAATAGTACTTATTTTATGGTACAGATGAGGGACCATAAGGAAAGCTGAAGGCCAAGCACAAGCTAGCACCCCCACTTCCCATCAGGGGGGATATGGTGTGATATTCCTCAAGCACTCATGACCGCCCAAGAACAAAGGAAAGGAAAGAAAACAAATGATTAACTGATAGATCAAAGTCATACAGGCCATGGGTCTCCACTGGTTTACAAATGTCTTAGTAAATTATAAGAAAATGGCAATCTTATCAATAGCCTAATCTCCAGAAACCTACAGATTCAGTTTCCTAGAGTCCCTAGTATCACCCTCTCCTCCATAGTGATGTGGGGAACAAAGGTAAGAAGGAAATGGCAGCTAAATTAAGTTTCCTTATAATCTGCAGTTTAATGAAAAACAGTTGAGGCAGACAGAAAAGGAACTCCCTACTGTCTTAATGTTAATACTTTGCCAGAAGGAAAAACCACCTTAGCTTGACAATAGCTAGGCCTCCAGCATCCTGTGAGTCTTCTTTAGCATATGAAAATCCCTTTGGAAACTTTCCCTAGACTTTACCTTCTCCAACTCCATAGTATATAACCAGTCTCTCCTCAGGGTCCTGGGGCAGCTCTTTCTGCCCATGGGTTCTTCCCCGTGCTTTAATAAAATCACCTTTTTGCACCAAAGATGTTCTCAAGAATTCTTTCTTGATCACTGGCTCTGAATCCTACCACCACTCCCAAACCTCATCAGTATTATTATGCATAATAAATGAGTTTTTAAAAAATTAAGTTCCTAGCTCAGTGTCTGGTACATAGTTGAAAAATGTTCTCTATTTTAACAATACCATGCCCACTTTCCTCACCTCCTTTCAGTGGAGTAGCTGACCATTCCTTCCACACCATGATAAGAATGGAGGTGCTCCACTGTGTTTCAGTCAACTTGAATTAATGTGCTTTATTATTTTCCCCTAATTCTGCTTATAAGTGGACTTGCTTACCATACCTTATAAGGTATAAGTAAGAACAATTTTACCGATCTGACTTAACAATTTGTTAAAGTGCTAAGATTGTGAGGAAATACAGAAAACTCAGGAAAAGCCAATGTGTGTAATTATGAGTATTAAATGTTATAGTTCATATTTTGAAAATTATTTATAGTTGAGTTAGAGATACTTTTGGCCCTCAATAATTTTTAATTTAATTTTTTATTTTTTAAATTTACATCCAAATTAGTTAGTATATAGTGAAACAATGATTTCAGGAATAGATTCCTTAATGCCCCTTACCCATTTAGCCCATCCCCCCTCCCACAACTCCTCCAGCAACCCTCAGTTTGTTCTCCATATTTATGAGTCTCTTCTTTTTCTCCCCCCCCATCCTGTTTTTGTATTATTTTTGTTTCCCTTCCCTTATGTTCATCTGTTTTGTCTCTTAAAGTCCTCATATGAGTGAAGTCATATGATTTTTGTCTTTCTCTGAGTAATTTCACTTAGCATAATACCCTCTAGTTCCATCCAAGTAGTTGCAATGGCAAGATTTCATTCTTTTTGATTGCCGAGTAATACTCCATTGTATATGTATACCACATCTTCTTTATCCATTCATACATAGATGGACATTTGGGCTCTTTCCATACTTTGGCTATTATTGATAGTGCTGCTATAAACATGGGGGTGCATGTGTCCCTTCAAAACAGCACACCCGTATCCCGTGGATAAATGCCTAGTAGTGCAATTGCTGGGTAGTAGGGTAGTTCTATTGTTAGTTTTTTGAAGAACCTCTATACTGTTTTCCAGAGTGACTGCACCAGCTTGCATTCCCAGGCCCTCAGTAAAATTTTTAATTAAAAGTTAAACTACAGAATATTGTGCTCACAGCGATAAGCAGAAGTACCAAGACATGTGGCATCTTATAATGCTCTTTTAGTGCCCTTTCTCTTGATGGATTAAATCATTTACATTGACTTTTCTTTTTAAATTTTGTTTTTTACTTGTTTTGAAAGAGACAGCCCAAGCAGGGGAGGGACAGAGAGAAAGAGAGAGATAGGGAGAGAGAATCCCAAGCAGGGTCCACACTGTCAGTGCAAAGGCTGATGCGGGGCTCGATCTCAGGAACCATGAGATCATGACCTGAGCTGAAGTCAGACACTTAGCTGACTGAGTCACCCAGGTGCCCATACAGTGACTTAAACAGTATAAGCTAAATAGCTGCACACAATTACTTTCAGTCTTCAAGGCTTCAGCATCTTCTAGACAAGAAAAAAAAAAGCTACTTTCAGAAGTGTTATGTAGTACAGTGAACTACATTACAGTACTAAACGAGTTATGTAGCAGGCTTATTTTGAAGTTATCAATACAATCAACAAAATAACCACATTTATTATAATCTATTGATTTAATTACCTTTAAAAGCTTATGTAAAAAGAGAGTTCCACATCAAGTATTGCAACAGTATTCCATTTGCCTCTTTGATGAAGTACAACTCCTGTTTTGATCTCTCCAGCCTCTTCCTCCCTCACACCAATGCATCTTGTGGGTTCTATCCCAGTCAGTTCCTCACGGAAGCTTGCAGGGCTCTCTTTGAATGAGCGCCCTTGGAATGGCTTTCCCTTTGTTTTGTTCTCTTTTTTTTTATTCCCCAGGTCTTGGTTTCAGGTCTTTCTCTGAGGGAGTCTCATATTTACAATCTGTCCTGCAAATTATCAACCAAAGAGTCTGCCAGCCACACTGCTGTGATTACATTACACCCTCAAATGACTACCTGTAGTTCTCCAAATCAAGCATGCGTTTGTGTCTGTGGTGTTTTAAGACATTCCACCAACTGCCCTCACTTGGCATATCTTATCTAACAAGTCCATTTGCCATGTTCTGGGGAAAGTTGCAACCAGACGAGGCCCAGGAGACCGTATTGCCTAGAAAAGGATGATTCTCTACATATATCAACTTTTACCACCTGTCTGTCTGTACTCCTACATTTTGGGATCTCTTACATACTCACATAAATAAAAAGAAAGCATAGTTATTCTATAGATAGTTGTTCAAAGATCATGGTATGCAAGCAAGTCTACAGAGTAATGGCAAAAGTATAAAGAAAAAAAAGGTAGACAGACATATATGTGGCCTTTGTAATCATGCGAGGATTAAGAAGACCAAATCACTTAGACATATTATATTTACCCCATAAAAATATGCACCAATAATCATAGCATAAAATTTTGGTTACCAATAGAGACTGGATTGATGAGATGATGAGATATGGCACAGTTTATACAAGGGCACATTTTGAACACTGAAATTTGAACCGTTTTGAGGAAATGAAAGCTGAATTGGAACTGAAGAAACGAGGCAGTAAAAAAGGTAGGAGTTTGGACTATGTGGGAAGACTCTGAAGCAGAAACGAATTCAAAGAAAGAATTGTCACCGTTAAACTTTTCCAAGATCTTCCCCTCTGTTCTCTGATGAATCCATATAGAAACACTGTAACTTTGGACCATAAACAAACACTAGGTTGAGAGCCATAGGATATTAAGTGATAATTTCCCTTTTTTTCTTCATAGTTACAGTGGAATATCTGCCACCAAATCACAAGAAAATAATCTCAGGGAAAATGAAGTTTCAATGATGGAGAAAGTGTTATGCTGTTAATTGGTCTGAAAGCTATTTGCTTTTGTGCTGAAAACCACAAACATGTTAGGAACCCCTAGCTTATTTCATCAACAGTTAATATTTATAAAAAGCTGTTCAGGGCCATCCTGGAGTTAACAGCAATTTTAAGAGTTTGTAGTAAAAGTGTATGCACCTGATACAGAAAGAGCATCATCAGTTCAATACCTGAGATAGAAAGTCCCTGTTAAAGTAATAAAAAAAAAAAAAAAAGCAAACCATGACTAATGAATATCTGCCAAAAGAAAATCTGAGAGTTCCATTAAAGGATTCATACTGTAATGATAAAGAAGGAGGTGATTAGTCTGAGATGGGTCAAAATGGAACTCAGGAAGCAGTCAACATATGTCAAAATTAAAGGACAGTGAGAACAGGGACTGGCAAAAGATAGAGAAATTACTCTAGCTCCACATCTGGTAGAGGACTTTCTGAATAAACCTGTCTTTAGGTCCTGTTAGAGAACTACTCAGCTGGATCTACCAAGCGAGGTCTCAGAAATTTTCATTTAAAAAAAAGATCCTTCAGGTAGGTGTGGGGCAGTGCTAGATGCAATATAAGAGGATCCTGAACTGACTTCCTTCCACAGATACGCTGTATCTACAGCTACATGTAGAAAAAACTCTGAAAATGACTTGAAAACTAATTGAAGACATGCTTCGCATCAAGCAAGAAAAGGGCCACATCAAAGCAGGCAGGAGAGGTAGAGTCTCATCAAACATTCTGCCTCTGACACAGCAACACACAATCAGGAGGGATTTCACAAATCTGAAACTTCTCCCTGGGGAGCAGAATTTGTATTCCATATCAGAAACCCCAACCCTTAAGTCCTACACCTTTATATCAGATACCCCAATCCTTAAGACAGCCCCCAAAACATCTGGCTTTGAAAACCAATAGGGTTTGTGTCCATGACACTTGGGTAAGGTTGCTGTGAACAGCAAGACTGCTCTTGAAGGGCTTTCATGCAGTCTCACTCGTCCCAGGGCCCAGGGCAGAATCAGCAGTTTGTAAAGCCCTCAGCCTATATGTGAAGGAGATTCACTTACTAATGTTAAAGCATCTACTGGAGGAGTAGGGGCCTGGTGGATTCTCTCCAGAGATGGAGGTTTTGCCAACACCATTTTTGTACTCTCCTTGTGCCTCACTAAAGCTGGCAGGAGATGTCTTGTACTCTTCTTCTGCCTTGCTAAAGCTGGCCAGCTATATGCTGTCTATAGGAGACCCAATCAGATGTAAGGACGCATACAGACTAAAAGTGAAGGATGGAAAAAGATGTTCCATACAAACAGAGCCAAAGAAAAGCTGGGGTAGCTATACTTGTAACAGACAAAATAGACTTTAAAACAAAGACTGTACAAAAAGCAAAGAAAAGCATTACATAATGATAAAGTTGTCAATCCAAGAAGATATAAAATTTATAAATACTTATGCAGTGCACATAGGAGCACCTGATATATAAAATAAATATTCACATACCTAAAGGAAGAGATAGACAGCAATACAGTAATAGTAAGGGACCTTAATACCCCACTTACATCAACAGATAAATCATCCACACAAAAAATAAATAAGGAAATACTGGCCTTAAATGACACATTAGACTACATGGACTTAATATATACAGAACATTCCTTCCCAAACCAGCAGAATATACATTCTTGTCATGTGCACATAGAACATTCTCAAGGACAGATGACCTGTTAGGACAAAGAATAGTTCTTAATATTTTTTTTAAAGGAGAAAGAAGTTTATTGAATAGATTCCAAGGAAGCAGCAAACAGGACAGTAAAGAAGAGACTGTCTGCCATGAGGTGGTGGTGAGGGGCCATAGCTGCAGGGCGAAGTGAGTAGGTATAAGAACATATGGAATTTTCCTTGAGTCTCAATAAATTTAAGATTTCCTGACTACAATGGTATTAAATTAGAAAAGAACTACAAGAAGAAACCTGGAAGAATTACGAATAGGTGGAGATTAAACAACATGCTGCTGAACAGCCAATGGGTCAATGAAGAAATCAAATGAGAAATCGAAAAATATCATGAGAAAATGAAAGTGAAAAGCAATATATCAAAACGTATGGCTTGCAGCAAAAGCAGTTCTAATAGGGACCTTCACAGCAGTAAAGTCTATACCCAAGAAAGAAGATAAATCTCAGTCTAACTATATACCTCAAGCAACTATAATGAAGCACAAAGTAAGTAGAAGGAAGGAAATGACAAAGATCAGAGAGGAAATAAATGAAAAAGAGACTAAAAACGAAATAGAAAAAAATTAATGAAACTAAGTGCTGGTTGTTTGAAAATAACAAAGTTCACAAGTCTTTAGCTAGACTGACCAAGAAAAAAACAAAATAAAATAAAATCAGAAATGAAAGAGGTGTTACAACTGACATCACAGAAATATGAAGAATCACAAGAGACTATTATGAAAAATTATATGCCAACAACATGGATAAGTTCGTAGACACACACAACCTTCTAAGACTGACCATGAAGAAATAGAAAATATGAATAGACCAATTACTAGTAAGGAGACTGAATGAGTAATCAAAAACCACTCTATAAGCAAAAGTCCAGGACCAGATGATTCACAGGTGAGTTCTACCAAACATTTAAAAAATTAATGCTAATTTTTGTCAAAGTCTTCTAAAAATTGCAGAGATGGAAATGCCTTCAAACTCATTTTATGAGGCCAGCATTACTGATATCAAAACCAGAAAGGCCACCACACACGAAAAAGAAAATTACAGGCCAGTATCCCTGATGAGCATAGATGAAAAAATCCCGAACAAACCAAATTCAACAATACATTAAAAAGATCATACACCACGATCAAGTGGAATTTATTCTGGAGATGAAAAGATGGTTCAACATCTGTAAATCAATCAACATGATATACCACATTAACAAAATAAAGGGGGAAAAAAAACACATGATCATCTCAACAGATGCAGGAAAAGCATTTGACAAAATTCAAAATTCATTTATGATAAAAACTCTCAACAAAGTGTGTATAAAGAAAACAAACATCAGCATAATAAAGGCCATATATGATAAGCCACAGCTAACATCATACTCAATAGTGAAAAGCTAAAAGTCACTAGTTCCTCTAAGATCAGGAACTAGACAAGTGCCACTCTTGCCACTTTTATTCAACACAGTATTGGAAGCCCTAGCCAGACCAATAAGGCGATAAAAATAAAGAAAAACCATCAAAATTGGAAAGGAATAAGTAAAACTGTCAGTATTCATGGATTACATGATTTTATATATGGAAAACCCAAAAAAGTCCACCAAAAATTGTTAGAGCTACTAAATAAGTTCAGTAAAGTTGCAAGATACAAGATCAATATACAAAAATCTATTGCATTTCTACACAATAGCATAAAACTGTCAGAAAGAGAAATTAAGAAAGCAATCCCATTTATAATTACATCAAAAAGAATATACTATCTAGGTAAACAGTTAATCAAGGACGTGAAAAACCTGTACTGTGAAAACTATAATAGACTGGGATGGAAGAAACTGAAGGAGACACATATAAATGAAAGATGTTCCATGCTAAAGGATTGGAAGAATCAATATTGTTAAAATGTGCATATAGGCCAAAGAAATCTACAGATTTAATGCAATCCCTATGAAAATTCCAATGACATTTCTCACAGAAACAGAACTAACAATCCTAAAATTTGTACGTAAACACAAAAGACGCTGAATCGCCAAAGCAATCTTGAGAAAGAAGAACAAAGTTGGAGGTCTGATGTTCCCTGATTGCAAACTGTGTTCAAAGCTATAGTAACCAAAATAGGAGGTATTGGCATGAAAACAGACATATAGATGAATGTGATAGAATAGAGACCCTAGAAATAAACTCACACATATATGGTCGATTAATTTACAACAAAATTGGGAAGGATAGTTTTTTTCAATAAATCTTGTTGGGAAAACTGGACAGCCACATACAAAGAATAAAACTATTGTCTTATATCCTATACAAATCTTTTTTTTTTTAATTTTTTTTTTCAACGTTTATTTATTTTTGGGACAGAGAGAGACAGAGCATGAACGGGGGAGGGGCAGAGAGAGAGGGAGACACAGAATCGGAAACAGGCTCCAGGCTCTGGGCCATCAGCCCAGAGCCCGACGCAGGCTCGAACTCACAAACCGTGAGATCATGACCTGGCTGAAGTCGGACGCTTAACCGACTGCGCCACCCAGGCGCCCCAATATCCTATACAAATCTTAACTCAAAATGGATTGAAGACTGCAGTGTAAGAACTAAAACCATAAAACTCCCAGAAGAAAACATAAGTGGTAAGCTTTTTGATATTTTACTGACAGTGATATTTTTAGATCAGACTTCATTTTCCAAAGAAGACATACACATGGCCAACAGACACATGAAAAGATACTCAACATCACTCATCAAGGAAATGCAAATCAAAACCACAATGAGATTATCACCTTGCACCAGTCAGAATGGCTAGAATCTAAAAGACAAGAAATAATAAGTGTTGACAAGGATGTGGAGAAAAAGGAACCCTCTTGCCCTCTTGAGGTGAACGTAAATTGGTTTAGCCAATGTGAAAAACAGTATGGAGATTCCTCAAAAAATTAAAAATAGAGCCACTATATGATGAAATAATTCCACTACTGGTATATATGCTCCCCCCCACCCCCAAATTAAAATACTAATTCAAAAAGACATATGCATTTTCATGTTCACTGCAGCATTATACACAATAACCAAGATATGGAAACAACCTAAGTGCCCATTGATGGACAAATGCATAAAGAATATATATATATATATATATTATCATATATATATATGATAATATATGATAATATAATATAATATAAAGAATATAACATATTCATATATATATAATATATGATAATATAATATAATATAAAGAATATAACAACATAATATTATTCAACCACAACATAGCGTGGCACTTTGTCATATGCAACAACATAAGTGGAACTTGAAGACATTATACTAAGTGAAATAAGCCAGAGAAAAACAAATACCATATGATTTCACTTACATGCGGAATGTAAAAACAAAACAAATAAACAAATCAAAATGAAACAAAACCAAACTCAACAATACAGAGAAACAATATTTGTGGTTGCCAAAGGGGAAAGCGTTGTGAGGTGGGCGAAATGGTTGAAGGAGGTTAAAGGATATAAATTCAGTTATAAAATAAATAAGTCATGGGAATGTAATTAGAGCATGTGATGAACAAATTGTCTATTTGTATACAATAGTACTATATTGTACTATATTGTATATACTATATTGTATATTGTATATAATATTGTATATACTATATTGTATACAATATACAATAGACTATATTGTATATACTATATTGTATATTGTATACAATATAGTATATACTATATTGTATATTGTACTATATTGTATATACTATATTGTATATTGTATATTTGAACATTGCTAAAAGAATAAATCTTAAAATTTCTCTTCAGAGGAAAAAGAAATTTTATAACTATGTATGTGATGGATGGGATCTAGACTTGTTGTGGTGATTGTTTCACAGTGTATATAAATATTATATCATTATGTTATATAACTGAAACTAATATAGTGTTATATGTCAATTCTCCCCTCAGTTACAAAAAAAAATTCTAAACACCTCCATTACATATCTTAACACCTCTATCCCATCACATAATACCATCTTTCTCTCTCTCTCTCTCTCTCTCTCTCTCTCTCTCTGGTGAAAACATTTAAGATTTACTCTATTAACAATTTTCACATATATAGCACAGTAATGTTTATAGTCACAATGCTGTGCATTAGGTCCCCAGAACATATTCACCTTCTAACTGGAAGTTTGTATTTTTTGACCAATATCTTCCCATTTCCTCCACCCCCAGTTTTGGGGAACCACCATTTTATTTGTTTCTTCAAGTTCAGCTTCTTTAGATTCCACATATAAGTGAGATCATACAGCATTTGTCTTTCTAATTTCACTTAACATAATGCTAACACCATGGTGACTCATATTGCAATATGTAAGTGCATCAAATAAATATCTTGTACATCTTAAAGTTACAAAATGTTGTGTGTCAATTATATATCAACATAGTTGGAGGTAAAAAAAAAAAAATCCCTGAATGATTCTGATACATCAGTGTGTAGAAGGTATTTGATCTACTTATTCCTGATTAAATTCCAATATGTTGGAAGAAAGGGTTAATGGAACCAAATTCTCAAAATCTTATTTGTGACTAGAATTTATATAAACGTATTTAATTAAAAATAAAAAGTGTTGGCCCATTATACCATCTTAACTTATCTCAAATAACTCTTTGTTGTTTATCTCAAGCAATGATTGAATCAATGATTTATGTATTTTAAGGAGACATAAGTAAATCAGAGTGGGATCATTTTTACTTCATAGTCTTCTATGAACAAAGTAATGAAGTTTTATAGTAGAGGTTTCCTAACAGAGACATTTGGAGGTAATATCTTCTAGTTTATGTTAGGGGGATTATTTAATCATGAATCAATACAATACAATTGCTGCTCTGAAGAATACATACACACACACACACACCCTTAAATCAATACACACATAATATAATTTGATCCAAAATCTAAAAGCAATAATACATCGTGGAATGTACATTTGTGGGAATTGGGCTCTTACAGGAGTAAATATATTCTAAAATTGAAAAGTAACTAGATTAGGCTAAAGATACTGTACAATTTTCTCATGTAACTATGGTGGTGCTGTTCCTTTGGCAGGGATGCTGATTTTTAAAAAGAAAACAATTGCATCTGTGAAGATGGGTGGGTCAGTGTGAGTGCCTTGTGTTTGTGAACATTTTGTTAAATACTATGAATAAAATCCCTGGGTGCAATCAACAACTGACTTACAAGTCCTGTCCTCTTAATTTTCAGTGTTCTCATCATAATTCAAAAGTAGATAAAGTAAAACAAACAAACAAAAAACCCAATGCAATTGAGTCTTAAACTTCTTCCCAATACGGATCTACTTACACATGTAATTCAAGGTAAGATAACCTAACATTTTTCTTCAATGTTTCTTTTCTCTCTCTCTCTCTCTTTTTAACTTTATTTATTTATTTATTTATTTATTTATTTATTTATTCTACGTTTATTTATTTTTGGGACAGAGAGAGACAGAGCATGAACGGGGGAGGGGCAGAGAGAGAGGGAGACACAGAATCGGAAACAGGCTCCAGGCTCTGAGCCATCAGCCCAGAGCCTGACGCGGGGCTGGAACTCACGGACCGCGAGTTCGTGACCTGGCTGAAGTCCGACGCTTAACCGACTGCGCCACCCAGGCGCCCCTATTTATTTATTTTTGAGAGAAGGCAGGGAGAGGTAGAGAGAAAGGGAGACAGGGAGAGGGAGAGGGGGGAGAGGGGGGAGAGGGAGAGGGAGAGGGAGAGGGACGGAGAGAGAGACGGAGAGAGACGGAGAGAGAGACGGAGAGAGAGACAGAGAGACAGAGAGAGACAGAGAGAGAATTCCAAGCGGGCTCTCAGCTGGACCTCACACTGTAAGATCATGACCTAAGCCGAAATCAGGAGTTGGAGGCTTAACTGACTGAGCTACCCAGATGTCCCTTTGATGTTCCTTTTCTGTTTAAAAATCTATGACAGTTTTATGCTATTACATAAAAAGAAAGGAAATACTTTTAAATACCAACTATGTGCCAAGCAAATGATCATCATAGCAAGTCAAGAAGTGAATATTTTTTTAAATCACATCTTGCACATTTGAAATAGAGAATCAAATAGCTTTCCACCCGTTGCCCCAAGTCATCTGCTACTTAATGGTAGATGCAGGATTTCAAGCCCAGATTCCTAGATTCCAAAGCTCATATTCTCTCCATCATAACATGATACATTTCAGGCACAAGCATCTGGCAGGTACTTGATTAAACCCTGGCAAAATAAGTGGGTGTACATTTTAGCTTCATCTATGTACTACAACACCTTCCAAAACACACTTTTCTCTTTCCTTTTGGAACATAACCTACTCCTAAAATGTACCAATTGTATGCAGAATATTATATTCTGGAAATCATAAATAGTATACACTTGAGAAATTTACACAGTACAGATAAAACTTTTTCATAACTGGATATTTAATTTCTTTGGGGGATTACTCTTCTATGCAGTATAATTGTTTCTGGCATTTCAGCAACGCATTTATGAGCAACTTGACCTTTGATACATTTTTCTTTTCAAACTTATAGCTTGATAAATTTCCAGAAACATTACACTCAGGAGAGTTGAAAAAAGTAAAACAAAACAACCAAAATAACTCTGGGTTACAAAACAATGCTTTTTCAGATGAAATTATATTTGATTTTTTTACTTTGATTTTATTTTGATTTATTTTTAACGCCCTCCATATATATATGCTGTTTTACATTGTACCTTCATAATCTGTGGTTCAGAATATATGCAATACTTAGGGTAAGTAAGCTTCTGGGAGGCATTGGCCCTGTATGCTCATGAGGATATATGTTAAAAAAAGGCAAATAAATAAAGAAGAGGAAAAGATAGCACCTACACATGTGAACTCCTTTGCTAAAAATCAGCTTGAATACTAGGGAAACCATGCTCACATTCACTTATAAACTGGCAGCTCTCTTACTCCCCAATTCTATAGTAGCTGCTAAACTGTATTATTGAAGACAACATAAAATCAATTTGAATACTATCTATTGTGAAACCATATCTTCAAGCATTGTATGCCAAGATAATGTTCTCTAGAAGCCATTAAAAAAAATCAAAACCATTACTGAATTAGAGAAATCTTAAAAAGTGCTTGGCTTATGTGTACATTCGAAAGATGGAACGGAGGCTGTCTATTTGATCAAACAAGGAGAGAAGACGCAGGCAGAATGAATTCCATAGCTAATGTGCTGAGACTTTTGAAGTCTTTACCCTGAGGGCAGGAATAATAAGCTACTCTGCTTGGGTTTGGATGGACTTACAAAGCCAGAGGGAAAATGGATGAGATGGAATAGACAGAATCGAAATAATAGGGGATTTGGGGAGTTAAGATTTTTAGACAAGTTAAGTTAGTAGAAAATCAGTGCAAAGAATAACAATAGAGACCCAAAGAGGAGACTCATGTCAGCTTTTCTTGAAGATCATAAATTTTTTAAGTGATAAAATTCTAGTGAGTCAGAAGGATGAAGAAATGGCTACATTCTTATGTGAATATCATGCTTCTGCTTTCCAGTCTACAAAACATAAACATAAAAATCACAGTCTGGAACTGATAATTGCTGCCATTTATGAGCATTGCTATGTGTTAGGCACTGCTTTACAGGTTTTAACTGATGTAATTCTCCAACAATCCTATGAGATGGACACAATTACTATACCCACATTCCAGAGAAGGAAACTAAGGCAAGGAAGCTGAGTAATGCAGCTAAGGTTACACTAGGCTGTGTTTCTTACTAGTGTGAGTGACCTGACTGATTTAACTACCCTATTGTGCGATTCTCCGACAGAACACTCTTCTGTGCCTATCATCAGAGAGATGTGGAAAGTACAGATGTGTGGAGATCTAGTGTAAAGATTAGGAAATGAAGCCCGCAGAAAAGACAAGACTTGCTCAAGGTCACACTGTAAATTAACAACAGAGTTGGGTTTCCAAGACTAATCCAGGGACCAAATGGACTTGCAGTTTAGGGATGGAACATTTGTTATTTTCTCATGTATAAGGCCATCACAGAGACTACCTCACAGCATCGTGCTCAATTATCTGATGTACCAAGAAAACACAAATAAATTACACTTCTCTCAAGGGCCCAGATACTTATGCTATGTAAACTGCTTACAGTCATCTTGAGAAGCACTGAAAATTGTCTCGTTTTTACAAGGAAACTGTACAGATCAAATATAAAAGCAGGAAATCTCACTCAAACATGCACAATGTTAAAAACATACAATGGGATTTTTCTTGAAAGCGAAACCAAACAAACCAAGACGTTCGGCCAGCCCAGTGCAAAGCTGAAGTCAACAGCTTGGGGGCGGAAAAGATAACAATGCTATAGGCCTTATAATAACAGTCACTGAATCTATGTAAATAAAGGTACCTAAGCTAAACAGTAGTGAGACTTCAAGACAGAACACAACAGAGGTGCCATGAGCCCAGAAATTAAATATCCACAATAAATTAATAAGGTAATTTTAATGGATATAGATCTGCTGACATAGGCAAGATGTTCTAAGTACATCTCCCAAGGTTTAAAAATAAATGGTATTGATAATAAATCACCAATTCCACTTCACTAGGAGACATTAGAAATAAGGTACTTCCTAAGAAAGCAGTTCAAACAAAGTAAGTTTTCCTAATCCACAACTGTTTCAAAATTAGCATGGACAACACTGATCATCCTTCTGGTAAACACATCTTTTGTAGTACCAGGTGATGTCAAAAATCTTCAATACTTATGAGCACCTTCTGTTCAGAAAATGTTTATCTTTGTTTCATGTAGGAGGGACCTAGTCAGACTGCTACTGATGCAGGCATGTTTCAGAGCCCCTGACTGTCAACTCAACTGTGGGCATCACATGCCCATTTGGTTCAATGGGCAGTTAAGTGGGTTTGATAGGGATATCATTGCCTAGGAAAAGTCTTGAATTTATGAAACTTTAGAGGATAACAAAATTCAATTACACTTTGAAAGAAAGTAGAACTGAGTACCCTCAATACCAGAGGATTAAAATACATTGATAAAAAGAAATAATTAAAATTCTGAGGCTCATTTCATCAGCTATCCTAATTCTTCTCCTTAAATTGTCTTTCAAATAAATGGTCACTAATTCCAAACATCCATTTCTAATATTTGATATGAGAGTCTAATTTCCTTTTTCCTTTTCAATTTAAAGTAGTAATAATTTAGGTATTCAAAAGAATTCAGCTAAAACTTACATTTTTTGAAAACTAACATTACATTTTAAAGGAACTTTTTTTTTTTTTTCAATTCAAAGATTTGAGTAGGATACTTCAAGGATAGAAGGCAAGGTAGTTTGGGGCACCTGGGTGGCTCAGTCGGTTAAATGTCCAACTTCAGCTCAGGTCATGATCTCACAGTTTGTGGGTTCGAGCCCCATGTGGGGCTCTGTGCTGACAGCTCAGAGTCTGGGGCCTGTTTCGGATTCTGCCTGTCTCTCTCTCTGTCCCTCCTCCACTCTCATTGTGTCTCTCTCTCTCAAAAATAAATAAACATTAGAAAAAAATTTTTAAAAATTTAAAAAAAGAAGGCAAAGTAGTTCTTGCACTTGAATTGGGGAGAAAAGCTTGGCCATGGATCGAAGCACCCAAATTAAAAGTGGGCATTTCGAACATACATTTGAGGCAAAAAAATCAAATGCACTAGGCCATTTATAAAATAAAAAGCCTTACAACTGAGGGAGAATCATCTTTTCCCATCAGAGTAAAAAAAACCCAGGAATTTATATAACACTGGCATGTTCAGTGAATAGGGTTATGGGAAATTTTACATGGTTAAAAGTGAGCTAAGGATTCAGGGGCAACTAGGTGGCTCAGTTGGTTAAGCATCTCTTGATTTCAGCTTAGGTCATGATCTCATGGTTCATGGGTTTGAGCCCCACATCGGGCTCTGTGCTGGCAGCTCAGAGCCTGGAGCCTGCTTCAGAGTCTGTGTCTCCTCCTCTCTCTGCCCCTCCCCTGCTCATGCTCTGTCTGTCTCAAAAACAAATAAACATTAAAAAAAAGTTAAAAAAAAAAAAGAAAAAAAAAAGAAGGTCCTCGAGCACAGGCACAGGTCCGGAAGGATTAAAGCAGAGATATCAGCGCATACAGATAATTTAAGTTTGTGAAGAGGCACTACGAAGCACAAGTGTTTCGATGTTTTGACTTTTTCAAGTTTTTCCGTTAAGTAGATATTTTCTTAGCAGAGAGAACGCATTTTACTACTAATTATAAGGACTCCCCTGGATTCATACGGCTATTAATTACATTTGTCTCACCTATAACCGGATTATTTCATTACTGATTTGGCTCTGTTCTAGGTGCCAGCTTCTATTCTTGTTCTTTTCCACTCAGCAGCTGGAACAATCCTCTTAAAACAGAATTCAGGTTCCATCATTCATTTGCCGAAATTTCCCACTGGCTTCCGATTAACACGGGATTCTTTCCCAACTCCCAAAAGGCCTCTACAATCTGGTTCTTGGCTGCCTCGACCCTTTTTCTGCTGCCTCACTCTGTTTCAGCCACACTGGCCTTTGTGATCCATGCTCCTGGACAGCTTCTCCTGACCAGGCTCTTCTTCTGGATGTGTTACTTTTCTCTCTGGTATGTGCTTTGCTTGGTCCCTCGTGACAAGTCTCTGATCTTTCCCTGAGACAGGCCTTGCCTGACCATTCTCACTAAAATACTTTTCTCCCCACTCATAGCCTCCATCACTACACCTTCTTTGTTTTCGCTTCAAGGTACCTGTTACAATTTTTTCCGTTGATGCACTGTACCTTTTTGTGTGTTTCTGTTCTGTCTCTTTCCTCTAGAATGCATGGACTACCAAATTAGGGATATTACCTGTTCACCTCTCACTGCAATACCTCTAAGGATCAAAAAAGGATTGGGCAGAAGGTACAAGCTTATTAAACATATGCTGTGTAAATAAATGAATGTACCTGACAAGGCACTTAGTGAGGAACAAGAAAAAGACAGCCCAATTAAAAAATGGTCAAAGGACTGTAGAGGCATTTCTCCAAAAAAATATACAAATTTCCAACAAGCACATGAAAAAGATGCTTAATTTAACAGCATTGGCATAGGGAAATGCAAATAAGCCCACGATGAGATACCACTTCACACTCACAATGATAGTCATGATACAAAAAGGGGACAAGAACAGGTGTCTTTGAGGAGGTAGATGCACAGAAACCTTCACACACTGCAGGTAGGCACATAAAATTGTGCAGCCTGTGGAAACTCCATAAAACTGAGCAAAACAGTTTAGCTATCCCTCAAAAGGTTAAAATAGAACTACCATATGGCCCTGAAATTCTACTCCTTGGTATATGCTCAAGAGAATTGAGAGCATATATGTACATAAAAACTTGCATACAGCAAGTTCACAGCAGCACTGTTCACAGTAGTCAGGTGGAAACATCTAAATAAATGTCCATGAAGAAATGAGTGGGGGGATATGGAATATTACTCACACATTAAAAAGGGATGAAGTACTAATACATGCTGTAATGTAGATGAATTCCAAAAACATCATGCTAAGCCAAAGAACCATACGATCCTATCATATGATTCCATTTTTGGAAATATTCGGAATAGGTAAATCGATAGAGACAGAAGGCAGATCGGTGGTCATCATGGGCTGGGGGTGATAAGGACACAGGGAGTGACTGCTTAATGGCTATAGGGTATTTGTTGGGGGTGATGAAGTATTTTAGAAATAGAAATGGTAGTTGTACAACATTGTGAATGTACTAAATGCCACTGATCTGTACATTCTGAAATGATTACTCTCATGTTATGTGCATTTACTTCAATTTTAAAAAATGCTATGGTTTATAACAGTCTACAAGGCCCGTAGGATCTGGTCCTTACTATGTTTCTATTACTCACCACCCTGCCTCAATTTACCTCCCCTATATGTACACACACACAACCACACACACACACACAAACACACAGTCTCTCTCACAAACTCTCTTTCTCCCTTTCTCTCTCTCTCTCTCTCACACACACACACACACACACACACACACACTGTGTCTCTCACACACACACAGTCTCTTACACACTCTCTCTCTCTCACACACACACACACACACACACACACACACACACACATACACCCTCAGCTCCAGACGCTGTGCCCCCTGCTATTCCTCACACCTGCTAAGTATGTTCCATGTTGGGAGTAGGTTCACACTTACTCTCCCCTCACTTGACAATTCCCACAGCAGCTGCCAAGGCTTATTTCTGACTTTCCTTCTGGCTCTGCTTAAATGTTTCACCTTGAGGGGAGCCTGGGTGGCTCAGTTAAGCATATGACTCTTGATTTTGGCACAGGTCATAATCTCATGGTTTGTGCAGTCAACCCTGTGTCGGGCTCTGCACTGACAGCATGGAGCCTGCTCGGAATTCTCTCTCTCTTAAAATAAATAAATAAACATAAACGTTCCACCTTGACTGTGACCACTCAAAATAAAACAATAATACATTCTCCCATCCCTCTCATCCTGTGTTCTTTTTCCCCACCGAATTGATTATATCTGACTCATTATATTTTACTTATTTACTCATCTGTTATCTGTCCCCATCGCCCTAAAATGAAGTCAGGGACATTATCTTAATCCTGTTATGATCCTTTATATCTAAAACAGTGCCTAACACAGAGTAGGCCATCAGTTAATGTTTACTGAAAATAATATCATTTATATAAAGTTCCAGAATAAGTAAACATAAAATGCCCAAGGACACATTCACCTGCGGTAAAACCATATGATAAGGCAAAACCATATGATAAACAAAAAATTTATTTAGAAATTCACTCTGGGGAGGGGTTGAGTAGAAGCCAGGGGGATGAGGTCATGAGGGGTCCAGGGAACTTTAATTTTATTAGTAATGCTCTATTTATTTAATTGGATAATGTTTTAATGAGGTGTCTATGATTCATGACATATAACACTGCTTGTGATCTTTTATATACATTCAAATACTTTAGAAAACTTTAAACAGGTTAGTAGTATAATTATTTGGTAACATCTAAAAAATACTAAGTGTACTTAAAACAAAGAAGTTACTTGCTTTCTCCTTTCAAGAATATTATCTTACCCTTTAGAAGAATATAGAGACAGTTTGGCTAGGACCACATGGAGGATCCAAAACTAATAATCACTAACATTTGTGGGAGAAACTAAACCTTTAGTATTGTTAGTACATCCTAACTGACAAGGAAGGAGGTTTTCATCCAATCCTGAACACCTTACCAGCTGCTTCATATTTATATTCATTTAAAATTGTTTTCTTCTATACCACCTTATACCTGTCAGAATGGCTAACATGAACAACTCAGGCAACAACAGATGTTGGTGAGGATACAGAGAAAAGAGGATCTCTTTTGCATTGTTTGTGGGAATGCAAGCTGGTGCAGCCACTTTGAAAAGCAGTACGGAGGTTCCTCAAAAAACTAAAAATAGAACTACCCTACAACCCTGTAATTGCACTACTAGGCATTTATCCAAGGGATACAGGTGTGCTGTTTTGAAGGGACACATGCACCCCAATGTTTATAGCATCACTACCAACAATAGCTAAAGTATGGAAAGAGCCCAAGTGTCCATTGACAGATGAGTGGATAAAGAAGATATGCTATGTATATACAATGGAGTATTACTCAGCAATCAAAAAGAATGAAATCTTGCCATTTGCAACTACGTGGATGGAACTGGAGGGTATTATGCTAAGTGAAATTAGTCAGAGAAAGACAAATATCACGGCCTCACTCATATGAGGACTTTAAGAGACAAAACAGATGAACATAAGGGAAGGGAAATAAAAATAATATAAAAACAGGGAGGGGGACAAAACAGAAGAGACTCATAAATACGGAGAACAAACTGAGGGTTACGGGAGGGGCTGTGGGAGGGGGGATGGGCTAAATGGGTAAGGGGCACTAAGGAATCTACTCCTGAAATCATTGTTTCACTATATGCTAACTAATTTGGATGTGAATCTAAAAAATAAATAAATAAAATTAAAATTGTTTTCTTCTGCTTTGAATGGCAAAAAAAAAAAGGTGATAAATGAATTTGTAGAAACACCAGCTAGAGAAAAACATTTACATACAATCAGGAATCACATCAGAAAGCCCATCAGAAAACATTAAAACTTTTAATACTAAAAATTATTTTTAGATAAATAAAAATAAAAGTATTTTAATATTAAAATTACTTTAATATTACAAATATTAAAATGTTTTCAACTGAAAATGGAAAAGTGTTGCCATAATTTTAGTCCCTGTTCTAACAATGGAATTTACTTGCTGGAATTTACTCTGGATCAGCCCCAGCTGGCCTTAGAACATTACGGTTAGTTGCTGGGCATGCACTGTTTTAACTTAATATTCATAATTCCACCATGATTGGCAATGAATAATCACAGGAAATGATGACGGCAAGTTGATCTTATTTTACTACCTGTTATTTATGATGTATCTCTGGTTGACCTCTGACAATTTCTATTTGACTTTACACACTGTGCATTTCTATCTTTTAGCTGAAAGAAGACAATTCCTCTCTGATCTTGTAAATGTTCAAGGCAGACAGTTTAAGTCATAAATTAGCATAAATATCATCAAATATGATGTACCTTCTTAATAAAATTGCACCCATTATCTACTGATCATGAAAGCAACAAAAGGCCATTGCATTTAGCTGGATTCATTACCACATACTGAGTTACTGTTACAGACCATTAGGGATCTTTTCCATATATATATATTTTGGTTTTAGAGATTAATAAACTGAATTTGGGATGAGAGAAAAGATTTGTCCAGTGTTTTACAGTAAGTACCAGAGTAAGGACTAGAATTCAGGTCTCTTTATTTACATTTCAGTAGTCTTTCCAGTACACCTCTGGCAATGGTTTGTATGCATAGCACCCTGGATCCAAGGAGAGACTTTCACAAGTTGCTGAGAAGAAAGAAGGAATATTGCTTTGGCTGAGCCGGATCTTGAGAACTGTGACTGACCAAATGTCATTAAAAGCCTATCAAAATACTTCAAGTAGCAGAATCAGTCACTGTTAGTGAGTAAGTAATGGATGGAAACTGCTTAAACTATATAAATATGAGAAATTTTGGTTGTGGCCATTTTTTTAAAAAGTTATTGGTCAATTCTCCTTCCTAAATTAAAGATTTCTAAGAGCTACTATATCTTTGCATTTTTATTTTAAGCTGTAATCTAGCTACAGTAAAGTCTAATATCTAATTAGTTATTTAGTAAACTTACTGAAAATAAATTCAAACCCAAGAGTTATGGTAATTTCACTCCTAAAATACATATATACATAAAATATACTCATAAAATAAGAAATTTTAAACTAATGCATAGACTCATTTCTTGAAACTGAAAGGTAGAATCAAGATAAGTAAAGTAGTTGATTAAGCCTCAATATTGTTCCTGTACCCTAGAAATGACTCTGTGAGCATTGATTCATGACTCCAGATGACCTGTTGGGGATTTGCTAGCTCTGCCAGAAGAAAAATTACTCAATTGTACTTTGCTGATGTAATATAGCTGCCCATCCCCACCTTCCTGTAAAAAGAAGCTTCCACAAGCCAGGTGACCTTGCTGGTGTGCAGAAATGACTTTGTCTAGGTGCTAAGGCCAATGTCTGGCTTCAGGGTAAAAATGCTAAAAATAATATTTTGGTTTTAAATTCTTAATTATCTGCAAAACTTTTTTTTCTCTTTTTCTCAAGAAAAAGGATATTTACTGACAATATAAATCTCTACATAATAACCACTCTTTACAGGAGAGATAAGCAAGCAGAATTTAAGTAGCATATTTGAAAGATTACACATGAATTTTTAGTTGAAAATCAGGATACATTTAAGTAATTCATTAGGAGACACCATGTATGTTTATAATGAAATTGAATTTTTGGATATGGTACCAAATGTTCTGTAATCTCAGCACTCTGGTAAGAGGAGGGCATAAGCATCTTTATTTATATTACTGTTATCTATCAGAATTATAGTCATGGTCACATGAAGACTTTACGTGATGCCAAGGGATAAAAGAGAGAAAGCAATATTATTTTTCCCCCATCCGAATGATTATTTTTAAATGTAAAATGTAACATCATCTGTCACATTCATAGAGTCAATAGTTTGAGCAGGACAAGGTAGACATATTTCCATATAATTAAAATAGGCAGAAAACCACATATCAACATCTACTTATACTGAGATAGTAAAAAGAATGTTTTCCTTCCTGAAACAGCTATGTCATTAAAAATAGATGCATGGAATATAACAAGTACAGGCTATAAAGTAAAAAAAAAAAAAAAAAAAAACAAAAAAACACAGGGAATCAGATAAGAGAAAAAGAAGAAAGTCTCAACATATTAAAATATTTTGGAGTGAGCTTTTGATTGCCATTTTATCTCAAGTCCATTTTAAGGGAATTTTATTGATCTGAGCTGTCAACGACGACACTATTTGAAACACAACTTCATAAATGCTTTCTATAAAGCACATTTTAAAGATGCATAGAATGAAATACATAGAAGAAAATCTTGTAGTTGGTTTATTTTTCTGATGCTTTATGAAAACTGACAGATATATTATTTCTATATGCTAATCTGCATACTTCCCACCCAGATGGATAGGACAGAGTGCTGTGGAGGCAGCACAGAGAAGTGAAAAGAGAAATGACTTCGGAACACAAGGACCTGTGTATAAATAAAAGCCTGATTGCTAGATGTGTCACCTTGGCCACGACATCTAACTTCTCGGAGCCAAAGTGTCACTCTGCTCAGAATCTAGAACACAGCTATTTAAAAATGCTAGGTCCTGTTTGCCTTTTGTTTTTAATCTACCTTCTTACAGTTTAAGCTGGAGAGGCAGACAAATACCCACCTAAGTGTCATGCAAGTCACGACAGAGGTACAAAGAAATCACTACTGGAAGACAGGGGGAAAGCATTTGGCTCTGACTGGGAAGAGTAAAGGAAGCTCTGGAGATTGTCTTGGCTTATGAGAAGGAGTAGAATTCCAAAGGAAAGAGATTGCTAAGAGAGTGTATTCTAAGTTGATGGAGAAGCACAACAGTGTATTTATGACTAAACGATTTGGTTGGGACCAAGCTGCACTCCTGAGCGTGCTGGCACCACTCTAGGTACAACGGTCACATTAGTGAAGAGGATAAGATATTCTTTTCCTGACAAAGTGAAATCAGTTAATTATCCTTGTAGAAGCAAGGAAGAGAAAGTAGAAAACAACCACACAAGCATGTATCAGGTATTTTTTTCCGAAACTGTATTACACAAGAAATATTGGCCATATCTGTGCTATGCACTGAGAACTACATGTTGTGGAAAATTAAAAGCCAAATACAGGGGCACCAGGGTGACCCAGTCGGTTGAGCATCCGACTCATGATTTTTGTTCAGGTCATGACCCCAGGGTCATTGGATTGAGCCCCACAAGCCCCTCATTAAGCCGTAAGTGCTCAGGTTCTGGGCTGAGCGTGGAGACTGCTTAGAATTCACTCTCCCTCCGCTCCTCCTGGCTCACACACACTTCACGTGCTCTCTCAAAAAAAAAAGCCAAGTGTATATGACTTGTGGTTTCTAGAAATATAGTCTAGTCCACGGAATAAAGTGAACTCATTTGCAATCATAAGCAACTTTGTAGCACTATAAATGAAATCAGAGTTAAGAATAGGAGAGGACGGAGGAAAATGTTTCAGTCACCGTATTTTATGATGTTTCCATTTTCACTGTTCATTAAAATAGGCTTCCTGACAACTCTGTATACCAAATCTGAATATATACCAGGGTTAATACTTTTATCTGTTCTCCTGAATGAGGATAATTCATTCAAAGGCTTTGAAGTTAGGTAGACCTGAATTTGAATCTTTTGCTTTAATTTTCCAGCTAGAATATTTTTTTTGTTTTTCGTATTATGGTTTTACTTATATTTCTATTGAAACATACATATAACATTCTCAAAAATGTATGGCTCAATAGTTATCACAAAGCAAACACCTGGATAGTCATCCCTCAGAGCACAAAATAGAACTTTGCCAGCAGCCCTGAAGAACCTGTACCATGTCATGACCTTTCCAACTATTTCCCCTCCCTTCCTCCTTAAAAGTGCCCACTAGTGTTATTTTTAACTCAGTCTTTTAGTTTTGCCTGGTTTTGAAAGTCATAAGTTTTTAACATTCTTTACATATTATTGTGAATTTATGCATACATTTCTTTTTGGTATATACTTAGCTGTGGGTTTCCTAAGTCACCAGTGAGGAATGTATTCTTTTTGCCTAGGTAATGGGAAAACTGTCACTTTTCTCCAACTGTATTTCAGAACTCTTTTGCTCTGTATCTTCACTAACTGTTGGTATTGTCTAACTTTTAAAAAAATGTTTACTTATTTTGAGAGAGAGCACGAGTGGGGGAGGGAAGAGAGAGAATCCTAACCAGGCTCCACAATCACCATGGAGCCCAAATTGGGGCTCTATGACACTACCATGAGCTCACGACCTGAGCCAATATCAAGAGTTGGATGCTTAAGTGACTGAGCCACCCAGGTGCCCTGGTATTGTCTAACTTTAATTTTAGCTCTTCTGGTGACTGTTTGGTAGTATAGGATGTTAGTTTTAACTGGCATTTCCCAGTTACTAATAAGAGTAAGTTTTAATATATTTATTGGCTTAGGGTGTGTCTTTTAAAAGAGACTCTTAAGGCTTGAGAACAAGGCTTGAGGGTTGATGGGAGGTGGCGGAGAGGGGAAAGTGGGTGATGGGCATGGAGGAGGGCACTTGTTGGGATGAGCACTGTGTGTTGTATGGAAACCAATGTGACAATAAATTATATTTTTAAAAAATCTGTTCAAGTCTCGTGACTTCTTTTTTCTACTGGCATGATTCTGTTTTTCTTACTGAATTGTAGCAGTTCTTTATATATTCTGAATACAAAAGCTTTGTCAGCAAATATGTTCTCTCATTCTTTTCCTTGTGTTTCTATGATCATGTTTTGATTAATAGCATCTATTGGCTCTAGCTTATGAATCTTTATATGCTGTTAAGGACAAGTTTCTCTATATCAGTTTATAAAGATAATTTCCTACATTATCTTCCAGATTAGAAACTTTATTGTTTTATGTTTTATATTTTGATTTGGAATTGATTTACGTCTATTGCATGTGAGAAGGATCAAGTTTCTTTTTTTTTCTTACTGTTATCCCTTTGACCTGTTATCATTTATTGAAAAAATTGGGGGGACACCTGGGTGGCTCAGTCAGGTAAGTGTGTGACTCTTAATTTCGGCTCAGGTCATGATCTCACAGTTCATGGGTTCGAGCACTGCATCAGGCTCTTTGCTGATGGTGCACAGCCTGCTTGCGATTCTCTCTCTCACCCTGTCTCTCTGCCCTTCCCCCACTTGCACTGTCTCTCTTTCTCAAATAAACATTAAAAAAAAAGTATATATAAAACTGAATAGATAGGCTTTAAAAATGTTTTTCCCTATGTTTTGCAAACTTTATCATACATTGTACCCATAAATGCATTTTTCTCTTTCTGGACCGTGTATTCTGTTCAAGTGGCCTAATTGCGTATGTTGTCCCAAGACAACTATGTCTTGCTCTCTGATATAGCATGTTTTTCCATCTTTGTTTCCAGAGTGCATTGTTTATTCCTGGTCTTTGAATGTCCATATGAATTTTAGACAAGCTCTAGGTTTCCTACTGAAGAGTGACTAAATAAATACATTATAATTTTTATTACAATCTTATAGTTGCTAGATATGTTAAATGTGCAAATCAATTTAAGTTGATAATGGGAACGGTGATAATGTACATCCTTCTCCGTTGTTTATATGAGGGAAAGCTTTAATATTTCACCATTATATATGATGTATGTTTTGTATTTTTATCATATACTTATGAAGCTAAAGATGTTTCCTTTCATGACTAGACTGTTACAGGGTTTTATTAAAACATGAATGAAAGTTAAATTTGATCAAATAAATATCTTTCCTGAGTCTATTGAGACAATTTTTTTTTCTTCTGCTGTGTTAATTAGTTGAATCAACTGTTTAATTTTTGAATGATAAATGGATTTCACAATCCTGGAAAAGACATATAGTTACTATGTATTATCCTTTTTATGTGTAATTGGATATTATTTGCTAATCTTATTTAGGGTTTTTGTGTATAATTTTGGAATCTATTTTTGGCTTTAACTTTGGTATTAATACTATGTTTGGTACCATTAAATAAGTTTGGAAATGTTCATCATTCTCTCAAAAATTTTTATAAGATTAGCAATGTTTTTTCCTTAATATCTTGGCAGTATTTACCAGTAAAGCCATCTGGGTATTTTGGATAGAGTCTGAGTGAGTTATATTTTTTGGGGAATCTGTTCATCTAAATTTTAAAATCTATCAGCATGAAATTGTTTATCATATCCTTTTTTTTACTATTATGTGATGCCTAGGATCTGTAATGATGCCCCCTCTTTCATTCTGAAACTAGTATTATGTGCTACCATTTCTTTTTCTTCATTTGTCTCCGCATAGATTTAGAAAAACAAAGTTTTGTTCATTTATCCTATCCAGTTTATTCTTTTCTTCATGAAAATTTTTGCTCTTTAAAATTTCTTCCTTCCTATTATTTTGAGTTTATATTTCTATTTTATTTAAGTGTATGGGAAGGATACTTAACTCATTGATTTTTTTCAGTATTATTTTTACTTTTAACATATATGCCTTTATGACTATAAAGTTCTCTCTACACATGGCTTTAGCTGAATCTCATAAAGTTTGACAGATAGCGTTTACATTATAAACCCATTCAAAATATAATCTACTTTTAATTTTGACTTTTTCTGTGTGTTACTTGGAAAATGATTTCTTAGTTTCCGCACACATGAAGAATTAATCTTTTTTTATACTCATCTCTAGCTTCATAGTACTATGATTAGAAAACATAATCCAGAAGATTTGAAATCTTTTAAATATACTGAGACTTTTTTTATGTCTCCTAATACTTAAAGATATCACATCTATTGAGAAGAGTACTCTGTAATTGTTGGATGTAGTATGCTTTTAGTTCAAATTTGTTAATCGTGTTTTTCAAATCTTTGTTATCTTTACTGATTTTTGAGTGATTGTTCTATCGGTTATTGACAATGGTCTATTAAAATCTTATATAATATTTATGTACATACGTCTTGCAGTCCTGGACAACTTAATCCAATTTTCATAACTGAAGTGGCCTTCAGACTCTTTGCGTATTGGTCTATTTTTTAATTTATTCTTTTTATTTATCATAGGGTAGAGCTATGATAAATGGCGTGGTGAGGGTCCCAACCAAAGACAGATGAATTTACTAAGACCCTCCTTGTTTAGTGGCCCTGAATTCTAATTTTTGTCTCCACAGCATGATGAGACTATTAAAAGCTCTGCAAATCTTCTCAGCCACTGCCTTCTGGAGGTGCAGATACCCACACAGCTAAAACTATCCAACTATCAAACTTCTATTTTGGCCATTCTTCTCTCAGATCTTTGACTGTAATTCTTTAATGCCTTGTTGGCTCCCCCAGGGCTTTCATATATTCTATAAACATACTTTTCCTGCCTAATTGTTTTTTTTTTTAAAGTATCACTAGTCCTAATTATTACTCTTCCATCACCAGTAGCAGAAGTGCTGGTAAGGATGACTTTAGTAAGATGCTTAACCTAAGTCTCAGTTCACTTTTCTACAAAACGGAAATATATTACTACCTTTAAAATTTTCTAGGGTACACTTGGCATATAATAGTAACTCAGACTAGAATTATATTTGGCTTTATCCATACTTTATTTATTGAGAGATCTGATCTAGTCTGGTGGCTTTATATATCTACATACATTTGACAAGCCATATTTTGTTTCCTGACATCTCTTTTGATATTCTATCCTGTATTCATCATTTGCTGGTTGTTTTCAACTTGTTTGTACTGCCAATATCTCACACATAAAACAAATTCATCTAAATCAGCCTTTTTCTCAGTCATTTGCTCCCATAAATTTAGATAAATCTCTTCATGGTAACATAGTTTTTCGAGTTACTCAGGCCTCAAATCTTGAAGACAATATTTGCATCAACTTCATTGAATTATTCAGTCTCAAAAACCTGATCAGTTCTTAAAAATGTCTCTCACCATACTCTTAGTTCCAATGCATGAATGTTGTGAAACTTAGCCCCATATCTTTGGACTAGTTTAAACATTTCCTAATTCTTCCCTTTACTTCCAGATGCTCATGCATTGCTTCTATCCTGTAGTCAGGTCAGTTAATACAGAGGTCTCTTTTTTAATTTTTAATTTTTTTTTTATTTTAGAGAGAGAGAGTGCAAGTCGGGGAGAGGGGCAGAGGGAGAGAGAGAGAATCTTAAGCAGGCCCTATGCTCAGCAGAGCCTGACAAAGGACTCAACCCCACAACCCTGGGATTATGACCTGAGATGAAATCAAATTGCTCAACCAAGTGAGCCACCCAGCTGCCCCAATATAGTAGTCTTAATATACCATTTGATAGTATTATACTTTTCCCCAAAAGCCTTCCAGGAAGTCTGGTACACTCAAGAATTAATTCTAAGCCATTAGGTGGCATACAAGCCCTTCTATGATTTTATGTTAATTGACTCTCCCTTCAAATTTATTTCCAAACTACCTTCAGATGAAGTTTTCGCTTGGTACCTATCAATATATTCAATTCTTCAGGATGTAGGAGCTCCTCCTCTTTTTGCCTGTAATCACCAACTTAAAACCCTTTCTTCCTTCTCTCAACTGTTTTGAATGCTTCATACCACAAAATGCTAAATCACTTTGTACCATCTCTGTCAAATCTTCATGACTGTAGGCAATCGCTAACTTCCTCGGAAAATCTGTAACATCTATGGGAATGCAATGTGGTGCTTTGAGAGAATGCGCACATTAGAGTCAAATGAAGCTGAATTTTAAACTCTTTTCCAACTGCACAATCTTAACTTATGACTTGTCTGCAAAATGGAGTTAATACTAACTCTTTTGGAGAGCTTTTATAAAAATTACATAGGAATGTTATAAGCTGAACACAGTGTAAAGAATCTAGTAAGTAACAGTTGTTAACATAAGTGGTAGATGTTACTTCCATCATTATTGATAGTATTGATAGTATGACAGAAAATTAATTATGTCCTTTTTATTCTCAATTACCGTTTAAGTAGATATTCCATATATGCCACTGGAATGTAAAGTTCTTTGGAGTAAGAACCACATATATGCTTTTGCATATCTGGCATATAAGAAGTACTTGAAAATGTTTGTTGACTGATATGTTTACATACGAGTTACATAATGTTTTTAGGAATAGACTTGATGAATATTATTTTGGGTTGATAAAACATGTTACAGTTGTAAAAGATCTTCAGGGTCTGGTATAGTCTGACTAGAACCTGAACCAGTCCAGGTTTCATTTCTGAAGGTAGTCCCTGAAAAGTCTATAATTTCAGTGAACATATTGATTTTGCTCAACATATTGATTTTCCTCAACAACGTAAGCTGTCTTCTGTTGAGTAATCCAATCAAACGTGATTTGGCGCAAGAAAAAAGCAAGTGTGATGACAGGCAAAGATCTCAAATGGGGAGGGGAAAATCAATTTTAGTCATGGATGCAGGGGAATCAATATGTAGACCACCAGTCTTCAAATACACTTAAGTTTTTAAAGGAAATTGTAGTGATGATGACTACTATTTCTTTCTAAAAAGCCCGCAAGTACTGCTCTCTAATATGTAACCATTTAGAATTTCTGTACTTTTATTAGGGAATTTTAGAACATCACCAATCATGATTGGTGATCACTTAAGGAACACACACTACACACTCAACCATTTCATAAATCATAACACACCCCTACACACATATACACAAAGACAAATAAAGAAAAAGTACCCAACCTGGGCTGTGCCATTATAATACTTTCCAATCACAAAATGTCATCTAGGTCACCTTTTATTCTCTTTGACATTTAAGGAGCTAAACATGCCAACTACATATGCATAGCCTCATATTTTCATAAAACTGTGTAGATGTATTCACTACTCTGAAAAATTCATTTGCTAACTAACTGGCAAAGGTGATTTCTGAGATAGAACTCTCTAGAGACACTGAAGTTATAAGCTCAGGACAGTGAGATAGAGCCACATTCTTAAAAGTTTGCATAGCTCAATGTTTTTATTGTATGACTTTGCTTTCAGATGACTGGGATGTGGGAGAAAAAGAGGATTGCCACATAGTAGGTATAGGCAGTCACTACCCTCTGAGTGGTTTACTTTAAGAATTTTAAGGCAGATGTCTAGAAATGGGAATTCAATACATTATTTTTGTGTTCTTGTCCTCCCCCCAAGTTTTAATGTGGTTTACATCACCTAAGAGTTAGCTAATGGTAATTTTTTTAAAAAATGGGAAATTTATTTAGAAAGTAGAGAGAGACACACTAGAGAAATGAGGTTAATAGAAATGTTTGTGTATATGAAACCCCATACATTGGTTATAGGTTCTTCATAATCTTTTTTAGCAGTCCACACAAAGGGGGATTAATTACAGAATTCATCCAGAGTTTTCAAGAGATGTAAAATTGTCCTTGATTTTAAAACAAGTAAATTTCTTCCTACAATTTTTATAAAGGAGATATTACCTAATTTAATACATATTACAGTAACTTGAACATGGGTTTTGCGATAGCGCCTTCAATATACACAGTGATATGTAAAAGAAAAAAAATAATGAAAGGCAACTGTATAGAGAAGTTACAATATATATTCCAGGGAAAAAACTTTACATCTAATCATTATTTTCCAAAAGAATTCTATAAATCCTTTCTGATGTAGGATTGTGTTAGATTTCTGAGGTTAGTCCTGAAACTTTAGAATTTCTAAGCTCTTTAGCTCCTGAATCCAGGTAAGGTGTGACTGAAATTAGGGAAACAAGAATTAGGACTTCATAAAGATTTTGATAATAGAGTCTTCCATGATATTGCCAGGGAAAAATTCAGTTGAAAGAGAATGGTAAGGAAATGGCACTATTTGCCAGAGTGAGGACATTCAAAATCCCCTGTTATTCCTAGGACAATATTGTTACGATTTAGAAGCTCAAGACTCAAGGGGCGCCTGGGTGGCGCAGTCGGTTAAGTGTCCGACTTCAGCCAGGTCATGATCTCGCGATCCGTGAGTTTGAGCCCCGCGTCGGGCTCTGGGCTGATGGCTCAGAGCCTGGAGCCTGTTTCCGATTCTGTGTCTCCCTCTCTCTCTGCCCCTCCCCCGTTCATGCTCTGTCTCTCTCTGTCCCAAAAATAAAAATAAACGTGGAAAAAAAAATTAAAAAAAAAAAAAAAAAAAAGAAGCTCAAGACCCAAACCTGCTTTCCCATTTCCTTTCAAAAGTGCATGTTTCCCCACAGGCCACTAGGCAAATGCCCAGTTGAAGTAGGTCACTTTCCCTAAATAGGAACTAGTAGAAATCAATACTTTTTCTTTCTTAAATGTTCAGAGTATAGTAAAAATAATACACTTCATTTCATCATATTGATTTACCCCAGTTTTCTTCCACATACTCTCACATTTATAGATAACACTTAACACTTATATACTGTTTTCTAGTATTTTTCTCATTTATCTATGGGCTTTTTCTTCTTTTTTCTTGGATCGTTTAATTTTTGGTTACTACCATATCAGACAATCTGAGATAAAACTTCTTGTTGACAGTTAAAGAATAATTTTATTCCTATTACGGCATCTTGCATCATTATAAATTATTATAAAGATAAAATAGTGATCAGTTCAATGCTACAATACTGATATAAGAACCACATCAAGGCTGTGAAAACAATAAGATAAGGGTTCTTTAAAATTTTATCAGCCTATTGCTTTCACTTTTCTTATGGGAAGATACTTATTGTGATAATGTTTGTCTGGTTTTCACCATAAAATGTAAGTACTTGGAAAACAAAAATAACAATGTATAGCACACATTTAGTCAAAACTATCAAGATGTACACACAATACTGCTGAGCCTTGAACAACACAGGCTTTAGGGGTACTGACCTCCTGCAAAGTTGAAAATCTACACATAACTTTTGACTCCCCTAAAACTTAACCACTAATATCCTACTGTTGACCAGAAAGGAGCCTTACCAATAAAAAACATTGTTCAACACATATTTTGTATATGTATTACACACTGTATTCTTACAAAATACCTAACTTTTGTTTACCATTTTTGGTACTTCTAGGCTAATTTATCTGCAAATCTCTAACAAATTTTCCAGTACATTTATTGAAAAATCCTCATATATGAACCTGCTCAGTTCAAACCCATGTTGTTCAAGGGTCAACTGTGTTATTCAAGGGTCAAAAGTGTCATTCAAGAGTTAACTGTATTTTTCTTTTGTTAAACATTCACTGTCTCTTTTAGGATAATCTGCACTAGGTCTATTAATTTATATATTTCTGTAGAATGTGAAAGCCAAGGAAATAAAAGGTTTATTATGGTGGACAAACCCAGATCATAAAGAAAATTACAAAGAAATTGCCCAAATTACAAAGAAAAGTTACAGATAAATGGCACTCTTATAGTAATGCAAATTTTAATATAAAGATACTTTCTTAAGATTTGAAAATACGTAACACATCATTTTTAGCTGTGTGTTGATTTTGCACTTTGGTGATTGGAAAGTTCCCAAAGATCTTTGGTCTCTAAAAAATATGGCTTAAGTCTTTACTATATTGACTTTTGCTTTTAGAAAGTGAGAGACATAGGGAGTATGAAATGAAAGTAATAGCAATAATCATACAACTCCATCTCTTCCTTTGAGAGTATTTTTGTTCTATGTAACAAAACTCAAATCTCTACCAGGAAAAATAAAGAAAAACTTGAAAACTAATGGAGGAATACACCAAGTTTCTGGATGGAGTGGAAACACATGATAAAGAAATCAGTTTTTCCTAAATTCATTCAAGATGTCCAGAATCCCAGTCAAAATATTATAAAAAAGATGAATTTCCATTTTGGAAAATGACTAATCAGTGAATTTTTAAAACTTTAGGAAAGGGAAGGAAGAATGGCTTTCCTGAATGTTTAAATGATCAAACTATAGAAAAAAAAACTAGTCTAGTCCTGGTAAAAGAATGGAATAGATAAAAATAATACACAGGAAGATCAACAGACCAGAACATACTGCATAGTCCTACTACATAGGGATTAGTAAAACTAATACATTTTATTTACACAAAGAGATCTGTATCATTCTCTACTCTTTCTTGCAGTCTTTTAGGTGTTCTTGATTGCTTACTTCTTTAGTAAATGTTGTAGACAACTTTTCTTTAAGAATCCACACTGTGGGTATCAGTCCTTAGAACAGATTACTAGAAGTGACATAGACAAACCTATTTGAGGTTTATGGGATGCATTGTTAAACAACATTCCAAATATCATAATAGTTCTGCGTATGAGTTTTTATTTCATGGGACTGGGTGCTGTTTTACTGACTTGACACATAGGGGAAGATAGATATTGTCTCACCCATTTGCATCTTTTTGTTGTGGTGTTTACATAGATTGGTTCCTGGTTTTGTGGTGGTGATCATAACCTACCCCTAATGAAGCTGAAAGCCTGTGTGGTGGAGGACTCCAGAGAGGCATCTTGCAACTCATATTGTAGATAAATGACAGTCTGGCTCCACAAGTTCCCAGAAGGAGATGGGGCTCCTACTCTTGTGCCATGTTGTCCATTCCTAGTACAAGAGGGCTTCTGGTCTTGACTGCTCAGCTGCAGCAGATACGACATGTACTGTTTTACAAAAGGCAGGAACCCCACTCATTTAGAATAACCCTTTTGAGTGTTTCATTGAAACTTAAGCTGAACCTAATTCAGTTAAGATGAATACTCTTTGACCGGATGTAGGAACTTTACAAGATAAATGCGTATTTAAGGTAAGTAGAACGGTGATTTGTTGTGAAAGCGTTTTAAATCTTAATGTTACACACACCTACCCAGCCAGAAACACAGTTCCATACAGTCTGAGCTCTCTAGGGTTCTCTGAATGGCCCCAGAACTCTATTTTCCTCCTTTTACATATCATAATAACAGGAACCACTCTACGTCAAAACAATTACTGCCATTCTCTTCTATGAGGAAGGGTGAATGTGTAAAGAAATCAAAATATATTTGATTCGGAATGTATGGTTAATGCATACTCTAAATCAACATGAAATAATTTTGTAGAAGAAGAGTTCAAAAAAAGAAATGTTCTTTTTCCTGAATTTAACTAAAAGACTATGGAATTATTTTTATAAAACAGCAGGGAACCAGTCTTGCCTTTCTTAATTTTAGTGGGAGATATACACTTCCATTTTCTGGGGATACAAGACACGTTCCTCAGACACATGATTGTGTTTTTCACATTTAGTCTTTCTATTGACAAAAGCTACACTTTAAACCATCAGTAAACCCATTTTAAAATGCTTTTACCAAATTAGAACAAGAGGATATTACTCTGTGAACAATGGTAAAGGATTCTTTTATGACTGACATGCAACTTTATTTTTTATTTTCCCTTAACTGCAGTCAGTATATCATGCCAGAATACAGCCATCTAAATAGCCATGTAAACAGAATGCATGGCATCTAAACAACAGTAAAGTTACTTAATTTAAATCGATCTGATAAGAAATGACACTGTGTGCGTGTCAAATGAAAATATACAAAAATAGCTTTTTAAATAAAAAAGATAAGAACTATCAAATTTTAACCATTTTTAATAATGTCATAGATCAATTTTAGCAATAGGAAGCTTAAGAAACTTACTATGTCTAAGTAACAGAATTAATATAATTATACTATTATTGTTTCAAGTATTCCTGACACATAAAATATATTATAAAATTACAGCTTTCACCGATATTATTATATCAATCTTTCATACTCTTATGTAGATGTCAGAAGAGTGTATGTGTTAAGCTCAAATAGGGATTTCCCCAATAATTATGAAAGATATTCTTATAGGTACATTTTCAGGGGTCTTTAAAACAAAAATATTCAATATAACGTCTTTATTCATTCACTTGCTAGATTATACTCATTTGGAACATTCCTTCTTTCATTAGCATTATGACAGCCCGTAAAAAGACCTTCACATAAAACATAAATTCTACAACATATGGATATATTTCTCCACTTTCTAAATTTAATGTGTGACAGGGGAACAACAGAACATCAACATCACTGATTAAAAACAAATTTCATGGCAGTAAAATTTGCAGGGTTATGCTTAGATCAAATTTTATTTTATAGACAAACAAAATTTTGGATTAGTTTAAAAAAGAACAAGAGTGTCCGTCTCACCCTTCCTCCCTTCTGTAGTTAGAGTTCTATTTCTAAATGATCTGATTATACCACTTCCCTAGCAGAACACTTTTAATTCCAATGGATGAAACAGAGTCTCTTCAAGCTTCTTTCATGTTTTGTACCATCCACAGAGACTCATCTTCTCCAACTTTCCAAATACAAATTCTGCAGTGAAAAGTACAAATGTTTACAAGCTCCCAGATATCTTAAGTTTCTTCACACTTCTATGTTCCTGTAAGGCTGCTCTGAACTGAAAATATACTGACCTTCTTCAGAATCTTTATTTATCCTTTGAGTTAACACATAAGTCATCTTTTTTCTAAAGCCTTCAGTGACCCTCCAAGGTAGAAAGTAAACTCTACCTGCTCTGCCCCTTAGCACCCTCAATATATTTCAATTTTAGCATATGTGCTGCTGAAGTGAGCACCTGAATATATTTCTAGTTTAAAAATTATTGCATTGTTTAAACAATTTGATTACACATTTTCCCATCTCCAGCTAGCTGCCATTATTAATATGACTATCATCAGCATATACTACAATGCCTGAAAGGGAGCAGATACAGTAAATGTTGTGAAAGGAATGAATGGATCGATCCAGGTGGCAGACATGAAAATCTATGTTCAAACCAAGTCAAACTGTTGTTTATGAGATCAGAACTTCTCTAGAGGGTTCCAGCTCTCTCATCAAATACAGCCATTTCCTCGGTTATAGCTCCTAGAAAAGCCCAGACTAAATATTCATAAGGCATAAATTTCTCACTTAAAAATCCTGATGTAGCTCTGAATCAAAGTTGGCACTTTGGAATCTTAAGTTAAAAAATCATGAAGACATTTTGTGACATCATGTCATTTCTATCACGATCTCAGCAACAATTCCCTGCAATGTCAAAAGTTAGATGAGAAAATAATCCCATTTATAAATGCAACAAAAAGAGTTAAATACTAAGGAATAAACTTAACCATGGAGGTGAACACCTGTACTCTGCAAACTAAAAAACACTGATAAAAGAAACTGAAGATGACACAAACAACTGGAAAGATATATCATACTCAAGGATTCAAAAAATTAATACTGCTTAAATGTCCATATTGTCCAAAGCAATCACCAGATTCAATGCAATCCTTACCAAAACCAATGTCAATAGCATTTTTCACAGAACTAGAAAGTAATCCTAAAATCTGTATGGTGCCACAAAAGACCCTATAGCCAAAACAATCTTGAAAAACAAGAACAAAACTGAAGTATCACAATCCCAAATTTCAAGATATATTACAAAGCTACAGCAGTCAAAACAATATGGTACTAGAACAAAAACAGACATATAAATCAGTGGAGAAGAACAGAAAGTCCGGAAATAAACCCATGATCATATGCCCAATTAATCTTCAACAAAGAAGTCAAAAATATACACTGGGAAAATTCCCTTCAACAAATGGTGTTGGGAAAACTGGACAGCGACATGCAAAAGAATGAAACTGGTGTATTACACCATACACAAAATAAACTAAAAATGGATTAAACACTTAAATGTGAGACTTAAAGCCATAAAACTCCTTAAAGAAAACATAGGCAGTAATCTCTTAAATGTTGACCTTAGCAGTATTTTTCTAGATAGTCTCCTCAGGCAAGAGAAATGAAAGCAAAAATAAACTACTGGGATGACACAAAAATAAAAAGCTTTCACACAGTGAAGGAAACCATCAACAAACTAACAAGGCAACCTACTGAATAGGAAGAGATATTTGCAAATAATATAACTGATTAGGGGTTAATATCCAAAATATATAAAGAACTTATGAAACAACATCCCCAATACAAAGATTCTAATTAAAAGTGGACAGAGGATCTAAAAATACATGTTTCTAAAGAAGACATATAGATGACCAAGAGATACCTGAAAAAATGCTCATCACTAATTATCAGAGAAATTCAAATCAAAACCACAATGATCTATCACCTTACACTTGTTAGCATGGCTAGTATCAAAAAGACAAGAAATATCATGTGTTGCTTAGGATGTGGAGAAAAGGCAAACTTTGTGCACTGTTGGTGGAAAAGCAAATTGGTGCTGTCACTGTGGAAAACAGAAAGGAGAATTCTCAAAAACTTTAAAACAGGACTACCATATGATGCAGTAATTCCACTACTGGGTATTTACCACCCCACCGCCCCCCCCCCCGCCCAAAACTGAAAACACTAATTTCAAAATACATATGTACCCATATACGTATTACAGTATTATTCACAATAGCCAAGATATAGAAGCACTAGAGTATCCATCAAAAATGAAGGGATCAAGAAGGTATTATTGATACACACACACACACACACACACACACACCCACACGAATATTACTCAGCTATTAAAAAGAATGAAATCTTGCCATTTGCAATAACATGGATGGACCGAGAGGGTATTAAGCTAAGTGATATGAGCCAAAGAAAGAAAAATAAATATGACTTCATGGATATAAAGAATCTAAAAAAAAAACCCAAAAGAAAACAAACAAGCAAGCAAGCAAACAAACAGAAATGTATCCATAAATAGAACAAACTGATGGTTGCCAGAGGGAAGCATAGTGGGGGATGGATAAGATAGGTGAAGGGGAGTAGGAGATACAGGACTCTAGTTATGGAAGGAATTAAGTTATGGGGATAAATGGTGCAGCATGAGAAATACAGCGAATGGTATTGTTAACAGTGTTGTTTGTTGACAGATGGTGGTAGTGAGTATAGAAGCACAAACAGTTACAGAAGCGCTATGTTGTATACCTGAAACTAACGTAACATTGTATCAGCTGTAAGTCAATTAAAAATGTTTTACTATCAACTAAATAAAAAAAAGGTAGAAGAGAATAGGAATGAAAAAAAGATTTTGTAACAGTAGTGTCCAAAGAAAGAAAGAAACAAACAAACAGTGGTGGAGGCACTTTAGACACTCCAACATTCCTGTTGGCCTACTTGTGCTTTGTTAAGGACAAATGTTTTCTTAATCTAACATCAAGTGCTCTGCAGAGACAAAACAATTTTCTCTTCCTCCACCCAGAATGTCACCCTGCATTCTTTCAACTGAGAAGCCCGTAGAAATCAATTCATGTGGAAAAGCTTCATTACACCCTTTTTAAATATAATCTAGGGATTTTGCAAATATTTTCATAGACATGTTCATAAGGAAAATGGAGAGTGAAAACTTGTTTAGTGGTGAATTCTGGATGCATCTGGGAGTACAACCCAGGGAGCCACTCAGCCAAAGCAGGGACTTTCTAGTCTCCTTCTGTATCAGTTAGATCTCTTTGGGGATAAAAATAACAAAGAGACTTTAGTGCCTTAAAAAGATGTCTTTGGTAAATATTAAAAATGGCTCAGGTGAGGGTAGATTCAATAGCTCAAAAGACACCAATAAACACCTCCATCTCTGCTTTCTTCTACCTTTTAGGTGATCAACGTTAGGTAGTGATGCTGGACTGCTCCAGTGTTTCAGTTATTTCTGCACAAGTTCTTGGGTGTTTTCTTTCTTGCTAGCCCGGATTGGGTCATACGTTCAGCCTTAAAACTATCATTACAGCCGGGTAGAAGGGATACAGCTTTGGGAGATGGGAATAATCCTAGCAAGCCTTATGAATAGGTTTAGGGGATGGATGAATTCCTCAAAGAAAAATCAGAGGCACAGCTGATGATCGAAGAGAATGAATGAATGTTGAGGAGGCAAGTAACACGTGATTAACATATGTCTTAAGATTTTATACCAATTTAGCAATTTCTTTCGATCAAAGTTGTAAAATTTTAAGATATAAGATCAAAGATTTAAATATTTTACTGATTTGCTTAAACTTCTTTATCCCCTCCAGCCTATTGACAAAATTGAAAGTTAAGAAAAAGCACTGTATGTTATGGCTTTTCATACCTCATTCTCTGTTTCAACAACAGGTACCCCTGAAATAATAAATCTCAGATTGAGGATCACAGCTAAGCGGCATCTCCTCTTTTACTTCCTAGTGTGGAGTTTTGGTGATTTGGGGGTGGGGGGAAGATATATTTTCTCCAGCTCCCATGTAATGCAGTGATAAGTATCAGTGGTTTTGAGGTTCAAATATTACTACAAATTTCTTTTCTCATTATATTTAATTGCCATTCCATGAAACTTTGTCCGATTTTATGTAAGTCCAATTTCTGACTCTAGTCAGTAACTTGTTATCTTGCTAAGGAAAGAAAGACTATAATTTTCTTTGCATGACATATTTAGTGCAATTCTTACACCATACTAATAAAAAATGCACACTTAAAATCTACTTTAAAATTAATAGTAAATTGTCACAAGAATCAATTTTCAAACTTTCGTCACACTGAAATAATCTTAGCTCTCGTCACAAGACATTACTAGCTCAATACAAGTTTGAATCAATAGTATGTGTCAAGTGGAAAAAAGAAACATCAATTCAGAGATATATTTCCTTGATCTAAGAAACAGGTAAAAGATTTGCAATTATGGAATTTAACAAGTGAAACTGGTGATATGTTTTTCTATTATGGAATTTACTATTATATACTTATTATTTTCTGATATCTAGAAGAATAAATAGGCACATATTCCTTTAAGGCAATATAGATACATACAAACATATGCTGTGAAAATAAGTATACTTATTTAGTGAGGATATTATGAAAATAGACTAAATCATTTAATCGGTATAGGTAAGTAATAAAATTCCTATCCTTAGCCAAACAAAGAAAAAAGAACAATCTTTGTGCTGCGTTAACTTTTTCACTATTGAAGTCATCTGAGATGAATGATCATAACAGCAAATACTTAAAAGAGTTTTTATCATGTGTCAGGCACAGTTCTTACTGCTTAACATCTATTAACTCATGTTTACTCTACAACAATATTATGAGTAGGTAATTGTACTATTTGTATTTCACAGATGAGGAAACTTAGTCACAGGGGATTTAACTAACTTGCCAAAAAGAGTGGCAAAGTTAGCATCTGAACCTATACTCACTGTTTCAATGACTGGGCTCCAGAAAATTGAATCTCAACAAATAACAGTCTAATGATAAAATACTGTGAGAAGAATCCTCCAGATTATAGGATTTTATGAACATTCTATTTATTTTTTTCTTTTTATGCAAATGCAGTAGCTGTTTTGCTCTGGTGTTCTGGGACTTCAGCGTAATAGAATTTGAAGCCATATTGAGATGGTAATAGAGTGTGCAATTTGGTGTCATACTTTGTCTGACATCTGGCAGGCAAAGTTTGAATTTGCAGTGAGAGCAATAACAAAAATTTACTTAAGGAGAAACTGAGAGTCATTTTCTGAAAAGATGTGACATTTAGGGATAAAAGAAAGCAAGAAATCTGCCATGAATCAGAGACTTACTGACAATCTGTTATGTGAAACACAGCACTAAGAAATAGGTATACAAAGCTAAATTAGGCATGATCCTTGCCCCATAGTAAAGTATACAGAGGATAGTAGGCAACAGTAAAGTGTAAATAATCAAATTCTGTAAAATGTATAATGGTATAATAAACAGAAGGAAAGAAAAGGCAATTGCTAAAAGGGCTGGATGAAATTGGGGAGACATTCCGTGACTCGCAAATGACTTTGAACTTTATGTAGAAAAGCAGCAAACAGAAAGTCAACAAAAGATTTTAAGCAGCCAAATGACAAAATAAAGACAGGATTTATGGTGGTAGACCTACAATTCCAGAATAAGGAAAATCTTATGCAAAAACATGAGTTATCTCTTTAAAAACAAGTAACTTATGGTCACTTGTCAGCTCAAACCCTTCAATGGATTCTCATCTTAGAGTAAAAGACAAAGTCCCTAGATGGTCTCACTTCTTCATAAACTCTCTGACCTCATCCAGATTATTCTTCCCGTGATTCACTCTTCTCCAACCACACTGGCTGCCCTGTTGTTCCCCAGATTCAAAGGCAGTTCCTACCTCAGGATCTTGCATTTGGTGTTCCTTCTGGAAAGAATATTATATTCCCAGATTCTCAAAGGACTTACTTTTCCACTTCTTTTATGTCTCTTCACAAATGTCACTCTAACAGGACTGAACAAACTGTGGGGCTATGAATGAGGTGAGAAACACTGGAAAAACTAACTTTGGAGGAAAGATGATGAGTCTGGCTTTGTTACATGGTGATTTTGAAATGTCAGCAGGATGCAGTTGAGGTTTCCAGGTGTAGTTCTATAGCAGAAGGTTGAAAGGGAATGTTAACACTTAAGAAGCAAAGAAAAAAAATCTATATACCATATAGGAAACAGAACAAGTAGCCTGTGTAGATTAAATACATCTACAAATTCTGATGAGTACCTCCCATCAAAAGGTATAACTGATTCTACTATCCCTTGAATCTGGCTGGCCTTGCAACTTGCTGTGACCAAAGAATTTGGTCTAAGTGACCTTTTGATTGTTCCAGAACCCAGACATGAAGAGATCATTCATCTGTTTTGCCTTTTTGGGACAATGTCCTAAGATGACCTTGAAAATAAGCCAGTGTAGTCTACTGGACTATGAACGGATACATGGAGGAAAAACATGGTAACTTCATTGAAATTAATGAGGCCAACATGGACATCCCAGTCACTTACGCCTGCTCTCTGGCTGAATGCAGCTGCACCAGTGATCTCAAAACTGCCCAGCCAACCAACAGAATTGAGAAAAAAAAAACTTTTAATCATTAATGGTTTGTTATGTAGCATACATATCTGGCACAGAACTTAGTACCTAGAAATGGGGTGTCACTTGAACAAAAACCTAAAACATGGAGGGACGACTGTGAGACTTGTGGTGGGTAAAAGATGAGAGGAGGTGAGATGACATTTAATGGAAGCTGGAGAAAGAATCTCATATTACATACTGATGGAAAAGTTGGGAAAACAGGTACTTATGAAAACTTACAAAATAGAAAATGTATCTAAAGAACCTGTGGATACAGATAAGGATATTTTCAGGAAAAATGTTAAAAATGTCAATTCAATTTTCCTCTTGAGGATGAGATGCTATAGGGACAGAAATAAACGAAAGAGAGGTAAGAGTGTGCAAGTAGAATTTAGATAATGCCTTGATGTGTTGAAATGGAAAACAGAATGGTTTCTCACCCTTCATTCTCTGGCAGAAGATTTTCAGAGTAATAAATGGCCTAAGGTAAAAATCAATTTAAGGATGTAGCTAAAAATTCTTCGATAATACCTCAGAAATAGTTAAGTGATTCCTAGAAGATTCCCTCAGTCAGATAAAAGGGCTTCTAAAATCTTAAAGGCATTTTCCACAGCAGTCTCATACATGGTCCAAAGTAAAGACAGGCTTTTCTCAAAAACAAATTATATAAATTATGGATATTGCTTCTGGGGTACAGAGTGATCTCTAATGAGATCTGTAAGAAACCCAAACATTAAGTGTTGTATTGCTAAAAAACACTGCCAACTTGGTCTTAGAGAAACTGAAACAGTTCAAAATGAAAGAAAGGCCCCTGGGCTCTGTGATGTGTATGGGCGGGAGGCAGATTCAGACAGCTCCCTAGCTACAAATACAAGCCATTTCTTATAAAAAGGGAAAGACATCTATGGAAATTTGTTGTAAAGAAGAACCCAGAGTGAAGAACAAGAAGCCAAGGAGAATAATGGACTAAGGAACTACTTTCAGAGAACAGAAGTAGGCTGAGATCAAGGAATTTTCCCTGTCCCTGGTAAAGGGAGGATACTCTGGATTTCAGAACTGATGAAGACGAGACACTGCTGGACACTTCCTATTTTTCTCATTTTCGAGTGGGAGAAATCTATTTTGATTTTTGGTCTTTGTTACATCATTATATGTTGTATGTGTGGAGAGAATTAGTGGGAGATAGCTTGTCTTTCTCGTTAACAGGCCTTGATTCAAGACTAGCCACACCCTAGAAACAACAGAATTCCAGTTTCAATATGAAATCAGGTTCTTTGTGATAAGTAACATAAACCCACTATCTTAAAGGGAACTATTTTTTCAGAAATCACTTAGTACAAAGCAACATATTAGTATAGAATGAAATCTTAAAAAAAACATGTATATTTTTGGTTAAGGGAAAAAGGGCCCTATTTTTTGAAAATAAATTACCCGAATGATTCAAATTTGCATTGTGTCCAGAAATTAAAATGTCTTTCAACATGAAGGTCCTATTTTCTACGTTTTGACACCTTAAAAAATTCTGCAGACGTTCAGCTAAACTGAAAGATTCTGTAGGATAATATTATTTTCAAAAAAAAAAAAAGAAAGAAAGAAAAAGAAATGAAAGAAACAAGGGGCGCCTTGGTGGCTCAGTTGGTTGGGCGACCAACTTCAGCTCAGGTCATGATCTCAAGTTTGTGAGTTTAAGCCCTGCGTCAGGCTCTGTGCTGACAGCTGAGAGCTTGGAGCCTACTTTAGATTCTGTGTCTCCCCCTCTCTCTACCCCTCCCCTGCTCACTCTCTGTGTCTCTCTGTCTCTCAATAATAAATAAACATTTAAAAAATTAAAAAAAAAAAGAAATGAAAGAAACAAACAAAAAAAACCCCACAATAATCAAAAGAAGTTTGTAAACTCAAAACAAGGTTCCTGGATACAGGATTTAACTAGTCAGAAGAAAACTTAAGCATCGCAATAAAATACTTTTTTAGAAAACAGAAAGGATTGGAAATATACAAGTTAGGGACAAAAGCACTTAAACCTTTACCAAAAACATTTTAAAAATACTCTAATCCTATTATCCAAAATAATAATGTATTTTAGTGTATATGTAGTATGGTACTATGTGGAAAATACAAACTACAATTCTGTTTAAGATGGCAAGTTCTAGAATTCTGAGTTCATCAAACAATACTATGCATGACTTATATATATAAGACTGTTATATATACATATATATTACTTTGTATAATTTATTTTCTTTTTTCCTTTTTAAAAAATCTATGATTAAAGGGCAATAATGAATTATTTTGCGGTGCACAGAAGAGAATTTATGACAACGGCCTGAGAAGTAGGAAGGGAACCAGAGGAAAGTGAAATCAATGAAGTCACATGACAATAAAGTCTGACAGAGGAGATAAAAGCAGAGTTGAAGAAGCAAACAAGGGATAATGTAAGGGAAGAGAGGTATCTGTTGGGTTTAATAATTCAACTCCTGTCTAATTTGACTGAAAGGTGTCCTTTCCATCCATAGTGGCTTTTATTGACCCACCTTTGAATAAGGTGAGTGCCGTGAGGTTTTTAAGGCACCTGGCTACCTATGGTAAAGTGAAAGGGCTGTTGTGTTTTTTTTTTCTTATATTTGCCATTACAGGTAATAGCTAACACTCCGTGGGAAATTTATATCACATCTCATGAAGTGGTAAGTAAACTAGGCTTATTTAAATTTCATCAGAGTCTTGTGCTGATTCTCCCTTTGAAAAAGAAAATTCTTTATAAAACCCTACTCTTCGCCAAGAAATTTCTATGCAAAAGAACACTGGCTCAATCCAGATGGTTTCCTTACAAACAAAAAATAATTTTTACTAACAATATATCAAAATACACACACACACACACACACACACACACAACACCACAGATCAGGTTATCTTATGCTAGATTTTTTAAGGCCAAAATAAAACTGTGATTACTACAAACCAACAGTAAAGAATAGCCTCTTGCCTTAAATTTTCTAAAAAGCTATAGCAACTTTCTCCTTTACAACAAATTAGAGAACCTCAATGCAATTATAGGAAAAAAAACTCCTATCAACAGTATTAGATTATCCTAGTTGTAAAGTGACAGACCTTAGATTTAAGCATAACATCCAACCTAATTATATTTCAAACACATTAAATGGCATAGCATTCTCCAGGAAAGCAACTTCTTAGTTGACTTATTGCTTAAATTATAGAAAAACAATTCAGTTATAGGACATATTCTTGCATTTAAAAGATCAGCTTTTCCATGTAATGGCTGTATAATTTGTGTTAAAAAGTAGATGCCAATTCTACAGAGTGATCATGCTTTTGCAACTGTGTTCTTATCTAGCACGACAGACGTTTGAAGTGACCTGAACTCAGAGTTTTGCCCAAAATTTTAGAAGTCAATCTTATTTAGGTTAGCTTCCATTCTAAATTTATACAAATTTTAACTTGTTTTCATAACTCCTCCCATTTGTTTATTATGATGTTCTTGTCCATCATTGATAAATAATTACGACAAAATATAGCACAAAAGTTATTCTCCTGGTAGAAAGAACCAAAAATATTTATGAACACCCTCTTCAAGTTCTTAAAAAGGTATTCTAACATTTTCAAATATGAAACAATCTCAATGTCTGCTTCTTGATTGTTTTCAGATTTTTCAGCCTTCTGAAGTTCCATTAAAACTCAAGTAGAATTACTTGAATTTCACTGGGAAATTCAACAACCTCTTAAGAGACTGTGAATCCTCCCTCTCATTATTTTTCTGTTAGAATTTTCATGGGGCTAATACTTCTCTTAAAACTTTTGGTTCCAAATTCTGCCTCCTCTGTCTCAAAATTTATCAGTCATTCCTAGGGTGATCATACCACTTGCTCTACAAAGCAGGACACTTATTAGAACAAAGGGGTGGCATTAATAATGACCTCAAAAGCAGAGCCTGGGTGGCTCAGTCGGTTAAGAATCCTACTCTTGATTTCAGATCACATCATGATCTCAAAGTTCCTGGGATTGAGCCCTGGGTCAGAGTCTGTGCTGACAGCATGGGGCCTGCTTGGGATTCTTTCTCTCTCTCTCTCTCTCTCTCTCTCTCTCTCTCTCTCTGCCCCTCCCCGGTTGTTCTCACTCACGTGTGGACTCTCTCTCTCTCAAAATAAACCTAAAAAAAATTAATGACCTTAAGAAAATGGTACTGTCCTGAACAAACCAGTAAGATGGAATTACCTATTTCATGCCAAAGGGTATTTCTAGTTAGCTGTGGCCATCCTCAAGCTTTTTCTTCCTTGAGATCCTTACTCTCATTTCTTCCAGACCCTTCTCACATCCTTTTTTTTTTATAACCCCCAAACTCTGTGCCTCTCTCTCCATTCTGCCACAGGTAGCTTAAAAATTCTATTTATTTTGCAGAACTCAACTCTTATCGTTAAGGCAATGTAAAGAGTACTGCCCATTCGTCAACCAAAAAGGTTCCATCAAATCATTTCCCTAAACTGGAAAACCTGTATCTTTTAGGGCCGTCCTTCTCTAGTGTAAAAGACACAATTACCAGGTGTTAGGTTTTAGTACATACAACATGTACAACCCTTCCCACTTTAATTCAATCTCTTCCTCGACAATATTGTTGCACAGCTTGGAACTCCTACGATCCCTTTTACTGGACCTTTGCTCCCATCTCTCACAATTCTGCTGCCAATATCTCATTCCTGACTTTCAGTTGAATGATCTTGGGCACTAGCACTGTCTGGCTCATACAGAGAGCTAGAAGGTTCTGGGACCCACCTTCCTCCGTCCTCTAGCAGTTGTGAGCCAACAGTTGAGTGGTGTGAGTATTAAAAGCCCCACTTTTTTCCCCCTAAAGCCACAACCTTTGGGGTTTAAACTCCAGAGTATCTCCCCTAATCAAACTGAGTCTCTAGCTTTGTTGTTTTCCTGTGCAGAAGAGTTAACATAGCAGGCCCAACAGTGTTATCCTAAGATGGCCTTATTCACTAGGTTGACCCTTGGCTTATATCTGAGAACTTCAATTTCTGGAGGTCTCCATTATTTTCTAAATGAGAAGTGTTGATCACTGTACTGAAAGTATTTGCACAATGTGGTTTAGGTTGAACATGTGCTTTCCTTTTGGAGTATGGATGACTCCAGAAGATGACTATATGGCTGGTTCCTGACGTAAACTCTGAATACCTACGTAGGCTCAGAAGAGGTTACCTGAACACAGTGCTTCACAAGTGCTGACACAACGCATTGGTGAAAAAATTACGCACATCCTGTTTGACTCCATGGGGAGAGGAATCTTGGAAGCCTATGCCTGGTTTCTTCCAGACTTTTGCCCCATATGCCTATTCTCTTCACAGTTTTTGCTTTGTATTCTGTCACTGTAATAGATCAAAGCTGTGGGTATGTCTCTGTGTTGAGTTCTGTGAGTCCCTTTAGTGGGAGCAGTCTTGGGAACCCAAGACACATTACCTCTTCTCTATTTTGCTTCTTTATTCCCTCTCCTCTCACTGGTTTCTCCTGGGAGCACATCCTTAATAAACTGTGTGCATCAAATTCCTTGACCTGGCTTATGCTCCGAGGAGGATTTATGAATACTTTTAATTAGTCAAAATATTAGTCTCAACTATAACCTTTATAACTTTTCTCTCTATTCTTGGATTGCTCTGCTCCCCATCCTTTAACTCCTCATCCTACATACCTCTGTCGCTCTTCAGATTGTTATTCTTTAAAAAAAAATGTTTATTCATTTTGAGAAAGAGACAGTGTGTGCACATGCGCATGTGACAGTGTGCGAGCAGGGGAGGGGCAGAGAGAGAGTCCAAGACAGGCTCCATGCTGTCAGCACAAAGCCCGATGGGGGCTCAATCCCACAAACAGTAAGATCATCACCTGAACTGAAATCAAGAGTTGGACACCTAACCAAATGAGCCCACCCAGGTGCCCCCCTTTTCTTACTTTAGAGAGAGAATGCATGTACAAGTAGGGAAAAGGGACAGAGGGAGACAGAGAGAATCTTAAGCAGACTCCACACTCAACATGGAGTATGGAGTATGGAGCCCCATGTGGGGATGGATCCCATGTCTCTGGGATCATGACCTGAGCCAAAATCTGGAGTCAGCACTCAACTGACTGAGCCACCCAGGTGTCCCCAGACTTTTATTCATAATAAACATATATTTGGACAAATTAATTCAATGTTTATACAATTTATAAACTGGACACAGATTGTACTTCATGGTTTAAAATAAAATAGAGCAGTACCTCACACCATCTCTCCCAACACCGAGTCTTGCCTTCCAGAGGTCAGAATTTTCAATATTTTCTAGATATTTATTCCTGCATTTACCTCAAGATATTGAAATGATAACCCTTACATTAGTCTTACTACTGAATACATTGGAAAAAAGAAGTATGACATAAAGTACTCGGGAAATAAATAGTATGCAAGTATCCCTTTCCTCTACTCATATTTGGATGCATATCTTGTTCCAGAAGAAAGAAAAATTTCAGAAAGAGTAAGCAGTCACATGACAAGCCAGCCCTCTGGACATTAATATCATCGTTTCCCATCTTTGACAGTAGGTTCCTTTGGCATTTCTGATGATATGTAAAAGTGTTCCAAAAGACGTAGAAAAACTTAACTATAAAGGCTTTCTTTGAAACTAATCTCAACGTATTCTTAATCACAGGTCTTTTTTTAGCATTATCCAAATCCATTCAGTTTGCTTTGGTGCTGTGCTGGGGTAACAGATTTGGGTGTTAGGCTCCACCAAAACAATCCCTTTCTCATTTTACTACATTGGTTCATAAACTTCATTGCACATCAGAATGATCTAGGGAGCTTCATAAAAAAGCAGCTTTCTTTCTAAAAATAAGGGGCAGGATGCACCTAGGTGGCTCAGTCACTTGAGCATCTGATTCTTGATTTTGGCTCAGGTTATGATCCCAGGGTCATGAGATGAAGCCCCATTTCAAGCTCATTGAGCGTGGAGCTTTCTTAAAATTCTTTCTCTTTCTCTCCCTTTCTGTCTCTCCCTCTCCCCCCCGCCCCCCCCCCCCCCGCCTTGACCTTACCTCTCTACCCCATTTGTGTGGTCTCTCTCTATAAAATAAAACAAATGCAGCTTTCTGGCATTTGCCTCCACAGACTGAAATTCATTGGGTCTGTAGAGAAGACGACTTAGGAATCTGATTTTATAGTATACTTAAGGGGATTCTGGTACTGGGGGATCTAGAACACTGAAAAAATTGATCTAGAATTTCAAAGAGTAAACTAAAAAAAATTTGGATAAAATGAATACATACATATGTCCATATATCTTATATCCACTTATAAAGACTGGTAAATATCTAATATAACTGATGTAGTTATATGCCTCATTTGTATATGAGGCATTTGTTGGCAGATGTTCTTAATAACCCAATAGGTTTTAACCATAATGGCATGATATAATGGTGTGTTCTAGTCAAGTTTTGGATGGATGGAAAACATTTGTTGTTAATGACATTTAAACTCAGTTGGTTTTAATAAATAAAGTAGAGTGATTAAAGGTTATTCATATAATAATTACATTTTCATTTATTTACGTTTTGACAGGCTTTACCCAATGGAAGAGGAAGAAGTTGAGCCAGAGGCATACTGCTTCAAGAATAGCATAATATACTTTTAGGGCCTTGGCTGGTCACTGCTTTTTCAACTGTACCCTTAGGAGCTATGTAATGATGAATTCTATTGATTTCCTTCCACAAAAATATTGGTTTTTGGTTTCATGAAAATCTGAGTCAAGTATGAATGTGAGTCATAAATGTCAATGTCACTAGTTATATATTAACTGTTAATGATGCGGAGAAGAATAAGAAATGTAGCACAGGAGTTGTAGGCATTTTGAAACTGTTGAGATTCACTGCTTTACAAAGCAATACCAATAACAAAATACAAACTGTGGCTTTGAAATTCTGATATCTGAAATAGAGCACATAGTAAAGAAATATGGATGGCACTACTTTTTTTTTCAATAGAGGGGAGGGATATGTGGAAACAATATTGGCTTTACAGTCTCCTTAAGTAATTAATATGACAATGGATCTTCTTATACAAAAATAATGGAAAAATATTCCATGCTCATGGGTTGGAAGAACAAATTTGTTAAAATGTCTGTATTACCCAAACCAATCTACACATTCACTGCAATCCGTATCAAAATAGCACCAGCATTCTTCACAGAACTAGAGCAAACAATCCTAAAATTTGTATGGCACCACAAAAGACCCCAAAAAGCCAAAGTAATCCTGAAAAAGAAGACCAAGGCTGGAGGAATCACAGTTCCAGACTTCAGGCTGTATTACGGGCTGTAATCATCAAGACAGTATGGTACTGGCACAAAAACAGACACAATGATCAATGGAACAGAACAGAAAACCAGACATGGACCCAAAAATGTATGGCCAACTAATCTTTGACAAAGCAGGAAAGAATATCCAATGGAAAAAAATCTCTTTGGCAAACGGTGTTGGGAAAACTGGACAGAGACATGCAGAAGAATGAACCTGGACCACTTTCTTACACCCTATGTAAAAATAAACTCAAAATGAATGGAAGACCTAAACATAACACAGAAGTCATCAAAATCCTAGAGAGGAAAACAGACAACAACCTCTTTGACCTTGGCCAGAGCAACTTCTTACTTGACAAGTTTCCGGAGGCAAGGGAAATAAAAGCAAAAATGAACTAGTGGGAGCTCACCAAGATAAAAAGCTTCTGTATGGCAAAGGAAACAATCACCAAAACTAAAAGGCAACCAACAGAATGGGAGGAGATATTTGTAAATGACATAGCAGATAAAGGGTTAGTATCCAACATCTATACAGAAATTATTGAACTCAACACCCAAAAACAAATAATTCAGTGAAGAAATGGGCAAAAGACATGAATAGCCAATTTTCTGAAGAAGACATCCAGATGGCTAACAGACACATTAAAAAATTGCTCATCACTCATAATCAGGGAAATAGAAAACAAAACCACAATGAAATACTACCTCACGCCTGTGAGAATGGCTAAAATTAACTCGGGGAATGACAGATGTTGGTGAGGATGGGGGGAAAGAGGTAAACTTTTGTACTGGTGGCGGGAATGTGAACTCGTGCAGCCACTCTGGAAAACGGTATGGAGATTCCTCAAAAAATTAAAAATAGAACTACCCTAAGACTCAGCAATTGCACTACTAAGTGTCTATCCTAAGAATATGGGAGTGCTATTTCATAGGCACACTTGTACCCCAATGTTTATAGCAGTGCTATCGACAATAGCCAAAGTATGGAAAGAGCCCAAGTGTCCATCAATGGATGAATGGATAAAGAAGATGTGGTATATATACATAATGGAGTATTACTCAGTGATCCAAAGAATGAACTCCTGCCGTTTGCCACAATGTGGATGGAACTACAGTGTATTTAGGCTAAGCAAAATAAATTGGTCAGACAAAGACAAATATCATATGACTTCACTCATATGTGGAATTTAAGAAACAACAGATGAACATAAGGGAAGGGAAGTGAAAATAATATGAAAACAGGGAGAGAGACAAAACATATGAGACTCTTACATACAGAAAACAAAGTGAGGGTTGCTGGAAGGGTTTTGGGTGAGGGGATGGGCTAAGTGGGCAAGGGGCATTAAGGAGGATGCTTGTTGGGATGAGCACTGGGTGTTATACATAAGTGATGAACCACTAAATTCTATTCCTGAAATCATTATTACACTATATGTTAACTTGGAGGTAAATTAAAAAAAAATTTTTTTAAAGTAAAGACAAAAAAAAAAAAAAGACAACGGATCTTCTTCTTTTCCACTTTCAGCCTAACAGTCTTGTTCTTTTCTGTCTCTAACCAACCAATCTGTTGTTGTACCAACCAAGACTACCAAGAGTACTCTTGCCACACCAAATTTATACCTTTAAATAAAACATGCAAATTTCACAAAACCTGAAATAGGGCAGATTTTGCTTTTTCTTAAAGGCCCAACAAACTCTAGGATTTCTCTCCCTTCCAACCCCAAATCTCACCATCAGACCTTTTGAATAGTTCCTGTATTTGTGCTGAGAGATTAGGAATTGCTTTTCTGATGATCTTTAAATTATGAGTGGTAATTTTTTTCTATTACACATCAAGTGTTTATCTTTTTCTGTAAAATCTGTCTTCTGAGTTCTCTTTCATCTCCCATTTCTGCTTACGCCCTCTGTCTGTTAGAAAATCTATGTAAAATTCCTCCTGAGTGCTCTGAAAAACCCTCCCCAATTCTGCTCCTTGGAAGACAACTGGAAAGATGAACAATAATCAGCAGCAAACCCTAATGACTTTTGGAAGCCTGGACAAAGAATATTCCAGGGCAAAAAAATGGAGCCTTTCAATGCTTTGAGGTCATTAACAAAGTTGTGAAATTTGCGAGGAACGTGGGAGAAAAAAGGTCTTTTTATTATTTGCTAACATTCACAGGCTCTAATTCTTCATTTCCCTAGTTGAGCTTTAACTTAATTATAAAACAAAATCTATAGCCACAGCCAGGCCTAGAGGTAGAGTCTGTACAACTAATCAACTTTAATTCCCTGGGTTCGATTTAATTACAAAACAACATTTGGTGCAGCTGCTAAACACTTACCAGGTGACCACATGATAATACTGGAAGAGTATTTACAAGTCTCCAGCTTTTGCTCTATTCTACCAGCACAATTAGGTTTCAGCAATATATAAATTTGAGCAGCCTGTAGGGCTTATAATAATAAAGAATTTTCTTATACTAGTTGAGCCAGTTAAAATACTGAGTTGCACCATGACCAATTCATGTCAGCAAGTAAACTTGAATGATGAAACAGATGTCCTGATAAAGGACAGTAATAACAGATTGAATGTCAATAGTATGTTTTTTTTCTTAATTGATTTTTTTTGGGGAGACAGGAAAAGTGAAATCAGCGTATGTATACTGTGAGCTACCAATGTGCTTTTTGGGTTATAATGTACATTACTTTTATTCAATATAACTAGACATACATAACTCATTCTTCTGCTTGCTTTTTAGTGTTCCATAAGACAATTTAGGGGGTTATTACTTGTGCTACAAAATATTTTTTACCTGACAAAATTAAAATTAATCACTGATATGTTTAAAATAGCCAGTTCCTCCAGTATATTTAAAATATACTGAATTCATACAAACATCCAGGAAGATCAATGCATTAAGATCTGATTTTTCATTTGATAATATTTAGACAGAAGTGCCATGCACAATTAACTTTTTATTTTAATGTTTTTGTCATCTTTGTTCACTCAAATACACCTTTTACAATGTGTGGGATCACAGTTCCTCCCAAGGTGTATAGGGGGATAAGAAAAATTATTTGAATTTAGGCAAAAAAATAAGCAGTATCAGTAAGGGAGTTACCAGTGATACTGAAATAAATATGACCCGTACTGTTTTTACAGCAACTCAGAAAGAAGATAATACAGATTGCCATCTAATCCAAATAAACATCTGAAGTTGTGGGTAAGTGCAACAGAACACATTTCTTTTGCTTCTTCTCCCCATTAGATGTCAATCTTTTCTTTGCCTTTAGAGTGGAACTGGGTAAAAGCTAAAGAGAGGATGTATCATAGGTAATTATATCTATGAAAGGCAGAAAATCTAGAAAAAAGCAGAATGCATAAGATGCATCATAAAATTTCTGCAGCAATAATCCCCTTCCTCTGCCTTCAACCTCAAGTGCTGGTTTGAATTTTACCTAAGGCTGCCCCACATGACCATGCTGGACCCTGGACAAAGACAACACTATGCGTTTCAAAGTCGAAAGGCTAATTTCTCAGTACTAGCAGTGTCTGTCAGTGTCTTACCCCAGAGAGTATCTTTCTCTACTGAACAGTGACTGAGTCACAGGAGGAAACAATTCTGCTTGCTGGAAGAAAATAGGATGGAAGGAATTATGATGCTTACCAGATGTTCCACTGCCCCTGAGGGGGTACCAGAATGTTTCCGCATGTGCTGTAAACAGCATAAACTGTCAGATCATGGGGCCCTGGGGCTTGGTGCTCATGCTGCTCTGATGTGCAGAGTCATAGCACTCGAGAGTTGGAGGGACCCTTAGAGACGATTTTAGTCAAAGGTTTTAAACTATGGCGCAAGGAGTTCTAGGTTTCCTCAGTGTGGCTCAGAGATTACTGAAGATTAAGGGGGTCTCCCCAGAACAGTAGCAGTGTTCATGGAGAGAATGTAAAAATCTTGTAGTAGGATAACAACAAGACAGGATATTTTATCAAACAAAAAATCAGGTATGAAAGTCTACGGTAATTCCTGTACTTTGAGAAAGGAAACTTGTGGAAAATCACCATCCCAGTCGCTCTATGACATTCCTAGAGGTGAAGTCCCCAGAAACCAGGGGTTGTTTCCGGAAATCTAGGTTGCAAAAGGCCATGTGGTTCAGGAGTCTGTAAATTAAATTATTCCCCTAAGATTCAACATCAAGGCAGGAAATAAAGGCTTCTCGATTCAAGTCAACCAATTCTTATAATCCTTTATGTACATATCTATGGCGAATAAAAAAATACCACTTAGAAAAAGTTACCTTTCTATGCTTTAAAAAAAATTTTAATGTTTACTTATTTTTGAGAGAGAGAGAGAGAGCGAGCGAGCGAGAGAGAGAGCATGAGCGAGCAAGCAGGAGGACACAAGCAAGCGAGCACGAGCAGGGGAGGGATAGAGAGGAAGAGGGAGCCACAGATCCTAAGCAGGCTCCAGGCTCTGAGCTATCAGCACACAGCCTGGCCTGGGCTGGAATTCACAAACCCTGAGATCATGACCTGAGCCAAAGTCAGCCGCTTAACCAACGGAGCCACCCAGGTGCCCCTGTTTTTAAATGGCAATTTAATACTTTATTGCCTTGATGATGATATAATTCTTATTCTGTTACTGGCTTCCAAATTTAAAAAATACCGTGATTGTTCAAAGAACCTCCTCATTGCCTCCATTAGAGAGACAGAGAGAGGGAGAGACAGACAGAGATTAACTGAGAGAATGAGAAAAGGGGGAGAAAGAAAAGACAAGGAAAGGAAAGGAAAAGGAAGGAAGGAAGGAAGGAAGGAAGAAGGTTGGAAGGAAACAAAGAGGAGAAGGGAGAGAGAGAAGGGAAGATGGGAGGGAGGGGAAGAAACAAGGAAGAAACAGCTATTTCTGTGTTTGTAAATAGAGCCCATTATAATAAAGGGGTGTGAGATTTTAACATAAAGTAAGGCATAATCTCCAGGGTTAAAGAGACATTTGTAAAAGCAGGGTAGATACGCCTGCCTGACTCACCGTCACTGTTGATGCACACAACCTCCTGAACCTGAGTGCCTGGGCCACATTCCTTTCCATTGTCTGGTTCACAGTCTCCGAGCCTCACTGCTTTCCATTCATAGCAGGATGGCTCTTCACATGGAATGGCTTCCAGTAAGTGAGGGCAGTTCCCAGTGCCCCCAGAGCCTCCAGTGGGCTCATTGGTAATTCGCCGCTTCCTCAGTTTGAAACCTGAATTGTTGGGGAAGGAAGATATTTATTGCTTCTGTCATGGTTGAATATTTCAGAAGGCTGAACGAAAACTGGAGTGAAAGCTGGATGAGGGTAGAAGGTAGAAGTCAGATCTGCTTTAATCACTAGTGCATCCTCAAACTCTAGCTTAATGTGAGCTCTTTAATCATTTATTAAATGAATAAATAAATTAACAGAAGGGCCAAAGAGGGAAAGCAAGTAAAGCCATATAACTGTCATCTATCTCCTTCATAGGACGGGAGAGAGGTAGAGAGGCAGAAGAGAGAGACAGACAGACACACAGATAGAGAAAACACACATACACATACACAGAATGAATTTGGTTTTTTTGGAAAGTCTATAGTTATAAAATATTCAAAGAAACAATGAAATCTCAAGCTATTTGGAAGTATTCATGACTAACGTGCTATGACTTTGAATTCTTCAACACTATTGCATAATTAAATCTAAAAAGATACCTCTGAGAAGTTGGATGGTTCCAGATAAATTGTCTCTTTGAGACTTAGTTGATTTTAGATGCTCTGGAAATATGAACTAGTGATATAAAGCAACTGGGCTCTAAGGAGAAGTCTTCAGAATTGTGCCCTGTGCTTTAACAGTACCTAACTATAGTCCTTCTGGACAGTGCATAACAAAATTAATGTCTGTTTATTGCCATGTAAACATATTAAAATCACCAGCAAAATTAATAAGTCTGTTTATTACTATGTGAACATATTAGAATCACTGGAAGACTGTCTTTGAAAGGAAATAAGAAAATGTTTTCCATTACCAGATCATGTGAAAATTACCCCATCGTGTCCACCATATAAGAAACCGCTGCATTTATTCTAATCCTCATAAATACGTGATTTGCCTCATAAAAGCAATAGAGTTTTTTTTTCTTTACCTTCAAAGTAATAAGGACTTCTGTCTATTGAGAACTAGCTATGGATCAGGCATTGAAGTAAGTGCTTTATGTTTATTACCCCATCGATTCTTTAAAGAAAACATGGGTAGCAGATATTACATCCCTTTTACAGATAAGTGGACAAAGATTTAGATAATTAACTTCAGTTTTAATGTTCTGGTACCAACATCAGAGTAGGTTTATTCATCTTTTTGCAATCAATACGCTTTAGCCATTCTGGAAAATATCACAAATGAATAATCACAAGTAACACAGAGGAGCATTTTAAAATAATTCACATTTGACTCAACTGATAGGAGTTTTAAGCATGTCATGTTAATAGGACATACCTTTTTTGCCTTGCTGGTCATTACAGTTTTCGTAAGTACAAGGTCCCCAAGCTGACCAAGGTGACACCTCACATTCAATAGGACAGGGAATGTGACACAGCTGTGTAGTATTAGGAACAGGGCCAGTGCATGATTTCAAGTCCACTGGTTTTGAGGCTGTTTGGAGAAAAATACAGAGATCACTTAAGAATTAAACAAATTATTACGGTCAGCAAAATGATTTTTCTATGTGTGTGTAAGGAGAAGGACAAGTGCCACCAAGACATTATTCCACTGCTTCTTAGCTACATCCTAGAAAAAAAGGAGAAGGAATGGGGGGAAAAGGCAGTATAGTGTGATCCCCGGAAACTGGACTAGACGCCTTGGAGACTGGTTGATCTCCAGCTTTACCACTTATTAGCCATGTGATTAATAATGTCAAGACTAACTTTCCACATCAGTAAAATAATCCTTAAGGTTAACTGTATCTCTTAAATTGTATATTTAGATTCTAATTAAGTGGCATCTGCTTCAGAGGACTTAGGAAAGTGGGAGAGGGCCAATGACAATAATATATATGGAAAAAGTCTCCACCGCATGGCTTCTTCTGGATCAGTCTCCTTTCCATTTTGGTCCACAGAGAGCTAACCAGTAGATATAATAAAGAGCTCATGAAACCAATGTGGTGTCTCCCTCCCCCTCCAGCTAGAGGACTCACCAGATACTTCTCAGAACTTTTACAGTTTATATTATCTACCTATGTGATCCAAACCACAGAACTCTTAAGACAACTAATTTATAACTGACCATGTCTGTTCATAAGTTGACCAATGAACCCTATATCTTTTTTGCTTACCCTTGCTTCTCTTCTGTTTTGATGCCTGGAGTTTGGCTATTTTGTATAGGACACATTTGACAGTTAATGTCAAGATGTGTCCATACTTCTGGTTAAAAATGACTAAGAAAGAAACATATTTGAAGCTATATGGACAGCAGAAGAAAATCAAGTTTAGCAGTATATAATATATAGCTGTAGTTGCTTTTGTGTTATAAATTTTAAGAAGTAAATGTCTTAGACATTCCCTTTAATAAAAGCTAGTTGCTGCTTATGTCTGATAATTTGGAATGCCAACCCTTTCACAAAGGACTGAAATAAGGGAGGTCTTAGACAATTCTTATTCTCTTTATGTGAAGAACTATCAAATTCCAATCACATGGGTTACATTTAGAAGCTCATAGAGAAATTAAGATATTGTAAGCTATATTATCCTAACTTTTAAATAAACGTAAATATATTTGCTTGTAGTTTAAACTCTAAGGCTAACTGTAGGCATTGTACATTCCTCAACTTTCTGCAAGCACAAACACACATGATCATAAATGCTACCTGAAGGCCATTATAGTAACTCTTCTTTCTAAAATAGTTTTTCAGTACTGAAAATTACTCATAGATTTTAATTTTTCTTTTTCCTCCTAAGAGTGCTCACCTCTCTCTCCTCCCTCCTCTTACTCCTCCCGGACGCCACCCACTTGAGTGAAAATAAATGATTGGGGTACTCCTAATTTGCTTAGTATGGAGCACAATGAACATTCTCACTGAAGTTTATCAGAACCATTGCTACTATGTATCGTAACATCAGCCAAAGCCAAAAATGATTACTTTTATTGCTTTCCAACAGTGAACGTACCAGGCATGTTAATGACAGAAAATACAGAAATAAATGCTTCACTTCTTTGAACATAAAAAAAAACTTGACATCAATGATACATATTTCACATAAAATGAAAAAAAAATTAATATCCTCACAGGCATAAGACTTAATTTTATGTGTCAACTTGTCTGGAGAAAGGGATGCCCATAGAGCTGAAAAAACATTGTTTCTAGGTGTATCTGTGAGGATGTTGGTGGAAGAGATTAGCATTTGAATCAGTAGACCCAGTGAAGAAGACAGCCCTAACTGATGTGGGTGGAGCATTATTCAAACCATTGAAAGCCCAACAGAACAAAAAGGTGGACAATGGTGAAATCACTTTCTTTCTTTCTCAGCTGTGGAATGCATCTTCCCCTGCTCTTGGACATCAGAGTTACTGGTTCTGGAAAATGAGGAATTATACCAGTGACCTCATTCCCATAATTGTGGGAGCCATTTCCTATAACAAATCTCCTCATATATCTATACATATATCTTATTGGTCTGTTTCTCTAGAGAACCTTGGCTGATACAAGGCTACAGTATGTACAAAAACTCCTGTAACTGCAAATTAACATAAGCAATTTCTTCAGGTGTGGAATCTTTCAGACTATCATTTAAATTAGCTATTGTGTATATAATTAACTGAAAAGACTCCATTTTTTTCTTTCAATTGACTAAAAGTAACTTTAGAATTTAGTGTTATGATATTGTTTTGAAAATTATGGTTACTACTATGGAAACCAATTTGACAATAAACTTCATGTATTAAAAAAAGAAAATTATGGTTATTACAAAGGGAAGTCTACTTTTTTTGCAAAGTCTTCCTTAACTATGCAATTGTGAGGACTACTAGGGCCTGAAGAAGTATATTTTATATATAAGGTTGAACACTTTAGAAGGGAAACAGGTTTTATCAAGAAAACAGTATGAAACATTGTGTTTCTAATACCTGTTTGTTTGTTTTTTTATTTTAGCTTTTGGTGTATTTTGAATGAATCAAACAGAATAATCAGGAATAATAATGTTCTTGGGCTGTTAGAAATATGATGAATACAGGCTTGAGAAAGTATTGCTTAAAGCAACATAGTCTTCAGATTTATAAGCTAACCAAATCTATACTGAGATAGAGTTATTGAAAAATAACCTCAATTTTATAGATGCCTGTGTGAATATAAATATTTATACATATATCACATGGTTCACATATAGACGCTCACAGAGAAATTAAGATATTTTAAGCCTATATATATTTGTTGTGTATATGATTCTATTCCTTTGATGATTTTCATCACAGGTTTTTTTTTTGTGGTAAGTAGAGTATATTTAATGTTAATCAGAGATAAGAGCTAAGCTCCCAAAACTGTAAGTCAATTCTATTTTTGCCTATGAATTATTTGGAATTAATGTGATTCAATAAATGAAGTAAAGGACAGACAGACCCAGTAGAATGTACTGAATTCTAGTTTAATCTGTGAGATATAATTCATATAGTTCTGTATTACATTAATTCAGTATTTACTGCTCATCCCATATTCTCAAATTTTGAAATTTAAATTTCTTAGAATGGTTCCGTCATTACTCTTGTATAATTTTATCACTTAAAATATTGTTCATGCAGTGTAAGTTTCAAAGAACCTTTATTAATTTTTTTTTAAAAAGTCTTATTGCTGAGGCACCTGGGTGGCTCAGTCAGTTAAGTATCCGACTTCAGCTCAGGTCACGATCTCGCACAGTTTGTGAGTTTAAATCCTGCATCGGGCTCTGTGGTGACAGCTAAGAGCCTGGAGCTTGCTTTGGATTCTGTATCTCCCTCTCTCTCTGCCCCTCCCCTGCTCACACTCTGTCTGTCTGTCTCTCTCTCTCTCAAAAATAAACAAACATTACAAAAAAATCTTTTTTAAGTCTTATTGTTGATCTCTTGAAAATAAAGGAGACACTTTATTGTTTTCATATGATTTAAAGGGTATTCAATTATATGTACCTTGCATTCTTCAAGAGGTCATAAAAGAATGTCCAAACTTTTCTGGACTTAATAAAACAAAACAAAAAAAAATGAGACCAGTACATTTTTATAGGTCTGAAACATTTTTGTATTTTTATGTTTAGAGCATTACAATGGAAAAAATATTATAGGAAGTCAATTTAAGATATTTGTTTTCAGCAATGGGCCCAATGAAGCATTCTGAAGATACATCCACTGTATAACCCTTAAGAATAGCAAATATGACTTAAAATATTTTTTAAGTTTTATTTATTTATTTTGAGACAGAGAGCATGAGCAGGGGAGGGGCAGAGAGAATCCCAAGCAGGCTCCAGGCTAAGAGTGCGGAGCCAGACATGGGGCTTGAGCTCACGAACCATGACATCATGACCTGAGCCAAAATCAAGAGTCAGATGCTTACCCTACTGAGCTACCAGGTATTTGCCTCAGCAAATATGATTTTTAAAGCTAAGTATTTCAGGGGCACCTGGGTGGCCCATTCGGTTGTGTCCAACTTTGGCTCAGGTCATGATTTCACAGTTTGTGGGTTCGAGCCCTGCATTGGGCTCTGTGCTGAATGCTTGCTCAGAGCCTGTAACCTGCTTCAGATTCTGTGTCTCCTCTCTCCACCCTTCCTCCACTCATGCTCTGTCTCTCAAAAACTATAAATGTAAAAAAAATTTTTTTTCAGCTAAATATTTCATTCTGAGGTAATTACAGATTCACGTGACATTGTAACATCACAGAAATCCTATGTATCCTTTGCTAGTTACCACAATCGTCAGACATTACAAACCTACAGTATAATATCACAACCAGGATATTGACATCGATACAACCAGGAAAACCATGGAGAGATTCCAGTAACGCAGGTATAAGCAAGCCAAGGACTGCCTACAGTCCCTTTGTTTCTACTCTTAGGGAAAAAATATATTCAGTCTTTCACTACTAAGTACAATGTTGTCTATGTGTTTTCTTTAAAACAATTTTTTTAATGTAGATTTATTTTTGAAAGAGAAAAAGAGAGATAGAGTATGAGCAGGGGAGGAGCAGAGAGAGGGAGACAGAGAATCCGAAGCAGGCTCCAGGCTCTGAACGGTCAGCACAGAGCCCTAAGCGAAGGTTGAACTCATGAGCTGTGAGATCATGACCTGAAGTCGGATACTTAAATGACTGAGCCAACCAGGAACTCCTTGGTTACAGGTTTTGTTGGGTTTTTAAAATTTTTTTTACATTTATTTATTTTTGATAGAGAGAGACAGAGCACAAGCGGGGTAGGGGCAGAGAGAGGAGACAGAATCTGAAGCAGGCTCCAGGCTCTGAGCTGCCAGCACAGAGCCCGATGTGGGGCTCGAACTCACAAACCGCAAGATTATGCCCTGAGCCGAAGTTGTACTTTGACCCCTCTTTTTCTATTTTCTAGATAAATATAATCCATTTTATAATGAGCAAATTATGGTAGGTTGTGTTTTTCTCATTTTGAATTTTTGATCCCTTCCATTTAGTCTACACTGTCAAATTTATGTGTATAAAGTTGTGGTGTTTCCCCTGTTATTCTTTTGCTGGCTGTAAGGTCTATGGTGATATCCCATGTTAAATTCCTAATGTTTTTGATTTTTGTCTTTTCTTTTTATGTTATCAACCTTGCTGGAAGCTTCCATTTTAATGGTCTGTTCAAAGAATCAGCTATTTGTTTCATTGATTTTTCTTTATTACTTTTGTTTGCAATTTCATTGATCTCTGTTATTTTTATTCTTTCTTTCCTTCTGCTGGCTTTCAACTTTTTTTTCTTTTTCCTTGGTTTTTGAAGTGGGAGCTCAGATAATATTGATTTATGTCTTATCCTCTTTTCTAATGTAAGCATTTACTTTTATGAATTACTAGCTCAGCACTGCTTTAGCTGTATCACACAGATTTTGATATACTTTCATTTTCATTCAGTTCAAAGTATTTTGATTTTTCCTGAGATTCCTTTTCCACATATGGGTGAAGTGGGTCATTTATTTTCCAACTGTTTGAAGATTTTACTATTATCTTCCTGTGACAGAATTCTAATTTGATTCTAGTTGTGCTCAGAGAATACATTCTTGTATGATTTAAATGCTTTTAAATTTGTTGAGGTTTTATGACTCAGAATATGGTCTATCTTGGTATGTATTCTGCAGACACCTGAAGATGTATTCTGCTCCTATAGGATGGAGTGTTCTATAGATGTCCATTGGATTCTGTTGGAAGATGGTGTTATTCACTTCTCCTAAATGCTTAATGATTTTCTGCCCAGTTTTCTATTAAATATTGGGATTAGGATATTGTCATCCCTGATTTTAATTTTGAATTTTGTGTATGTTTTATAGTTCTATCAGTTTTTTGTCACATATTTTATAGTATATTGTTTAGTGAATACACATTTAGTGTTTGTCTTCTTGGTGTACTGACCTTTTTATCATTATATAATGTCCTTCTCTATTATTTTTCTTTTTATGCCTGATTGATCTAATACTAATATAGCACTCCTGCTTTTCTTTGGATAATATTTTCATGATATATTAATTTCTATCTTTTAATTTTTTTCAGTATTTATTTATTTTCCAATATATGAAAATTATTGTCAAATTGGTTTCCATACAACACCCTGTGCTCATCCCAAAAGGTGCCCTCCTCTATACCCATCACCCACCCTCCCCTCCCTCCCTCCCCCCATCAACCCTCAGTTTGTTCTCAGTTTTTAAGAGTCTCTCATGCTTTGGCTCTCTCCCACTCTAACCTCTTTTTTATTTTTTTTCCTTCCCCTTCCCCATGGGTTTCTGTTAAGTTTCTCAGGATCCACATAAGAGTGAAACCATATGGTATCTTTCTCTGTATGGCTTATTTCACTTAGCATCACACTCTCCAGTTCTATCCACATTGCTACAAAGGGCCGTATTTCATTCTTTCTCATTGCCATGTAGTACTCCATTGTGTATATAAACCACAATTTCTTTATCCGTTCATCAGTTGATGGACATTTAGGCTATTTCCATAATTTGGCTATTGTTGAGAGTGCTGCTATAAACATTGGGGTACAAGTGACCCTATGCATCAATACTCCTGTATCCCTTGGGTAAATTCCTAGCAGTGCTATTGCTGGGTCATAGGGTAGGTCTATTTTTAATTTTTTGAGGAACCTCCACATTGTTTTCCAGAGTGGCTGCACCAGTTTGCATTCACACCAACAGTGCAAGAGGGTTCCCGTTTCTCCACATCCTCTCCAGCATCTAGAGTCTCCTGATTTGTTCATTTTGGCCACTCTGACTGGTGTGAGGTGATATCTGAGTGTGGTTTTGATTTGTATTTCCCTGATGAGGAGCGACGTTGAGCATCTTTTCATGTGCCTGTTGGCCATCCAGATATCTTCTTTAGAGAAGTGTCTATTCATGTTTTCTGCCCATTTCTCCACTGGGTTATTTGTTTTTCGGGTGTGGAGTTTGGTGATCTCTTTATAGATTTTGGATACTAGCCCTTTGTCCGATATGTCATTTACAAATATCTGTTCCCATTCCGTTGGCTGCCTTTTAGTTTTGTTGGTTGTTTCCTTTGCTGTGCAGATGCTTTTTATCTTCATAAAGTCCCAGCAGTTAATTTTTGCTTTTAATTCCCTTGCCTTTGGGGATGTGTCAATTAAGAAATTGCTACGGCTGAGGTCAGAGAGGTCTTTTCCTGCTTCCTCCTCTAGGGTTTTGATGGTTTCCTGTCTCACATTCAGGTCCTTTATACATTTTGAGTTTATTTTTATGAATGGTGTGAGAAAGTGGTCTAGTTTCAATCTTCTGCATGTTGCTGTCCAATTCTCCCAGCACCATTTGTTAAAGAGACTGTCTTTTTTCCATTGGATGTTTTCTGCTTTGTCAAAGATTAGTTGGCCATACGTTTGTGGGTCTAGTTCTGGGGTTTCTATTCTATTCCATTGGTCTATGTGTCTATTTTTGTGCCAATACCATGCTGTCTTGATGATTACAGCTTTGTAGTAGAGGTCTGGGATTGTGATGCCTCCTGCTTTGGTCTTCTTCTTCACAATTACTTTGGCTATTTGGGGACTCTTGTGGTTCCATATGAATTTTAGGATTGCTTGTTCTAGCTTTGAGAAGAATGCTGGTGCAATTTTGATGGGATTGCATTGAATGTGTAGATAGCTTTGGGTAGTATTGACATTTTGACAATATTTATTCTTCCAATCCATGAGCACGGAATGTTTTTCAATTTCTTTATATCTTCTTCAATTTCCTTCATAAGCTTTCTAGAGTTTTCAGCACACAGATCTTTTACATCTTTGGTTAGATTTATTCCTAGGTATTTTATGCTTCTTGGTGCAATTGTGAATGGGATCAGTTTCTTTATTTGTCTTTCTCTTGCTTCATTATTAGTGTATAAGAATGCAACTGATTTCTGTACATTGATTTTGTACCCCGCAACTTTGCTAAATTCATGTATCAGTTCTAGCAGACTTTTGGTGGAGTCTATCGGATTTCCCATGTATAATATCATGTCATCTGCAAAAAGTGAAAGCTTGACTTCATCTTTGCCAATTTTGATGCCTTTGATTTCCTTTTGTTGTCTGATTGCTGACGCTAGAACTTCCAACACTATGTTAAACAACAGCGGTGAGAGTGGACATCCCTGTCGTGTTCCTGATCTCAGGGAAAAAGCTCTCAGTTTTTCCCCATTGAGGATGATGTGAGCTGTGGGCTTTTCATAAATGGCTTTTATGATCTTTAAGTATGTTCCTTCTATCCTGACTTTCTGAAGGTTATTTAGAAAGGGTGCTGAATTTTGTCAAAGGCCTTTTCTGCATCGATTGACAGGATCATATGGTTCTGACCTTTTCCTTTATTAATGTGATGTATCACGTTGATTGATTTGTGAATTCCTGCATCCCAGGAATGAATCCCACTTGATCATGGTGAATAATTCTTTTTATATGCTGTTGAATTCAATTTGCTAGTATCTTAGTGAGAATTTTTGCATCCATATTCATCAGGGATATTGGCCTGTAGTTCTCTTTTTTTACTGGGTCTCTGTCTGGTTTGGGAATCAAAGTAATACTGGCTTCATAGATGAGTCTGGAAGTTTTCCTTCCCTTTCTATTTCTTGGAATAGCTTGAGAAGGATAGGTAATATCTCTGCTTTAAACGTCTGGTAGAACTCCCCTGGGAAGCCATCTGGTCCTGGACTCTTATTTGTTGGGAGATTTTTGATGACTGATTCAATTTCTTTGCTGGTTATGGGTCTGTTCAAGCTTTCAATTTCCTCCTGATTGAGTTTTGGAAGGGTGTGGGTGTTTAGGAATTTGTCCATTTCTTCCAGATTGTCCAGTTGGCATATAATTTTTCATAGTATTCCCTGATAATTGCTTGTATCTCTGAGGGATTGGTTGTAATCATTCCATTTTCATTCATGATTTTATCTATTTGGGTCATATCCCTTTTCTTTTTGAGAAGCCTGGCTAGAGGTTTATCAATTTTGTTTATTTTTTTCAAAAAACCAACTCTTGGTTTTGTTGATCTGCTCTACAGTTTTTTTAGATTCTATATTGTTTATTTCTGATCTTTATTATTTCTCTTCTTCTGCTGGGTTTAGGCTGCCTTTGCTGTTCTGCTTCTATTTCCTTTAGGTGTGCTGTTAGATTTTGTATTGGGGATTTTTCTTGTTTCTTGAGATAGGCCTGGATTGCAATGTATTTTCCTCTCAGGACTGCCTTCGCTGCGTCCCAAAGCATTTGGATTGTTGTATTTTCATTTTCGTTTGTTCATATATTTTTTAATTTCTTCTCTAATTGCCTGGTTGACCCACTCATTCTTTAGTAGGGTGTTCTTTAACCTCCATGCTTTTAGAGGTTTTCCAGACATTTTCCTGTAGTTGATTTCAAGCTTCATAGCATTGTGGTCTGAAAGTATGCATGGTATGATTGCAATTCTTGTAAACTTATGAAGGGCTGTTTTGTGACCCAGTAAGTGATCTATCTTGGAGAATGTTCCATGTGCACTCGAGAAGAAAGTATATTCTGTGGCTTTGGGATGCAGAGTTCTAAATATATCCGTCAAGTCCATCTGATCCAATGTATCATTCAGGGCCCTTGTTTCTTTATTGACCGTGTGTCTAGATGATCTATCCATTTCTGTAAGTGGAGTGTTAAAGTCCCCTGCAATGACCACATTCTTATCAATAAGGTTGCTTATGTTTGTGAGTAACTGTTTTATATATTTGGGGGCTCCCGTATTCGGTGCATAGACATTTATAATTGTTAGCTCTTCCTGATGGATAGACCCTGTGATTATTATATAATGCCCTTCTTCATCTCTTGTTACAGCCTTTAATTTAAAGTCTAGTTTGTCTGATATAAGTATGGCTACTCCAGCTTTTTGACTTCCAGTGGCATGATAAATAGTTCTCCATCCCCTCACTCTCAATCTGAAGGTGTCCTCAGGTCTGAAATGAGTCTCTTGTAGACAACAAATAGATGGGTCTTGTTTTTTTATCCATTCTGATACCCTATGTCTTTTGGTTGGCGCATTTAATCCATTTACATTCAGTGTTATTATAGAAAGATACGGGTTTAGAGTCATTGTGATGTCCATAGGTTTCATGCTTGTAGCGATGTCTCTGGTACTTTGTCTCACAGGATCCCCCTTAGGATCTCTTGTAGGGCTGGTTTAGTGGTGACGAATTCCTTCAGTTTTTGTTTGTTTGGGAAGACCTTTATGTCTCCTTGTATTCTAAATGACAGACTTGCTGGATAAAGGATTCTCAGCTGCATATTTTTTCTGTTCATCACATTGAAAATCTCCTGCCATTCCTTTCTGGCCTGCCAAGTTTCAGTAGAGAGATCGGCCACAAGTCTTATAGGTCTCCCTTTATATGTTAGAGCACGTTTATCTCTAGCTGCTTTCAGAATTTTCTCTTTATCCTTGTATTTTGCCAGTTTCACTATATGTTGTGCAGAAGATCGATTCAAGTGACGTCTGAAGGGAGTTCTCTGTGCCTCTTGGATTTCAATGCCCTTTTCCTTCCCCAGATCAGGGAAGTTCTCAGCTATTATTTCTTCAAGTACCCCTTCAGCACCTTTCCCTCTCTCTTCCTCCTCTGGAATACCAATTATGTGTATATTATTTCTCTTTAGTGCATCACTTAGCTCTCTAATTTTCCCCTCATACTCCTGGAGTTTTTTATCTCTTTTTCTCAACTTCTTCTTTTTCCATAATTTTATCTTCTAATTCACCTATTCTCTCCTCTGCCTCTTCAATCCGAGCCGTGGTTGTCTCCATTTTATTTTGCAGCTCATTGATAGTGTTTTTTAGCTCCTCCTGGCTGTTCCTGAGTCCCTTGATCTCTGTGGCAAGAGATTCTCTGCTGTCCTTTATACTGTTTTCAAGCCCAGCGATTAATTTTATGACTATTATTCTAAATTCACTTTCTGTTATATTGTTTAAATCATTTTTGATCAGTTCATTAGCTGTCCTTATTTCCTGGACGTTTTTCTGAGGGGAATTCTTCTGTTTCATCATTTTGGATAGTCTCTCGAGTGGTGCGGGACTGCGGGGCACTTCCCCTGTGCTGTCTTGAATAACTTGCATAGGTGGGTGGAGCCGCAGTCAGACCTGATGTCTGCCCCCAGCCCACCGCTGGGGCCACAGTCAGACTGGTGTGTGCCTTCTATTCCCTTCTCCTAGGGGCTGGATTCACTGTGGGGTGGCGTGGCCCTCTGGGCTACTTCCACACTGCCAGGCTTGTGGTGCTGGGGATCTGGCATATTAGCTGGGGTGGATCGGCAAGGTGCACAGGGTTGGGAGGGGCAGGCTCAGCTGGCTTTTCCTTGGGAGATCCGCTTCGGGAGGGGCCCTGTGGCACCAGGAGGGGGTCAGACCCTCCGGAGCAATGGATCCGCAGAAGCACAGTGTTGGGTGTTTTCGTGGTACAAGCAAGTTCCCTGGCAGGAACTGGTTCCCTTTGGGATTTTGGCTGGGGAATGGGCGAGGGAGATGGCGCTGGCGAGCGCCTATGTTCCCCGCCAAGCTGCGCTCTGTCGTCTGGGGCCCACCAACTCTCCCTCCCGTTGTCCTCCAGCCCTCCCATTCTCTGAGCAGAGCTGTTAGCTTATAACCTTCCAGATGTTAAGTCCCGCTTGCTGTCAGAACACACTCCATCCGGCCCCTCTGCTTTTGCAAGCCAGACTCGGGGGCTCTGCTTGGCCGGGGGCTGCCCCTCTGCCCCAGCTCCCTCCCGCCAGTCCGTGCAGCGCGCACCGCCTCTCCGCCCTTCCTACCCTCTTCCATGGGCCTCTCGTCTGCGCTTGGCTCCGGAGACTCCGTTCTGCTAGTCTTCTGGTGGTTTTCTGGGTCAGTTAGGCAGGTGTAGGTGGAATCTAAGTGATCAGCAGGACGCGTGGTAAGCCCAGCGTCCTCCTACGCCGCCATCTTCCCCAGGTCTCTCTATCTTTTAATTTTAATCTGGGTATACTGTCAGAGTTGAGGTGCATTTCTTGCAGAACATGTATAGTTGGGTCATATTTTTTAATCCACTCTACCAACTGGTATCTTTTTTCCCATTACATGTTATTTTTTTTTCCTAGATACAGAATAATTTTAACCTTTATATTGCATTAGAAACAATTTATAATATAGCAAATTGTAACAATTATATTGCATTAGAGCAGAGATTTGTTAAAGAATTTTAAAAATTTGTACCCACTGGTATTTCTAGATTGCTGGCTTCCTTCTCTCCAAGTCTGAGATATGAGAGGCAGAAAGTATCACCTTGCTGCTTCTTGGGTCTTAAGATTTCTAGCTTGTCTGCCCTTTCCCCTCCAACTTTCAGAGTTGTCTTATGATTTGTTTACTATGTATTAGGAAAAAATGACATTTCCTCTACTTTCCTGGAAGCAGAAGCCTATATGTTATTTAAAAATAAAACATTTCAATTTTACAACTGGGATCACAAGAAAGGAAAATTCTCAAAAGATTCTCCAAATCCATAGCATGAACTCAATATGGTACTAGAGTCCTAAAGCTGGGGTCTTCTGTGGGGCATTATTGATCCCAGGTCACATAACTTTTGGTTTAATGGCCTTGCAGGAGGCCTAGAATTGCATATCTACAGTTCTTTAATTATCAGGAAAAAAGGAGACATTTTCAGACAGAAATGAAAATTTAACTATTATAGACCATCATTAAAGAAATTTCCAAAGGACTTATTTCTCATAAAAAGGAACATGAATACAGAAATAGGGTCTTAGATGCCAGATGGAATGGCAATCAAAGAAAATATTACATGCGAGTAAAAGTATATGTTGAATGTAAAAACATAATTATAATGATTAAATAGGGGAATGTAGTAGAATAATGGTCCCCCAAAGATTCAATGCCTTAGTCTTTGGAATTCGTGAATATAATTATCCTGATGGAAAAAAAGGACTTCATAGATATGATTCAGGTTTCAAACCTTGGGATGAGGAAATCATTCTGGATTATCCAGGCAGGCCCAATCTAGCCACAGGAGTCCTTAAAAGCAGAGACCCTTTCCCAAATGGGTCAGAAAGATGAGATGGAAGAAAGAGAAGAAATTCAAATGAAGGGAGGTACCTGAGTTGCCACTGATGACTCTGAAGGGAGTGGGGAAGAGCCAAGGGATATGAGTGGCCTCTAGAAGAACAGTTCCCAGATGGACAACCAGCAAGGAAATGGAGAATTTGGTATTCCAACGGCATGGCACTAAATTCTGCCAACAACCCAAGATGAAGAAGGAAAAAGATCCTCCCCTAGAGCACCTAGAAAGAAATGTATCTCCCGTAAGCCCTTGAACTTTGGCTTGGAGAGACCCATGAAAGACTTGCGATCTACAGAACTTTAAGATAAGGTGTTAAGTTTGTGGTAATCTATTATGGTAGCAATACAAAACTAATAAAGAGAGTTATAAGGCACAAGACAGAACTAAAATACAAGGCTACATAACATGTAGGTTGGTGTAGCCTTTAGAAAGGTAAATACATTATATAGACTGTATTCATTTGAGTCTGTACCTTGATATTTTAAAGTAATCTCTTTATATAAATAGGATAAGGATGTATAACTTCCAAACCTAGGGAAACAATGTAATAACAAGAAAAGTATTGCAATAAATTCAAAAGAAGCCAAGAAAGGAAAAACAAAGCCAGTCACAGAAAAAGTGGAACAGAGTAAGATGGAGGAAATGAATGCAAAAGACTAAAATTTTAACCAGTAAAAGCCAAAGACTATCAGACTGAACAGAAAAGTTAAATCTGAAATGACATTTATATCCACTAGTTTGTCAAAAATTTCAAAGTCTGACAATATCAAGTGCTGGAGGAGATGTAAAGCAGCCAGAATAGTTAAACACTGCCGGAAGAAATCTAAGTTATTTAACCATTTTAGAAAATAACTTGGAAGTTTTAACTATGGCTGAAGATGAGCATACTACTAGTTATATACCCTGGAAAATATCATGCATTTATCTGAATAAATATTGATAAGAATTATCATTGAAACACTGTTTATAATTGCAAATATTTATTATTGCAGAAATAACTCAAGTGTCCACCAAGGGAACAAACAGTAAATTAGGCTTGCCCACACTATATAACACTATACAGAAGTGGAAACAAATGAACTAGAACACAATCATCAATATGATTTAACAAATATATCAAAAAAGTGAAGAAAGAAAGTTTAAGAATATATACTAAATGATACCATCCGTATAAGATTTAAAAAAAAAACAAGCAATATCATCATGTGTTGAGATAAATACATAAGTCTGGGAAATAGGAGAAAAACCACTATGGTCCATCTGGTACTTTTAGGTGGGTCTTTATTTTTTTTGGAGCTAGCCTGGCACTCAGAGCTATGCCATGGTGTTCTCTTGGACATAAAGAATTTCACACAGCATCAACTTATGTGGTCATTCCAGACTATGATGGAGTAAGACAAAAAATAAGACTACTTAATTTGTCTAAGTAAAAACAAGGTCACTATGATAACCATAAAAAATATCAAACATTCCCTTCTCTGAGCTAGTATGAGTGAGTTCTGCCTTTTTTTTTAAAGTCAGTTATAGCTTTAGCCTCCCTCCCGATTTTCCTCTTTCCAAATAACATTTATCAAGATAACCTGTCACAGAATTATCCTTGCTTCCTTATAGCATTTAATCCAGAGCAAAGTTCGCTTATTTCTCTTAAAAATCACTTAACTATGGAGAACAAACAGAGGGTTAGTTACTTTAAGGGTTGTGGGAGGGGGGATGGGCTAAATGGGTAAGGGGCATTAAGGAATCTACCCTGAAATCATTGTTGCACTATATGCTAACTAATTTGGATGTAAATTAAAAAAAAGAAAAAAGAAAAAGAAAAAAAAATCACTTAAGTGACCTAAATCCTATAATAACTGCTTTCTGACACTCTTACTGAGATGCCCGTGGTATGGGTTCTTTATCACTCAGGGAGTAATAAATCCAACTTGTTCAAATACAGGTGTGTCCCTGGTAGTCTATGGCTAAAGAGTGTAGACAAGGCAATACATAAAGAAAAACAAAGAATATTAAACATCAAATTAGAATAGGAGTTCTAGTTGTGGATAGAATGGGATGTATTTATTTAATAACAAATGCTTACTGGTTTTTACAAGTGCTAAGCCATGAACTTAAAAAGTCTTAAAACGTACTTAACAAAGACTAACTTCTTTAATTCTTACAAAACTCTATGGGAGAATTTCAATTATCCCCATGTGGGGGAAGGAATAATTATCCCCTAAATGGGGAAACTAAGTATGGAGAGGAGAGGTTAAGGAACTTTCCCCAAAGTCACTAAGTTAGGAAATTGTAGATTTTGTATTTATATCCAGGAAGTTGGGCGCCTTCGGTGTGTATCTCAAACTACTACTCCCTATCATCTTGGAAGGATGCAGGAGGGAGTTTCGATTATATATATATCTATATAAATACAGACACACGCTTGCTAATATATTTGAAACAGACTGGAATGAATTAGAAATATAGTTAATGGAGATTATGAAATAGTGTGTGTCATTTTAACATAATAATATAATAAAGCTACCAAAGTAATACAGCATCAACTCTGGTAGCCTAGCAGTGAAAATTATTCTGACTTTTGTGTGTCAGTTGGGAATAAAAACTAAATTTCTATCAAGAACATCCTGTCCAATTAAATTACTATTAAAATGAAATGTTCTGCATTTATACTGATAACAAGAACAGATACTTCTACTGAATGTACCAAATTAATTTTTTAATCCTCACAGCAATATCATGACATAGGTACAATTGTAATCTCAAAATTCTAAGATGAGGAAACTGAGGAACAGATTAAGTACTTTGCCTAAGATCACACAGCTAGTTAATGGCATTTGACATTTGATTTCAGAGGCTGTGCTCTTATCCTCTCTGCTATACTATGACATGGCAATTACTAGAAGCCATGTTCTTCCCCCATTTCTTACCTCAACTTCCAGAAGTCTAATATGAAGGGTGCCTTGACTAGAAAATGCAGTGAGTTCTTAAACAGCCTATTTTGTTATTGTTGTGAGGGGTAACTGAAGGAATTGGGAATACTGGTAATACTCATCTGGAAAATGAATCCTCAGTATTTTAATAAGAAACAGTTTAGATTGTTATCCATTTCTAACAGTGAATTTTTTTAAACTAAATAATTTTTGTTCTAATGCCAAAATATATGCCACATGTGTGTTTTTAACTGTTTTTCACCGTGGAAATACATAATTGGATTCTCAAAATATTTTAAATAAGAGATCTCATACTTAGTCTACTTAAGACCTATTTGTAAAATAATATGCCTTTTATGTAGTCATTCAAAAGATATATTAGAGTTCAACGGTTGAAAAAACACGCAATAGTTTAATAATTCATTTATTCATGTAGGAAAACAGCGGAGCATTTTAGGCATTCAAAATCTCCTGATGTTGCATTTATTACCCATTGTCTTCCCTGAAAACCCACCTTTTTCTTGAAATAGCATTGCTTCTTTGAACAACCTTATTTGAGTGCTAGGTCACAATTACAAAGAAATTCTCTTGGATTTAAGTCTTAATTTCTGTATAGGAACTGACAAGAGACTCCGAAGACTTAAAAATAAAATCAGTTACAAGATGCTTTCCTTTTCGTTGTTATTCTGTTGTTCAGTCAGTTAAAATAAGTATTAAATGCCTTCTCTGTGTATCGCCCTACAACTGTGTTAGGAACCACATACCAAAGGGTGCTGTAGGGCCAACAACAGTGTCAACAGTGATTTTTTAAATTTTTCTTAAGTATTATAAATGTGTTGTAGTAATTTAAGGTATATTTAACCAAAGCAGTTTTAGTTCCAAGAAGGTTGATTGAACCCACCTCCCTGTCACCTACAAGCACTATACTCTCAAGAACTGATGTCAAACAAATAAAGAAAGCTTCTATTTTGAAAATTAATCAAGTTCTACATGTAACAGTGATTATGCTTAAAGTTTTTTGAAGATATTCTTGTATATTATTCACAGACATTTCTTTTATCTTTTTCAGACTGATATATTTATGGGGACATAAATTCCATCAATTTCTTTTTAATAATATAGGGCACTGTTTTTAAGATAATACCTTTATTCTTTGATCAATTTTGAAACTATATTTAAAACAATGGTTGACAATTATGTCTCAGCATTTAATGTGCTTCAAAGCTCACTGCCAGTCCTTTCTGGCTATGGTTAAGTCAGATTGGGCTATTGTTTTTGATAAATCTTTTCTTATATTAAACCAAGACATTACACAGATCTTCCCTGATGTACCCTGTTATGTTCTCAATGAATCCAACGTAAGTTGAAAATACCAATAAGCCAAGAAAGCATTTAATACATCTAACCTATCAAGCATCATAGCTTACTCAGCCTAGCCTACCTGAAACATGCTTAGAACATTTATATTAGCCTACAGTTTATTTTATAATAAAGTGTTGAATATCTCATTCATTTTACTGAATACTAAAAGTGAAACACAGAATGGTTGTAGGTGTATTGGCTGTTGACCTTCATGATCATGTGGCTGACTGGGAGCTGCAGCTTGCTGCTACTGCCTAGCATCATGAGAGAATATCATAGCACATACTGCTATCCGTGAAAAAAAAATAAAAATTCTAAATTCCAAGTCCATTTTCTACTGAGTATATATCACTTCGCAGCACCACAGATCTGAAAAATCCTAGGTTGAACCATACTGAGTCAAGGACCATCTGTACAGTTTTATAAAGCTAACGTGATAGTTCTTGAGATCATTTTCTGCATCATAATTAATTCTACAGTAACCAACAGACTCATCACCTCTCCTGTGCAATTCATAAATGGATAGCTTGCTTCTTCTTTGTGCTTGTGTCTGCTGCTTGGATAATCTCTTGAATTATGTTTAGATCACAAATCACAATATCTGACTGAGGTCATAAAGCATTAAATTTTTTTTCTTACATTAGACTATTTCAGAGGTCCCTGTATTTGGAATTGTAGTACTTTTACAGAGGCCTCTTGACTTTTTCTGTTTGGTTATTATTGGGGAGGTAAAGAAGGTCTAGGCTTGCTCCATTTTGGTTTCTAGTCAAGTGGAAGTTACAGGGGGTTCATTTCATAAATTTAGATGAGGTTCTTCCAAAATATTCCAATGAAAGGTATTTAGGTCCTGATTAAAAATAAGAGGAGAGTATCTCTCTTTCTTGTTTCTCAGTTGAATATTCTGATTTTATCTTGTCAATTATGGGTGTTGAGGAGACTGATGGTGGGGAAGGAGCTAGCACATGAACACGCTGTGCTGTAAAAGGTATGGACAGACCTCTCAGAAACCACTTTCTCTGTAAAGAGCTCAACACACACTGCAGCTGGTTTGCTCTCCAATGCTACCTATTAGCAGAGTCAGGAGGGCACTGAGTGATGGACCTATTACTGCTCTTGTCTCCAGCCTTTGCTCTGCTGGGTTGGGGTCAGCGTCTCCGCCTACCTTTTTCAGAGACTCCACTCATTGACATAGGGGTTGTTCCTTTGCCTTGAGGCCCCTGTTCCTCCAATCTTCTATTGATATCATCTTAGCAAATACAAACTCCTTTAAGGATTTAGCTTCTAGATGGGCTCTCTCCTTGTTTCCAGAGCTGATGCCATTTTTCTCTATTTGTATGTTCCATTGGTCATTTTAGGGACTTAGAAAAAGAGGTCCACATGCCTATGCTCACAATGCCATATTTCCTGGAAAAAAACTACTGTCATGTCTTGACTCCAATAAAACAGAACAGTGCTATCTTTTTAAGTATTTATAGGAACAAACATATGTCACCTAATTTCTCTGAGTGACCCTGATTCATATAAGATAAGAATATTTAAAAATACATGAGATTGTTCAAAATATGCATCTTCATAGCAGTGCCAATCATGTTAAGATTTAAATTTCACAAACTGTATCAACAGCTTGACAAAGACCTCACTCTCCTACTACAAAGATGTACCATCTGCTCCAACATTGCAAATATGCAGTCAGGTTCTCCCCTTTTTAAAACAGGACACGTTGTAGCACTGTCTATGTAAAACTCACCCTGAAATCTCCCAACAAAACGTTATTGCTGACTTAAATCCCCACTTACAATGTCCTTAACTTGGAAAGTAACATTAATGGATAGTATAAATTAAAAAAAGCAGTTTGGTACTTGTATGTTATCAAAATACAATGACAGAGAATCTTAGCAGTTAGAATTTCAAAGAATTGCAACATTTGTTTCAAAGCGAGTAATGAAAAGAATTGAAATATCCAATCATATAAGGTCTGTAACCAGCTCCACATATTTGCTATAAATATTATTCTGATGACCAAATGTATTGGTCAGCTAGGGAGGCCGTAACAAAATACCACAGCCTAAGTGGCTTAAGTAGCAGAAGTTTATATTCTGACAATTCTAGAGGCTTGAAGTCTAAGATCAAGGTAGTGAAGAGTAGAGGTGTGGCAAGAATTGCAAACAACTGCCTTCTTGTTGTGTCCTCACCTGGCCCTTTCTCTGTGTGCACACATCTCTGGTGTGTCTTCCTCTTCTTGCAAGGACACACTCCTAGTGGATTCAGGTTCCACTCATTTGACTTCATTTAACCTTAATTACCTCTTTACAGGCCCTGTCTCCAAAAAAAGTCACAATGGGGGTTAGGACCTCAGCATGTGATTGGGGGGGGGGGGCACAGTTCAGTCCATAACATCAAGCTTGATGGAATATTAAAGAGAGGAATAATTTGCAAATAATGACTTAAATGAAGTCCAGTGTGAGACCATATTCACTGCCGTATCTTATCCACTCTTCCCTGTTCTTCTGGAGGAAAAATCTACACTGAACTTGCACTCATTCAAGTTTTTCCACAGCAGATTGCTGCTGCTATTACTATCTGACCACACCTTACTTAGAAGCAGACCAAGGTAAATATCTCCAGTCTGAGACTTTGTTTTTCCTGGAAATTTCCATTATATTCTCAAAATCTCCATGTATAGAATTCTAAGTATAGAACCCGATTTCCCAATCGTTGTGTAGACAGATGAACTTTCCAAAAGTTTTTAGAGAAGTTTTAAGACTTCTCCTTCTAATGTCTTGGAGTTAAAAAATAAAATACAACCTGGAACAAGCAGGTAATGACTAAAAGCATGATTTGTGGGGAGCCCTGAGCTGTAACATCAACACTGTTTACTCCAACAAATGAACCATTGTTGTAATGAGCTACTTGGTTCCAGGCCCAACCAGGTTTTCTGGTCCATCTAGTTATTTTTACCTATGTCAGTTCTGATTCCAAATCTAGTTAATGTTCTCTATTTAATCCTTTGTAATTATTCTTCAATTTCTTCTTATACTTTGTCAGGATCTGGTCTGTCTCATGAATATTTACTTAATTAACTCACCAACAAATGTTTACTGAGCATCTACTATGCACAAGGAGCATACTGTACACATGGGGTGCTTAGGATTTAGTAGACAATAAAACAGAGAAAAGTGCCCGCTGTCTTGTAACTGGCATTCTCATAAAGGGAGTAGGGAAAGAGTAGATGAACCAGAAGCTTTATAACTAACAACTGACATAGAATGGTATAAGACAAAAAGTCCTATGAAAAAAGAAAAAAAAAAAAGAGCAGAAGAAGGGGGTGTGGGAGTATGTGTGTGGGAGGTCGGATACAATTTTAAACGGGAGGGTCACATCTAGTCTCTTTGAGAGAGAAACATTTGAGACCAGGCTGGAAGGAGAGGACAGAGCTAGCCAAGCAAATCTCTGTGGAAAAAGCATTCCAGGACAGCAAAGGAAGCTGGTGTGACTGCAGTGGAAGGAGCAAGAGGCAGAGGAGTCGGAGATGGGAGAGAGGACAGGGAGGCTGACTTTTATCAGGAGTGAAGCCCAGCATTGATGCAGGGCTTGCAGAAGAATGACACAGCCTGCCTTCAGATGTAAAAGACTGCTCTGCGGCCATATGCAGAATCAAGTGTGGGGGTGACATGGGACACAGGAATACCTATTAGGAAGCTATTGCGATAAATAAGTCAGGCAAGAGATCCCGGTCCAGGCCAGGGGGTGGAAGTGGAGATGAAGCTGTCAGATAAATATTGAAGGATGAACATGAAAAGATGCTCAAGATCCTCAGGGAAATACAAATCAAAACCACACCTGCCAGAATGGTAAAATGAACAACTCAGGAAACAAAAGATGGTGGACAGGATGTGGAGAAAGAGGAACAGTTTTGCACCGCTGGCAGGAATGCAAACTGGTGCAGTCATTCTGGAAAACAGTATGGAGGTTCCTCAAAAAATAAAAAATAGAACTACCCTAAGACCCAGCAATTACACTATGAGGTATTTATCCAAAAGATATAACAATTCTGATTCAAAGGGGCACATGTACCCCAATGTTTATAGCAGCACTATCAACATTAGCCAAAGTATGGAGGGAGCCTAAATGTCCATCGACTTATGTGTACACACACACACACACACGTACACACAATGGAGTATTACTTGGCAGTCAAAAAGAATGAAATCTTGCCATTTGCAACTACATGGATGGAACTAAAGCGCATTATGCTAATGAAGTGAAATAAGTCAGTCAGAGAAAGATAAGTATCATATGACTTCACTCGTTTGTGGAATTTAAGGAATAAAACAGATGAGCATAAGGAAAGGGAAAAAAGTAAGGCAAAAAGAGACAGGGAGGGAAACCATAAAAGACTCGTAAATATAGAGAGCAAACTGGGGGTGGCTGGGGGGGGGGTGTTGGGTAGGGGGGGTGGGCTAAATGGGTGATGGTCATTAAGGAGGTCACTTCTTAGGATGAGCCCTCGCAAGTGATGAATCACTAAATTCTACTCCTGAAATCATTATTGCACTACATGTTAACTTGGATCTAAATAAAATTTAAAAATTAAAAAAAAAAAAAAAAGAGGCAATCAAGTTAAAAAAATGTTGAAGGGACAGCCAGAAGAACGTCCTGAGGAATCAGTTGTGGGAGTCAAAGAGAGAAGAACCAAAAATGACCCCAAAGATTTTGGTCAAAGCAACCAATGCCTAGCCCTTTGCTGTCACTGTGTTGTTTCTCCTTGTCCTTGAGCACTTAGACCGTGATCACTCTATTCTCTCATAAGGCTCACTCAGAAGATCAGGGTCCTGTGCTCTATACATTTCAATTGCCAGAACTTCTCTCCATTCCTTCTCCCTGCACCTCCATTGTTGCCCTGCACTGCTCCACCTCCAATTAATCTACCCATTCCTGAAGATGCCAGCTGAATCAGCAGATGTGGACTAAATGTCTGCATTTAACATTCAAACAATAGAGTTTGTGACGCTTCTAGGGTCTGCTATAGCATGAGGGCTGTTAACACTAACCTACCTTACTCATGGTAAGATGTGTGAAAGTGATGGTAAGATTCTTTGAAAAAGAATTCTTAAAAAAAATAGCAGTAACATTTCTGAGATTGAATTCTAGCATGTATTTCTTTTTTTTTTTAATTTTTAAAAATGTTTATTTATTTTTGACAGAGAAAGACAGAGCATGAGCAGGGCAGGGGCAGAGAAAGAGGGCGACACAGAATCCAAAGCAGGCTCCAGGCTCTAAGCTGTCAGCACAGAGCCCGACGCGGGGCTCAAACTCACAGACCACGAGCTCATGACCTGAGCCGAAGTCAGACGCTCAACCGACTGAGCCACCCAGGTGCCCCATAGCATGTATTTCTTAAAAACAAACATAAAAGGTCAAACGTGAATGAGTCACAACATTACCTGTTGGAGACCATCATCAATGTAGCCTTAGAACTTTCTGGAATGTAACAAATTTACTTGTTTCTGAGTCAGCGGAGCAGAAATCATGATTTTCGTGATCCATGCTTAACCTTGCAACAGTGACTTTCTGATTTTCAGGGCATGTAACAATTACTGGTGGTGATGGGGGATAAGGACAAGGGTTGTTTTAAGGAAGTGGACTCCTGGGTACCATCCTTGTAAATTCCAATTCACCATACTTGGATTGAAACCTAGGAATAACCTAGGAATATACATTTTCCATAAACACTTGAGCTGATTCTGATGCAAGCAATGCTCAAACCATCCTTCAAGAGACACAGCTAAGCAGGATTGGAGCCGAAGCCAATCACAAAATGCCATAGCACTGTGGCACTAAATGCTTACCTTTTAGAAAATGTTATGCACGTATCAGAACAGAGCTGCACACGCTTTGGTAAAGAATTGCTTGCTATTGCTTTTGGGCCATAAGAATATTAAGAATTATTTCTCTAGTGGTATTTTATTTTTCCTATTGGTGACATATTTCTTCTTGAACATTTTTCTAAGCCTAAATCCACATTTTTATTTATGGCAGCCTATAAACTGAGTTTGGATACTTTCCCCAAGCATACATTATATTCTTTTAAAATAAAACTGCTTAGAACAAAGATACTGGAGATTCAAAAACACCTGCCGTTGCAGATCTCAAACCCCACTAGGAAATCCATCTGGAGGTTTGATATTGGTGATCTTCCTGTCTCACTTTTGTGGTCTGATAAAACTGCGTCTTTGGGAGAAGGATTAAACTGTAGGAAAAAGAAAGGGGATTGACTGAGAAAGATCCTTAAAACAGGTTAGCTTGTATATTTTACGTATTAACCCCTTACAAGTATGTGGTTTGCAAAGACTTGCTCCCGTTCAGTAGATTGGCTTTTCATTTTGCTGATGATTTATTTTGCTGTGCAGATGTTTTTTAGTTTGATGTAGTTCCCCCTGCTTTTAGTGTCAAATCCAAAAAATCATCACCACAACTAATATCAAAGAGTTTATCCTGTTTTGTTGTAAGAGTTTTATGGTTTCAGGTCTTATCATTAAGGTCTTTAATTCATTTTGAGCTGAATTTTTATTAGTTATTAATGAACCCTTCTTACATTTTATCTTATGGGTTTTAACTTTTTAATCTCAGCTTTAGGTCTTTTACATTTACGTTTTTTCCAATTTCTAGCCTACTACAGTCACCCCAAATCTTACTCATTTTACTTTTTCATTTTCATTTTTTATCTTAATGGAATTTTAAGTATTGTATTTATTACCTCATTACTTTTTCTCTAAATCTTTTTTTGCAATTTAAAAACTCTAATCTCTCCTACTATTATTTTTAAGTTCCTTGTTCTCATATATTTCAGATTTTTCCCCTCTGGAGAGCAAAAAATGAGAGAACCTAGAGCTATTTATGTGGGATAAGGTCTTCATCTTTTACTTTGCTGACTTTCTGTTTATTCCCAAAGCATCTCTGTTTTCAAAAAACGGAATGGACTTGGTTTTTCATATTACATGTCATCCAAAGTTTACATGAAGAGCTATATGTTTTAAAATCCATTGGGTCTGACAGAGAGAATCACTGAATGTGGAGGAAAAACCATATCAGCATTACAACCCACGCAAGGAGGGATTGTAGGCAAAGGGGTGGGGGAGGGCTTTAAGCTTCTGGCTTCACCTTCATGCGAGGCAGGTGACATACAATCTCAAAAGAACTTTGGAGAGGATATTTGGGACCAAATCCAAAACTAGGTATCTGGTCTCACGTGTATTCAGCTTGGTCCTTGTGTTCTCATGTCAAAATAATTTCTGTCTCTGTTCTTGATGGATTCATCAAAGGACCCTCTTGGCTGCAGCTTTTCTCAGCTCCAGTCTCTGGTCAGAGAAGAATTTTCTTATGGGCTCAGCTGCATTCCAGTTAGGAGGCCACATTAATTTGTGAAGACTGGTATGAGATCAGCTGGTACATAATACATCTGAAAAGTCACAAATATAAGAAAGGAAGAAGCTGGTCTTTCCTCAAGGCTATGGGTTTGGTTCTAGTGGCTAAAGCTCTTTGGAACTGAGGAAATGGTGGAGGCTCCACAGATCCTTAATTTATCACCCAAATGGAAACAGGGATGTTATTATGAAGGATGTTACTCTAGAGCATTCTTAAAACAAAATCAAAAGGCTTGACAAGGACATAAACTTGAATAAAATATTATACCACTTCAAACAGAGACATGAATTGGCACTTAACTAGGTGCAGGCAAAGAAAAAGTTTAGGCACAGATAAAGGAAAATCAAAAGTCATAAATCTATTCCCTAGTTTGTAAACCATAGCAAAAATCTGAAACACATGCAAGAGAGATCTACTTTCAACTGAAGGCACTTACTCAGTTCTCAACGTCTAAACTATAATTGTGGGGATGTTTTTCCCCTCCAGAACTATTGTTTAATTACACAGTTCTTGTTGAAGGAAAATTTATTCTAAATGATAGGCCTTATTTTATAGATCATATTCGTTGAGACCTTAGTATATGCCTGGCACAATTCTAAGTGCAGTACATGGATTTTTTTCATTTAAAATTTTGACAAATCTTATTATATCCAGTTTATAGAGAAAGAAACAGGTTCACATAGAGGTGAGATAACGTGTTCAATATCACATGGCTCAGGCATTCTATCTTCACAATCTATACTCTAAAATGCTGGGTAATAAATTCTTTCAACTTTTATTTTTCTGAAGATTTCAGTTTTTCACGCCTAGTGTTGAAGAATACTTTCACCAGCTATACAAAACTGACAATTGTTTTCCAGTGAAGACACTCTTTTATTGTTTTAGGGCCTAATCATTATCTCCAATAAGATTGCAACCCTCGTTTGTTATCTTTATTCCCATGTACATATCATGTGTTTTTTCCTTTTGCTGCCTTAAAAATACTCTATCTTTAGTTGATAACAATTTTAGCATAATGTATTTTTCTTGTTGTTGTCTTTGTATTTATCCTGCTTGGGGTGTGCTGAGCTTCTTAAATCTGTAACTTTTACATCTTCATTTATAAATTTTGTTCTTGCAAACAGTTAAATTGCTAGAAAATCCTCTCAAGTTTGGCTTCACTTGGATTAAAGCCTGTTTGGTTCAGGTTTGAACTTGGCTGTAACAGCATGATTCTTACTCCTAAGCCATGGTCTTTGAGGGCCTGAGGTACTTAGGTATATTCTTCATCCTCATGGAGCTGGAACTCTGATATCTGCCAGCACAGCACTACCTATGTCATCACCTTTCAGCCCCCAGCCTCGCAGCACACATCCTCAGCCAGACTTCACAGAGTCCAATCTGGCACATGAGCAGCCCAGCCCTGGACCAAGGACCTATGATACATTCCCCACAAAGACTCCCAGACTCCACCCCCCAGCGCAGAACACTCTTCTATCTACCTTACCCTGAAATTTCCAGTCGCTGGAGCAGAACTTAGATGCTGGACTCTGGTTCAGCAAGACTTGACACCACGCTTGCTTTCACTTTTCCTGCTCTGTGTCAGGAAAGACACTCCAGTGGAAGACAGAGATGACTGATGACCTCACAACTGTGATCACAGTCTACTGCTGCTTGCTGGTTCATGTCTAAAAACAGTTGCTTTGTATATTTTGCCCAATTTGACAGTTATTCTTATTGAGAGAGTTTCAGTTACTTGACTATGGCTGCAAGCAGAGGCCTAACACTATGTTTGCTTTTCTGAAGATTTAAAGTATTTACTTACTGGGAGATGTAATATATTTCTAAATACACATGTCTTAGAAATTTCATCTCTCCGACTATTAGAAGAAGAAGTTTTGCTAGAGTAACACTAGTTGGTAATCATACGTATCAACTCTTGAGGGTCATTACTAAGTCTATTTATTCATTTATTCAGTGAACACTTGTTGTATGTTGTCCATTCTGTGAGTGATATTGTTCCCGTAAGTAGTTTTAAGGGATTTATATTAACACATGTATTCAACAGATCATGCAGCTTGAACTATTCAGATATATGCACTTTGACATTGTTTTGAAACTTTTATTTATTTTGCCATTTCCAAGAGTGTGTGCAGGGGAGACAAGCATGCCTGACTGTTATGATTCAAGATGTCAAATAGAAAGATCAATATATGAGTTTATTCCTCAGAGGAGAATTTTGGGCTAGATATATAAATTTGGGAAGGTAAATAATACCTTGGTGATCTAAATATGACTCCTCAGTCATTGTTTCTCACACCATCCTATTTTAATACTCTGAACAGCACTTATTGCTACCTGATAATTTCTTATTTATTTCTTGCTTATAGTCTCTTTCCAGAAAATGTGACCTCTGCGACAGAAAGAATCTTCTTTGTGCACTCATTTCTCTATTTTTAGCATTTAAACAGTGTCTACATATAGAAGACTCTCAGTAAATACTGGTTTAATAAATGAATGATTTCCTGCCATACAAAATAGAAACATGTGCATTTTCATACATGTATAGCTTTATTATCATTAAATAGGAATAACCTTAATAGATCACTGGCTCTGAGACCTAACTGGTATTTAAAAGAAGGCATACATTCTAAAACCAGTATCGTTTAGAGAGGAGGTAACTTTGTGCCCAACATTAAACTAGCTTACAATTAACAAACCTAACTCAATGGCACAATGGTTAAGGTCACAAGTTCAGAAGCCAGACATTTTGATTCACAATCATGGTTATCATATTTACCAGCCAAAAGCCTTGGTAAAATCATTTAACTTCTCTGTTCCTCAACATTATATAAATATAGTACTTGCAGTGAGGGTCTAATAAGCAAATAAGTGTAAAACAGAACAATGTCTCATATCAATTCTCATATGACATTATTATTATTACTTCAGGTTAACTCATCTAATTAATTTTATTTTGGGGAGTCATTTTATCTTGAAGAAGATACTGGAAAGGTAAATAGTGCCTGCCAAGAGATGGCATTACTGTTGAAGGTCGACAACCTGGCATGTGTTTCAGATTTTTGCTATGGCTTACAAACTAGGGAAAAGATTTATGGCCTTTGATTTTCCTTTATCTGTGCCTAAAGTTTTTCTTTGCCCTGCATCTAGTTAAGCGTTGACTAATCTCTCTGTTCGAAGTGGTATAATATTTTATTCAAGTTTATGCCCTTGTCAAGCCTTTCGATTTTCTTTTAAGGATGCTAATCCTATCCTTACCTAGATGATGGCTGGAAAATGTGTCCCTGCATTTAACTGCACCTAAATAGAAACTAGAATATCAGAACTCCAGATCCTTGCGTCAGGGGATATAAGGGAACTCTGCCTCTCAATATCTATCACAGCTCTGAAGATGGTTGCCTGAGGAAAAAGCTGTGTATCCATTCATTTAGATATTCTCAACTCTATCCCTGGGTTATCTCACTTATATATAGCAGAGACCTATAAATCTGTACCATAGCACATCAACCCCCACTGATTCGCCTTTCCCGAGTTACACTCTCATACTTAAGTTAATGGCCTATGTTGAGGAAAACTGCTTTAAGAAAAAGCTTCCGTATAAAATTCATTGTGGTATTTATTATAAAAATGCTAATGAGGGTATAATTTAATACAGTTACAATGTCCTCTTTATGAAGGTCTACTGGTGAATTTTCTTTCTGACTCTCAAACCAGAGATTGTTGAGTTTTTCCTTTACAAATGCTTTCTATTGTCTACTGGACACTGAGAAGCTCAGAATTAATGTAGCATTCCTCTTTGCATGGATTCTTATGAGCTTAGAGCCAAAACGTGTGGTCCTACATTAAGAGAATCACTGCATCTTATGGCATGTATTTTGTACATTATCTTCATTATATTCATGATTGGCTTGATATTCTCTTTCTACTAGCATTATTCTTTTGCCCCACATTACTTATCCATTTATCCCGTAAAGTCACTTTATCTCCTTTTATTGTACGTACTTAGATAAAACAACGTGGGGCATAGGTAAGTATTAAAAACCACATATTGAATGCAGGAGATTTCTTTTCTAAATGTGCACAAAATAAAAGCTACTTGATGAATTCAAGTCACTCCCGAGCCATCAATAGGAGTTATTTTCCCATAAAGAATATCTACTATGGGGAAATCTACATATTTTTATAGAAGACAATCATTACCTCTCTAAAGCATACCACACACAGCACAAATGCATATTGTTCATGTGAAAATATTGACTGTAATTCATAGCCAGGAGCTGCAGGCTTGCTTCTGACAGTGGAGAAAGTCTGGGATGAAGAATAGATCATACCAGGTGACTGGACACAAAACAGTAAAGGTACCTATTCTGTTGGACCATATGAAATTGTCACTGGTCTACGGATCTTGACCTACAAAGACAGCAATTTCGTATGATTCAATATAATACTGGTTCAAATAACCATTGACAAGAATCCCACTGACCTTACAGAACAATCTCAGGAATAAACTTCTTGAGTTGAATCCTAAAAAGGGCTTAAACTACGCTTAGTTTTCCTTCAGTTTTCTGTTATTAGAGGCGGATGTCTATGGCATTTTTATTTATTTTACTTTTATGAAAGAGAAATCATCGGATAATACAATGCACTTACTTCTGTGATTTTGGTAAAGTTGTAGACAGTGACTATACCCAGTCATTTACTCTGAAGCAAATTCACAGGGCAGGGGAGTATTACTAGATAGAGTTTAGACTGGAGTAAAAACAAAACAAAACAAAACAAAACAAAACAAAACAAAACATTGGCTTTGAGTTCATCTTCTGTCACTTACTGTCTTAGTATGCCTAAGAAAATTAACCTCCAATTATCCAATTAGTCATATATTAATGGGAAGACATTATCTATCACAACATGTTAGTTTCTTTTCTTACTCCTGTGCTATGGATATTTGGAAGAGAGAAATGGATCAACAGCTTTCTTAAAGAAAAACATGATTTTATTTTCAAAGTACTTTTAGAAATTCCTCATGAAGAAAGAACTTAATTGATCCAAGCCTTTTTAATCAGACCTACCTGAGAACATGTGAAACTATGGCTTTTCTAAAAAAATTCTTTTTTTCTCCATCTCATCATTAATATTATTTGGAAGGGAAGAGTTAAGTTCTCCAGGGCATCATTCTGCCTAATCAAATGTGGTTTTAGATGCCTTGGAATCCTGGGTAACATTTGGGGCCATTGGACCAGTGTGGCATACTCGGGGTGAGCAATGGTGAAAGTGTTCTTTTTAGAGCAACCAAAAAATTCCTGGGTTCTTGTAAGCATTTCCTCCAAAATCCTGGAGCAGTAGAGTGCTGTTTAAATTTCTCCAGGATTCAGTGTCACAGATCAAGAGCAGCTGTAATTATTCCGACTCTCATAACTCCAGAAATAAAATTTGTTATATTTCTTTTTAGTTTGGATTAGTGCAAATAAAGCCCTCTCTTTCCAAGAAAGGAGCAATTTAATCTATAATGTAAGTACCACAGGATCTTGGGATGTATTATAAAGAGAATGCACGAATTACACATCCTGTGCTACATTTCTCAACTAGCAAGGCAAGTATCCAATTGGGCTTTTACTACATGTAAAAGGTTCAGAGTAAAACTATTTTAAAAATTCCTCCCTTTTCCTCAATTGAACCAGAAAAGTAAACACATAAACAAAAGCAATTAATATTCATTTTGGCAAAGTCTCACGCTAGGATGTGTTTTACATATATTCTCCTTAGGCCTTTGCAGAGGAAAGGAAAACAAAGGAGGAACAGAATGAAGTTGGTGAGACATAGAGATGAATCTGAAATGAAACTCTATGAATTAGATGTCCAGGAAGTAAACATCCTCTGAGGGTTTTCCCCTTCTTAAAAATATTTCTAAATGACACAATCAGCCAATGTACCCAGACCTCTGCTAGAATTATTTATTTAATACTAAAATTTAGGAGGGGAAAAACACTACACCCTCCTCAGAAGCTTAAAATCTCGGGAAGTTGGCATATTCATGAAGTGATTGTAAAATAATAGAGTCATATGTAATCAAGTGGTAAATTATAAATACAGAACAAGAAGGCTATAGGCTTTGGGTGGAGAAAAATCACTGAGGTCTTACAGTGTGAAAAAGATGATCTGAAATAGGAGGAGATATTTGGAGAGTTTGGGGACAATGGCTGAAGGGATTTTAATGGAGAAAATAGAGGAGCACCAAGAAACAAGGAGCAACAATGCCAACTGGTCTCTGCTGCAACAGACAGGAAAACCCTGGCCTTGAGAAAGTCCTTGTGTATAAGCAGATACAGCACAGACTGACACTTAGAACATGTAGCTTTGTTTGATCAGTAGCAAAAATGTGAAACTGTAAAGTAAATTAAATGCATGTAAGAATATGGATGGCTACTTTGAGTTCTTGAATTGTGCTCAATATACAATTTTTTTCACAGATTTCTGGACCCAATAAGAGGCCTTTTTAGTGGATTCCAGGTTAATAATATAACAATATGGATCCTGTATTTCGAGTGGATTTTTATGTGCAATAAACGGTGAAATCTTTCCAAGATGAATCTGTTGTCATGGCTTCCTTTTCCCACTGCTATTCTCCCTGGTTTATTTCCCTTTTTATTGCCCATTGCTTTTAGAAGGAATAAATATTAATGAGTTCCACAATGTAGTTTGTACTCCTCTGTTAACATTGGTGAGAGTAGCTACTCCCTACTGAGCAATCATCAGCAAGGCAGGCAATAGCCAGCCACAAACCATTTCTTTTACATTCTTAGAGAGCAGGAGTGTGCCTTGGAAAACATGGTATTCATTCACCAGTGCGCATCCCTGAGTGCTTGTTTCAAAATTCCTTCTGGTGCTATCATTCATGTACAACAGACTCTCAGGGAAGTAAGTGCTTAAGGGTTACAAAAAGCACATGTACTACAGTCACTTGACACTATCAGGTTATGTGACATTTTATCCACCATCTTTCTTTCATTAACGGAAGGACCTTTACTAATAGCTATGGTTTCATTCCATCTGGGTTTATAGGGATGAAGATAAAACAGTATCTTAGATGCTCTTCCTCTCCAATTTCCTAGCTTAACTGCTGGCAAGGTATAGCGGTTTTCTAAAGATCTGTAGCTTGGGAACCCCAAGCTAGGGCTTGATGAGTGAAAATAAGACCAGTATTAGAACTAAAAGTTCTACTTCACTTCTGAGGGCACAGTGACTTTTCCCACTCTTTCCTTGCCAGTCTGACCTCAGAAATGTGGAAAACCCATTTTCTAGACATATATGCCTTTGTTTCTGTGTCTCATCTTAAAAGTACTGATTCTCTTTGGCTCCACTAGAGGTCAAAAGCTTATGCTAGAATTTGGGACAGATTTATTCAGAAGTCTTAAAGCTTCAGGTTCAGGTCCTTCTCATGCACAGTCCCTTTCTGGGGCCTTGGCAGAGATCTTAGTGATTTTGTATTTAGAATTTTGCATTTTTAAAAAAAAATAATAAGCGACCCTTAAATTATATCAACTTTGGGGCTTAGAAAACCAGGAGCTTTCCTGACCCTATCCTAGCCTCTTATATAGCTTTAGAAAGCCTTTTAAAAGGGCTCTCATTGGCTTTATAGTAAAATAAACTCCTGATTATAATCATAATGGTGCTTATAAAATAGAGGGAGATTTCTAAACTCATTCCAGACTTACAGAATCACTATCTCAGGGGATAATATCCAGGTGATAATATGCATTTTCTTAAAACATCCAGGTGATACTTAAACTGTATTCTGACAATATATATGTCTTGGAAAAATAATTCACCCAAGGAATAAGGGTAAAGGTTCTTTATTAAGGATGGACCATGGTTGTAATGTACTTTCAGAGCTTAATTGAAGTCTCAAACTGGTATATTTGTAGAAGTTTCTCCATGTTAGCCTTACGAAGCGTCAGTTCTGAAAATCCAGTAAACAAAACTATAGAGACAAGGCTACTTACTATGAAGCTATAAGCTCCCTGAGGACAGGCATCAAGTCCGCTTTTGTTTTAAAACATTCTATCTTCAACGTCTATCTTCAGTGATGCAATTTAATAATTGTTCAATAAGTAATTATGGAGTGAATGAAGGAATATCAAATAAGATATCCAAATTTGTAGCACTTCATCAATCAGACTGTGATTGATGTTCAGAAGAGTAACATTTGGGAGAACAGACACAGGATGAGTTTAACATTAAGTCACTGATTCCAACTGTTTGTTCCCCACACTAAGCACTTAATCATTGCAGGAACCACATAATTAACAGTGTCTTAATAAATTCAATCAATATTGTCACTGTCATCATATCATCATTATGACTATTGTTTTCTTTTAGACTGAGCATTTGGGACTTAAGTTTTGGTATGTGTAAGTATTCCATTAGACTTCACACTCTTTTAGAAATTCCAGTGTTTCTAGTCTATTAACATCTTTTTGTGTCAAAATTTATTTTCCAATATTTTATCCTTGTTAGCTTAATATTACTCACATATTTTATCACCATACCATCTATGACTCTGTTCAAGACACCAAGATAGGTAATAATACATTTTATCTTCTCTAGGTAATAATTCCCTTGTCATTATTACCTTTGCCTAGGTAATAATGCCCATGTCATTCATCTTTCCCATTACAAACTGGGAGAAACGAATGACAAAAAGGGAGATAGGTTTGACATATAGGTACTCATGAATTTTCAATGTTTCTCTCCTTCAATTTTAAAAGTTTGCAATCACATTCATACTTCATTGAACAATACCACTTTAGCAATGTAATTTTTATGGAGTTTTATGTTACTGGAGATTATTCTTCACTCTAAAAATACTAGAGAAAGTTCTGGACATTTTTTAATTATCCAAGAAAATTTCCCATCAAATGCCATTTGATGGATTAAACCAATCTTCTGAATAGTTTTGACACTGCAAACATATATAATTTAAGTAAATCTCATGTTATTTCCTTGATAAAATAAAAATTCCAGCTGCACTTTATAGATACAGAAGGCATTACCGCCTGAGAAATAATACATCATGTGTCATTTCTGTGTTTACATATTTGCCAGAAATGGTGAATGTGTGGACTGATTAATCTATACTCTTAGTTTGAGAACTATAAACACTCATAATACTGATCAATGCTCTCAAAGAAACAGTAATAATTAAAACAAAATAATTTCCTGTAAAAGCTTTTGACTCTGACATATAGAAGTTATATTTGTAGATTTTTAGTCTTCTTTATCTTGTATTAATTAGATCTCTAGGAAGCAAATGAGTTTTATCTTATTTAGCAGTTGTGTTGAATTGATTTTTATTTAGTACCTTTTATTTCCTGTTGGATTGGAAAAAATACATCTTATATGATTATACAAATATAGTATTAATAATTATAGTTTATTTTGATAATTATTCTTACATTTTTAACATGCATGACTTAATATATAAGGGTGATCAAATCTGTCCCCTTTCCCGAACAATATACTCCTTATCATTTCCTCCTGTCATATATAACTGTTGCTCATTAAGAATATAGTGTTTTAGTCATGTATAATATTGCTTCATCATATCGATACTTAAGTTACCCAGATGTTTATCAAATTCTTTGCACATCTTGACTTCTTCTCTTGCTGATTTCAATTTCCTTCATCTTAAACATTATCACTTAGGAACTTTTTCAGTGACGGTTTCACAGAGGTCAACTTTTTCACTTCTGTCTTAATTTTGCCCATAGTTTTTGATGGTAGGTAGTTTTTAATGGTAGGATAAATAATTCTAAATTGACATTTATTTCCCTCTCAGTACTTTTAAAATATCATTTTTGTTATTTTGCCATTTTTCAGCTGTTGAGAATTTCACTGTTGATATATTAATTCCTTTTTGGTTAATTTTTGTCCTTTTCTTTCTTCCTTTTACTTTGTCCTTACAGAACTACCTTATAGTTGATGAACTGAAATCTCACTACTCTATATTTAAGTGTATCACTATCCTGTTTGAAAGCTGTCTCTATTCATTCTGTACATTTTGTCTTTCAACAAATCTAGAAAATTCTCTCATGTCTTCTATTAATTTTTTCATTCTGAACCTTCTTGTTTAATTCTGCATGACTTAGCTCACTTTTATTCTTAATTTCTATTTTCAGTGTTCCTTTTTGATTAACTTCCTTACATTTGTCTTGAGTTTATTAATAACTGTTTAGCTCAATCTGTCTAATCTACCTATTTATTTCCAGTAAAAGCACTTTTAAATTCTAGAATTTCTTTTTTGTTCTTTTAAAAAAACATCTGGTCTTTTTTTTGTGTGTGATTCATTATATTTAATGTTTTAATTTTCCCTTTACATCTTTAGTAAGTTCTAGCATATATCTTTTATGGTGTCTATCTGCTATCTCCATTATTTCCAACGTTGTGAGTCTAATCTTAATGTTTGTTAGGTATTTTAAATCCTGTTTAAAATGGATTATTTTTTCTTTGTGTAGTTTGCAGCTTTGAATGGCACATTTTATCTGGGGAAACTCTGTGGCTTAGGTTAAGGTATTCATTCCTTCAAAGATTTTGCTTTTGCTTATGTTAGGCAACTCAGTAGTACCATTTGTCATGCTATTTCTTTCTTTCTTTTTTTTAGTGTATATTTATTTTTGAGAGACAGAGAGAGAGAGTATGAGTGGGGGGAGGGGCAGAGAGAGAGGGAGACACAGAATCTGAAGAAGGCTCCAGGCTCCAAGCTGTAAGCACAGAGCCCGACGCGGGGCTTAGACCCATGATCAATGAGATCATGACCTGAGCCGAAGTCGGACTCTTGACCACTGAGCTACCCAGGCACCCCTGCCTGATGCTGTTTCTTATATTAGTTTCTCAGTTTGGTGGTCTTTGGATTCATGGACGTTCCATAAATTTGAAACTTAATTAATTAATATGAGTACAGACCCTTACGTGGAGTTCATAGGAAAGGTTTGTTCTTGCCCTGACTTCAAACTAAGGCTCAGGCTGACCTGCTTCCTTGTCCTCTCCCTCTCTAGGTAAGTTGAGTTCACTCATTCGTTGCCGCTATCACTCTTTGAGGTTGAAAAAGTAAAGCAGTATTTCCATTTTCACTCTCTTTCTCTGGCTAAAAGTTTTATGTCATACCCATTATAGACTTCACTCCTTCTCGATTCCCACAGTGTGTAACCCTCCTCCTGCAGGTACAATTACCACCCAGGGCAACACGGAGAGCATCAGTTCAGTCTTCCTGGTTCGTTTTGAAAAATCATTTAGTTAATCAAGACCTCAGTTCTGCTCTTAAAAGCATTTAAAGCAATATCGTACCCTGCCTGTCTAGGTGTTTTGTAAGGGATGATTTTCAGCTTTTCTAATCTTCTATAATAGGTATTTTTAGGCAAATAAAATTAAATAATATATATAAGGGTATAAGGCCAAGCAGAAAAGAAATGAAGCTTCCTGGTTATTTGCAAAGGGTTCTTTTGAAAGTTGCCTTAAGATGAAATTGAGAGTTTGTAAAGCTTTGTATGTAACTAGAAAAGAGAATAAGACATATAAAACATGTGCTCTTGAATGAGTGCCCACAAAGAAGCACAGTGCAAGAATTTTGACTCTTTTCATTTGATCTAACAACTAGATCATGTTTCCTCTATTCAAAGTCAGAGGCATGAATAATTATTTATTCAGGGATGAAGGGTGTATATGAATAGAGCCCCTTGCTAAAATCAAGAGTTTTTAGAAGTATTTTTGAAATGTTCAAGAAATAATTTTCTGACAAATTGTAAGAGCCATTCACAAAGGGGAGAGTAAACATATCAAACAACAAATGTTTATTAAATAACAACTAAGTTAAAGGCATTATAAGCCCTGTTTTCATGTTTACATGGCTTACAATCTGTTACATATATGTGTATATATATGTGTATATGTGTGTGTGTGTGTATACAAACAAACAAATATATATGTGTGTGTGTGTGTGTGTGTGTGTGTGTGTGTGTGTGTATATATATATATATATATATATATATATATATATATATATGTTTTTGGTTGGATACTTCCTGCTATCTCATTAGTAAGCTCTTCCTCTACTAAAAATTCTAAAAATTACCTTGGGGGTAGACCATTGACCAACTTAATCTAGTTCCCAGCATGTAAGTTTTTATTAGCTTCTATTCCAGTGGCTGACATCTCTTGGTATCTCACTTCTATTTTGTAATCTACTCATCACAAATTTCATAGGTTTAACAGCCCTTCTCTCCCACAAAATATCCTAGAAGTAATTTCCAAAAAATATCTGACTTTTTTCAAGGATTTCCTATGTTTTAATTATTCTATAATTATACCACAGTGCTTTTTACATCCCCCTGCAACTGTGAAGGCTGTCTTCAAAAGGGAGTCATGGTGTTATTTTGTTCCTGTTTCATTTACCTTATTGAGATTAGGAGAGGAGCACCTGGGTGGCTCAGTCAGTTAAGCGTTGGACTTCAGCTCAGGTCGTCACCTCACGGTTTGTGGGTTTGACCCCTGCATCAGGCTTTACGTTGTCAGCACAGAGCCAGCTTTGTAACCTCTGCCCCTGCCTCTCTCTGCCCCTACCCACCCCTCTTTCTCTCTCAAAAATAAATAAACATTAAAATTTTTTCAAAAGATGAGTAGAGCTCAAAGTGGTGTGCTTAGAAATAGGATAAATTTTGAGAAGTGCTCATACTGTCAATTTATCTCAACAGAAGCATTCATAACCAAATTTTATATATCTGTGTATATAATTATGGTATCCTAGTGACCATTTAAAGTTGGTAAATTTTAACATCTTTTTATGTTCTTCTATAATTTTAACATCTACACAAAGATGTTATAGAAAGTCAAGAAACATGAAAGCACTTCTATCTGAGGGGTCCGCCTGGACACATTTCTAGATACAGAGAAAGCAAAAGTAAACCACTGTGTTTCCAAGATCATTTAAGGATTATATAAGGAAATGTACAGAGAACGTCTGATACATATTTCTGATCGAAATGGCATGTAAAATGTTCTCACCTACCTGTTATTTCAAAAGTGATGGAAAGGAAAGGTGCAGCACTAGACTTCGACGTACTCTGATATTTACTTTCTGAAATAACAGGGAAATGGCACCATAAGCATTGTATTTCTCTTTTTTTTTCAAATCAGCTTTGACCAAAGTGGGCTACTTTGTGGAAACTGTGGATAAACAACTACAATTATAAATAGTGTGCATCCCATTTAGAGATGGTGACTATTTTATTCTCCTTATTTCTTTGCAGAACATGGGAAATTATGAACTCCTTCTTCATCTTTCTGTCTACCCATTCACAGTTCAACCACCTTCCTGCCATCCATCTTTCCATCGATCGTCCAAACTTTCTGCTGGTTTATCTTATTATATGTCATCATACAGGCTCATTATCCAGGCTGTTTTTCTTAATAGCCTCCAAGCCCACACACCTTATCCAGAGTTCATTGTGGACTTTTCAATCTATTTTCTACAAAATAATGTTCTAACGTTTCCTATAATATATATCATGAAAGCTTCATGGTGCTTTAGAACCAATACTCTTGGGTTCCTTCATTTAAAAACATGTTCAATCTGTATTAAAAGAATGTCTTGAATTATAGAGTTAAAATCTACTTTCATTTCACTCTGAGCTCTTTAAAAAATCAATTCATGTTTATGTATCCAATGATAAGCAACATTTTCATCAGTTTTCTAGCTACTGCTAACCTCCCCATGGGCAAAGCCTCTTCCTGTCATATTCTCATAAGGGTCAATTTCATGCCAGCATAAGCTGAACACTGTTCACAGCCTGCTGGAATTCTGATCAGCCCGCTGAACAGAACCTGCCCAGGGTGTTACTACTAACTCTTCTCAGTACAAAACTTGTCAAACCTTTCTTCTAAAGAAGTGGAAATTTTGCTCACCTGAAATACTGTAGGACAAATGTTGTCAAGATTGGGAGGGTTACCTGTGGCCTGCGGCAATACATGAATAAGATATGGATGGTCTCCAATATCAAGTAGATACATTTTCCCAATTATCTATAGGTACTATCAGCAACTTCATAAATATTCCGATGGTATAATTCAATGGGCACAAATAAGGTGCGAAGTTGCAAATATAATACATTATACTTTGTGTGTACTTTAATAAGATACATTTTGATTTTCTGGAAACTAAATATATTAGCTGAAGGGAGGAGAATTTTTTATAGCCTGGTGTGTGTGAGTCTATTAATAGTAGTGAATACACCAATGAATAAAGTTATTTAATGTGGCCCTGTCCTTGTGGTAAGGTGGATATTACCATTCCTGTGTGTAATGTGATGTGCCAAGGTAATAAAGGAATTTTATGTGAACTTCACATCACTTGTTTTCAGTATTTTTACATCAGGAAATTTCATTTTGAATTAAAGTATTTTACTTTAGGTTAAGGTATCTTTTAATAACTTGGTTACATGTGGAAAGAAGACATTTGTTCAGAGAACACATGGTGCAAATCTACAAACAGTGTAGACTGCGTTCTTCGTATTAAGCGTAATACAAATTGCTCTTGGGGCAGGTTGTTCATGGTTATACAATCAGGATTACTTGAGATCAGTACTTTCTTTTTAGGACTCATTGAAGGAGTGATTTGGAGGACTTTCCCTCTCTTTTACAAAGTAAGCTTTCATTCTTTGGTATTTATTGGAAGAAAACAGAATGTGAACAATGCTCACAGCCCACAGCCTAATTGTTCTCCATCTACACACATGTACAGTCTTACACATCACCCTTGGGATGCTGGCATATTGAATAAATTTCCCAGTGGGAAATGGTAAGTGCTTCTGGGGAGAAATTCATATAGTCTAAGTTCTGAGAAAAAAAAAAAAGCTGCAACTTTTAGGGAGGATTAACTGTCTTTAAAAAGACTACATAAGGTTTATTAGTATTCTTGGTATTTGAAATGAAATGACACAAATTACCAAATTATTCATGTTACATACATATATGATTAATATTAATTTTAGGCAAATTGATTATTTCCATATCCATGGATCATTGCTTTGGCATTTGCTTTACTCCAACACATACATCTTAACGACAATGTTCTTTTTGTTTCCCTTTTTCTCTGTGACTTTTTGGTGCTCTGCCATGCTTTTGGCAGTGATAGGGAGACTCCATGGCAAAATGGTTAAAAAAAAAATCCCACCCAGTTGCAATTCAGAATTCTGAAGGATCTTTTGAAAGTAATAACCCACAGGACATAACTGACATTCAGAAACTAAAATCTGATCTACCTATAGCAATGAAATTATACTACTCTGAAAGGACTGCTATAATAAATCCACCTAACAGTGTTAAAAATGTGGCCATTAAAATGGCCAAGAAAATATTAATGTACTAACATTACATGTTTTACGCTACTTTCTTACAACCTCAAGAAACATTAGTAGTAAAATGTATCCCTAGGCTAGATTCCTAAATGAGTTGGGTGACATACTATGTAAAGTTAGTGGATACAAAACAATTAAATTGTGCAAGTTGCAAATGCACAACTTCAGTGCTTATTTTCCATGAATTGCTGGTCATTGGTGCCACTAATTTTGGGGGGAGGCAGAGGAGTCCTCTCTTCTGTTTTTTTTTTAACACTCATTTCTCTTGGTTCTTTCCCTTCTCTTCTGGGCATCCTTCACCAGATTTCTTCTCTGAAAATTCTCCTATTTTGGGTCTTTATCCTTATTCTTTTCCCTTTCCAACCAACATATTTGCTGGGGAATACTACCCTATCCTATTTACAACTTGCCAAATACAACACACTCATCTCTTTTGGCAAGATTTCTCATTGGCTTTTGCTTGTCTTCACCCATAGGTTTCAATACATGCTGTCTTCTCTGCCTGGAATAAACTTCTTGCATTCCTGATCCACTTCCTGAATGGGAGGTGTGTGTCATCACTCAGCTGTAGTGCCACTTCTACTATGTTTCTGTTTCTGTTCTACCCACCCCCCCAGATATTCTAAACTCAAGTTTTAATGCATTTCATACTGTATTATACCTATTGGTTTGCGTGCCCTCATGATAACCATGAGCACTTTCCTGACACAAATTTTGTATCGATATTTCCATCCATATCACCTCATACAATTTTTGAAACTCTGTTGGCAACTAATAGATATTTATTTAATGGACTAATGATAGAAATCCTGCTCTTCTCAGGTAGAGGGAAGGTAAGAAGGTCTGCCTATAACACTGCTTAAAAACATTCATATTTGTAGGGAGTTAAGAGCAATTAATTGAATACAAACTTAATCTAATAATTATTAGAAATGTAGAGTAATATTAATATATAATAATATATAATTTTAGCCTTGACCATCTTGAACTCACTTATCCTTTCACACACTTAGCACATCTGGTCCCCAAATTGAGATTTAAACAACAAAAATGGTTCTAAGACAGGTTTTCCAAATCAAAGGGTTTAATCAAGAGTTTTTTAAAAAGTCATGTCATTACTATTTTTTAATATTTATTTATTTATTTATTGAGAAAGAGAGAGGGAGAGAGAGAGATGTGAGGGGGAGGGGCAGAGAGAGACAGAGAGAGTGAGAATCCCAATCAGGCTCCATGCTGTCAGTGCAGAGCCAGACAGGGGGCTAAAACTCATGAACCCTGAGATCATGACCTGAGTCAAAATCAAGAGTTGGATGCTTAATTGACTGAGCTACCTATTATTTTTTTTTTTTTACTGTAGTCGTACTTTGTACTTATTCTGTATTTATTTCATTTAAATTCAAAATGAAAATTTCACTCAATACCATAATTTAACCTACTATTGTCAACCATATTACAAACAGCAAAAGGGGTTGCCATTTTACAAGCAGATTTTACATCTTATATAAGGGAACTCTAGCCTTTAAAATAAATGACCATTCTACATGTATACTTACAAGATGTTTTCTTCTGTATTTATAATTAGTTACACCTGCTAAATTTTGACTCAGAGTCTGCAGTCAGAATATTTAAAAGACTTGTCAGCAAATCAGAACTGACCAGGGACAGAATTGGATTACTATTATTTTTACAACCAAAATTTAAATTACTGTTCATCAAAGTGGATATCAGCCATGATGTGAACAGAGTTATGACTGTTCATGTTCTGGATATCTATATGTGTATCTGTCTCCCTGCAGGGTGACTCCAGGCTCAGTCTGCATGTGTAAGTTGAAAAGAAGAAGATAGTTTACCTTCTCTGTCCTTGTGGGTGTTTAAGTGCGAGAGGAGGTTTTCATTGGTCTGCACGCAGTATACCTCTCGCATCTGCACCCCTCCTCCGCAGAGGGCAGTCTGGTTGCCCCGCCTCTTGTCCTGCTGACTGAGCAAAGGGTCCACCCGGCACTCAGTCCACTCTGTAGTCCTCCAGCCATACCTGAAGAAAGAAAATGCTGGCCGTGGCAACCATGTTTATTCAATAAAACTTTGCTCTGTTCTTCTTACATATTTTTTTCTTAAAAAAAATTAGTCTAAAAAACACTTTCCTCTTAAATCAACCATAGACTACGACATCTGTGGTACAGATTCAGGTTCAATTTCTTCTCCTCTATCCTCAAAAGTGCTCCATTTAAAGAGGGGTTAAATTTAGGATGATCCTGTTTTATTTGCAATTACTGGAAGTTGCTTATAAATATTTTATGAAAAGAGAGCATAATGCTGAAAACATAAAATTTTATGTTCAATTAAGCTGAACTCAGGCTGGCCCTTTCTTGATGCTTATAAACAAAGGAGGATTGAATCTGAGAATGGAAAACATTCTAAATGATGATCAACCCAAACATTTGTTTTGCCTTTAATGCATGAAAATTGCTACTTCATGCTGGATCAAAATTATAAGTGTGTGTGAGGATTAAAAAATATATAACAGTTCAGAGTCTTCTCTTTATTGTGAAGAATGAGTGTTTTTCTGTAGCACTGAGAATCCCTGATGAGTGCCTGATGAATGTTGAAAGAGCTGACGTTTCTAATCAGTGAAACACAGGAAAGATGATCTGTGGTTCTAAATTAAAGCTCCAATCAATGTTAGGATGTGAAAGAAATGTTGGGGGCTTGTCAGCCCAATATGTGCTTTGAGGCAATAGCCAGGAACCATTTCCTGATGCCACTACAGATAGAAGTGATGGCATTTCCCCACCTCACGGAAAATGGATATTCTGAAAGCACAAAGAGAATGGCTCATGCAGCACTTCGTGTCACTTTAACCAAGATGCTTCTTCGGTAATCAGATTAACAGCCAACATGGGTACAAATGGATGTACTAATGTTCATCGCAAATGGACAAAAAAAGTTAAATGGGCCTTCTGATGTCTGATCTAGGTGCTTCGCTTTGTCAATAGTAAAGTTTCATGACAGCAAACTAGACCTTCACATTCATTTTTCATTTTTAAAAGGGGGTGAACACAGCTGCAGGACTGGGGCATCACAGAACAATGCTCCTGACATATATATATTTATAAAGGAAGAATGGCATTCAGATAAATTAAAAAAAAAAAAGAAAGAAAGAAAGAAAACACGTATAAATGATGCCTTGAGTCAGAGGGTCGGGAGGGGGATGTCAAGGAAAGTGAAACCAAACAAATCATTCTTTAGGGGAGTTAAAATGAAAATTTCACTTTTTATAGAATAAAGTCCAAAAGTCGGAACATTTTTAGGACAGTGTTTGCAAAATGGTATTTTATTTTTTCCCCACTTAGAATTTGTAAAAATCACTATTTCTCAATTCACTAATCATTTAAAATCAAATGGGTATGTGAACACGCAAGGTAGGGAGACATCACAGCATAAGCTGCCATCCTTTATTTACTCACGTGGCACAGGGGACAACTGTGTCTCCTTGAGATGCACAGGGTTCTCTTTCTTCAAGTTCTGGACACTCCTTCTCACTGCCAATAGGAAACTGCCTAATGATCCGTGTCCTGACACGAGTGCCTTTTGGGGATGCCACATCACGGCACGTGTTTGAGCAGGGACTCCATTCTGACCACTCTGACACCTGGCACTCTTTGGTGATCACACAGGACTGGAAGGTCATTGGCAGCTTCTCTTGTCGGCAGAAGCTGCAAAAGAACATTAGGATTCTCATCACAGACTAATGAGCGGTTACAAACTTTGTCTTCTACACTCCAGAGTAAAATAAGCTCGGACATTTTTATTTCTACTTGGAGGTACAATGCCAATTTCATTGAAAATATATCAACATTTATGATTTGTAAAAGCAGTCAGACTCAAAGCTAACATTTGCATTTCCTATTTTGTAAGGAAATTTGCATTTCCTATTTTGTTGTTAAGCTGTTCAGAGGAAATAGAAAATAAAGGGACTAAACAAAATTAACTGAAACTAAGCTTACCATATTGTTCATTTCACTCATTCCAGATTTGTTTTAATTCAGAAAATGAGGAACCAAGAACAGTTAACATATAATTTTCATTGTTTAGTGATTTAAATAAACATGCCTGGCTAACTTAATACAATATTGTTTTAACAAAAAACCCCTTAAATGTAAATTTAATATTATTAAAAAAGTTTTTTTTAAACATTTATTTATTTTTGAAGGACAGCACAGAGCCTGATGTGGGGCTCGAACCCACGAATCGTGAGATCATGACCTGAGCTGAAATTGGGTGCTCAACTGACTGAGCCACCCAGGCACCCCATAAGCTTAACACTATTTTTAATATCATTTGAAACTTTAGCTGTCACAATTTTATGATTATTCAAGTACATCAACTCTTGTAGTTCACACTTTAATATATAATATACATATGGGTATCTTAATTAGATACATCATAAGCATTAGAAATATAAATCTATTTATATATTACAGAATACACTCTAAGTAGATGTCTCATATTTACTTGTCAGTAAAGTATTTGTATTCAAACTGTTATCTCTCTACTCCTACTTGAATTAGAGGGATGCTGGGTTCTAAATTGTAATGTATACATATGAAGATGATGTTATGAATGCCAATGACTACGGGCATATGCACTTTGAGTGGTTTTCCTGGAAGTGGGTGGCCTTGTGTTGATTCTTAGTTGAACTCTTGCCCATTCTCAATAACCAATAATGCATGTTTACAAGACATGGGCAGCCTGTCGCCATGATACAGCCATCTGTTCCACTGGGAGAATGCACTGATAATTCTGTCTTGTCATTCAGGTGCTATATTTAACTATGGTAATTAACCATACCAAGAGGCAGGTCCGTTTTAATGTAACAACTCACATTCAATCTTCTTAATTCTACTGGCATGTGCATGAAAATTGCATTCCTAGGAGACAATTAGAGCTCAAAGCATCAAAGTCAATTTGTCTGAGCTGAGAGGTCTGGGAAGAAGAATCATCCAAGAATAGTGGTAAAAGAGCCCTGTGAGTCAGCTCTGTTTTTCTTCTAACAACACAGAAGACCAAAACCCAATTTTTACTCAAATGGTAGGTATTGGGCATTTATGATACATTAGGTACAACACTAACAACAGAGCAAAACTTCCTCTGTAATGAGTAAGTTTTCATTCTTGCATTTATGAGTTCATTCACAAAAGTCAGGCAAACTAATGACCAAATCATGACTTCTAATGCCTCTCTTTACAAACTTCTCTGTAATTTACTCTTAGATACAATTCTTATCTTTCTTGAGATTGTTTTCATATTAACATGTATATGTTATCCTCTATGTAATAGTGATTTCATGTTTCATGTACAGGCAGAGGGATTAAAAATTCCTTTTAACCTTTCATAGAGAATTCGACCATCAGTTAACGGCCTTTTTCAGTTGTCCTGGTAATCTGAATAAAGCTGGCAAGTCAGCTATGTTACTAGATTGTATTATTTATGATAAAATAACCCCTTTGGATAAATCCCATCTGCACTGGAGAAACTACAAATACCTGATAGACAGCCACCATTTTGAGCTTCCCTGAATGTGGCAACTCTAGGGAGAGGGCTTGTGTTTTTATAGCGACCTTGCAGGCTATGACAATGGGGCTGCTTCATGAGATCTCAGCTTCTGCGGGTCATGAGACTTTTAAGCCAGAACAGCTGCTGGGCTTGTCTGATGTAGAACTTTTCCTCCATGTTAGCTGTGCTTTACAGATTTCTAGGAAAATTTCCTCATTTGGAATGTCTGATCTACAATCATGTCAAGTTCCTATTCTATATCCTTCACAAAAACAGACCCGATGCCAAATGTGGCCTATGGTATAGTCTTGTGAGTCTTATATACACGCAGCCTAAGTTTAACACTTCATTTGATACTCCCAACAATCCTTTTATGTGGTTACCGTTCTTATTTTCATTTTATAAGGAAAAAGTCTCCAAAAGGTTAGGAAACATGTTCAAGATCATATATCTAGCAATTAGTAGATTAAATTTTGAGCTTGGATTTTTAAAAATCAGAGCCCATTTTATTAACCATTTTTTCCTAGTTCTCACATTTTAAACTGTAAATCTCCGTTTGTTAGGACAAACTGAGGCCAATGCCAAAGTTACTGGCTAACTGTGAATCAACTAGTATCACTGTTTCACTGCCCCAAGATTTGTACCATTCGTTCACTTTGTAAATGTGCTACTTATCCTAAGGAGGAATTAGTGATTATGAAAAAGCCACAACAAATACATTTCCCTGATAAGTGTTAATTTTCAGAACAGGTCCAACATGTAAGAAATTAGTAGCATAAACAAAAAAAAAACAGTTTTAAGTTCTTTTATGTTAATATGTGACAATATATTACCTATCTATCAATCTATTATCTTTCCTGTAATTTTCCAATACCCCAAACAATTATTTCAACAAACATGTATTCAGTAACTCTGCTTAATACTGGGCTTTGGATATACAATCTCAAGATTAGAATAATTAAGTTGCAAGCATATAATTCTGCTTGGAGAGGCACAGAAGGCTATCTGAAGTAGCAGGTTACTATGGTGAATTTTAAACAATGTATTAGAATTTGTCAGATTGAAATAAAGACAATTTATGGAGATGTGAAATAAAAGAGCCATTTGTTGGTTGGTTGGTGGGGAAAATACAGATTTTTTTCCTTGGCCTCAATGTAAGGAGTTTGTGTTACACAGAGGTTATAAGAGTGGAATGGAAGCCTAGACCAGATCAAGGGCAGTTATGTAGACCAGAAAAGTAATTATGTGGGCGAGAGCATCACTGAAAGATTTGCAGGAAAAATGACATGGTATTTGCATTTTTATATAAATTTTGATGGTGATGTAGAGGGTGAAATATTAGGACACAAGATAAGAGACAGGAAGACCATGATAATGATGATGATGTCATTGATATAATATAATGCATATATCAATAAATAGAAACATATATTGAGTGCTTACTATGTGCCAGACATTGCTCAGTCTAATAGGTGTGATCATGAACATGAGATTAATCTTCACTGAATGTCTACTATGAGCTATGTCCTGTGTTTAACTTTGCCTAAAATATCTAATGTAATCCTCAAAACCACTCTATAAGGTAAAGCATTTTTTTGTTTATTTGTTTAAGATAAGGAAATGAAATCTAAATGTCTCCTCTAGGTCTAGAAAATAACCGAATTGGGATTCCATCTAAATCTTTCTGCTAACGATGTTTAGGAAGGGCACAATAAAGATAATGGCAAAAGAAATTGAAAGGAGCTACCAAGTGTAAGAAAAGAGGAGTTAGAAATCATGCAACCTGATGGATAATTGAAAGGGTTAAAAGAGAAGGAGTCATTAAATAACTTGGAAGTTTCTAACTTTGATGATCTGGTGAGCAAGCAGCATTGTGTTTCTTTGAAATGGAGAACATGGAATGAGAAGTAAATTTCTGGCAGTTTATAAATGAGTTTAACATTAATGTCTTGATTTGATCTGGAGATTTCCAGGACATATCCAAGAGGCAGAAATGTTCAGTAGGCAGATTCAGAATTAAAGTTCAGGGTTTGGTTGAAAGTTCTGGATGGTCTGTATACTTTTAATAATCATGAGGGTATAAGAGATGAAAGCCAAGGCAATAGGAGTATATAAGGGGTCTCACATGGGGGCTCATTTTAGACCTTTGTAAGCACATTTTGTGATTGTTAGTGAGACCAAATAGGGTAGGTAACAAATGATCCATGGTTCCTAATCATGCAGCTACTATCTTGTACCATTCTCTCCTTTATTCTGGCCATGTAAAGAGTTGACTCTAAGTGCTCAGGAGAACTATACACCTTGGTTCATTATAGTTTTCATGAGAACATGCTCCTCTGGGAAAGTCAAAGGCATGGGCTATGCTTCTGCAAGGATGGCCGGGTAAAGTAACGATGGTCACTGTGACAGTTTCCTTTTCATTTACATTCAGGATAGCCCAGATGGCCAGGACTTAATGGAACAAAAGCTTGGCTTTGAGATAGAAGCAGATGTTATTTAGTACACCCTGTACCAGATAGAAAGTAATCAGATAAATATAGAAAAAAATGAAAAAGTGGAGAGAATTCAATACTTGTCTTTAAAGATACTTCATTAAGAGGACAGAGCACAGATATTTCTGATAGTTACTTCAAACTCCGATTATCCACATCTTTAACATCTTTAATTTCATGTCAAGATTAAAACTGATAAGTTATAAATTTCTTTTTAATTTTATAAAGATAGTGCATGAGCAAGGGAGGAAAAGAGAGGGGGAGGGGGAGAGAGAGTCTTAAGCAGACTTCATGCTTAGCATGGAGCCTGACGGGCTTGACCCCATAACCTTGGAATCATGACCTGAGCCAAAACCAAGAGTCAAATTCTCAACCGAATGAGCCACCCAGGCACCACTATAAATTTCATTTTTGATAATTCAAGCTATTCAAGTTACACAAAAATAGAATTCAAAAGAATTTCAAATCTTTTTTTCCTAAAATTATTTCTGAAGGCTATTTAATAATCATAACATCTGTGAAAATATACCTTCTTTCTGAAGGTATAGTCATCTCCTAAAATACCACTATCATTTTTTAGCTTTGTTTAGAAACTTCCCAAGACCCTCATTTTCTCAGAATCAAATCCCAACCTTCCTTTCTGGTAACCAAAGCTCTCCATAATCTGTCACCACTTCCACTGCCCTCCCGTGGGTTGTCAGTTAGCCAGAATGAACTTTTGGTCCTGCTCCCTGAGAGCCTACAGCTCTGTCCACTGTCCTCAATGAATCCAGAGAGAAGTAGCCCAGTTCTTCTACTACTTTCATCTACACTATTTGCCATTCAGACTCCCATCTCCCATCTTCTTTGCTTCTCTGATGTAAACTCACTCAAAGTCTAGACAGTCTTCAAATGCGGCTTGAAGCACCTCTGCCCCAAACAGTGCCATGTGAAAATTGTTCCTTCTCATGGGAAACAGATGAAATTATAGACTGAAAATATGACACAAACTCTGAGCAAGAGATATATTTCCCTTAAAAATAGGTAGGCTGAATATCTACATTGAGGTGGCAAAAAAGTGGCATCTTGTAAAACCCATTTGTAGCCTCTTTGCTTAAATTCCTCTTTTAATCCCTTTCTCTCTTGATAGATAGATAAAAACGAAGAAACAACCTTTTTCCCTTTTCATTTCAACTAGGGCCAAAAAGAAAATTTAAAAACCAGAAAAAAAAAAAAGAAAAAAAAAGTTATGGTTGGGTATTACTGTGGCTCATTGTTTCCAATCCAGGGAAAGTAATAAAGTGATCAGAATAGCTTTTCATCGTCTTGTGGCAGCCTAACATCTGTAGTCTGGAGCCCTGGAGATGGAAATTGTTCCTGAAAGCTTGGCATACTCTAGTGTATTGCTACTCAAAGTTAGGTCTGTGGACAAACCACTGTAATTAACTGGAAGCTCGTTAGACATGCAGAATCTCAGATCTCCACGCTGCTCTACAGAATCAGAACCAGTATATTAATGACATTCCCAGCTGATCTATAACTACACTAAAGTTTGAGAACACTGGTCTTCAGCTTACTCTCCCAGCTACTCCAAAAATTTAAGTCATTTCATATTTATAGTTGACAAGTAAATCTTTATCAGTATAGCCTTACTTCTTACATAACAGAAACTGAATAGATCACACAATGAGACGCATTACCAGATATTAGATGGTTTATAAAAATAATTGGATAGGCTGGAGGAGAAGGCATCTAAGCCAACTTCCCAGTACACCTTCCAGCCCTCAGAATCACACTGCCATTTCTCTAATTCATAAAGCTGCTTTTGTGGCTATGAGAAGCCACTTTTCTGGCAAAAAATTCCCTGTGAAATGAGTACTTCTGTCTCTTCCCAAGGATCTCAGTTCAGATTCCAAGCCCAGCTCTAGCACATTATTAGAGTCTAAATCACATCCAGGCTGCAAGCAACTTTGAAAAATATGATTTAGTTTTCTGCCTTTGTAGGACAGAAAAGTCCTACAAGAGCAGTGCTATTCAAAACAAGGTCCACAGATGAGGGTGAGCGTTTGTTAGGGTATGCGATAATCTAAGCACAAGAGATAAAAAGTAAGCACCCAGGCAATTCTGCAGCAATTTGAAGTTTGCAACACCCAAGCACATGATCTGTGGATGTAATTTGATGAAAAGGGTATAGGCCAGTTTTGTTAATGTAGAATTCTGTGGTGAGCTATATGCTAAACATGTACAAGAGAACTGTGTTATTTGATCAGTAGGAAAATCAAACACAAACAAAAATGAAAACCAGAAGCCAACATCTGATCCTTTTCTGTAGACAGCTTGAGGAGCACCACATTGGAGGAGTGGGATGATTGATGAGCCAGCCCAAACAGCTCATCTGATTGATGAGTTTAGCTCATCCTGAACTCAGTTCAATTCCTACTCCCTCACCAGGCATATAGAATGTGATGAACTCATAGGACTTTTCAGAAACATAAATCATTTTGGCACTTAAGAACATATTATTTGTAAATAAGATTCATAGCAATATACCTTTTTTAGTTTTAGAATTAGTCTATAAGCAATTATAATATTCTCCTTGAATTAACACATTTTCTTCCTGTAAAGATACAAACACATTAAATAGCAACTATTCGTGTCATAGGAGAATTTTCTATATAAAGGATATTACCCTAAATCTTCTTGTAATATTAACAAGCATCCCCAAATTTGGTAATATGAACAAATTACAATTTGGTGTTCAGAGTAGTTTAAGGTATCACTTTATTTGTATAAAGGAAAATATATGTGTAAGCTTTATACTCTGTTCTAACAGCATAGGCATGAATTTAATTTGATTAGGTATTTTTTTTTTTCCAAGAATGAAAGTGGTTGTCCCAATGCTGGCCAGCAAAATGTGAGGGTAATGGGACTTAAACCACATATAAAATATTACTGTAACTCTACTGACTGAGAAAAAGAAAAAAGGACATGTTTTTCAAAGTTGATATGTTTCTCACATACACTAAGATAGCCATCAGCCCATTGACAGTCATGCCTTTAGTCCCATCTCTTATGCTTACATATAAACATAATTTATATGTTTTAATGATTTAATTTTAAAATTATATTCAAATATTAGTATAAGAACATAATTCTCAGATATATTTTTTCCTATTAATTTACTGTTTGCTTTTTCAGTGATAAAAATGAACAGACCAAGAGATTGCCCAGTTTTTCTGCCCAGTTTGCAGCAAGAGGGAAAATGATGTGGTGCTCATTATCAAGAGACCCAAGACATTCCTAAACTGCTACTTTCGAGTGACATGACCCATCAGGTAGAGATTACTCTGCTTCACAACTTCCCACATAGTGAAATTACATTTTCCTAAAAGACCTCTCAGGTCTCTTTCTTCAATAAAACTGAAGACTCAAGTTTTCATAGCCTAACCAATCTAAATTTATATTGGTTCGTGTTTTCAGAATGAACCTTTAAAAAAGAGACTTCTCCTATCTTTAACTAAATTCAAGCTGCATTCTTTTTTTAACACGAAATTAAATTTCCTTTAATTTGCCACTTATTTATCAAGCTGAATGAACAGTTTACAAATTTTCCGAGCTAATTTCATTCTCTAAGTGTGCCCTTTCCTTTACAAAATTCAGCAAGTTAGAGGCAATAATTCTTATGGAAACAAAATGCATGCACAGTCAAACCACTTTCCTTATAAAGGCAGAGGTCTTTCCCCTTGCTTTGATGTTTGAAAATCTTTTGTTGAGCTGCTGGGGAATGTTGCCAAATGGTGTCACCTGCCAGCTGGAGTGATCATATGCTCCCTATTAAAGCTGAGGGCAACGCTGCTGGTCAGCAGCTGAATGTGAGGATATCAGCACAGCACGTATTTAGTAATGGGATAAACTGCTACAGCAATGAGGCCTCCCTGGAAGGGCCAGTACATACATTTTCTATCCTCTCACACAGCAAATGCTTTCATGCAGCTGCTTCCTTATCACCCATGCTGTTCCAGGTGGCAAACCACAGTGAAGCTTTGTGGCACAGTCCCAAAACCACCCCAAGTGAAAACTCTATATAGCTTTCTGAGCCAGGGTAAAAACCATCTTCCAGGCTTCTAAAATGGCATTACGTGGCATGATTAATTTTGGCAATTCTTCTCATCAAAGTCATTCTTTAACATGAAGGAATTTTTGCCTCTGTTTTTTAAAACTCAAACTAAACAAAAAGAGAAGGAAAACATAAACACAAGGCTATTTTAGGTATTATTTTGGGTTCTGCACCCAATTTTGATGTGTGGAGTCAAGGGTTTCCCAGCACCAGTGAGCAATTCTTGGACACTAGCAGGGGTTTTAGAATTCAACTCACTGTGGACATTAACCACCTGGAGATAGCGTCAGATTCCAAAGGTTAAGGATTCAATCCTGCTTGATTGCTCCCTGTCCCCTGCAGATGGCAGTTCCAAGTTCAGTTTATCACCTGTGCCTCTAACCAACCAGCTATAGACAAGAGGTTCCTAAGATTCCCTTCTTGGGTTTCACAGACCATAGAGAAACATTTGATTTCCTAGATTACCAGTTTATTATAAAAGGATACAACTCAGGAATAGATGCAAGAGTTGCAGAGGACAAGGCATGGAACAAAAGTGCAGAACTTCCATGCCCTCTCCAGGCCGAAAATTCTTGTTCCACCCAGCACATCCAAAAGCTTTCCAAACAGCATTCTTTTCGGTTTTTATGAATGTCTCATTACATAGGCACTCCTGATTAAATCACTGGCCATTGGTGACTGATTTAATGCCAAGTCCCTCTTCCCTCCTAGGAGGGTTGGGATGGGACTGAAATTTCCAACCCTCTAATCACTGGGTTGCCTTCAATAAAGACTAGCCTGCATCTTTAGGTGATTTCCAAAACTCACCTCATTAACATAATAAAGGCATCTTTCTCACTGTCAACAGTGATGAAATTCCAAGTGTTTTGGGATCTGTAGGCCAATAACTGTTGATGAAGACTAAATATATATTTTTCCTATATAAGAATTACCAAGTATCAACTCAAACATTGATTAACTGTTATAAGTTTTATGACAAATGGAAGAGAGAGAGAAATCAAGTCAAATATATCCAAGTTAAGGGACAGAAGTTAAAGGCAAGAAAGCTTTGGAGGCAGTGATTAATGACTGGAAAATTTTTCTATGTTGACTGAAACAGTGAATTCCATTAAGTTTCACCTAACCTGGCCAACTTTCTTAAGTTGCTTAATCTGGTGGTCCCAGTGATTACTGAAACTAGGATAGCACCTAATCATAAAATGTAATGAATAATTCATAAAAATGTAAGAAAATCAATGCAATTATTCTAAAACAATGCCAACTTTTCCTGCTTTTGATCACTGAGTCTAGAATATTCCCCTGCTCTTTTCCTCTTTTCTCTGAACTTTTACCCTCTGAGATGAAAACCCATAACCTTAACTTCAAATAAAATAACTGTGGACAAGTTTCTATTTACTTCAAATACAAAAGCTCCCAAACTGAATTCAACATTTCCCCCTCAAACTGGCTTGCTGCATCTCTCTCCCATTCCCCCCGAGTCTTCATTGTCAACTCCACCCATGCCAATTTAGCGACAAGTTATCAAAGATCCTTACAAAGAGCATCCTTCCCAATCATCTCTGGTCTCCATTTCCACTTCCATAGTCCTGAGCCATGTATTCTTTGTCCTGTGACAGAAGTAGGAGGAGCTGTCTGTGTAAACACTATCTTGCATTACCCTGTCAAAGTGACCTTCCTGACAAATTTTTATTTATCCAATTTGTCACCTGCTCAAGAACTCACAATGGCTGGCTTAGAGTTCATTTCATTCCGTTGGAACCCTTCCTTCTAACTTTCAAGGTCCTTCCCACCATCCCTATCATCCTCTTGTTGATAGGGAAATGTGCCAAGCCAATTACATCTGTCCATTTCTTTATAGCTCCTGGTTCTCTCTCATTTCTTTTGGCTATCTTAACCTTTCAAAGACCTAAACAAGCCCAGGATATTTTTAGTGAATACTGAATTTAACAGGGGTGAATTTAAAATATTGAATTTATATTAGCAAATGAGAGGTCCAGAAGTGAGGAGACTTATGTTAATAATAATCTGTTTGATAAAGAGATGGAGCTAGTTTCCAAGAAGAGTGGACCATCACGATTAAGAAAGAGGGTCAAGTGGTTCAGATCAAGTAACATTTAAATAAGGGCAGGAATTCTGCTTCACATAGAGAAGAGTTTTAAAATAGTATTGTTGTCCAACATGTAAAGAACTGCCTAAAAAGAGATGAGGTCTGGAAAAATGAAAGCAGGGTCTAGGCAAACATCCATTAGGATAGAGCAGTGTGGCCTCAGGGAGGGAGGCTTAAGGGACGTTAGTGAGAGGTACTACTGAACCTCACCCCCGGTTCATCCATATATGCCTATTTAGTCTATGTTTTTTAATATTAGGGCCAATGTTAAGTTTTGCCTAATTAAATGTTCTAGTGCCATTTTTAGGGGGGGGTGCCATTTTTTTTCTCCTTTTATCTAGTGGCAGAAAAAAAAGAGAACTGGTGTAGACAGAGTGGAAAGACCTGCATACTTGTCCTTCTTTGTAACAAGATCTTGAACAAATGAGTGATTCTCTCCAAATCTCCAAATTAGAGTCAACAGCATCTGGCTTTTCCATTTTACAGCATAGCTCTAAGAATCATATGAGTAACTGACATGAAAACTACTTGAAAATGGTTAATTCCTACAACTGTTAGGTATGAAGATGATGGCAAAGATTAGACAAGTAAACTTAAATATGTGAATCTAACTTCCATATTAACTTTCTTCTCTGGAAGCTCCCTCAAGTCTCAACCTAAAACAGTTACTCCTGCTGACACACAAGGAGACATTTGATTATTTACTGTATCTTGTTCATCTCTAACTTCCGCATGTATGATACTATTTTCTCCTTTACTGAACCTTAGTCTTCCTCAAATATTGCAGCTTATTTATTCATTTTTTTTTTAATTTTGGGAAGAAACAGCGACACACACTCATTGATAAACTACATGATGTAGGTAACCAAACAGGAAGAAATCATTGTCAATGCAGTAGGTCAAGTGATGAGTATTTTAAATGTAATAAATCTAGAGAAAATGCTTTAAATTGGAATATATAAAGAGTTCTTAAGAAACAGTACTTTAAAATATCCAATCCACTACTCAAAAACTCTTTAATACTTCTTTAAAAATACAAAGTCTGTGGGATGAAGAACACAGTTTTCTTAGTTCTTTCTACACTGAGAGAAATGGAAACACTAAATCATTTAAAAGAAGATAATTCTATTTGCCATTCCATAATGCATTCTCAAAGGCTTCAAAAGTCTCAGGGAAAAAAACCAAGACATTCAGAAATAGGATTTAAAAATCAACATCTTTGGATAAATTGCAATAAACAAGAAAAATGAAAAGTCATTACAAGTATATGGGAATTTCTGCTAGAGTATTTGTTCAAATTAATGGAAAAGTACCTATTGTTGGCTTCATTTTTACCTCATTTTTTTTCACTATCTCAAAGTTATTTCTCTTTAATGGTAGAAATCTCTTTTGTTGAATTAAAGTTCAAGGAAGAGGATGCTTATGAGAGAGAAGTTAAAAGGAAAAGGCAGATTCCTGGTTTAAATACCTATCTGACATGTTGTAAGACACAGAAGGGTTCAAGTTATAAATTAAAGTCTGATCTGGCTTCTCATAACCACAGTGAAAGAATCTCATGTTTCAACCTCAGTTGTATATATTTGTCATAACTATGAGAGTTTGGAAAGATATTTTTCAGTTAAAATAAACGGGTTTTTTATTGCAAGTCTATTTTAAGTATTAGGGAAGATCTAACTAAATCAACATTTAATGTGTAATAAAAGAAATGAATCCAATTTTTATTTTAGAGGAGGAAGGCAATGCATTAACTATATGCAGATGGCACTTTTAAATATATAGATTTTCATTATGGAAGGGAGGATTGACTACAATGTTATTTTATTTTGCTACATATTCTATAACTGATTAATAAGGCTATTCTTCAGAGTATATTAATTCTAATATTAATAGGTAACTGTGTACTCAGGCAGACCTATTATATTACTTACAAAAATAATTGCTTTACATTAAATGTTTACAAGGTGGTAAATATTCATGATCAATTTCATTAATATTAATAACCATCATCATTGATTTAATGGTTTGCTAGGCATTATATCTCATTATTTGTTCAGAAAAGTTACTATGCATACTATATTCGTAATCAAATACAATACATTTATAGATTTAATAATATTATAATTTACTGGGCTTTAAACTTCCTGAATCAAAGCAATATGTAAAAACACAGGAGGGTGTTGAAGGTGGCAGGTTAATCCAGGATGTACTGCTGTGACTGGTGACAAGTTTCATAAAAGTATCATAAAGCATATATATGTGTGTTTTTGTGTGTGTGTGTGTGTGTATATATATATATATATATATTTCCAACTGATAATATTGGATATTATTTCCAACTGATAATATTTCCAAGATATTAGAAGATAATATTTCCAACTGATTATTCAGTATTTACAGATAAGTTAACTGTGACCCCAAAATGGTAAGCCATTTGCTAAATTTATAGAATTGCTGTCGCTGACCACTCTAGTTTTATACGTGCTGTCCTCTTAGAGCCTGCTGAGAAACTTTGAGTCCTTCAGAATAGCACCCCAGCCCCAAACTATCATCATATCCTCAACTGCCTAAGGGAAATATACCAGATTCTTGTTACTAGGGTTCCATGCTCCCCCAGGTGGCTTTACTAAACAACATCCAAGAGGATCTCATATTGTTCTCCCTCGCCTTAGCATGGTCTTCATGGAGTCTGCAGGAAGCTGTCTTGGCCATAATTATCTCTGAGAGTTTAGAACCTGTCCCATAGGCAGCCAAGGGCACTGCAAGCAGTATTCTGTTGGCATTACCACTCCAAAGCAGTCAATCAGCCCAATCTAACTAGATTCCCAGACTCCAGGAAACGCAGAGGTCTCTAGGAAAAGCCTCACATTAGGTATAAGGTAAAAAGAATAGCTGCTGGGCACTTTGGGTGGTTCAGTCCTTTGACCATCTGACTTTGGCTCAGGTCATGATTTCACAGTTTGTAGGTTCCAGTCCTATGTCAGGCTCTGTGCTGACAGCTCACAGCCTGGAGCCTGCTTTGGATTCTGTGTGTCCCTCTCTCTCTTCCCCTTCCCCACTCACTGTATGTCTCTGTCTCTCAAAAATGAATAAATGTTAATTTTTTTTAAAAAGGAGTAGCTGCTCTTTTCAAATAAGTAACTTTACAAATAAATCATTCTTTCTCAGCATTTTAATTCTTTTTTTATATTCTTGAAGTGAGGATCAAAATCTTTGCATTTCTCTGAATGAGAACAAACAACTTTGTACAAACCAACTGGCTTATTGTATTTTTTCTTTGCTTTCACATGGTAAGGAGAACAGCAAAGTTTCACTGTCTTACCTTAGGGTTGCCACAGATTTTTATGCAGGGATTTTGCTCATATAATCGTGCCATAACATCTAGATGGATGACAACATGCCCATGAATGCTTACAATCAGAGAGTATCAAGTACTGTAGAGTCACTAGTAAAACATGTGAGTGTTAGAAGTGGGAAACAGAAGGCAGATAAATTCAGAAGAATGCACCCCACTGAGTTTTCAGAGTGTACAAAATCCTGGGCAGATGACAACCAGAGGCAAAGGTAAATTGCTGTACCTTGCTTCTCCTTACACTAAGGAAAAGGCACACATCTGGTGGAACTTGCTGGATTATAGAGGATACATATACAACAGTTAGCTCTTTTGATCTGATGCATTTACTAGGAAAACTAAGTAACTTAGCAGTCTTAAGAGAGGCCCAAAGCAAAACAAAAACAAAAACAAAAATAACAAAACAAAAAAACAAAAAAAACAAAAAAAAAAAAACAAGAAAAAAGCACTTCCAGCTTATTCAGGCTTTAGCACCAGTAGCTTTGAACTTGGCTGTTTTGGCTCAATGGAACCAACAATCATGGAATAATTGCAAAAGAAGTTCTCAGGTTTTGTGTAGTCACGTTTTTTCTTTATATCTGAACACTGCCCTGATAAATGTCATTTTCTTTGTCCAGTAACCTCAGCACTTGTTCATGGAAAAGGTAGACTTGTTCATGGAAAACCCTCAAAGATGAGGGTTTTGCATGAGCTCAAAACATGCACTTCCCTTCACCAAAGTTGAATGGACTCTACCGTCCTGAGTCCAGCCAGCAGCAGTGAACAACCCTGAGCTCTGGTCTAGCACCACACCAGGATAATCTGTGATTGGTTGTAGATTAAGCCTTTAATCCTGGAAGGGGGTGACATTTGATCTCACTGGTACAGACAATTCTTTGGCTGTGGGTGTGTCTATGCTTGTTCACTATGCTTCTGCCAGCACCACCTTCGAGACATTTACTCAATGCCTTATCCTGAGTCCTGGCATCCTGCTACTTCTGAACAGAGAACGTGTTTTACAGTAAATGAATGAAGGAAATGGAATGACCGTAATGAAGTCTACTAGTCTTAACATGTACCTCACCATCCAGAAGTAATTGGCCCTATGAAAGATAGAATAGTTCAAAGAGGTTTCGGATGAGGTGCCATCTGGGAAATAATAGTTGGTGAAGTTGGGATGTTATACCTGAACCAGCAGCAAATATATTGGGCTTTTCCCAGAGTCCAAATATGTATTTCTGGGAGCCAAAAGGTAGGTTAGGGAGTGACATCTAATGACCACTTGAAAAACTCTGGTTTGCACCACTTTGGACATCCTGCGTTACAGGTTTTAGTCCTTAAATGACGAATGCTCCCATGAGGAGACACTATTTCTAGTGACTCAGAAGCTGATACAACCACAAGCTGTGTTTGGTTCCACATGCCACTAAATCAACTAACAACAACAAAAATGGGCAGGCATTACTTAGATGGTTGTGGGGATTGGTTCTCATCATCTCGGGCAAAAGGAGCTGCTGTTAGAGTGGGGGTGCATCCTGGTACCGCCATCTTTAGTGTTATGAAGGCATATTCACCAAACTTAAGTGAACAGGGCATTAGAGTTCTGGAGTGAACTTTATCACTCTACTAGATAAAGGTTTCTGAATAGGTCCAATTCTAGCTGAAAATGAAAGGACAAGTGAATTTGCACTGAAAGAATTATGGCCTTGTATGTAATTACAGGAACCAAGGCTGCGCTCACTTTTTTTTTTGTTCTACTAAAACAAAATTCATTTATACTAATAATATTAATGGATATTAGTGGATATTAGTGGATATCATAATATAGATTTATATAGATGTTGGATTGTAGCTGAAATATCACCAAAGTGTAGAATTTAGTGACTCATAAAACTATGAGAAGGTTACCATATTTTCCTTTGTAAAAGGATAGTGCAATTTCAATGACATGTTGTTACTATGATATTTGAAATATTAGGACGGAAGCAACATATTATAAACACTGACTATCCAAAGTAGAGGAGTGACCACAGCAAATATCACAGACTGTTTTATTCCACTCTACTGCAATCTCCCTGGAACATGTCTTCCTGCACATCAGAGGCCTGAGAGAGGAAGATCACCTGTCTCTTCCTCTCTTGAAGGTTGGGTTGCCATTGTGGCCTCGATTTTATAGAGACAAATGCAGTATATGCAATTTGGAAGGGATATGACACAACAGCAGGTGATTTAAGGGATGTGATCATCCTGAAACAGAGACAAACAGTCACAAGGGTATTTGGTTATTCTTCACCAGCTAGAATGTAGCTTCTGGCTTCAGAGATGCTGAGCAGTGAGCAGTGAGCAGAGGCAGGGGACCACAGCTGGAGCTGTCCCCTGGTGGGACCGTATAATCCTCCCAGCTGTACTTCTTCCAGCTATGTGGCACCCAACTTGTTTCCCTGGCTCTCCCAGGAATTATGCACTCTGCCCGTTGCCAATAATAAACTCCTTTCTGCTTTTAAACTCCTTTCTACTTTCTGTTTGGACTCTGTTATTTGCAGATAAGAAAACTGACCAGTATACTTGTTTCCTAATCAATTCACTCAAGTCTGCAATTAGCTACTTTAAGCCAAATACCACACTATGTCTTTTCATATATAGTGTACTCATTTTGTGTTATTTATAAATAGCTCTCGATTCTTTAGTTTTATCTCCTCTTTAGTCCAAAATTACATATTTTTCTTTTGGCTATCTTTTAGTTGCCAGTTCTAATTGTAATGTGCAATTATAGTAAATGTAGTCTGTCTGAAATAAATGGAAGAACATTGATTTAATCCAGATTTGTCTGGTCTCAAACAGTGTATTTTATCTACCACATTATATAATTGTGAAGTCTGTGATTCCCTCCATTATTTTAATTACTTTAATGGAGGAAATCATCTACAAATTAGATAATGTTTATGTTCCCTCTATTTTCTTCTATTATTTAACATTAAAAAATAATCTCACTAGTATTTATTTTTTTGTACTGGGTACAGTAGGGCTCTAAATTTATTTTTAAAAGCAATTTTGCCACTAAATGCTTATATATTACTTATGCCCAAGTACGATCTATTGAATAAAGTTTCCTTTATCCACTGATTGGTGATACTTCCTTTGTAATACACTAAAATTTTAAAAAAGAAAAAAAAATTAATCCCTTAATTCTTATGTTTCTCTGCATCAGTATAGGCACACTGCCAGTCTCAGTAACTTTTCGCACATTTGCTATACTCTCCTTCATGAAGTTGTCACAGTTCTCAATTTCTCAGCTTTCAAGAGGAAAATGCAACATCACAAGATGCACCTAGAATTCCATTCAGCCTGGTGTTCTGATTTCATCTCTCTCTTCCCACTAAGTTAGACATATAAGAAAGTCAACTCATGAGGACACATGTGGGAACAGAAGTAACGCACATGTTCTATAATAACAATATGGTCTGACTGCTGTGATCCAAGGCTATCTAGAAAGGCAGAAGTAAACTTTGGAGAGCACTGCTTTATCTCATCCAAGAATGTGGTGATATTTTACAAGCATCGCCAAAATTGAAATTTCAGTTTTTTCTCACTTTTTCTCACACATTAAAGGGAGTCTAGAAAATGTGGTTCCTATCAGTGCTGATGAAGTTGCTCTTTCTCTTATTCACTTAAAGCCCAAGAAGGGGCTCGCTCTTAATTTTTTTAACTTTTCCCTCTTGGTTCCTCATGCATTCTTGTTCTTGCTTTGGCCAGCCCCTTGTAGCTCTCCCCAATGTTTTGTTTCACCACAATCCACAGACCCCACAATGGCCTGGTTCTTTTGTTCCACTAACTTGCTTTTCTTGAGACAATACACCCCTGGAGCTTTTTTTCCTCAATTTCCCTCAGAGAAACTAAAGACAAAGGGGAAAACATTAAATAGTAAAAAAGAACAGAAGGCAGCTGTGAATCCTTACAAATCATTGATTTTTGTTCTCTAATTCAACCATCAATTTTTTTAAAAAGCAATTATCATTATTCATCAAGAAGACTCAGGGAAAAGTTGCTGAATAAATAACATAAGCAATATATTCAGAATCTCATAGTGATGGTATATTACTGCTTTGCAAAATAACTGGAAGAGGTCTGTGCAGCTATCTGTAAGCAAGACATTCTATGAGCCCAAGATTTCCTCTAGCCAAAACAAATTTTCTATCTGGTCCATAGTATGTTGATGGCTCTTAAACTGCTTTCTAGAACTATTGTATAGACTTGTGCTCTCAACATTTATGAGCAACTGACAGAAGAAACCAGTGTATGCACAACACACACACACACACACACACACACACACACACACGCACATGTGCACACAGACACATTTTAAGATACAAATCATGTTTCGTTTTTTTTAATCAGCTGCTCAGGTATCTCAATCTAACTTTTGTTTTCAATCACTATCACCAACTTCCAAATGTGATTTTAAAACTTCATCTAACATCTTCCTTCCCATCTTTCAATAATTGCATTTATGTATGTATATATATACAGATCATTCATCCACTCATTTGTTCATTCATTTAGCTTTTTTATTGTAAGTCACCCCCAGATACTTTTTGGAAGGAGACAGATTATAATTACGATATATGAAACCTAACAGAGACCTGAAATAGATAAATTTCTAGCATTTTTATCGTTGGCAAATGACACCAATACTTCCCACTATTTGGCATTCTATTTATTACAGACTATCAACAATCACCAATTTCTTTGTTGTTACATTAAATACCTTTTGTTAGATGTTAATGTCTGCTCTAATTAGGAAGTGAACTAGGATAAAAGAAAATTAACCACTGTGTTCTGTTTCAATGCTTAAATGACTCTACTTTAAGTAATAGGCTATTTAAGAGATCTAGAGTTAATTGAAAATTGCCATTATCAAGAGTCTCTCTTCAATTAGCAATCAGAGAAAAAGAACACATATTACTGAATTTGAAGACTATAGGTCTTATTGCCAGCTCTGAGCCTCAGTGGGATTTAACACATACAAACTCTTAACTACTAACACTTTGTACTTCCTTAAGCAGGATTCAATTTGCGTGGATTCCGTAACACTCAATGTTCTAAAGTCTCTCATCTTTAATTATTTTTACAATAGATCAATCTCAGTCTAAAGCATAGAATAAACTTGTTTTCTAACTGTTCACAGAACTTCTACAGCTAAAAGAGAACTCAAATACTATATTACTGTTAAATGACTTGATTTTGATTATATATTTTCTCCTTGTGTACTAATAATTAAGGATAATTATTTCAGGGGGGCCCTGGGTGACTCAGTCAGTTAAGCATCTGACTCTTGGTTTTGGCTCAGTTCGTGATCTTGTGATCCATTAATTTGAGCCCCACAGTGGGCTCTGCACTCATGGCCCTAAGCCTACTTGAGATTCTCTTTCTTTTCTCTCTGCCCTTCCCCTGGTTGTGCTCTCTCTCTCTCAAAACAAAGAAATAAACTTAAATATAATTATTTCAGTGAAATTAAATACATGCCCTAGGAACAAAATTTGTTAGGAACAAAATTGTATTGATTACTGTCATAATTGCAAATGCTTAGTACATCCAAGTAAAAATATAATGCAAGTGAAAAATTGGCATGAACATCGGAAAAGATGAGAGTGAAATTTCTCTTGTTAATGCTATCCTTATATGTTCTAAAAACTCAAGAGATTCTAATAAATCAATTTTGGAATTAGAAAGAGAAATTGGCTGGGGCACTTGGGTGGCTCAGTGGGTGAAGTGTCCGACTTTGGCTCAGGTCATGATCTTGCCACCCACAGGTTCGAGCACCATGTCAGTCTCTGTGCTGACAGCTCAAAGTCTGGAGCCTGCTTCAGATTCTGTGTCTCCCTCTCTCACTCTCTCTCTGCCTCTCCTCCACTCACATTAGTTCTCTCAGTCAAAAATAAATAAAACATTAGAAAAAAAGAGAAATTGGCAATGTGGATGAATATAAATACATAAAAATCAACAGTTTTGCCCTTATAAATGCACCTAGACACAGAAATGTTAAAAAAAAATTCAATTTTAGCAAGAAAAAAACAACCTGTAAAATATTTAGAGATAAATACAATGAGAAATATCCAAAAATCTCTATAAAAACTGTAATATATTATTTAAAACCATGGCACACTATACAAGAGCAGAAGAAACAGTAAACTGTAAGTCTTGATAGTAATTCATAGTTATGTTCACATATAAATTATTCCAGTTAAAATCACGTTTCATCCTAGAATTAGATATAAGTGCTCAGTGCTAGAATAGCTAAAAAACCATGAAAAAGAAAAGCAGAAATGGGAGTACTTGCTATTTCAAATATGGCAAAATATATTAAACATTCACTGTAGAAAAGTCCACATGGTATCCTACAGAAGGACATAAATAAATCAGTCATATAGTATAGAGAATTCAGAATCAGACTTTAAACCAAAGTGAGATATTGATAGTTCAATATATGAGGAAGATATGACCTATTTAAAACAGTACCGGATATCCAAAGTAAATTTAAAAACAAACAAAACTGAATCTCCTACACACACACAAAGTCCAGAGGGAAAATATGTATATTTATATTAAAACAAGACAATGTAAATATTTCAAAAATATCCAGGAGACCAAATTTGCAATCTACAACTAGGAAGGCCACCTTAAACCCATGGGAAAATGCAGACATTGTAATGGAAGAAAAGATATGTTTGAAGTTTTAAAAATTCAAAATTTGTGCTAGTCACTACCTTTATAAATGTGTAAAATCTAAAATGAATATTACAAAGACTGAATTACTAAAAAATACACTTGTTATTATAAATTGATATGCAAAACACAAACAGAAGAAAAAAATCTTACTCTGTTCATTATACACATAGATGCATGGCAGCAGACACTCAAAAATCCATATACAAATAATGAAATGCTCAGGTTTGCTACCAGGGGAAAAGAAAAATCAAGTAACAGTGTCATATCGCTTCAGCTTGAATAAGACTAGTAACAATTAAGAGTTTTTGTTGATTGTAACAGGAGAAAAAGGGTACTCTTAAACACTGGTAATGGTAATGTTAGGTGTTAGCACCTTTTTGGAAAGCATCTAGAAAAATCTGTTAAAATTAAATTTGATCCAGCAATCCGATACCTGGGAATATGTGCTATAAAATTAACAATGCCGATTAACACGATATATATGAGGATATTTATATGGTTCCTCATATATGGCTGTTTCCTGGTAGTCATAAGCCAGAAATAAGGTTAATTTCCATCAGTGGGGAGTTTAAGAAATTAAGAAGAATGGATTAGAGTTATTCCTTATAAACTGGAAGAGTTTCCACAGGGTTTTATTTAGCTAAATGAAATGTGTTCAGTATGATCCATTAAAAAAATGAGCAAAATAAGTTAATTGCATGCCTGCATGTATATGTACAATCAATATGTTATAGGCTTATATGAATATAGCTTAATATAACATACCCCTTGGGGAAATGGAGATGTGCTTGATGTGTTAATATGATATAAAGGAGAGGGTAGCAAATTTAGTTACGTATGATACAACTTATGTAAAATTATATGATACACTACAGAAACATAACATGATGCACAGCCACCAAAATATTAATAGAGGTTATTTCTGGGTGGTTGGATTCTAGGTGGATTTTCCTTTTGCTTTATGATGTAACACAGTGCTTTCAGTTTAAAGATATTATTTATATAAACAGTAAAATAAGTCTATTCCCACTGTGCATGAAGAGTAATATTTTTAAATAATTATATGATGTAATATTTACATGTAAACTTGACACAAGACACAGAAATATGATCGGAAATTTAAAAAAAAATACACTGGTTTCATTTATTTTTCCTGAAATATACTGGATTTTCAAAGCTTTCAGATCTCAATTGCAGTATAATTTTATAATATTGATGACAACAAAATTTGTAAGTGATTCAACTGTGATCTTTGCTGCCATATCTAGTCACAAATGACAATTTCAGAGGTAAATTTTGATATGATTTATGAGTTTTAGCTCAACTTTTAATTTAAAACAGGCAGCTAAATAACCATTTCTTTCATTTTTGTACTTTTTAAGAAGATAGGCAATACGGAGAAAGACAGAGAAATACGAGTATCACGTGATCCTAATATGTGAGTCAGTTTACATATTCATGATTTTCTGATTGTATAGCTGATATTTAACTCTGTTATCTTCCTAGAATAATGTGCCTATTTTACAATCATTCTATTTGTGCCTATCTTATGTAATTTCCACCTGTGTGTAAGTGGATCATATTGAAAGAACTTGTCCCTATCAAGTGTTGCTCATCTCTGACCTAGAAAAGGCTGTAGTCTGGAGCAACCCTTCCTGACCATCCATTATACTCCTGTCTCAGTTCCGGAAAGTAAGTTGGTAATGGCAAACCAAAAGGTTGACAAACACCTGATCACTCTTGTGATAGTTTTACTCAATAAAAACTAGTCATCTAGGTAATTGACAATTCTTACTTTATACCTTTTTTCTCCCTAAAGTGCTCTTAAATTATAATTCCACTGAATGTTCAACAAATCATTTTCTTTTGTTGAAGTACAGTGCATTATTAGTTTTTTGTTTTAGCTTTTTTTTTAAGAACTTTAAAATATTTTCATCCATATTGCCATTTAAAAAATTTCTGGTCGGGGTGCCTGGATGGCTTGGTCGGTTAAGCGTCCAACTTCGGCTCAGGTCATGATCTCACGGTCCGTGAGTTCGAGCCCCGCATCGGGCTCTGTGCTGACTGCTCAGAGCCTGGAGGCTGTTTCAGATTCTGTGTCTCCCTCTCTCTCTGCCCCTCCCCGTTCATGCTCTGTCTCTCTCTGTCTCAAAAATAAATAAACGTTAAAAAAATAAAATAAAATAGAATAAAATAATAAAAAAATAAAAAATTTCTGGTCAAAATACACCAGAACCTTTTTTTTTTTTAAATCAATGGTGGACCTATGGCACTGACATTACTGTCACAGATTAATTTACTTAATATACATATACAAGTACTATCCCATATTTGCATATTAATGAAATAATAAATACAATATTTGTAAAGAAATTATCCATGTAAAGACATAACTGAAATTGTAACTTTAAAAACTGACATTGTCAATGCGGTCATTTCCAATAGAGGCAATCAGTGCAGAACAATGGATGCAGTCTCAGGGGCCATATTTACTATGTGTTAATGACAAAACCACCTCATCCTTTGGCAGCCGTCAAGTACTGAGCAACCCCTCAAAGTCCTCTCACAGTAGAGGGGCAGGGGAGTATCAGAGATATTCCCAAGTAGTTCATTAGTCCAGTTGACAAAATACTGCACATGAATGAGAAAACCTGTGCTTATTATCAGAGGCAAATAAATCTAGCAAAACTAAAGCACTTCATTTAGGCGCAGGAAGGTAGAACTAGACCTTTGCCATCATTACTGTTTGTTCAACCTACACTTTTCCATCAGCAGTTCTCAGAAAATGTCCCTGGTAGGCAATAAATGCTCACCACAGACTGTTCAGTGACATGGTTGGCAACCAGACAGGACAACCACCCCAGTTCCTATACATTCTCAGCTTCACTTCATCCTCTGACTCCCCTGGGTTCCAGTCAGCTTCATAATGAAAATAGGTGGTAAAATGAAACTACGCAAAGTTATGTCACCTGTGCACTCTTACAAAGGAACTCCACAAATCACATTAGGGAATGTTTTCTTTTCAAATTGATTTATTTCACAACACCCTGCTGTTTGGTTGTTCGAAGGCAAACAGCCTCAGAAATCAAATTTGCAAGTCTAAAATTAAGAGTATATGCATCATTCATGATTATTTCATAGTGTTCCCTAGCCTGATTTACAGTTGTCAAAATTAACATTACATGACATGATCTATTATGTGTTTTGCTCAATACTGTATTATCCCAATCATGACAAATTCAATTAAAACTAATATCAGTTATCAGTTCATTTTAACTCTTCCATTTTTTAAGCTCTTTTCTACTCTTTCCTTTCTTTCTGCCAAAATATCTTATAAACTGTATGTTAATCTGTATATGACATCCCTTTAACGATAATTTCTTCATAATTTCCAACATAATCCTCATTTTCATATTTTGTTATTGAATTGCAGATTTGGTTTATCTTACTTTCCTTTCTTTGGTTTATCTTCTTTATTACAGAGAAAACCCCATAGGATTCTGTCAGGGATGGGTGGTTGTAGACATAAGCCTCTGACAATTAGAGATACAAAAATATTAACAAATTCTCTCTATATCCACCTTTATTTCAAATACAGTATCTTACAAGAATGAAATAAGTAATGCTGGTAATAAATAATTTTGCAGTAAAAATTTATGATGCACCAATTATTCAGGGAATCTCTATGATGTATTTGAAGATCAAAATATTCAATGTCACATATTTGTATTGGCTTTATGGAATATCATAAATTATGCAAAAATTGTTTTTAAATATCTTTATCATAATAGTAAACTTTTACACAAAGAGAATTTTATTTTGTGCTTACTAGGAAGTATCTAAAAACAATATCCTATTCATGATATTTTGGATTGTTCTAGATTTTAAAATACTTTTTCTGGCTAGTGGGAGTAGAACCCAATGAACTCAGTAGAAAGACATATTCACAGTGAAATGTATATACTTACAAAGTAAACACTTATCTTCTTAACACTGGTGTCATCCCAGTATACTAAAAGTACATAGATATAACAAAGGTGCATATTTTCATTTATAAAATCAAATATACATTGATTTCTTCCCACCTATGGAATATAACTGCCCTTCTGAAAGAGATTTAAAGAACCTTAAAAGGTTCTTTAATATAGAATTGTATAGAGTTCTATAATAGTGTATAGAATTATTGAACTGCTATAATGTATACCTCAAACTTACATAACATTCTATATTAACTATTCTGGAATTAAAATTAAAAACAAAAAATTTAAAAAACACTAAAAATATTTCACATTTTGTTCTGTCATTCTTAATTTACACTGCAATTTTACATCCCAGAGAGCTGCATTTTTAAAAAAAAAGGTTTTAAAACCTGTATGATATCCAAAACATATCAGTATACCGCATCTGGTATGACTTTTAAAAGTATTCAAATTTCATACTACTGAAAATAATTTCTGAGAAATTCATAGTTATTATTCTCGAGTTAAGATCTCTTTTACTATCTCTATTTTTTTTATTTTTTTTTATTTTTTTTTCAATATATGAAATTTATTGTCAAATTGGTTTCCATACAACACCCAGTGCTCATCCCAAAAGGTGCCCTCCTCTATACCCATCACCCACCCTCCCCTCCCTCCCACCCCCCATCAACCCTCAGTTTGTTCTCAGTTTTCAACAGTCTCTTATGCTTTGGCTCTCTCCCACTCTAACCTCTTTTTTTTTTCCTTCCCCTCCCCCATGGGTTTCTGTTAAGTTTTTCAGGATCCACATAAGAGTGAAACCATATGGTATCTGTCTTTCTCTGTATGGCTTATTTCACTTAGCATCACACTCTCCAGTTCCATCCACGTTGCTACAAAAGGCCATATTTCATTCTTCCTCATTGCCACGTAGTATTCCATTCTGTATATAAACCACAATTTCTTTATCCATTCATCAGTTGGTGGACATTTAGGCTCTTTCCATAATTTGGCTATTGTTGAGAGTGCTGCTATAAACATTGGGGTACAGGTGCCCCTATGCATCAGTACTCCTGTATCCCTTGGGTAAATTCCTAGCAGTGCTATTGCTGGGTCATAGGGTAGGTCTATTTTTAATTTTCTGAGGAACCTCCACACTGCTTTCCAGAGCGGCTGCACCAATTTGCATTCCCACCAACAGTGCAAGAGGGTTCCCATTTCTCCACATCCTCTCCAGCATCTATAGTCTCCTGATTTGTTCATTTTGGCCACTCTGACTGGTGTGAGGTGATATCTGAGTGTGGTTTTGATTTGTATTTCCCTGATAAGGAGCGACGTTGAACATCTTTTCATGTGCCTGTTGGCCATCTGGATGTCTTCTTTAGAGAAGTGTCTATTCATGTTTTCTGCCCATTTCTTCACTGGGTTATTTGTTTTTTGGGTGTGGAGTTTGGTGAGCTCTTTATAGATTTTGGATACTAGCCCTTTGTCTGATATGTCATTTGCAACTATCTTTTCCCATTCCGTTGGTTGCCTTTTAGTTTTGTTGGTTGTTTCCTTTGCTGTGCAGAAGCTTTTTATCTTCATAAGGTCCCAGTAATTCATTTTTGCTTTTATTTCCCTTGCCTTTGGGGATGTGTCGAGTAAGAGACTGCTACAGCTGAGGTCAGAGAGGTCTTTTCCTGCTTTCTCCTCTAGGGTTTTGATGGTTTCCTGTCTCACATTCAGGTCCTTTATCCATTTTGGGTTTATTTTTGTGAATGGTGTGAGAAAGTGGTCTAGTTTCAATCTTCTGCATGTTGCTGTCCAGTTCTCCCAGCACCATTTGTTAAAGAGACTGTCTTTTTTCCATTGGATGTTCTTCCTGCTTTGTCAAAGATGAGTTGGCAATACGTTTGTGGGTCTAGTTCTGGGGTTTCTATTCTATTCCATTGGTCTATGTGTCTGTTTTTGTGCCAATACCATGCTGTCTTGATGATTACAGCTTTGTAGTAGAGGCTAAAGTCTGGGATTGTGAGGCCTCCTGCTTTGGTCTTCTTCTTCACAATTACTTTGGCTATTTGGGGCCTTTTGTGGTTCCATATGAATTTTAGGATGGCTTGTTCTAGTTTCGAGAAGAATGCTGGTGCAATTTTGATTGGGATTGCATTGAATGTGTAGATAGCTTTGGGTAGTATTGACATTTTGACAATATTTATTCTTCCAATCCATGAGCAGGGAATGTCTTTCCATTTCTTTATATCTTCTTCAATTACCTTCATAAGCTTTCTATAGTTTTCAGCATACAGATCTTGTACATCTTTGGTTAGATTTATTCCTAGGTATTTTATGCTTCTTGGTGCAATTGTGAATGGGATCAGTTTCTTTATTTGTCTTTCTGTTGCTTCATTGTTAGGGTATAAGAATGCAACTGATTTCTGGACATTGATTTTGTATCCTGCAACTTTGCTGAATTCATGTATCAGTTCTAGCAGACTTTTGGTGGAGTCTGTCGGATTTTCCATGTATACTATCATGTCATCTGCAAAAAGTGAAAGCTTGACTTCATCTTTGCCAATTTTGATGCCTTTGATTTCCTTTGTGTTGTCTGATTGCTGATGCGAGAACTTCCAGCACTATGTTAAACAACATCGGTGAGAGTGGGCATCCCTGTCGTGTTCCTGATCTCAGGGAAAAAGCTCTCAGTTTTTCCCCATTGAGGATGATGTGAGCTGTGGGCTTTTCATAAATGGCTTTTATGATCTTTAAGTATGTTCCTTCTATCCCGACTTTCTCAGGGTTTTTATTAAGAAAGGGTGCTGGATTTTGTCAAAGGCCTTTTCTGCATCGATTGACAGGATCATATGGTTCTTCTCTTTTTTTTTTGTTAATGTGATGTATCACGTTGATTGATTTGCGAATGTTGAACCAGCCCTGCATCCCAGGAATGAATCCCACTTGATCATGGTGAATAATTCTTTTTATATGCCGTTGAATTCGATTTGCTAGTATCTTATTGAGAATTTTTGCATCCATATTCATCAGGGATATTGGCCTGTAGTTCTCTTTTTTTACCGGGTCTCTGTCTGGTTTAGGAATCAAAGTAATACTGGCTTCATAGATGAGTCTGGAAGTTTTCCTTCCCTTTCTATTTCTTGGAATAGCTTGAGAAGGATAGGTATTATCTCTGCTTTAAACATCTGGTAGAACTCCCCTGGGAAGCCATCTGGTCCTGGACTCTTATTTGTTGGGAGATTTTTGATAACCAATTCAATTTCTTCGCTGGTTATGGGTCTGTTCAAGCTCTCTATTTCCTCCTGATTGAGTTTTGGAAGCGTGTGGGTGTTTAGGAATTTGTCCATTTCTTCCAGGTTGTCCAATTTGTTGGCATATAATTTTTCATAGTATTCCCTGATAATTGTTTGTATCTCTGAGGGATTGGTTGTAATAATCCCATTTTCATTCATGATTTTATCTATTTGGGTCATCTCCCTTTTCTTTTTGAGAAGCCTGGCTAGAGGTTTATCAATTTTGTTTATTTTTTCAAAAAACCAACTTTTGGTTTCATTGATCTGCTCTACAGTTTTTTTAGATTCTATATTGTTTATTTCTGCTCTGATCTTTATTATTTTTCTTCTTCTGCTGGGTTTAGGCTGCCTTTGCTGTTCTGCTTCTATTTCCTTTAGGTGTGCTGTTAGATTTTGTATTGGGGATTTTTCTTGTTTCTTGAGATAGGCCTGGATTGCAATGTATTTTCCTCTCAGGACTGCCTTCGCTGCGTCCCAAAGCGTTTGGATTGTTGTATTTTCATTTTCGTTTGTTTCCATATATTTTTAATTTCTTCTCTAATTGCCTGGTTGACCCACTCATTCGTTAAGTAGGGTGTTCTTTAACCTCCATGCTTTTGGAGGTTTTCCAGACTTTTTCCTGTGGTTGATTTCAAGCTTCATAACATTGTGGTCTGAAAGTATGCATGGTATAATTTCAATTCTTGTAAACTTATGAAGGGCTGTTTTGTGACCCAGTATATGATCTATCTGGAGAATGTTCCGTGTGCACTCGAGAAGAAAGTATATTCTGTGGCTTTGGGATGCAGAGTTCTAAATAGGTCTGTCAAGTCCATCTGATCCAATGTATCATTCAGGGCCCTTGTTTCTTTATTGACCGTGTGTCTAGATGATCTATCCATTTCTGTAAGTGGAGTGTTAAAGTCCCCTGCAATTACCACATTCTTATCAATAAGGTTGCTTATGTTTATGAGTAATTGTTTTATATATTTGGGGGCTCCGGTATTCGGCGCATAGACATTTATAATTGTTAGCTCTTCCTGATGGATAGACCCTGTGATTATTATATAATGCCCTTCTTCATCTCTTGTTACAGCCTTTAATTTAAAGTCTAGTTTGTCTGATATAAGTATGGCTACTCCAGCTTTCTTTTGGCTTCCAGTAGCATGATAAATAGTTCTCCATCCCCTCACTCTCAATCTAAAGGTCTAAAATGAGTCTCTTGTAGACAGCAAATAGATGGGTCTTGTTTTTTTATCCATTCTGATACCCTATGTCTTTTGGTTGGCGCATTTAATCCATTTACATTCAGTGTTATTATAGAAAGATAGGAGTTTAGAGTCATTGTGATGTCTGTATGTTTTATGCTTGTAGTGATGTCTCTGGTACTTTGTCTCACAGGATCCCCCTTAGGATGCCTTGTAGGGCTGGTTTAGTGGTGACAAATTCCTTCAGTTTTTGTTTGTTTGGGAAGACCTTTATCTCTCCTTCTATTCTAAATGACAGACTTGCTGGATAAAGGATTCTCGGCTGCATATTTTTTCTGTTTAGCACACTGAAGATATCGTGCCAATTCTTTCTGGCCTGCCAAGTTTCCAAAGAGAGATCAGTCACGGGTCTTATAGGTCTCCATTTATATGTGAGGGCACGTTTATCCCTTGCTGCTTTCAGAATTTTCTCTTTATCCTTGTATTTTGCCAGTTTCACTATGATATGTCGTGCAGAAGATCGATTCAAGTGACGTCTGAAGGGAGTTCTCTGTGCCTCTTGGATTTCAATGCCTTTTTCCTTCCCCAGTTCAGGGAAGTTCTCAGCTATTATTTCTTCAAGTACCCCTTCAGCACCTTTCCCTCTCTCTTCCTCCTCTGGGATACCAATTATGCATATATTATTTCTTTTTAGTGTATCACTTAGTTCTCTAATTTTCCCCTCATACTCCTGGATTTTTTTAATCTTTCTCTCAGCTTCCTCTTTTTCCATAACTTTATCTTCTAGTTCATCTATTCTCTCCTCTGCCTCTTCAATCCGAGCAGTCGTGGTTTCCATTTTGTTTTGCATTTCGTTTAAAGCGTTTTTCAGCTCCTCATGACTGTTCCTGAGTCCCTTGATCTCTGTAGCAAGAGATTCTCTGCTGTCCTCTATACTGTTTTCAAGCCCAGCGATTAATTTTATGACTATTATTCTAAATTCACTTTCTGTTATATTATTTAAATCCTTTTTGATCAGCTCATTAGCTGTTGTTATTTCCTGGAGATTCTTCTGAGGGGAATCCTTCTGTTTGGTCATTTTGGATAGGAAACCTCTGGCGGTTTTCTGGGTTAGTTAGGCAGGTGTAGGTGGGATCTAAGTGATCAGCAGGACGCAAGGTGAGCCCAGCGTCCTCCTACGCCGCCATCTTCCGGGAATCCTTACTATCTCTATTTTTATCCACCCATCAATAGGAGCTCATGTGTATTCATATATATGGCGGTTAGTGGTCTGGTTTATGTCCATGAGTAGCATTTTGAAAACTTTCTTTTTATTTAAACCAAAGAAGAAAACTAATGTAAACTCAACTATCAGTGGTCATAACTGATTTTTCTTCTGCAAAATTCTGCTTTGTCTGTCCCAGCACTTTATACTGTACGTGACTGTACCAACATTCCAAGATCTTTTCAGTACAATGGTTTCTTGTATTAAGCACAGCACAGTTATTTTTCTCATTCACAATTCAATTGCTGTCCTTGTAAATACTATTAAACAAAATTTTCCTGGTCACAACCTTTAAAATCTTGTATCACTGACCACATATTCATACTAAATAGAGAAGAAAATAACTGTCAAATAAACTTTTGGGAAAAAATTAATCACGCTATATTAAGATGACTGAAGATCAGAAAAATAAAGAACAGAGCAAGGCCAAAGTACAAGTAGAGGCTTAAAATTATGCTTAATATAGAAGGAAGAATTTTAAGAAGGTAACAAAACTCACAAAATAACTAATACAACATATTAGTCAACTCTAAAAGAGTGAGCATATTCTTAATTAGGTTATACAAATAGTACATTAATAATTTAGTAAATTCCTTATGCTATGTGAACTTTTTTTTCCCCTTTTGAAAGCATTTCCTCCTATTTAAATCCCTTCTTGTTATATTCCAGTTAGAGGGAAACTCAGTACAACCCACATAAAAGTAGTAGAATTCCAGCAAATAGATGAAAACAATGGGTGAGGTCACAGTTGTTCAGGAGATGCAAGGTCATTGCCCCAAACTGCAGCCAGGCTGCTCAAGATAGTGCCAGCTCAAGGAAATTTGTTCTCACACAAGCTCAAGGAAGAAAGTTAAACTTAGAACAGTCAAATGGAAGATGTTATTAAGGACGGCTCCAAGGAAAAGTGAGGAAATTGGAATGGACTTTACTAAAAGTTTATGTGAAGGACGATTAAACAGTGACATCTATAATTCAGTTTATGGTTAGTCCCTGGTCCCAAATACTTTAATAGTTTTAAATGCTACTCATGAGCTTCCTTTTATTCAACTGTTCCATAATAGGCCATCATTTAAACCAAAAATGCTCCTGTGAGATGACAGAGGGAGGTACAGGAAAGGTGAACCTATCTTGGGCATGATGAAACCATCACGTGTGAGGCTGTGGGAAGTGACTCTGGTAGTCACACTGGTATGATGTTCAAAAGAATTTGCTAGTTTATAGGTGAATGTTGACAATACTAGCCTTTAATTTGCCATTATCAGTGCTAACTACTTGATAGTTGTGACCGAATAATTGAGTGGCTTCAAGGAATACAAACAGGAGTAAACAGACAACATAAGTGAGGATGTTTATAAATGTACCAAAGGTTAAACTAAATAGACTAATGCTCAGAAACTAGTGGAGTAACTTCACAATATTTAAGGAAGAGATATGTCCCCTAAAACAAAAGGTATCAAGAAGCCTATTTCAAAAAAGGATACACTTCAAGCCTTGAAATATGTTCTCATCTGTTGACACTGAGACCAAGCTTCCTCCTAGAAATGTTTTCACGTGAGCGGTGCCTGGGGAGCTCAGTCATTTAAGCAACTGACTGTTGATTTCAGCTCACATCATTATCTCACAGTTGTGAGATTTTGCCCCGCATGGGGCTCTACAGTGACAGTGCAGAGCCTGCTTGAGATCTCTCCCTCTCTCTCTGCCCCTCCCTCTCTCGTTCATGTGTGCACATGCTCTCTCTTTCTCTCAAAAAATAAAGAAACATTAAAAAAAAAAAAGATATGCTTTCACGTGAAGCACCTTTCACCTAGATACCCAGAATAGCACTCAGACCTTGGCCCTGCTCAAGGCTTTTTTGCTGCCCCTCTGCTTTTGTGCTCTTTTGGGTGACCTAGGCGAGTTACTTAAAACTTCTCGTACTCAACTTTTGCTATCTATAATGTAGGAATAGTAATACCTGCTTTAATTTATACCCAGTGATCTTCTAAAAACATTTAAATATAAAAAATCATGTTTTACATAATTGCAAAGTTAATTCTGTACCTGGTCAATGTTGGACACACAGTACTTGCTTAATTAATAATTGTTTATTAGGTTAATTATAATATCCATATAACTTGGTAATCATGAGTTTCCACTGTCAAATTTAAAAAGTTTTTATTTATATATATAAAACTAAATATGTGTATATATTGAAATATTTTTAATTTATGTATTATATAGATTTATAAAATACATACTTATAAATAATTTATGTTAGACTAAAAATCTCTACCACTAATAATAAACCTCTTTGTGGTTTGCCTTAAGATTTTAGGTAAAGATAACATAGGGGCACCTGGTGGCTTAGTGGATTAAGCGTCAGACTCTTGATTTCCGCTCAGGTCATGACCTCACAGTAGTGAGAGTGGGATCTGTTTGGAGCTCTGCTCTAGGCATGGAGCCTGCTTAGGATTCTAGGATTCTAGGATTCTAGGATTCTCTCTCTCTCTCTCTCTCTCTCTCTCTCTCCTTCTGCCCCTCCCCCACTCACATGCATGCGTGTGTGTGCTCTCTCTCTCTCAAAAAAAAAACAATGATTAGCAAAACATTAGTACTGTTTTCTTATTTCTTTTAGTTTTAATTCTTATGATTTTTAGTAGTGTATGTATTTTTTAATAGTGCATGGATTTAGTTTATAAATAAATACTACCTATATTGGAGTGTGCTCAAAACACTGTTTCTAATAAATGTGGAAATGACTGACACAGGACAGAAAACCTAAACATTTAAGCTTGACCTCCAAGATTTGCCTGACTTTTCCTATAGTCTAGATTCTCATTCCTTTATAAGGAAATCTCTACATGTGTGATTGATCTGTGTAAATCATATCCTCACTCAATGAATCATTACTGATGCAAATCTCAGGGCCTTTGCTCTTACTGTTCCCATATTTTTTTTTTCATCATCCTCCCCTACTTTAGGCATATCTACTAATCCTTAGCCTTAGTAGCATTTCCTCTACGAAGCTATTTCTGATCCTGTCAACCTCCCACCAGGAAGAACTTGCTGTCTCAGTTGTCACTGCATATACTCCCTCTAGTTAGACATAAGATAGCACTGGTACTATCTTAGTATCTTAAAGTACTATGGTACTGGTAGTATCTTAAAGTACTAATACTTTATTGCCTTTTTGTGTCAGTCTTTCCATAGCAAAGAATAGGTCCTTGAGATTAGGGTCTTTGTTTTTTTGTTTGTTTGTTTTTTTATATATTTCAGCACCCAGAATGTCGATGCCTTATGCTCTGATGAAGATAATGAAACAAATGCATAGTTAATTAATTAATACATAAACTAACAGCAATATAGAAGTAGCTTTCTGATTCTTAACATTGTACTCTAGCTGCTATATCCATCAGGGTCAGCAGAAAACAGATAGCAAAGTCACATGGGTTAATGACAAGAGTTTAATAAAAGGATTATTAACCTAAGTGTGGGTAGTGTTCAGAGAAATAATCAAAAAATGGTGAAGCACCCTGAGACTGATAAGTATGGGAAGATTGTCATTCCAAGGTGATAAAGGGACCAAGGAAAAAAAATTACCAAAACCTGAAATGGACCTAGAGCTGTACGGCAAAGCTGTTGGCAAGGGGCTATAGCTTTTTTTTAGAACTCAGCCACTGTTGGCCCAAAAAGACAGGAATATATACTCAATTCCTGTCTTACCACCTTCTTATATACTGCTGCTGTCTCCTATGGATAGGATCTGACCAGAAAGAAGAGAACTAGGAAGGCTTATTAAGATACTGCTCGGGGGTGCCTCGGTGGCTCAGTCGGTTAACCGTCTGACTTTGGCTCAGGTCATGATCTCATGGTTCGTGGGTTCGAGCCCCGCATCAGGCTCTGTGCTGACAGCTCAGAGCCTGGAGCCTGTTTCAGATTCTGTGTCTCCCTCTCTCTCTGCCCCTCTCCCACTCACACGCTGTCTCCCTCTGTCTCAAAAATAAATAAACATTGAAAAAAAATTTAAAAAAAAAAGATACTGCTCAGAGATCAGCTTCCAGCTATTTAAGCAGCATCCAGAAGGGCGGATAGTAAATACATACTGCCCAGTCAGCACTACATTTTGAGACAAGTAAGCCATGTACTTCTGTTATCTATATACCATCTACAAGGGAATGTGGGCATATTGACTCTATTTCTTCAGCCAGCTGTGGGCAGCAGGCAGCTGAGGCAAGCTCGTGAAAAATGATGGTGAGCATATGGCAGGCAAATCAATACATGGAATATTACAGAAAGTTTTTAAATCTGAAAGCCTGCTATTTATGCATGAGAAGTAGTAATTTTATAAATGGATTCTGAGTAACCTAAAAGTAGTCAGTATTACTTTAAACAGTGGGCAACTTTACTCCCTTCTTTTTGGTAAGGTTAGAATTAGATTTTCAAGTTCACTGATTCACAAAGTCATCCTGCAGGAATGGGCCCTCAGGAACTCAGCAGCACATCCGCTAAGTAAAAACCGTGCAGTTACTTTCTAGATTGAGCGTTGTCTTGGTCCACACACACTATGTATAAATTCATTCTGATGTTTCACTACAAATTGATTTCTACAACATGTCCAAATTAATTAGCTTTCTGCCAAGGAAGATACATGGGATTTTAGACCTATAATTTCAGGTACAGTTTTTGTTCAGAGTTCACAGGAATCACAAGACTTGGGGGGCTTTCAGATTTTTTTTCAGCTCTCTCCCACCCGCCCTCATTGTTGACTCCTTTCACACATATTTATACATGAAAAAGCTGAATCCCAGAGAGTTTAAATTATTTGCTCAACATTGTGTGGCCATGGATATACAGGTTTCTCTATTTTTATTATTTCTCCCTACCTGTCTATTACTTAAAATTCTCTTATCGATTCAACCAGTTGTTTTGTTTTGTTTTGTTGGTATTGCGAAGGCAGTAACTTCATATTCAACTTTTCCGTCACTATTTTCAACAGCAATCCTTAAAGAGAAGGAGGGAGTAGTTAACAACTAGTATTGGAAGGTAAAACTGGAGTTAGGCACAAAATGACTGTGTTGCGAAGAAATACGGTTTTATCTTAACAAATATAATTTTGAAGATGAAAGGGTATGTCAGAAAAGTATGAGTTTAGAACAAAATTTCACAAAGCCACATAGTATTCATCGCTGTCTGAAATACTAAGACTGACTTCATCTAAAGACTAAAAGGAAAAATATAATTGATAAAATGATGGAAAAATACTCTAATGTGTCAATTTTTCCATGGATACTAGATTATTCTTGTCATGCTTTAGTCAGTTTTTTAGACTTTATTTTTTGTGAGTATTAGATTTACAACAAAATTAAGAAAAAGGCATAGAGATTTCCTGTATTCTATCTCCACACATGCACAGCTTCCCTCATTTCACAACACTCATGAGAATGGTGTATTTTTTACAAAGGACGAAGCTACACTGACATACCATAATCATTCAAAATCCATGCTTTACATCATAGTTAACTCTTGTGTTGTACATTCCACTGGTTTGCACAAATATACAATGGCATATACCTGTCATTATAATGTCATCGAGACTATTTTTATTCCCCTAAAAGTTATGTACTTTCCCTATTCATTTCTCTTTCCTACCTAATACCTGGCAACACTATGTAGATATTGTATGGATGTAAGTTTTCAGTTCCTTTTGGTAAATTTCAAGGAGTGTGGTTGCTGGATCATATGGAAGGGTGTTTAGTTTTGTAAAAAACCTCCAAACCGTCTTCCACAGTGGATGTACCATGTTGGATTCCCACCAGCAGCGACTGGAATTCTTGTTGCTTTATAGATCCTCACCAGCATTTGGTATTTCCAGTGTTCTGGATTTTGGCTATTCTAACAGGTGTGTTGCAGTATCTCATTGCTTTAATTTGCATTTCTCTGATGGCCTATACTGTAGAGCATCATTTCATACACTCATTTGCCAAGTGAATTTCTTTTTTGGTGACGTTATGGTCTTTGGTCGATTTTTTAATCAGGATGTTTTCTTATTCCGTTTTAAGAGTTCTTTGTATATTTTGGATAAATCCTTTTATCAGATGAGTCATTTGCAAATATTTTCTCTTTGTGTCTTGTCCTTCTCGACAATGACTTCTGCAGAGCAGAAGCATTTAATTTTAATGAAGGTCTATTTACCAATTATTTCTTTCATAGACCATCTCTCGTGTTATATCTAAAAAAGTATCACCGCGCCCAAGGTCATCTAGGTTTTTTCTTATGTTACCTTCTAGACGTTTTATAATAATTTTGCCTTTTGCACTTAGATCTATGATCCATTTTGAATTATTTTTTTTTTGTGGAGGGTATAGGGGCTGTGTCTAGGTTTTTTTTTTTTTTTGCATATATTCATATGTTCCAGCACCATATGATGAAGAGACTGACCTTGCTCCAGTGTACTGCCTCTGCTCCTTTGACAAAGATTAGCTGACTATATTTATGAGACCTAGTTATTTTTTGCCCTCATATATTTGTGCCTAAAATAAATGTCTGCTTTACTGGGTTATCTAGAAACTGCATAGATCTCATTTTGTTTTTTGGTTTTTTGGGGGGTTCTTTTGCTTTTTGTTTTTGTTTTTTTGGCTTAGCCACGAGAAATCTGTTTTAGATCCCAAATCTGTCTTATTCCCTCAGGAATTTACCAAACGGAATTTCCCATACTTCCTGGCAGCACTTCCAGTGGATTTATAATTATAATTAACTGCCTTTGCCAGACAATACAACAAAATAAGGCATGTTCAAAGATATTTGCTACTTCCACTAGATGTTTCTCGTATTACTTAGCAGATTTTATACTCCTTCCTGAAACATGTTATATCTTTGATATACAGATTCAGGTCTTTATTTCAGGAAGAGGCTATGTGCACCAGCTAAACTCTCCAAAGGTGAGGGTGGCTCATAGCAAAGCCTAAATCGCAGGGTATGCTTGCTATAATCTGGAGATGTCCGCCTTCACTACTCACTTTCTCCACTTCATCACTGACAGCTTCTCTTAGCCAGGAGACCAGGCAAGTAACATTCGGGCTGAGATGTTCCTCCAGCTACATGTCTGTGATTCTGTGGTAAAGAATCAGCTCTTAACGGAACTTCCTCCATATTCTCAGTTGCCTGTCTGTGCTGTCCTCCCACCCATCCGCAACTGAGAGAATCAGTGAAAGGAGTCTTGAATGAGCCTTTTGGGATTGTATCCTAATCACTTTACAGGAATCTCTTTCAGGCCTCAGGTCTTAAATTCCTTTCCATTTTCTTTCTTTTTTCCTTTCTTTCCTTCCTTCCTCTCCCTCCCCCTCTTTCTTTTCCTCCCTCCCTCCCTTTCTACTTTCCTCTCTCCCTCTCTCCCCTCTTCCTTCCTTCTTTTCTTTTCTTTCTTTCTTTCTTTCTTTCTTTCTTTCTTTCTTTCTTTCTTTCTTTCTTTCTTTCTTTCTTTCTTTCTTTCTTTTTCTTTCTCCTATATATAGAAGTGTTTATTTCTTTTAATGGTGTTTCTGGTTGATTTAAAGGCAGGGGAGTGGAATAAAACTGCCTTTACTCCCTCATTTTTATTTACAAATCAATTACTGCAATGGACTGAATGTGTGTGTCCACCAAAATTCATATTTTAAAATCTTAACCCCTAATGTGATAGTATTAGGAGCTAATCAGGTCACAAGGTGGAGACCTCATGAATGAGATTAGTACTCTTAAAAAGGGACCCCAGAGTGCTCTCTCCTTTTCTGTGCCCATGTGAGGATTCAATGAAAAAGCCAGAGATCTACAACCCGGAATAGAGCTTTTACTAGATAGTGAATCTCTTGGTGCCTTGATCTTGGATTTCTTAGCCTTCAGGACAATGAAAAATAAATTTCTGTTGTTTATAAGTCACCTAGCCAATGCTACTTTGTTATAACAACCGTGACTGAGATAATCTACCTCACTTAGTAGTAACTACATATTCCATACATGAAAGCACCTTGATTTAACTAGTCCTTTTACTGGTGGAATTTAGATTGTTTTGCTATGACAAATCATGCTACAGTGAGAGTTGTACATCTATTTAGAAGAATATCATACAGAATCACTGACAAAGGTAGTGTCCTTTTTAAATTTTGATACATACTGCAAAAGTATTTTTCAAAAAGGTTGCACCAATTTTTGTCCCCACCAAGAATATGTCTAGTTTCCCCAATTCCTTAATGTTAAATATGATTATTAATAAAATATCAAGTCTCAGACTTCTATCCTTAAAAAGACTTGCTAGCAGGGTTGGCCCTTGGTAGGTATATGGAAACTTAACTGGTAAACAGTTCTTTACACTGCTAAAAAATTTTTTCTGTAAATGAGAAAATTGTGATAAATGACAAAGTTGTTCACTATGCTTACTTTGTTCATATAAACAATGTGCTTTATGGAGAACATTTGGCTTTCCTATATGCTAGGCAGAGGGTGCCTACATGATCCAATAAAAATCTGGGACACTGAGTCTCTAATAAACTTCCCTAGCAGATAATGCCTTACACAATTTTGCTGCAACTCTTTGCTGGAGGAATTAGTGTAGGCTGTTAATTTCCATAGGGAGAAGACTCTGGAAGCTCAACATTTCCAACAGAACTTTATAGAGTGTTTCCTACAGACTTCTCCCCATGCCCGTTTTTCTTTATGATTTTGGTTTGTATCCTTTCACTGTGATGAATCTCAGACATAAATTTAACTATATGCTGAATCTGTGAGTCCTTCTAGTGAATTACCAAAACAAGAGGCTGTCTTAGTGATCCCTGACATATTATGGAACATTTTATTTACTAATCTGAAAGGTGAAAATGGGATTTAATTTTTTTAATTTCTTAATGATGACTGAGGATTAGCATATTTTCTGTGCCCTGATCCTGTCCTTTGCTGATTTTAATTTTTAGAACAGTTACAGGTTCACAGCAAAATTGAGTGCAAAGTACTCTTAAGTACTCTTAAGTGCAAAGTAAAAATAAACCCCCTGCCCTCATACATGGATAGCCTCCCCCATTATCAACGTCACTCACTAGAATGGAACTTACATTAATACATCATAATCACTCAAAGTCCATAGTTTACACTGCAGTTAACCTTTGGTGTTCTACATTTTATGGGTTTGGGCAAAAGTATAATGGCATATATCTATCATACAGAATAGTTTCATTCCCCTAAAAATCATTTGTGCTCCCTCTGTTCATCTCTCCCTCTCACCTAACCCTGAAAACACAGCTGCTCTTTTCATGGTCTCCACAGTTTTGCCTTTTCCATAATGTCACATAGTTGGATTCACACAGAATATAGCCTTTTCTTTCACTTGGTAATTATGCATTTAGTTTCTTCCATGTCTCTTCATGGATGCATAGTTCCTTTCTTTTTAACACTGAATAATATTCCATTGTCTGAATGTGTTACAGCTTTTGATCCATTCATCTTCTCAAGGACATCTTGGTTGCCTTCATGTTTTGGCAACTGTGAATAAAGTTGTTATATAAACATCTCTCTGTAGATTTCTGTGTGGATATAAGTTTTCCGTTCCTTTGGGTAAATACCAATGAGCACAATTGCTAGATCATATGGTAAAGAGTATGTTTAGTGTTATAAGAAACTGGCAGGCTGTCTTGAAAAATGACTGTAACCATTTTGCATTCCTACCAGCAATGGTCACATTTTCACCAGCACCTGGTGTTGCCAGTGTTCTGGATTTTGGGCATTTTAATAAGTGTGGAGTCGTATTTCTGTGTTGTTTTAATGTGTATTTCCTTGATCTACTATGATATATCTTTTCATATGCTTCTTTTCCATTTGTGTATCTTCTTTGGTGAGGTGGGAAGGTCTATGGCCTATTTTTGAATAAGGTTATTTGTTTTCTTATTGTTGAGTTTTAAGAGTTCTTTGTATGTTCTTGATAACAGTCCTTTATCAGCAAAGCCTTCCAAAAATATTTTCTACCAGTCTGTAACTTGTCTTTTCGGTCTCTTAATTTTCAGCTCATTTTCAATTAGGTTTTGACCCTTTTCTTAATGAATTCTTTAAGTATTAAGAAAATTAGTTCTTTGCCAAGTAAATGTTCAAATATATTTTCTCAGTTTGCTACCTGGGTTTTAACTTCATTAATATTTTCCTTGAGCAAAATTTTCTCTTTTTAAAAATCTAATTGAATATTTCCTTGCATGATCTCTGCATTCTGTCACCTAAAATATCCTCCTTTTCCTTTAAAATTTTTACCCTTTCTTCTAGCATTATAAAGGAAAATTTTTAAGTACTGAAAATACCTGGGCTTTGTTTTGGTATAATGAGTATCAAAGGCATATAATTATTCTTCTTTTTCTTTTTAATTCTTCTTATTCATTTACATGGTTAAGCACCAGCCCCCCAAACAAAACAAACTAATTAATTTCCCACCAAAGGAAATGTTTTATAGGGTTTTGGAGATCTTCTTTCTAGACTCTTTTCTGTTTGATCTATTCATGCACTTACATAAATTTGTTGTTATTATTTTCATAGAATAAAATACATGTAACTATTTGGGGACATTAGTTTTTTCTCTCTACTTTTATTTTTTAAAAATTTTCTTGGTCTGTCTTGTAATGCTTATTTTTCCCTTATAAGTTTTAAAGTAAAAATGTGGGGACCATGGGTATATTTAGTAAGTGTTCTGGATAGGCACACATCTTTTTTTATGTTTCCAAGTCTGGTGTTCTGTGTAGAACTTTTATAGTTAGGTTTATCCACAGATTTATTTCTGTCTTTTTAATTTTTTTAAGTGGAATATTTTAATCTTTTGTTTCCATCATGTTTAATAGTTATGTGTATTTAGGAAATATGTTGATTGTTTTTATATTATTTTGTGTCAATCAACCCCCCCCAAGAGTTACTTTATTTTTATATTTTTAATTGATTCTCTTGAGTTTTTCAGGGCATATTCATAATCTCTGGGGGGAAAAAATCTTAATTTTTCCATCTGCTTTCCAATTTTTACTTCTTTCTCTTTTCAACTACATTAACTAGTACTTACAGATCAACGTTAACTAAGACTGGAGTTAATGTGCTATCCTTTCTTGTTTTTTACTACAACAGAAATACTTCTAGTGTTTCAGAATTTGAGTATTATGCTGGCTGAGAGTCTGATATCTCTTTTTCTTTATTCTATACCAGTTCTTCCATAAGGATGTTATTTCAACCTCTTCCAGAAGAATTATTACCCATGTGCAATTTCAATCTATGGATTAAATTCAGGAATGTCTTCTATGACATCTTTGTGTTGTTTTTCCTGTTATATTTGGTGTTTGGTTTTTGTTTTTTCCTATTCTAATTCTTCTCGTGGTCCTACCTTCAGGAACACCAGAGTTTCATACAGGGATCTCCCTTGCTTGTTTCCATAACCATCATTTTTTAAAATTACAGTTCAGCTATATGGTCTTAAACTGTTCTATCACTGCCTCTTCTTCACAAGATATTTTTCCATTTTTAGTTCTAATGTTAATGCTACTTCTTCTTGTTTTCCAATTCCCCTCCATTTAAGCTCTGCCAAATCATTCATTCAATTCATGAGTTAAGCTTATTCAATATTCTTAACTCTTCTTTCTGTTTTTGGTTTGGAAACATCATATTTCCTTTACTATTTTTAGTTTCTTGGAGAAATGTTTGCCCTTACTTTCGTATCAACTCTAGGCTTGGGGCAGTACTATACTTAAGCTTGGCTGAAACTCACTACGTAGTATTAGTTACTATAACTTGTAAATAGTAAACTTAACTAGTTAGTAATAGGGAAGCTCCTTGTGTCCTGGTATGTGTGTAGTGATTTAGAATTCTTGTCCACTGGCCACCAACCTTTAGTCCATCAGTCCATCAAACTGGTAGTCCTTTCTTGGCAGTAATGGCATAGTGAGCTTCTTATTCAGTCTTGCCTATTATGCCATTCTGTTTTCAAACAAACTCAAAGATGTTCCAGCAGCCCTTTCTCTTAACTCAGACCATGCCATAGTGATGAGGTGTCATTAGCTTAGCCCTCACAAAGTTCAGGCTACTCAGAAATTTTCAGTGTTCACAGAAGTTGCAAAGACAGAACACCCTTCTAAGTGTCTTCCTTCAGTTAGTTAATTTTATCACATTCTCTAAATCTCTAAATCATTTGTGACTTGAGACTGTGACTGTTTCCTATTGTCATGAAAGAATAGACTTTCATTTGTATTTTTCATTCTTATTGATATCAGTCTGTTTGAAAGCAACAAGTAGGGCAGATCTATCATCTTCAACTTGCAAGTGCTGGCAGTAATTCTGCTACAATTAAGCAGAATTGTTGGCATTGACCATTTACTCTTAATTTCATTAGCTTCACTGATGTGGTGGAAAGTTTGAGCAAAACATAGGTCAAAATACCTGATTTTTGTCCCTTCTTCCTGAGACTTTAACTTTCTTAATCATATATATTTATTCATATATATTCTTATATATAATTCTTAAATGCAAGAGACATTAATAACCAATTTAATGTAAAGCTTAATCTATGGCCTAATAAGTTATAACATATAGGTAATTGCCATTTTGTTGTTAGATAGGCTATTTCTAATAGAATCTAAGCATCTGACAAATGATCTACAGATTTTTAAATGTGTTTGCTTATTTCAAACAACTAAATGGGAATATTAGGCTCTATGCAATGGTAGGTACTTTCCTAATTATACTTTTAATTGACTGGTCAACATTAAATTAAATGTCTACAGCACGTTAACTCAGTGACAGCAGGAGACACCTCAAGTTGCCTTGGAGGCTCATTTAATTACTTAGTGCGGGCCAAGTAACTAACATAACTATAATACTTCAGGAAAAGAGATCAGGAAATCACTAGGATAAGAATAGTCAGAAAAGAATAAAACAGGGATTGAACTGAAACCATGATACAGAATCAGAAGTGAACACATATACAGACACATACATGTAAGGAGTTGTAGGAACCTGGAGGATCAAGGCAAGATGTCAAGCAACCGTTAACGAGACCAAGACTGACCAAGACAGGACCAATACCACGAGATGAAGAAAAGAAAGATTACTGGTGTGGCTGAGAGAAAATACAACTGTCTAAGTACAAACAGGGGAAGGACTGGACATATCCTAAAAATGGTGACCAAAGGAACGCTATAGAGAAACTACTGTCTAGATAAGTCAAGTGTTCATTTGTTTACTCATTTATTTAAACTATATCCTGCACTAAAAAGGCTTTAAAACCAGCTTTCAAAATCCACAGATAGCAAAATCACTAGGTAGCAATGAAGGAAGGAAAATAATGGGGGTGAGAAAAAGACGAAGCCAGCGGGTTATAGTAGTAAGCAACGTGCCTGCCGCACAGTCCTATTCATGTTCCCAGGAGCCAAAGCAAACAGGCACATGTGATCTGGTATAAGATTTCCAGGGCCACGAGGAAAGCCATTGAGCTGCTCGCCAGCAGCACATGGGTTGAGACTTCTGTGAAATTTATCTTATGTGTTTTTAATCAAGAGAACAGACTGTGTGATGGAGGAGATGACACTTTCAATGTCATTTCTACAATAAATATGATATAAAATTCTGACTGATGCTACCATAATTTCACTCCGTTTAGTCCAAGTCATAACTGCATAAATAGTTCAGAAAAAGCAATTATGCAAATGATCCAGATAAGACACTCCCAGATGGTCTGGCTTATCCAAGAGCAAAATTTAGAATATCCAGAGAACATCATATCCTTTAGATAATCCTCAATGAATAATCCTCAATGAATATTTTCACAACAAGTAAATCACACATGAGAAAGTCCTTCATAATACAGTCATTATTTACCCAGAGATAATTTGACAAATAATTTCTGTCTAGAACATGCAGCCAATTAATTACACGTTTTCTAAACTACTCGTGATTAAATACCATCTACTTAATTTTTTCTGGTCCTTGCTTTTTTTTTCCCCCTCTGGGGAGATTTATTCCATTTTATAAAATGTGAAAGAGAATTATTCTTAGGTATAGCTCCCTGGGTTGCTATTTAGATTTTGTTTATAGGGTAATTCTAAAAATGCTATGAACTTGGAGAGATTACAAGTATGCTTTTCTCTCACTAAAGTAAGTATATGAATTCAAAATCCCAAAACTCCAGCTACTGGGTAAGTTTCTTGTTCCCCCATTGGAGGTGGAAACAGTTCTACTGACTCAGAGAAGTAGTGTCATCTCACCGAGACTAACTGATGCTATGGCTTTTGGACAGCGAAGTTTCAATTCACTCTAGTAGTACAGGGCCTAACCATGAGTAAAATAATAATGAAATAATGTCAGGAAACCCACAAAAGCTCAAATGCCTTAAGTAGAAAATCTTATGCTTGAGCGTAGCTCATTCTAGGTTGTATACATATGAATCTCAGGACTTAGTACAGCAGAGTCTTAAGTACTTTCTAGCCCATGGCTTGGACAGTGAGACACACACACAGTTAACGGTTATAAAATGTTACCTCAAATTGGCAGCCTTCCCCGTCTTGTTAGTACACGTAACCTCTCTGGTCTGATATCCAATCTGGATATCCCAATATTTGTTCTCTTGTCGGTTCTGTCTGTTCCTGTTTCTTTTCTTCTTAATAAGTTCACGGGCTTCTGGATCCTTCACTCCTTTTCCTCGGTCCTTTTCCCGTTCTTTATTCTTCCCACGTCTCCTTGCCTGTCTTACTTGTCTGGAGTGAGGCATTGAGCACGAGCTCCAGGGCCCCACATGCAAGCTGTACATGGTCTCTTCATCCTCACACGGGCTGGACTGGCACACCTGAAACTCTGTCAAGTTCGGGCAGCCGGAGCCTCCAAACTGGGGTGGCGCTACCACATGCCGTGTCCGGTGCTGGAGCCCACTGCCACACGTCTTGGAGCATTCTGACCAGGCAGAAAACTCAGACACGATGCAGTCTTGCTGGCAGGGGATGAGACAGGCCTGTTCCAGGAGAGGTTTGGGCTCAAAGTACTCACAAATGATATCCTCTGCCGGAATGTCTTTCTCTTTCTGGATGCATGTTATCTCTCTCACCTGAATGCCTTCCTCCCCCTTAACGCACTCAAGGGGTTTCTCCAGGCTTTTGGAAATCACAGGCTGACAGTGATTCCAGGGTCCCAGCCTCCAGTCATACAACTCCTTGTGCCAGTCACACACTTTGAAACAGTTTTGCTGATTACTGGGTCTCTCGGCCTGTTTACAGTTTGTGTGTAACGTTGTCCAGCCTTCCACATGAGCACACCACACAGCCCGGGTTTGAATGCCTCCTGGGCCACATTCATCTCCCATGCATCGGCCCCACGGACCTGAAAATGATACAAGAGTTAACAGTGCCTCTGGAAGAAAACTGTAAATTATTTCACTTTCCGGAAAGACATGTCAAGATCTAGTACGTTAAGTCTCCCTGAAGTGTTATAAAGTAGGTCTCTGCACATGACTGCTGGAAGGTAATGATCTGCACTCAGTAGTTTTGCAAAGGGAGAAGTATGTCACAGAGTCTATATACGGTAACTTCTGGGACACGTTCATTTCGGGTCCTTTTGGGATTATTAGGATTGCTTTTCTTCATTTCCTTAATTTTAGGTGGAGGACCCTTGCTCATAAAGGACATCAGGAATTAGTCACAGTGCAAACATTACTCCTCGCCTTGTAACTATCAAATCCACGTCAGTAACAGGCAAGGAAGGTGGCCCCTTGTGAACAACTTCAGCTCCTACAGGCTTCTCTTTTCCAGAGCAGTTAAGGATTTTGTAGAACGTATTCTCCTCTTTCTCATTTTCTAATTCTGCACATACCGTGACTACAAGAGTCTAGCGGGTATATATGCGTGTACTGACAGAAGTGTTAACTTTCTGGTAACCAAAGCTGGGAAGTGACAAATTTTCATTTAAGCACATACTGCCTTTAAATTTACTCCCCTCCAAATTAATTTTTTCTCATCTTCCCAGTGAAGGATAAAGATGGGCAGGAGAATTAAAATTTAACTAAAGAACTCTTATGACTTTCTGTATGTTAAAGGGTTTTTGGGAGTTTTAATCAATTTATTTGTTTCCTAAATAGAAACTATTGGGGATTATATAGCTGTTTTATGGAACACTTAAGTCAGTGGCTTTAGAATGAAGTGTGAGCTTTTTAGCTTAGAATCCTTCTTAGCATAAACTGAAACCTTCTTATTTGCACATTTTTTTAATTACAAAAGGAATTCCAGTGTTTTGAGAGACATCTCAATTTGTGAAATTGAGAATTATTTTGGAATCTTAAAGAAACAAAATGATCATATATAATTGCATGATTTTCAAAATATGGTCCATGGAATTTGAGGGATTATTTGGCATAGCCTAGAGTCATCTTCAACAGGTGGTATCAGAAGGTGAGGACCAGCATAAAGGATTGGGCTCTAGGGTCCCCAGCCAAACTCCACTGCCCTTCTGCATCATTGTTGTTCAATAAGAAAAGCTCCGTTATTATTATTTATTTATACATATGCTGATATTATGCATAAGATTTTGTCAGACATGAGACTTCTGCTGGAAAGTGAAAACCATGAAACGAAGCCAACACATTCACTCCACTGATGAGAAAAACAGGTGACAAGAAGGGGAAGTGATTTTCCAAGTTCACATCTTGAATGAATAAAAAAAAAATATGCTGGATTTCAGATTCTTGTCCTGACTTATAGTTTTATGATTTAGCCTAGATCTCAGAGCTTGAGACTTAGATATTCCTATGCAAAATGATTAATCTAGAAAGAATGCAAGAAGAAGAATGTGTTCATTATGTGTAAACATTTAATTTTGTTTAACTAGGAACATGTTTACAATTTGATGATGCCAACTTCATTACAAATGGAATAACGGAGTTGTAAACAGGACAATATTTTCAGTCAATATCCTTTCTAATCATTATTGCATGAAACTATGAATTGGCTATTTGGCATATCCATTTCACTACTTTATGAAGTTCACATGTAGAGTTATAAGGGACTTAAAATACATTCAGGGAAATAGTCTTCCCAGAGTGATGTCAAAACTTTATGAGCTAAGAAAGTCAGTGAGTTTGCTACAACTGTCATCATGCAATATCTGATGATATCTTAATTTTATTTTTAATTCGTCAAAGGGAATTATACATTCATGTGTCTTGATGCTCTGAGAAATTTCCTAATTATACAGTTTGGGAATCTAAACCTAGATGCTTTTCAAAGGAACACAGGGATATGTAAAAAATTTTAGATTTAATTCCATACATCTTTGGCATTTTTTCCTCTTTCCTACTGTGCTTAAACAAAACAATAATCTCTATTTCCCACTCTAAACAAAGAATATAAAGGTATATTTATGTTGGACCATCAATTTAGGAGCAAACCATATATACACATATAAATTTCAAAGTGTAAGTGTCTTGAAATAACCCAGAGTCTAAACCCCAGAGGCAATTAAGCAAAATTCCTTGATATTTTATTGTTTTCCAATCTTTGATGTTAATTATGAGATTAGACTAATGAATCAGATTAGGACTATTAAGAAGCTAGTCTCTTTTTAAAGTTTAAATTTAAATTCCACTTAGGTATACAGTGTAATATTAGTTTCAGGTGTGCAATTTAGTGATTCAATACTTACAACACTCAGCCATCATCACAAGTGGCACTCCTTAATCCTAATCACCTATGTAATCCATCACCACACCCTCCCCCCAACATTCCTTCTGGTAACTATTAGTTTGTTCTCTATAGTTAAGAGTGTGTTTCTTGGTTTGCCTTTATCTCTCTTTTCCCTGTGCTTGTTTGTTTTTTAAATTTCACATATGAATGAAATCACATAGTATTTCTCTTTTTCCTACTGAGTTGCTTCACTTAGTATAATACTCTTTAGCTCCATCCACGTCATTACAAATGGCAAGATTTTATTCTTTTATATGGCTAATATTCTATTATGTGTGTGTGTGTCACATCTTCCTTATTCACTCATCTTCCTCATTCATCCATTCATTCATCATTCATTCATTCATTCATGAGACATTTGGGCTCTTTCCATAATTTGGCTATTATAGATAATGCTGCTATAAACATAGGGAAGTATGTATCCCTCTGAATTAGTATTTTTGTATTCTTTGGTTAAATACTTAGTAGTACAACTGCTGGATCATAGAGTAGTTCCATTTTTAACTTTCTGAGAAACTTTCATACTCTTTTCCAAAGTAGTTGCACAGTTTGCATTCCCAACAGCAGTGCAAAAGGGTTCTCCCTTTCCCCACATCCTTGAAGTATGGTTAGAGAGAACATACCTCAACATAATAAAGGCCATATATTAAATACCCAGAGTTAATGTCATCCTCAATGGGGAAAAACTGAGAGGTATTGCTCTACGGTCAGGAAAAAGACAGTGATGCCCAATCTTACCACTGTTATTTAACCTAGTACTAGAAGTCTTAACCACAGCAATCAGACATAAAAAAGAAGCAAAAGGGGAGCACCTGGGTGGCTCAGTTGGTTAAGCGCCTGACTTTGGCTCAGGTCATGATCTCACAGCTTGGGAGTTCGAGCCCCGTGTCGGACTCTGTGCTGACAGCTCAGAGCCTGGAGTCTGCTTCAGATTCTATGTCTCCCTCTTCCCTGTGCCCCTCCCCTGCTTGCACTCTGTCTCTCTCTCTCTCACTCAAAAATAAATAAACTTAAAAAAATTTTTTAATTAAAAAAAATAAAAGGCATCCAAATCAGCAAGGACAAAGTGAAATTTTCCCTGTTTGCAAATGACATGATACTCTATATAAAAAATGCAAAAGACTCCACCAAAAAACTGCTAGAAGTGATACACAAATTCAACACTTGTAGGATACAAAATCAACGTACAAAAATCTATTGCATTTCTATATACCAATAATGAAGCAGCAGAAAGAGAAATTAAGGAACCAATCCCATTTACAATTGCACCAAAAACAGTAAGATACCCAGGAATCAACCTAACCCAAGAGGTGAAAGACCTGTGCTCTGAAAAATATAAAACATTGATGAAAGAAACTGAAGATGACACAAATAACGGAAAGACATTTGATGCTCATGGATTGGAAGAACAAACTGTTAAAATGTCTCTACTACCCAAAGGAATCTACACGTTTAATGCAAGCCCTGTCAAAATACCACCAGCATTTTTCACACAGCTAGAACCATCCTCAAGTTCATATGGAATTACAAAAGGATACCAAATAGCCAGAGCAATCTAGAAAAAGCAAAGCAAAGCTAGAGGTGTCAAAATTCCAGGCTTCAAGCTGTATTACAAAGCTGTAGCAATCAAAACAGTATGGTACCAGCACACACACACACACACACACACACACACACACACACACACACACACACACAAACATAGATCAATGAAACAAAAAAGAAAATACAGTTATGAAACCCCAACTATATGGTGAGTTGATCTTAAACAAAGCAGGAAAGAATATCCAATGGGAAAAAGACTATCTTCAACAAACAGCATCAGGAAAACTGGACAGCAACATCGAAAGAATGAAACTGGACCACATTCTTACACCATACACAAAAATAATTTCAAAATGGATGAAAGACCTGAATGTGAGACCTGAAACCATACAAATACTAGAGGAGAACACAGGCAGTTACTTCTTTGTCAATGGCCATAGCAACTTCTTTCTAGATGTGCCTTCTGAGGCAAGGGAAACAAAAGCAAAAATAAACTATTTGGTCTACATCAAGACAAAAAGCTTATGTAGAGTGAAGGAAACAATCAACAAAACTAACATGCAACCTATGGAATGGAAGAAGATATTTGCAAATGGTATATCTAATAAACAGTATCCAAAATCTATAAAAAAGTTATCAAATTCAACACCCCCAAAAATAATCCAATGAAAAACTGGCAGAAGACATGAACGGACATTTTCCTAAAGAAGACATCCAGATGGCCAACAGACATGAGAAGATGCTCAACATCAGTGATCATCAGGGAAATACAAATCACAACTACAGTGCAGTATCACCTCATATTTGTCAGAATAGCTAAAGTCAACAATACAAGAAGTGAGGCCTTTATCCTCAAAGTACAAACAAAAACAAAAAATTCATAGCAAAGTTATAAATTTAGAACTTATTTGGACTTTTAATATACGTTTAGGTACTATTAATGGATGCATTTTAATTGATAAAAACTAATATTTTATTACAGAAATCTTAGTATACAAAGTGTGAAATGATTTCAAGTCTGCTAGTTATTGCTGAGTAAGGAAATACACCTACCAAAACCAAAACCTCCAAAGTTATGAAGCAGAACTATGTAACAGTAGATAATTATTAAGTTTTAAAAATACCCTAGAAAAGAAATGACAAAGATATTAAACTTACAAGCCAAGTTATAGCTACAACTCCAGGCTTACATCTAAATTTATTCAAAAATAAAAGTGTATGATGGTTATTTTGAAAATGACTCATGGTTTACTAATACTGTATTAGAGTTCCCTTTTGACATATTCTCAGAATATGTGTTTCTCACATTATGTTTAACACAATTTCAATCAATTGATTGAATAACTGTTTGCCTATTGCATTAGACTGACTCTATGACCCCTACAGTAGAGAATTTGCCGGTCTTCTGCAACATTTGGTTTGATTATGTTTTAATTTTCAGGTCTGGCTTTTGTATGAATTTCAACTGTTTTGCTCAGAAAAGAGAGAATTAAGTTTTCAGACCATAATATTCAAAGCATTTACATGACTGATGTCAGTGCCAGGAGAAGGAAAGAAATCGAGTTCAAGAAAATTTCTATACTATTTCATATACAGTAAAAATGAGCAGGCAATTCTAAAGTTTAGATAACTACTAAAGGCATTAATTCTAAATACAATACAACTGAGTTTCTTTCCCAAATCTATTACCATAGATTCTATTAACCAGCTATTCACAGACAACACTCTTGGGTGTATTTTATTCCAAGTATATTTACATTGAGAACCAGGAGATAGGGTATCCCCAGAAAATTCCCTGGAGATCAACAAAAATACTCGCTAGGTAAGGTAAAATAAAATGCATGAAGTCACCAGTGAAAGGAGAGGTGGCAATTTTACCACAGTTGAACCTGAAAAAGCTCATTTGCTTTGCAGACTTTGACTGCTGTCTTATCTTTTCACTGCACCTTGGGTATTGCATGTGTGTCCAATTAATAGACCTCTTCAAAAAAAACCCACATCTTTACCATTGTACACCCGACGAAGGACTGTCTACTTCTGTCCTCCAGTCTTAAAATAATCACACAATGAACAGGAAGGAGACCACATCTACAACTGTTCTTGACAGCTAAGAATTGTGAACCCAATTAGCTACCATGTTGCAAGAAAAACAAATGTTTGAAAGTGCAATTGGGAAGCACAATATGCAAACTCTATCAAGCAAAATATGAAGTCCTCTCCCAAGTACAATATGAGAATGTGATATTTACCTCCTATGTGTCTGCATAAATGTTAAACTGGACCCTTATAGCTCATATTACCAGGAATGGGAAGTAGCAGTGTTGGAAAGGTGGTGTGTGTGTGTGTACGGATGTTCACTTTTTAACAAGAACAGAAATATTTCCTTATTTCATTTATTGTTCTTGTTCATGATTACATAGGGGGAACTTGGAATCTAACGGAAAAAAAACAAAGGATAACCAGCTTTCTGCTTAAGGTCTTGGATAATATCTCTTTATGAATGGAAATGTATTCCTACATACAGATTTGTAGGATTGTGCTCATTCAGTATCATGCAATACTTTTCTAGGATTTAGGTCAATGAATATACATAGAATACTTAGCTTGACAGATTTTATGTAAATTGAGAAATGTCACTAAAAAGAAGTTAAAGCAACTATTTACACACCCCCAAATATTTATGTAATCGACAGACTCACAATACAAATATATTTACTTGTAACTGTTGCAGAATTACATTTCCCAAAAACAAATTTCAAGGAGTGCTACTTGGCTTAGTTTTCCATACAGTAGTACTTCAAATATAATTGTTAATTAACTTCCCAAAATTGTTCATAAAATAATTAATTTATTTTTATTCCTGCTAAACAGGATTTTAAAACATGTTTATTCTCTTTGTGCCATTCAAAAGTCTCTATTTTAGTCCACAAAAGATGGCCTTCTAAATTTAAAATTAGTATTTGGCCCACCATATTCAATATTGACTACTTCCAAGACTATTTATTGTATGTCAAGGGCATGAGAACAATAAAAGTTTGAGTCTATAAAAGGATACATTATTGACAGGTGGCCAGCAACTGTTCCAAAGAGCCTTATAAAAGATAAACACTATAAAAGAAGCATGAGAAAATTATGCAAACTACTTTCTGCCCTTGTTTGCCATAAAACTCTCAACTGGTCTAGTTTCTTGTTTGACTAAATGTGTTTGCATCCTTCAAATGAGAGAGTGCATTTTCCCTCCTGGATTTGGTTATGGAACAGCATGTCCTAGTTTGCCAAGATCAAGAAGTGTACAAGCAGCTTAGTAACATACTGAATTCTATGTCATAAATGCTGTGCAATATCCTATTTTCAAATCCACAATTCACAGAATTTTTAAAAATTCTATTTGTTTTTACTCAAGCAAATCAGCATATGAAAAGTAAGAAATCAAGGCTAACAGGAAGAAAAATTCCTCACAAATCCCACCAACTAAAGGCAACTAGTCATATATTTGCTGCCATCCTATTAGGCAATCAAAATATATTTAAATAAATTTGGGATCTTGCTATAAGTTGTTTTATATTCTGTATTTTTATTTAACAGTATGTTATAAAAAGAATTCCATTTTAATAGATGTGAGGGAGGCCTCAGATACACATACACACACACACACAGACTGGACCCACTGGAGAGTTAATCCTGTTTGCTCTTCATAGTTGTACAATTAGATCTATACATGGTTGCATACTATGTTGTATCAATTTGCCATGATTTATCTAACACAGTCTATTTGTATTTATTTAGATCATTTCCCCAAGTGTTTTCCCCAACATTATAAAGAATGCTACAATGAACATCTATTGTACACAGGTCAGGTAATTCAGTCAAAGTTTTGCAAATTTTCAAACCTTTGGTACATCTAGTATGGCAGAAGAGCTCACCAAAATGTCCCAGGTTTCCCTTCCACCAGCAATTACTGAGTATATTTTCTCCCTGATATCTACAGATTGTGATTTCTCCAGATTTGGACTTCCACTGGGGGAATCTTATGTACCCCTTTCCTTGCAGCTTCCATCCTTTGACTATTTTAACTATAAAGACAGTGTTTATTCCTTTAAATCCAATCCTTTGAGTCCTGTGGCCTCCAGAAGGCCCTCAGGCTTTTGGAGAATTGATGTTATCCTTTCCCCTTCTCAGCACTGAAACATAATTTTGCTTACTGTGAACTCATTTGATCATTTCAAAGGATTTCACTGTGGGTAGAAGCAAACACCTTGACTTAAATGGTCTTGAAACTGTTTCACAGATTGGTAATCCAAATGCCCGGCATACTGTGCCATTGGTTATCACACCACTTGATTTAATTATGAACATGTTGTCTGTCTAGGAGACCCCTCCGTACATATTTATGGGCACAAAACAGATAAAATTTTGATTAACTTACTCACCTAAAGTAGATGAAACTTCTTTAAAAAGTAAAGCAAAAGGAGAGCTCATAGCTTCTTTGACTTGAGTTTTAATTTCATTTCATTTTAATTTAAAATATAACTCTCAAATGACAAATCAGTTTGGTGAATGAGGAGAGATCACTGTAAGTCAAGATGAGCTTTCATCTTCAATAAGTAATTAAATTTTAATAAAAAATATATAAGAATATAAAATTAAATGTACAAAATTAGAACAAGCTCTTTAAATCTGATGAGACAATGAATGAAGAATCAGTGATAGGAGAGATGATTTTATAGTTGTCAAATATATTATGTCCCTATCATGTTTTTTGTCTCATAAGAAAGTTACTTAGCCTCTCTGGATCTTGGTTTCCCCCATTTGTAAAATACAGTATAAATCGTATCATTAAGTTCCATCGTCTTGTAATGCTATGAGAAACAAAGACTGAGTTATCAACATTATGAGAAATATTGGAGCACCTGGCTTAGTGGGTTAAGCAACCAACTTGGGCTCAGATCATAATCTTACAGTTATTGAGTTCAAGCCTTGCATCAGGTGTGTGCTGACAGTGTGAAGCCTGGAGCTTGCTTCAGATTCTCTCTCTCTCTCTCTCTCTCTCTCTCTCTCGGCCCCTCCCCCATTCACACTCTGTCTCTCTCTCTCTCAAAAATGAGTATGTTAAAATTAAAAAAAAATTATTATGAGAAATATTTATAATAAAGTTGTTTTTTTTCCTCAGGCAAAAAAGACTTTCATTTTCACGTGACTTAGTATTTTAAAGTCTGTATGCATCAGTGATGATTTCTTTAGGCTAGATTCCAATAAAGTGAATAACTGGGTGAAAGGGTATTGAGAATTTTAAAGTTTTTAAATACACGTTGCTTAACTGAGTTTTCTGAGAAACTTGTGGAAATATAATCATGACACCCTTATCAGCATTGTTACTATAAATATTTTTGTTACTTTAATAAATACAAATCCATTAAAAAATTTTTTTAATGTTTATTTTTGAGAGAGGGGGAGAGAGACAGAACTCAAGGAGGGGAGAGACAGAGACAGAAACACAGAGTCTGAAGGAGGCTTCAGGGTCTGAGCTGTCAGCACAGAACCGATACAGGGCTCAAACCCACAAACCGTGAGATCATGACCTGAGCTGAAGACGGAAGCTTAACTGACTGAACCACCTAGGTGCCCCCCAGTTCACTATTGTTTTAATTGAATTCTTATTAGATATGACCTTGAACATAATTATTTCCTCTTCTGTGATTTGTTCAATTAGTTTATTTTCCAGTGATATCATGGCTCTTTATCTTAATACAGTTTGTTGGTGCTATTAACATTCTCTATGCCCTTTAAAAATGTAGTATGTTCTCTTTCCTACTTTTTTGGTTACGATGATTTTTATGTTTTCAATATGCAAGCTTTTCACTAACACAATCTTATGCTTCTTCCATTGCTTTTAGTCTGAAAAATATCTTCAAGTACAAAGATATAAATAGACATTACTCGTTAAATTATACAAAACTTCCATTCTCTTTATAGATTCATTTAAAACATCTATATTAAACCCATCAGGATTTTATTTTGAGTATGTTTAAAGGCAAACTTTGAACATTTTATTTTCTCCATAGTTAGGTAATTTTACCAAGAATACACAAAACTATTATTTTAAGGTACTCACTAGCATCAAAACATGGAAATGAGAACGGCTTAAATACTTCATCCCTAGATTTTATTTCCGTATTTCATTTTATTTCCATACTTTGTTATTACTATATTTTATTTATTTGTACAGTATACAGTATACTTCCACATCTATAATCTCATTTGATTTTTATATCATGTTAGACATGAATAGATTATTATATTACAGAGTAGGTTTAATCTTTTAAGACTAGAGAAAAATATAAAGCCATAAATGGCCCAAATATTTCTATTGTTTCATAGGATGCAGTTAAACATCCAAAAAAAGAAAAGTTATATTAGCTATATGTGACGAATCCAGATGGAGAATTCATGTTGCCATAATGCCTTAACTTTTGAATAATGTCCCATTCAAGTACTGGGATGCCCAAACTAATTTCTTAAGGAAAAGTATTCTTCACGATAATAAACTACAAAGTCAGGGTTTCCCTTCCAAGCTTATAAAATTTGTTAGACCTTCAACTACAACACAACAAAATGGCGCACTAACAGCATTAATGTATATCAACATTAAAAACACCTACTTGAGCAGTTGCACTGCCATTCTACAAAACAATATTTAACTACACTCCCCTATTTCCCCCAAATCACAAAAAAACAAACTTGGTGTTTGTATGAGATTCCATTACACATGTAACTGGCAACAAAATATATATAAAATAAAAATAGAAATTGTTGATCATAAAAATATGTAAACTTCATAGACTTGAAGATATGCCAATTCATTAATTTAATCTTTCCTACCTTGCTCTAGAGAATGGCTTTAAGGTAGCAACATCAAATTTACTATGAGTATATGCTGTCATTGGTTCTGTCTTATCATTGACACTAAAGCATGGCAATGAACGTTATAGAATGATTCCTTCAAAAATGTGAAACACGTAAAAATTTCTAAGCATACCTTAGATCTTTGGTTACAATGGTCTCAAAGTCAGATACCTTTGAAGAATGTACATATTCAACAGTCTGAGCTCAATGGCTCTAAAGGAACTAAGTCAATAGGGTTTTCGGAGATATGGGATCCTATCATTTATAATTCTTACTTCATCCCAGAGAACTCTGAAATAAATAGTAAGTGAGGTCTTCATATAGCCAATCAAATTAAAAGCTTGCTGTCTCGTCTTGGATTATCCCAAAAGTAGAACTTGAGAGCAAAGCTTGTATGAAAGTAGTTTATTTCAGAAGTGATTCCACAGAGATCCCCATATAAAAGAGTTAGATGCAAAGGAAGCCTAGGCAAAGTGTTTACATAATTTATTTGATATTCTGGACCCATATGGGCCTGATCCTTATCTCCCAAATATTCCATTTCCATTGCACACTGGATTTTTATTATGTGTAGTCAACCATTTTATTTGATGAGTTTCATAACAGCCAGCCCTGGATATAAAACTTCAGTCAGGGTCAGCTGGTGTCCAACGTGCAATATCTATTAGGACACAACAGCAAGCCAGGATCTGGATGTGGGTGTTATATACTATTTTTTTTCTCCTAAAGGTAAATCTCTGTAGAAAGCATGGTTTTGCTCCCAAAACATAGTTGTTTGTGCTTCAATTCTCCAATTAAAGGTAGCCGGAGATTCCAAATAGTCATTTTATCTCTCAGAAATCTGTCTAATAACATCAGATCATCTGGGCCATTATGACCTGGCTAGCTTAGCATCTTGCACCATAGCCTGGATCTGTTATCCAGAGGTCTCTACTGCAGGATCCATTCAAATCTGGCAGTCTTCCTACCAATAAATAGACAGTGGCAATATCCCCAAGTATGACACATGCTCCTTTCAGAATACAAAAAGGCTGTGGTGTAGCCAGCCTCCAAAATAGCCCCCAATGATCCCTGCTTTTGGTATTCATGCCTTTCTATATAGTTCGCTCAAAACCTGAATAGAGTTGACTTGTGGAACCACTAAGATGTAACAGAAACACTGGTATGTGGTATAAAAGTCTAGGTCAAAAAAGCTACTAGGGCTCCTGACTTGCCTTCTTTTGGTTAATTCTGGGAGAGGCAGCTATAATAGCGTGAGGATACTTGAAGAGCCTTTCATAAAAGAAAGTGAGATCTCCTGCCAACACCCATGGGCCTGACCCATGAACTCTCTGGAAGGAGATCCATCAGCACCAGGAAAGCCCTCAGATGACTGCAGTCCTGGCCAATGTCTCGACCACAGCCTCCTAAGATACCTTGAGAAAGACCTACCCAGCTAAGCCACTTCCAAATTTCTAACACACAACAAATGTGAGATAATAAATATTGATTGGTTATAATCTGAATTTTCAGGCAATGTGCTATGTACAGTGGTTACCTAACTCAGACTATGGAACCTGGAATAGGTATACTGCCACACCAAAAATCTAAAATATGGGAGTGGCATCCTAGAAATGTGCAGGGCAGAAGCTGGAAGGACGAGGAGGAAAGTGTTAGTAAAAGCCAAAGGTACACTGAAAAGGCTGTAAGAAGGCAGCTTATGGTGAATGCCAGCAAGGACTTCAGAAGAAGTGAGGAGAGTATTACTGGAAACTTATCATGGCAGAAAGACCAGCAAAACTGTCACCTACAGTAATGTATAAAGCAGCAAGTATTTCTAATGGACTGGGTGATCTAAGATTTCCAGTCAGTGTATTGAGGGTACCATCTGTTTTTTTCTGATTAGGGAAGCTCTAATACTTGGGGCATGTCATGAATGCAGTGGACCAGTGTGCTATTCTGAGGAATGTCAAGACATTCATGGTCCCTGCCAACTATATTTTGACAAAAGGCAGAAGTGTTAATTTGGCTCAGGAGTGAGGGAGTGAATGCATCTGCTGTACATTCTCAAGTAAAAACAAACAGCTTTTAGTTCTTTTCACTAATGGAATTTGAGAAAAAAAAAAAAAAAACGCCCTTGCTAGATCAGTATCTCCATACGAAATGCCAAAAACTGTGCTGATTTGTTCTAGTTTAGATACCACATCCCTCATAGCAGCTGCAATCTGGCCTAACACTTGGCTAAGTGTACAGGAGCTTGCTGTCATCTTTCATGATTTATCCAGTTTAGTTTTACTTTTTTTCATGGGCCATACAGGTCACTTGGACAGGTATGTAATGTGAAACCACCTTTCCCACATCTTTAAAAAAATTTTTTTAATGTTTTATTTATTTATGAGAGAGAGAGTATGAGCAAGGGAGGGGCAGAAAGAGAGAGGTGGAGGCACAGAATCAGAAGCAGGCTCCAGGCTCTGAGCTGTCAGCACAGAGCCCGACACAGGGCTTGAACTCCTGAACTGCGAGATCATGACCTGAACCGAAGTCAGACACTTAACCAACTGAACCACCCAGGCACCCTTATCCTGCATCTTTTAAATGTTGGACATGGCACTAATTTCTGGAATTCCTCCCAGGATGTTATGTGAGAGCTTAATAGAAAAAGCTTCCGTAGCTATCTACATTTCACCTCACGCCATCAAAAAGAGTCTTAGCAGTCAGTAGTAAGCTACTCCATGCCTACCTAGCAGATGAGAAAGCAAAAGATTTATCCACTTGTCCCTATTCCCCATCAGTCATGAATGCCCCCAGGATCATTAACATTAACTTCCTCACAACTTCAAGGTGTGCACGAATGAAAGCTGGGTGGGTTTCTGCAGGCATCTTGCACTACAATCTCAGAGAGGCTCTGGGAAAGTAGGCTGCTCAGCCAGTAGTAAGTTTGCACCTGTGTCAATCTGGTTAAACCTGTGTAAAACTGGAAGTCACAAAAGTGACTTGGAGATGGAGCCCAGAGGATTTGAAATGGCACACAATGGCATCCGATGCATAGCAAATGGTGAAGAAAGGTTTCCTTTTGTTTTCCTTCTAAAAAGGCCAGACCAAAGGCATCTATTTTTCTATGAACAATATGCCTTCAGGACAAAATTGCTAAAGGCTGACAATGTCTGAATTTTTATCATATTTATTCATTCAACAGGTAGCTAGTACGGGTGTACAATGGGATATATGATGACGGAGGCAAGCGAGATAGGTATGTATTACAGTAAGAAAGCACTACAAAAGGTGGAAACAACTCAAATATCCATCAATGGTAGATGAGTAAACAAAATGCTGTAAATTCATATTATGACTCAGCCTTAAAAGGAAATGAAATTCTGACACACAGTGCAACATGGATGAGCTCTGAAAACTTATGCTAAGTAAAGTATGCCAGACACTAAAGGACAAATACCATATGATCCACTATACGAGGTACCTAGAATGGCCAGTTTAACAGAAACAAAAGGTAGAAAGTTACTAGGGGCTGAGGGGGGTTGGGAAGGAGGAATTACTGTTTAAAGGTAGAAACTTTCAGTTTAGGATGACAAAAAAGTTCTGGAGATGGATAATGGAATGGTTGTGCAATAATGTGAATGTACTTCACGCCACAGAATTGTTCATCTGAAAGTGGTAACATGACAAATTTTATGTTATGTGTATTTCACAATAAAAAAGACATATAGGACATCTGGGTGGCTCAGTCAGTTAAGTGTCCCACTTTGGCTCAGGTCATGATTTCACGGTCCGTGAGTTCGAGCCCCATATTGGGCTCTGTGCTGACAGCTCAGAGCCTGGAGCCTTTTTCGGATTCTAGGTCCACTCTCTTTCTGCCCCTCCTCATTCATTCATTCTCATTCTCATTCTCATTCTCATTCTCTCTCTCTCTCTCTCTCTCTCTCTCTCTCTCTCAGAAATAAAATAAAAAACATCTTAAAAAAAAGACGCATAACATGCCAACAAATTCTAGCCAACATTTTTTTATATTCACATCTACAACCCTCTGAAACTTAGAAAATCTTTCTGGATAGAACAACATGGTGCTAAGGTTCTAAGAAGTTACTGCCAAGTTCAAAGCCTTGGGGAATTCTTAAATTCCTTAGACTTAGAAGCAATCTGAGATCTTCAGGCAAAAATGGAAGGGTCAGTTATAGATGTGACTTTTCCTTGTTTTATTAACAATTTTATTAAACACTGAAAAAAGAAAAAGTGGCTCAGAGATGCCTATCACTATCATCTTCGGTCTAGTACCTCCCATATTAAATAGGTAGTTATCATTAGAAATAACATATTCTAAGTTTTTTTCTTCTGATGATGTTATATTGTTAACTGCATATCTCAACTGGAATATAGTTTTAGCCAATAATGTGAAATTGTGGATATAGTCTACCAAAAATGGAAAATAAAAATGAAATGGAAGTAATAAACTTTTGGTGTCTGTGTGGTTTTCTTTACATGTCTAGAGACATTTTATTCTTTGATTCTTTAGGACGTTTTTACCCATATTCTAGTTAACAAATTATATCTACTTATATATATAGATCTATATATATGTATATATGGTTAACAAATATATATGTACCTGTCACTTTTTATTTTTTATAAAGCTTGTTTTACATGTTATTTATTACATTTTAGTATCTCCTTGCATATAGCAAGCCATTCTTGATACTGGAGTGGAGTGGTTTCATTACAATTTCTAAGGACAACAAATTCCTTTTATCTTTATACTGTTTTTTAATCTTCAGACTTAAAAAGACTACTGTTACAGACTTAGGAAACTGAGAAGTAGGACTTCTTTATAAGACACTGTAAGCCTTCCTTCATGGTTACCTTAAATCAATAGCCATATGCATTGCTGTGTATTTTTACAGTCTCCATATAACTTCTATCCCACTAAATGATGTAATTACAAAGAGTCAGAAAATTAAGCTATTCAAATACTTCAAATGTTAAATTTCCAACACACTAATTGGTATGCATATGAATGTAAATGTGAAGTATATATATTCTTTTTAAATACAAATGGTTTTTGCTACCAAATTACTTCATCTGAAAATGAACCCTTCATCTGAAGCCAAGTTAATCTTTCCAAAACAGTGTGTCCAAGGATCTTGCGTGTATGGCTTAGGGTAGTCATTAGCAATATTAGTGAATTAGAAATGTGTATTAAACCTTAGATTGTTATTTCCGTAAGGGGTAAACATTAGCTGAATTTTGTAAAGTTAAACATAAACTCAAAATTATAAGATGCTAGGAAAAATAATCAGTAGGTAATCAATCAGTTGAAAAGACAAATGTAAACTGCTTCAATTTCCCAAAAGGTGAATTGAGGAATATAATTTTTCACTAGGATCTTCCTAATATTGATAATAAAACATAATCCATAAACATGCCTAACTTTCTTAAGACACAGATTATTTGATCAGCATTTTTCACATAGTAATTTATTGTGGGAAATACGGCATATGTAAGAAAGCCTTAAGTTGTTATAAAATGCAAAGCCCTAAGTGTATTTAGTCAATGTGGAGCATTTCTAACTGCTGAAAAGACGTGTCCTCTAGTGATAAAATCAGGTCATCAGTTTTATCTTCAAAGAAATGTCACCAATACAGCAGTGTTGAAGATGCATATGATTTTGTTAAATGTTTTTTAATAACTGTGGATACTACATCTTTAGGAAAAATTTCTAGTTTGAAACACTAAGGTCTTATTCAAAATTAGAGAGTCAGAAATGAACATCTATTTTCCGATTTGTGTGCCTTTGCACATTTGTTCTGTGTTTGGGTATAAATTTCTCCTTGGATACTAATTTACCCTGGCTGACAAATTTCACAAGTATTAAATAGCCATAATTTAAAAATCATATTATATTAATACCAGTTTATGAGGCCAATCCATACTACAAGACACATCATTAGTCTTTTTGAAGACACATGTTGATGTAATATTTCTTTTGCCTGATTAAAAATCACAGTGAGGATGCATTTTAAAAACATAATATACACCAGTTGAAATTAACTCAGGGCATTAATGCACATAGCTTCACTGAGTAACTGGTTCCAAGAGTGTGAAAGAGAATCAACTAAGGCAGATGGTTAGATGAGGAATAGGGAAGCTGATAACTGCATATTCATGGAAACTGTAAAATTTAAAACCAAAGGACAACCTAGCAATAAAGAGTGTAACATTTTATAGCCAAGATCCTAAGTCCATTAAAAGTTAAACGCAGGCTATACAGTGATTAACCAAGCCAGCATTAGGAACCCAGGTGTCCTAACTTGCAGCTCAGTCCTCTGACATTCTACCTCAGGACACTGATTCACATGAACAGCTCATAGGGTGGAACTGTGTATCTCAAAGTCTAGTTAGTAAGTTATCAAAGCGATCTTTGGCTTTGTAAGTAATTATGAAATCATAAGCAAAAATTGTTATTATCTTGGCATCTGTGATGTGTAAGGATCCACAGAGATTGTGTAATGCAGTCTTTCTTCACCTTACGCTCTTTCAGCCTCAGAGGAAACACTTCTAGTCAGAAGAGCTCACCGTTTAGCAAAGTTGCCCATTCTGGTGATGGACAGCGTTAGTTGAATTTTCTTCCCTCTATTCCTAGAAAATTTTCCTCCTTAAGAATTCTAGTCTGACTTCTTCCTGACAGCTTTTCAAATGTTTTAAAATTTCATACTAAGTAATAACATTTTTCTTTCGTATTCCTAGTAAGACTTCTCTCTGATCACTACACTTGTTGCTTCTCTGTGCTACTTGTCAGATGATACAATATCATAGAACAATCTGGGAACTCATCAAGAAAACAAAAGAGCAGACAAATAATAAATGAAATACCTGACCACATATCTGTTATTCTTACTGAGATTTAAAACAAGAGCAAATAACCTCATATCCATTTCAACGTGATGCGTCTCGCACTAAGGCTTTTTTTTTTTTCAACTTTTTTTTTTTGGGGGGGGGGGGACAGAGAGAGACAGAGCATGAACGGGGGAGGGGCAGAGAGAGAGGGAGACACAGAATCGGAAACAGGCTCCAGGCTCTGAGCCATCAGCCCAGAGCCTGACGCGGGGCTCGAACTCCCGGACCGCGAGATCGTGACCTGGCTGAAGTCGGACGCTTAACCGACTGCACCACCCAGGCGACCCGCACTAAGGCTTTTTAAATACTGTCAACTCCTCTCACACACATTCTGTCAAGGTTCAGACTTTCCTGATTTACGCTGTGCTACGTAGTTAGTACATTTACTCACTAGGGCCACTCTTTTGGTAATGGCTTGACCAACTCAGTCCCATATGGACAAGGGCACAGACTGAAAATCCTACGCCCAAATACCTATTTCTTCAATGAATCCTATCCAGAGGCAGACTGGAGGAACTATATGTAACTCTCACCTCTGAGCTCTTCCAGATTCCTTACTCAGGAACCTTCACTGACTCAGGTTTTTGAGGGGCCATGCATTCAGACATCACGCCCAAACCTTTTTCTCTCAGAAGGCTGTAGTTCCACTGCATGGTCCAGAATTGATAGTTTTTAGTTTACATTTGAAGATAAATGTTCTTAGTACATATTTGTATGCTTTGACATAATGTGTATACAACGCTATGAAGGGATAACAGTGAATGCACAGCACACGCTTTTTACATCTATATGCATCAATTTAGTATTCTTTTGGTAGACAGAAATGAGAATTATTTAAATCAAAATTACTCTCATAAATTTTGAAGCAATTCCAGTGCTAAAAATGTTCTGAGCATTTTATACTGAATGCTCATTATGTGCCAGAGTACAAAGGTCATAGGGGCTCACAGTTCACAGATGGTCTCCATGCTAAATAGGACATACCAGAGGGACAGAGAAAACTTGCATTTGGATTACCTAGACTGTGTTCCCTACTAGAATTTAATTTTTATTTTTAAAATTGTGTTTTATTGTGATAAAAAACACCAAAAGTGAGATAAATTTCTTAACAAATTTTAAATGTATAATACATCATTTTTTTTTTTACCATAGGTACAAAGTTGTACAATAATCTCTAGAACTTATTCATGTTGCCTAACTGAAACTTTATGCCCAGTGACTCATAGCTCCCTATTTTCCCCTTCCTCCAACCCCTGGCAACCACCATTCAACTCTCTGCCTCCATGACTTTGACTATTTTAGATATCTCCATTCTATACCACATTTTCTTTATCCATTCTTCTGTTGATGCACATTAGGTTTTTTCCACATCTTGGCTGTTGTGCTGCCACTTCTCCAAAGAAGACATACAGATGGCCAACAGGTATATGAAAAAATGTCCAATGTCACTATTCCTCAGGCAAATGCAAATGAAAACCACAATGAGATATCACCTCACACTCGAGAGGAAGGCTAATGTCAAAAAAAAAAAAAAAAAGACAATACATGTGGTGAGGATGTGGAAAAAACAGAACCCATACACAATGTTGGTGGGAATCCAAAATGTCAGGTACTATGGAAAACAGTAAAGAGGCTCCTCAAAAAACTTAAAAGAAAATTACCACATGATCCAGCACTCCCACTTCTGGGTATTTATTCAAAAAATGTGATATCAGGATCTCAAAGGCATATCAGCAGAGAACATTTTTAATGATAATATTTCTGATTTATTGACTTTGGCTCCAGGCATTAGTGTAGATCACCTGTTTTCTTAAAATGAGTGTGTCAATCTGTGTAATTATCTAATACCCATGACCCCATTCATATCAATATCTGCTTAATTAAAGAATTCCATTAAACTTATTTTAATAAATATTATGAGTGCCTACAATTTTAAGTACATAGATGTCTGTGACAACCTAGAGAATCAGTTAGAATTATATCTCTCTTCATTCACCCATGAACTTCTCAAGTTGAAAAATACCTGAAATTAGAGGTAAGTAGAATTTTCTTCTGTATTATTGAAAAACTGTAATTGCAACATCCAAGAAGTTTTTAATGTAGACAAAGGATGAGCACTATTATCTTCATTTTAAAATGACAGAAAAAATATAATTACCGATTATTCACAATAAATTCTGAGGTAAATTCTGTGTAACCCAATTGTGGAAACTGCCATGTGGTAAATTTCATACTGCATTCTGTCAGCATGATTTCGAAGAGTAGGGATGAGAAGACTTACACTTGAGCAATGCAGCCTTAATAATATGCTTTAAATCACAGCTCCTTGCCATATATCACAAGCTGACATGTAATAATTACAAGCAGCAGAGTTAGCCTTGTGAATTCCAGTCAGAGGAGGAACAATAGGTGCAATGAGAGCCCAGAGAAGGAAGACATTACAGTCTTAGTGGGGGACTCACAGCTTGATGGAAACAATGGAATTTGAGTTGGATGGCTACAAATGGAAATGCAAAGAGATTTATGGTTGGACAAATACAAGTGTGGGTGTAGAGAATCTGAGGAACAGGGAACAGCATGAACAAAAACAGGAAATGCAGAATGAATGTATGAATAGGCACAAGGAGCATATATATGAAAAAGAAAAAGGGCTTGGAGATAGGTTAGGAAAGGCCATGGAAACTGTAGGGGAATCCTAGCATAATATATGTTCTAATACCTTACTATACACAAAGCCTTTCAATAACGGGCTTTAATCGTGCTCAGTAATTTTCTTCTCATGTTATGCAGGTTTAAGAGGATATCTTGCATCTAACCTGCATATTTTTACCTACTGTTAACCTGCATTCTACACTGTTCACCAAATATTTTGTGTATGCAAACCTATTTCTTGAATAAGATTTTCAACCATTCAGAGACAGGAGTTTTGTCATGTTTCTTTTGTAGTTCTCACTGCAGAGCCAGACTGCCAATAAAAGTAATTAGGAAAGTCCTTTCCAGAGTACATTTGAGATATAATTGGTGTTGCTCCTTAATAAATACTTGGTGAGCTGCAAGAGATAGCAAAAGATGGCTGTTTCCAGAAACCTTCAAAGGAAAAGGTTGTGAATTTAAAATAAAATAGTTCGACATACTGCATGAATTATCAAGAGACTAGAAAATAGAGTACCTAGCAATGGAGGTCAAGGTTATATTATACTCAAAAAGCGACAGTAATGAAAGTCAAGCACTAGATATCATGGCCACCCTGTCAGTATCAACATGGGACCCTCAGTCAGGGAGTCCAACATCAAAAATGCATCAATTGCAGGGCTAATTGGTGAGAAAAATGAGCTTGTAGTTTACAGAAATTTGTAAATAAAAACTACTCCAAGATTCAACCAGCTGCTAAAGGACATTAGACATTAAAGTGTAAAGTGACTCTTTCTTTATAAGATCAAACTACTTAGGATTATTAGAGATAAGATTTAACTCCACAAACTGTAGTATTATAATCCGTCTGATTTACCTTCTTTTTTCCTGAGGTTGTCACTGGAAGGAAGCACGTTTATCACATATATTTTATTTTAGACCTTTTTTTGTCACCTGCTAATATGTTTAAGATGACTGCAAGAAGTGATGGAATTCAAATTAGTTTCCCCACACAGGCCTCCTTTCACTCTGATGATGCTAATGGTTGACTCATTATTTCAGTGGCATTTTCTTCCATGTCACCATGTCTCTCTGAGGGTGTGTTTCATTTTTATAATTGCTATCATCCTGAAGCATCCTGGATTCTCCAGTGACAAGCACTGCCCCTAAGATTTGAGATTCACAGCTCTCCCAGGAAACCTCAATCTCTTAGAGGGTTATTTTTTTTAATCCATTTTGCCAAAGGCTGAATTTTTATCTGTAGATAAGCAGTTTTCAGAATTTTGTGCCACAAAAAAATTCTTCTGATAAGTTCTTTGATATCTTACAGTTTTCCTGACATAGGGAATTATAAAGCAGTGCCTACTGGTGGTGGAATTCCTTTATCTCTGAATTTTCTGTAGCTCCTAGAAAACATGAAGCTGCTCTTGAAAAGAAAATAAGCACACATAAGATGAACCACAAGGTATTTTAAGATCCTTAGCACAATTCGGAGTGCTTGGCTGGCTTTGTTAGTTAAGCATCAGATTTCAGCTGAAGTCATAATCTCAAGGTTTGTGAATTCAAGCCCCATGTCAGGCTCTGTGCAGACAGTTCACATTCTGGAGCCTGCTTCGGCTTCTGTGTATCCCTCTCTCTGCCCCTCCCTGGCTCACATTCTATCTCTCTCTCTCAAAAATAAATAAACATTAAAAAAAAAAGTTCTTAGCACAACTGGATAGAATGCTGTATGCTTAAAATGATGAGTGAAAAAAAAGGAAAGTTATCAAGTATGAATATATTTCTTAGCACTTAAACTGCACATTTTGGAGGTATTTCCAAAATACACACACACACACACACACACACACACACACACACGTTGTGTGTGTGTCATATTTTAGGTTTTGAACTAATTCAAATTAAAAACAAAACTTGTCTTTTATTAATCTCCAGCTCTTCTAGTTACTACCCACTTCTCACTGAGTTCCTAATTATGCAAATGCTTAATCATGACTATTGTGGGTTCCGTGTGATTATGGTAGGTATTCATTTGATTACAATAGGTTACTAATGTACTAAAAGGCACTACAGCAATCGATATTCACACCTAGAATTCTAAAATTGCAGGCCATTCATCTATTTTTGCCCACTTCAAATCTGTTCCTTTCACTGAGCAGCCAGAAGGGGCTTTTCAACCAACAAATCTGTTCATGTCGCCATCTTGCTTAGAACTATTTGATAATTTCCTATGTTCTTAGGCTAAAGCAAAACTTCTTAGCATGATCTATAAATTCCACTAGGATTTGACCTGTACCTCCCTCTCCAAGACTGTCTTGTATCTTGCTTCCTCTTAATACCGTGCTCTTCTAGCCACAAACTTACGTCCACTCTGTTTTCCCTCAAGTAGATCCCTACTACAGCACTTAGTGGGTTGTAATTATCTTTCTTTCTTACAGACTATTACTACCTTGTAGGCAGATACTGCCTTGTTATTTTTCTATCCCCGATGATTAGGATAATGCATATCACATATTAATTGCTACTACACAATACTTATTTAATGAATACATTTAAATGAGTAAAAATACCAGCTACCTAATTAGAAAAACTTATCAATGCTAATATGTTAGTGATGAGAAGCACAATACCTTAATTAAGTGAAAACATAAATTTTCACAGAAGTCCTATGTCAGGATATATACCCCTTCTATCCAGAGTGCTACACAGGAACAGCAACATTAACAATGCTTGGGAGCGTATTAGAGATGGAGAATCTCAGGCCTGATCCCAAAACTAATGATTCAGAATCTACCTTTTTATAGAACTCTTAGACTACTTGTGTATTAAAATCTGAGAAGCATAGAGAATTAAATGACACTAATTTAAAATACAGCTATATATCAGAGTAGATTACAGAGGCCTATGCTAATACATGTAAGGAATTAATATGGAGAAAAAGCCAATTTCTCCTAGAATAATTTATAAATTAAGCTTTCAACAAATAGATAATGCATAGCAACTGTCTGCCAAGGACTGTGTGAGGCACTGGACAGACCATGATATTTAAAAATAATGCAGTGGTTGCACTCATGCAAAGTTCTACCTGCTCAGAAGATTAACATTAAAAAAGCAAATAAAAACTATTATATTCATAATCAAAGCAAATTCTAACAGAAAATACAGGTTAATATAAATAAAATCAATATTCAAATAAAATAATTTGAGGAAAGAAATGATTCCAAATTTCATCTGTTAAAATCAACTATATATATAATAAACATTATGAATAAAAACAGTGGTATTGGGCCTTGTTCTACCTTTATTTTAAGCCATATTTTGGTATCATAAGAAATAAAAATATCATGGCCAAAGAATAGAATACTTCAAAAGAACATAGTAACATATTTGAAAACATATATGTAAGTAAAAATATGATAATATGATAAAAATAGCATTTTACATTAATAATAAAATGAATCCAAAGTTAAAGTAAATAGTAAATAGCACTGAATTATTAACTGCTTGGCAAAAGAAGTTAAATCCCTACCTGGTAAGATACCCCAAAATATATAACATGTGTATCAAAGAGGTAGATATAAAAAAAAAAAACTGTTATAACCAAATTAAGAAAAAATGTGTTATTTTCAAAACAAAGAAAGAAGTCTTCTGTATCTGACCTTGACAGAATAGCTTGCATCAGACCAATCCTTTCAATGAGAACAAGTTGAAAAGCTGGCTAAACTTTTAAAGAATCTGTCTGGAGACATCAAAGACATTAACACACACTAAGAACTTGAAGAACCAAGATCTGAGACAACAATGAAGGGTGGCTTAAGTAGTCTGATATTTGTCTGAGCTTCTACCCTTAGGCTATTTTCCATTTCTTAAACTGTGGCCAAGAGATGAAGAAGATGAGCAGAACTTTATGCAGTTTTATGGATCTAGGAAGAAAAGATGTCCAGGGTTGACCAAAAAGATAACAACCATGGGTTAGTTATGATTTCAAAAAGGGTCTACCTATGGCTAAAGGAAAAAGTAAAATAAATAAATAAATATATATATATATATAATTTTTTAAGAAGGCTCCAATGCAGCTTCTAACCAGCTAAATTCCAGATCAGGTGAAGGTGATCTTTTTGTAGCCTAACTAAGCACAGTTACATACACAAGAATCCTATCTGAAAGAATATGTCAATTACATAGAGCACCCCGCCCCCTTCCTCAAATCACAATGGCTGGTATTCACCCCAAAATTGTTTAGAATACCAAAATACAGGAGATCCAAGTATCAGAGTCACTAGATCTGCACATTAAAGTAACTGTGATCACTATTTTTTGGAAAATGAAAAACGACAGAGAATTTCAGCAGAGGTCAGAAATCTATTTTTAAATAGTCAAAGGTAAAATTTAGAACTGAAAAATACAGCAACTGAATTAAGAACTTAATAAATTTAGCAGCAAGAAGAGTAGTGAGTAGAAGACAACTCAATTAACAATACATAGAATGATGCAAAGATTGAAAAAAGAACATACAGAACATGAAAGGAATCTTTAAAATTTATTTAATAGGAGTTAATAGGAGAACACAGAAAAAAATCTAAAAGGAAAACATTCAGAAATTGAAAAAGACTGAAAATGTAAATCCAAGTGAATACTGAATGTATAAAGCAGTAAGTGTGAACCACTAAGAGATCAGCCAAAGAATGTATAATTAATAAGCTAGTAGGGAAACAAGAGTGATAATAGAAATACCTAATAAAAGAAAGGAAAGTATATATCAAAACACAGGAAAATAGAAAATAGCAAGATTATATAAAATTATATAAAGTAAATTTGTTCAAAATGCATAAATTTCAATTAAATATAAATTAACAAACTATAGAAATGATTTCCAAAAGTACAGTGTTCATCCAATGTAAATTCAATAAATAACTCAGGTAGAAGACAAAAGTGGTCATATGGGATAAAAACCAAAATCCAACTCTTGCTGTTTACAAGAGTAACACTGTAGATGAAAGGAAATTGAGTTATATCCAAAAGAAGAACGCACAATTATATGGTCAATTAATCTTTGATAGAGGAGGCAAGAATATGCAATGAGAAAAGTCTCTTCAACAAATGGTGTGGAAACCCAGATAACTACAAGCAAAAGAATGAACTGGACTACTTTCTTACACCACACAAAAAACAGACTCAAAACGGATTAGGAACCTATATGTGAGACCTGAAACCATACAAATCCAGAAGACAGCACACGCTGTCATTTCTCTGACACCAGCCAGAGCAACCTTTTTCTAGGTAGGTCTCCTGAGGCAAGAGAAACAAAAGCAAAAATAAACTATTGGGACTGTATCAAAATAAAAAGCTCTGCACAGCAAAAGAAACAACCAACAAAGCTAAAAGACAACCTACTGAATGGTAGAGAATACTTGCAAATCACATCTCTGATAAAGGGTTAGTATCCAAAATATATAAAGAACATGTATACAGCTACACACCAAAAAGCCCTAAATAATCCAATAGAAAAATGAGAAGACATGAACAGACATTTCTCCAAAGAAGACATCCATATGGCCAACAGACACATAAAAAGATGGTCAACATCACACATCATCAGGGACATGCAAATCAAACTACAATGAGACATCACTTAAACCTGTGAGAGGGGCTAAAAATCAAAAACACAAGAAACAACAAAGGAAGTAGAGAAAAAAGAACCCTTATACACTGTTGGTGGGAATGCATATTGGTGCAGCTACTATGGTAAAGAATTTGGAGGTTCCTCAAAAAATTAAAAATAGACCTACCGTATGATCCAGTTATTCTACTATTGGGTATTTGTCCGAAGAAATGAAAGCACAATTTGGAAAATATATATGTACTTCTATGTTTATTGCAGTATTCTTTACAATAACCAAATTATGGAAGCAACCCATGTCCATCAATAACAAATAAAGAAGATGAAAGCACACACACGTATATGCACATGCGCACGGGTGCACGCGCGCACATACACACACACACACACACACACACACACACACACAGTGGAAAATTACTCAGCCATAAAAAAGAACGAAATCTTGCCATTTGCAACAACATGAATGACGGATCTAGAGTATATAATGCTAAGTAAAATAAGGCAGTCAGAGAAAGACAAATACAATATGATTGCACTCATCTGTGGAATTTAATAAACAAAACAAAGAAAAAAGAGACAAAAAAAACAGACTGAACTACCACTTATTGTAATGAGCACTGAGTAATGTATAGAATTGCTGAATATCTGTATTGTATGTCTGAAACTAATGTAATAGCATATGTTAGCTATATTGGAATTAAAAAATATTTTTAAAGATGAAGGAAGTTATGGCATGCAAACATTAATCAAAAGAACGCTGGTACAGGTATATTAACATCAGACACAGTGTATTTTGAGGAAAGAAGCATTAAAGACACTTAATAATAATAAAAATATGAATCTACCAAAATGATAAAACATTTTAAAATTTGTATGTACATAATAACATCTGGTCTCAAAATGTATAAAGTGAAAATGGATGAAACAAGGAGAAATCCACAAATATAATCATAATAAAAGACTTTAAGACACATCCCTTAATAAGTGATAGAAGAATTTAACTACTGGTAGCATTTCAGAAGATTTAAATACGATTAACAAAATCAACATAACTGGCATCACATACCATTACACCCAGAGCTGCACAATAAATACTTTCTTATGAATGCACATAAAATTCAGACCAAGACTGATCCTCTGCTCATTTTAAAGCAAGTCTCAACAAATCTCAAAGAAATGAGGTCAGAGACAATATATTCTCTGACCATAATGGAATTAAGCTACAAATCAGTTAAAACAAAGACAAAGAGATATCCCTGGAATACTTGAGAATTAATGATACACACTAAATAACATGAGTGAATGAAGGAATCACAATGGATATTTTAAAAAGTATTTTGTGGGGGCGCCTGGGTGGCTCAGTCGGTTAAGTGGCCAACTTCGGCTCAGGTCATGATCTCACGGTCTGTGAGTTCGAGCCCCGCGTCGGGCTCTGTGCTGACAGCTCAGAGCGTGGAGCCTGTTTCAGATTCTGTGTCTCCCTCTCTCTGACCCTCCCCCATTCATGCTCTGTCTCTCTCTGTCTCAAAAATAAATAAACATTAAAAAAAAAATTAAAAAATAAAATAAAATAAAATAAAAAAATAAAAAGTATTTTGTGGAAAATGAAAACAAAAATGCTACATATCAAAATTTGTGAGCTAAGACTAAAATAATTCTTAGAAAAAAAAATTATACCTTTAAGTGCTTAGGTTATAAGTAAGGAGAAAACGTTTTAAAAACTAAAAGTTAAGTATGCATTTGAAGAAGTTAGAAAAAAGCAATAAAATAAACTCAAAGACAGTGGAAAGAAGGAGATAATAAGGATAAGGGCAGACATTAATGAAATGTAAATCAAATGTCCCACAGAGAAACGCCATTTTTTTTAAAAAGGCTGATCATATTGATAAATCTCAACCAAGACATATGTATTCAAAGAGGGCATTTACAAAAGACTATTAGAAATAAAAAACGATATGGGGTGCCTGGGTGGCTCTGTCAGTTAAACATTCAGCTCTTGGTTTCCGCTCAGATCATGATCTCATGGGTCGGGGGTTCAAGCCCCACGTCGAGCTCTGCTCTGACAGCACAAAGTCTACTTGGGATTCTCTCTCTTCCTTTCTGTCTACCCCGTCCCCATGCTTTTTGTCTGTCTGTCAAAATAAATAAAAGCTTTTTAAAAAAGAAATAAAAAAGAAGATATCCTTAGAAATTCTTCAGACATTAAAAAGAAATAGAATACTATGAATATTAAATGAAATAAATTCCTAGACAAACACAAAACTTATCAAAAATTGACATTAAAAGATACAGGTAAATATTGTTCTATTCAATCCACAGTGGAAAAGTTTCCACAAAAAAAATTTGTGGCCCTAATGGCTTCACTGTTGAACTCATCTGAACATCCAAGAAAAAAACCAAAACAAACAAAAAAACATTGTCATAATTTGACTCCTAAAATATTCCAGAATATAGAGAAAAGGGGAATCATTATCAGCTCATTTTGTAGAATTGGAATAACCTTGATCCTAACACCTGATAAGGACATTAGAGGAAAGGAAAATTACAGGCCAGTATCTCTGGTGAACATACATATAAAAATTAAAAAAAAAATTCACAAAGGCATTTCAATAATATATCAAAAGGATAATATATCATTACCAACTGGAGATGTTTCCAAAAATACAGATTATTTTTAATGTTTGTAAATCAGTGAGTATAATGAAATGGGAATTTCTCATATATTATTAGGGGAGAGTACAGGATGTTTACTAAATATATAAGAACATCAATTTTGTTAAACAAAAGCATTAACTGGAATGACATTTGCAAAACGCTAATGGTGAATTTTTTTTTTTTTTGCCTTATAAGATACTAGATTTCAATTTTATTTTCCATTTTGATATTTTTGCTTGATTTTAAACAATTTTGATAAATTTCCTTTAAGAATAAATATAACCTGTTACAGTAAAGACAGAAGTCATCCTACTTTCTGCACTCATATTTCTAGATGTCATTAGGACTAAAAACTGACTTTTTATCCATACCTTTTATTATATTGGTGCTCTCTGCCTTCATCTCTAGTGTAAAATCTCATTATTCATCTTTTATTGCTTTCGATCTCCAACATTCACAGTCTTTTATGAGAGACTCAATAAAAGTTTGTAACATTAGTTATTTCAAGAAGGTCAAGAAGTTAGATGTCAGAGCAATACAGAGGAGTTTTGAAGTACCTCAAAGCATATGTATTTTGTACTTATTCTAACAAAACACAATCTATGGGAGCTCAAAGAACAGCACTCTCAGAGTGTACTTGGTATCATATGAAGTTGAGTTTGCGGAGATGCTGGTATTTTATTTATCATATACTTCTTTGGATCATTTAACATTTGTAAACATTTTTACATCTACTTCCTCATTTTTATAGAGGATAATAATAGAACACCTCTTACAGGCATGTTGTATTACGTAGATCACATACTTAGTAATACTATTATTGAAAGTGAAATACCTTGAGCTCAGAAGTCACATTTGCCTAAGGTTCAGGAATGTGTTCTGACATTTTAGTTACTCAGTAATGAGTGGCAAATAGCCACTGAAGCAGATACAAGGCAGTATACGGCTATCAGTTCGAACACTGTCAACTGCTGTGCGAGTAGAAACATAAAAGATAAGAGACACATGCTTTACAAAACACTTAAATTACTACCAAGGACAGAGTTGCAGAACAGGTTTTGAAGCACATGATGCTAACCTTAAAGTGTTTTGTCTAACCTCTGAATGCTGTCCCCTTAATAGCATTTATTGAGACTCCAGTTTTCCTTGGAAACAATCTTTCTCTTTAGACTCTATCCATGGATCACCTTGAGAGCCTCTTATCTCTGTCACATTTTCATTTTCCTTATCTTCTCTTTCAAGCACTGAATGGAATCAATAAGGGAGTGTCACTTTCAAATAAGATGGATGCAAATCAAAGAAAAGGGGAAGGGTGTCTTAAGTATTAAATTGACTGGTCTGTTAACTTGTAGCAGAATTTCACAACTCAGGAGCCATCAATACCAAATACCAATTCACAGGTAAAGCAGCATCTAAGGCTTTGTCTGGGATGTCAAGCAGAGTTTACATGGCTGCTTCTTAATGGCTTAAGTGTGTTCAGAACGCAAATAAAGGAAGGAAAACTCCCCAGCTCTCTCTGCATTTATAAGGTCCTGCGGCAAAGCTTATTTCTTAGGAAGAAACGTGAGTGTTTGAAGAGCCAACCCTCTGAACTAGTTATTATGCCACAACACCAAAGGTTTTTCTAATTTCCAATGAAACTGCCCCTGCCCGTTAATGTTAATTACCAATAATTTTAGGGGTGCCTGGGTGGCTCGGTCGGTTAAGCGTCGGACTTGGGCTCAGGTCATGATCTCACTGTCCGTGAGTTTGAGCCCTGCGTCGGGCTCTGTGCTGACAGCTCAGAACCTGGAGCCTGTTTCAGATTCTGTGTCTGCCTCTCTCTCTGCCCCTCCCCTGTTCATGCTGTGTCTCTCTCTGTCTCAAAAATAAATAAACGTTAAAAAATAAATAAATAAATAAATAAATAAATAAATAAATAAATAAATAAATAAATAAAACAAATTACCAATAATTTTCAAACCCTGCCAGCTACAACAGTTTTGCAGGCATATAGATTCAGTAAATATGGTATGAGTAGAACTAGTAAGTGGTTAAGGTGGAGACCTAAAGCCAGAGAGATAAATAAAACAAATGTGAAATGGGTTTGTGTTGTATCCTTAATTGAACCTTTTTTGATCTGTTGGCCACATACATCCCACATTCAAAAGCTGTTCTTAGCCATTCTCAAGAAAGTTCTCTCTATTGTGACAATAACAATATTCCTTTCACAATATTGGGATATAAAGGATGTGGATAACTCACCTCCTTTTGTAATCTCTAGGTGTGCACACATAACATTTTGTTTACTAGAGTAAAAGCTCTCTAACATTGTGACGCACAGTGAAAAAAAGCAGTCTTGAGAGTCTTAAAGGATGGAACCACCCAGGTCAGACACTGTTTAGTTTCAGGGCAGATTCAAGTTTTGTGGGATCAGAAGCCTGCACAATTTTTGGGCCCTCTCTAAGGAAAAAGAATACAAAGTTACAGACTAAAAATTAGGTCTAAGACTGAATCTTTAAATAGAATGAGATAAATAAATAATCACAAACTGCAAATTTTTAAAAACCAACAAATATAAAAATATGTGACCATATCACCATATCACCAGAGTCTATTCCTGCCTTGGGACTTTAGAAGGTATCTGTGCAAATGAGGGGCTTTATTCCCTTCAAGAGAAACTCTCCTCTAGTTAGATAAAGATGACCAGGATATTTACTTAATTACTTCTCAATTATTTAGACTCAAAAGGTTTTAAGAAAACATTTTTAAAAAACACATTTATAAATTCTCTGGGGCAGTTCCTGTAGGTGTTTAATAAATGGCAAATAGTAAATTAGAATTTACATTCTATTACATATTGCCTACTACAACGACTGATATATTATTGGAGACTACCCAACACCTTACATAATTTTCTTCTATAACTTTATTATCAAGGTCCACAGAGTATATCTGACTGTCCGGTGGTGATGAAATAGTTTTTTTTTGTATTCCTTTAAAATGTTATGCTAATCTACAGTGCAACATTTTATTATAAAATATGGATATGATTTCTAAAACATACCATAGTTAATATATATTTATTTTTATAAATATGAAGGCTGACATTCCATTTTATTATTTTTTAAATATGAAATTTATTATCAAATTGGTTTCCATACAACACTCAGGGCTCATGCCAACAGGTACCCTCCTCAATGCTCATCACCTACTTTTCCCTCCTTCCCACCCCCATCAACCCTCAGTTTATTAGCAGCAATCAGCTAACAATTTAGGAAAAGCAGGGATTAAAACATGTGCAAGTTCATTCCTGATCACTGCGTTAATTTTTTTCTAATTTAATGCAAATATATTAAAACAAGTCAGAAAAACTAAAATGTCTACTCACGTCCTGTAAAAGGTAGATAGTACCATAATGTGTTTTTTGTTTTTTTTTTAAACAGGTTTTGTACTGTAAACTGTATGATAGGGTTTAGGTCTAGTCAGTGAACATTACTAGGAAGGATTCTTAGTGTTTTCAACAATTCTTTTTCAATACTACTTCAACCTACATCACAAACATTTGTATTCTTTCTCATCCTCCCAATTTCTTCTAAATAGTCATTATTAACTATGTAGTTTTACCTATCAAAAGCTTAGCCTCCAAACAGGAACAATTATACTAAATATTAAATTCATACTAAAAAGTAAATATTTTTGCTTTGCAGAACAACTGCAGGGGTTGTACATTATAGACAGCCGCATTGCAACGAACATACTCCTGAAAAAAAGATGCTCCTTTAGGGCCGATAGTTTATTTTTTTTAAGTTTTTTATTTTGAGAGAGCGAAAGAGAGAGAGAGAGAGAGAAACAGAGAGAGCAAGCAAGGGAAGGGCAGGGAGAATCCCAAGCAATCTTTGCACTATCAGCACAGAGCCTGATGCAGGGCTCGAACTCAGGAGCTGAGAGATCATGATCTGAGCCAAAATCAAGAGTCAGACGTTTAACCAACTGAGCCACCAGGTGCCCACTGGGCCCAGTTTTAATGCCAGTAAGTGTTAATGGCTAAAGTATATTTTGTTATACTCTATATAGGTATATAGATATGTTATGTTACCATCAATATATCAATTTATGAAATGCAGAGAAATCTATAATTGCCATTTTAATAATTCTCTGTGACTTAATAACATTAACAGCAGTAAGACCTCTTCAGAGCATGTGCTCTTGATATGAAGGGTGGTAAACTACATTGCCATGCATAGTCTTCCTCCTGGTAACACATGAGCCCAGGCTAATCACAAGAGCAACATCAGGTAAAACACAGAGAAGATTCTACAAAATGCCTGACAAGTACTCTCGAAAAACGTCAAGGCCATCAACAAGCAATGTTTCAGAAACTGTAACAACTAAGAGCATTCTACGAAGATATGATTGCTAAATGTAATTAGGTATTCTGAATAGGATCTTATAGCAGAAGACAATGTGGAAAAAGAATGGGCTGTAATTAATAACAATGGAACATTGGTGAATCATTAAATGTAATAATGTACTATAATGATACGAGATCATGAGATAAGAACCAGATCTGATCCATTTGTGAAGTCCACTATCTTTGCAAATTTTCCACAAATGTGACAGTATTTTTAAGTAAAAATTACTGAACAATAGTGACAAAAATTTGTATAAAGCAACTTTGAAAAAATCTGTAAAGAACTGCTTATCTGTTTTATTCAAAGCACATAGAAAAAATTCCCAAGCCATACATTAAAAGTATGAGTTAGCAAAAAACAACATGCACAATTTCAATAATAATTAAACCAAAGCATACTCCTTCAGAGTTAGAAGAGAATTCAGAAACCACTGAGCTCAAATGGTTCATTCTGTGTATGTTGAAAACAGAATGTTGAAGCACTATTTCCAAGGTCAAGCTGGGAGCCATGATAACAATCTGGGCCAAGATATATAGGTCTCTGAAGTTGGTGTAGTGTTCTAACTTTCCTCATAAGAAATGGAAGTACTATAATTTTCAACTTCACAATACATCAGCATAATTAAACGATAATAAATAAATCAAACAAATAGCCAAAGCTTGTAAGTCACAACTAGGGTTCAAAGTGCCTGCCCTAGAAAGACTCAGAATTTTAAGAGGCAGTAAATTGAAGTCCTAAAATAGAGGTAAGGCTGGAGGAAAGTGGGAATGTAGAGCAGGACATATGTAATCTAGCCTTCTACCTTGAAAGGTCTGAAATTATTTCACCAAGGTAAGTTAATTTGAGGTCAAATAATGAGTCTGGGCATTGCTGATTATTACATACATAGTGTAAGTATGTAGATTTTCCCCAATGTACTGAATTCTCTACCTAATCAAACTCAAGTTTCAAAAAAAGAGGCTAGGGTAATATTTTTACATGAGCGGCTGATAGCCATGTCAAAGGCATAGCTCTCAGAACTTTGCCTAGCATCAGGGTTTGACATTTCCCCCAGGTCAAGTCATTTAGCACTTAATATTTCTATTTTCCTAACCCACATACCATTATGTATATAAACAATGTCTGCTATAGTAATGTATCACACAGAATGTAAAAAGGCAGAATAAAATATGAATTCATTTGTAACTTAATTAATTATGCAGTTAACATGCACAGAAAACCTCCTTTACCAAAGGAGAGAAGAAAATCCACTGGTCACCTCCAAATGGGAAATATTTATTATAATAGAAACATTACACTTAAAAAGACAGTTTTCAAAAATCACTATTTTAAGTCGTTAATGTAAGGTTTTTTTCTTTCAGTTACTATACCACACGCACAGATACAAAGAGTAAGATACTTGGCCTGCACTTAAGTAACTCAGCAAGCCAGTGTGGAGCCCTTTGAACCCCTCAGCAAACTGAAGAAATGCCTAATTTAAGAACTGCACAAAATGTCAAGTGACCCCAAATAAGTAAATGACCAACAGCGTTCAGAAAATTAGAGAAAGATCAGGAACCACCTGCTTTTATGGTTGTAATTTCCCTAATTATAGATACATTTTTGGTTTTTAAAAAAGTAAAACTTAAGATTTTAAAAAGTCTTATACCTGGAGATTAATATTCATTAATTATTAACAGGTTAATTAATAATTAATATAAATAACTGGGTCATAACCAGAATCTAATGATCAGGCTTCCAAGAGACAATACCTTTAAATTTATTTATTCTCATTACAGCACCACAGAAATTAGGAAATACACATGGTCTCACGCCATGAATATAACCTTCCATCTACTGGTCTATTGCCCATAAAGACTCCTTAGACTTTCAAACCTTTGTTATCTTATTGGAAACATATGAGCCATTTTCATTCCTAGCAACAACACCTCCAAACTTTTTATGTCTAGGTACTTGTGTGTGTATTACAAATATCAACAACATGAACTGCAATGTGTGACAGTCAATGAGCATGCCAAAAAAAGGGGAGGGGAGGAGGAAGTGAAGAAAGTGCCCTAAGCAGAACAAACAGACTAATAAAGAGTCAAACAGCAGAAAATCTTTGGCTTAACATGTTGCTGAAGAATCCAGTTTAGCTACTATGTAGGATATAGGGAGTGGGCCAGAGATCGGAAACCTAGTTTTCATCAGATCCAAAGAGCCTTAGTAAGGAAATTATACTTGAATCTTTACGCTCCGTGAGACAGAAAACAGAGAGAGCCCTTGCTACACAGAAATCTCCAATGAGTAGATAGAGGCCAAAAGCTTAAGGCTTTGTGGTTACAGAACTGGAAGAAAACAGATGATCTAGGCATTCAGCAAGGCCCAATATCGGTTCTAAATTCTTAATTTTCATATATCTAAAGATGGCAAATATTTGTATTCGAGAGTTTTCCTTAGGGTCCCGCCAGCTAAATACACTGATCAACAAATGCAACCCATTGTCACTAAGTGACAATAAGTTGATCTTTTACTCTGATGCTGTATTAACATGTATCTGGAAACAAATGGACTTTTACCAAAGAGATGATGGCTAAAATACACATTTTCAGAATTCTGAGAGTTTAATAAAGTGATCCTAGGGTGGAGGAGCCTCATATTGAAGTGCCAGAGGCAGTTTTACCTTATTCGGCAAAAAAATGTAGACTTTATATATTTCAAAGTCCTTGGTATGAATCTGTTACTCACAGTGATTTGATCCCATCATTTGAAGATGCTTTCAGAGCATCCTAAGGTAACTGGGTCCTGATATTCAAACTACCCCTAAATATTTCCACGTCTCTAGTGCTATGATGGTTAACAAACAGTTTTTGCTGAATGCTTACATTTTCTTAATAGACTGGAAGCCAGCACAGCATCTGGTTTTAGATGGTGAGACTCCCTGACTTCTGTAAAAATAATGCTATTCTCTGTAAGATTTAACAGGATTGCTGATGTTTCAAGTGTGATGAGAAGTTTTCGTGTGTGTCTTCCTAGAGACTAATAAGAGATAATGCAGAGCCCTCCTGTCATGTCTGTGGAATATGTGAAGGCTACAAAGAAACATTAACAGACCTTCGATGGTGAATAGTGGGCATGGAAAGTAGCAAATGCTTTTAGTTGCTTTTCTGATGCTCCTAGCATTAGTGAAATCAATCTTCAAAACGAGAGAGAAACTTAATGGCCGGCCCCTCTGATAGCCTCTGGTTGTGCCCCTTGCTCCACATGGTTTTATTTATAAGACATTACAAAAAATCCTAGAATAAAACAATTTACTTTTCAGTTCCAACCATGATTCAGAGCAATAAACTGTTTACTCGTAATAATCAAAAACCTCATTATTTAAATTGTAGGAACAACAGTAAAATGATTTTATAGGCTTGAAGCTTATAAGACATTCCTGTTAGTGAGAAATATCCTATGGAACTGGCTTTGTGTTCATTTATTATTCATTATAATTTGCAGTTTGCTGAATTGCTGTGAAGGCCATTTACAGTTTTACACACCCCTTTAAAAGATGGTCACATAAAATCCTTGTTGTTTTTTATTTCCTCAATTGTGATGCTTAGCTTTATTTGTAGGTAGATGACTAAAAAGATACAATGGACATAACGTATTGCACGAAGCACATCTACAGAAGGTTCAATTAAGAACACACATTGGGTTATCATGAAATCTCACTAGGGCAATGAGACAGCCTGTACGTTTCATCTGTAATACATTTAGTCCAAAGAAGGATGATTATAATTTTTCACAGTAACTTCAATTTTCTCATTCTGTGGCTGTCCTAAAGGAGGCCTAAATAGATTCCTAAAGGAGGAAGAGAGTTGATAATCAGTAGTAGACTGAGAGTCTGAGGATTTTAAGAAAACAGTATTTACTGTTCTTTCTCTTTGCTCCCTTAGCTTCATTTTTTTGTCGCTCACTTTTTAAAATAAAATAATTATCATTATGAAGAATGGAATTCAGTACAATTTGAGACATTTTAATTCCTAACTTTTACCAACTTACTGTTAGTGTTTATAAAATGTTCCAGAACTTCTGGCGTACTTGATATAACCACTGTGAAGTTTTGCTCATTTCCTGGCTGTATTTCTAATTAGGGAATCATTAGACTTCCTCCTTCCCCTGCCCCCCCCGCAACCCCCCAGATATTCCCAGGGGGGAAACATTAAAATCCTTAAAAGGATTTTTTTTTTGCAAACTCAGGATGTAATTTCTGATTTTTCTTTTTGCTTAAAATATTACTTTTGTTCTTACTGTTTGTCATCGGAGGATAGCTAGTATAACTGCTTCCTTTTAAAAGTCTACTGCATTAAAAATTTTTTTGGTCGATCTGCTATCTAGCCATTAAATTCACTTTTCACTTGATTATTAAGTTCTCTCATTGGATTATGTTCTATCTTAGATTAATACTAAGGTTTTGATCTTAAAGTTATGGATCATTCTATTATTCTTCCATCTGAACACATTTTGCATATTTACATTTGTACTCTTTGACATGTCCAAACACAAATGTTAAATATTATCAGTATACAACAACCATCTCTGTCTCAATTTTACCTTTGTGAACAGTTTTAATTTGATATAATAGTGCCACACATTAACTTCTGGGCGGAACAGGTTGGGGGTTAGGCCTGAGGCATAAGAAAATACACAAACTGGCTTTAATGGAAGCAAGCTCATCATTTTTCTCAAATCTACTTTGCTTATCACATTTTGAATTGAGAAAACTACCATATTCGACAATGTCTCTTGACCAAGAGACCACCTAAAATAATTTTAATTAGCTTCATCAGATTAAAAATATAATTGGGGCACGTCAGTAGCTCAGTCAGTTGTGTCTGACTTCGGCTCAGGTCATAATCTCGCGGTTCGTGGATTCAAGCCCCACATCAGGCTCTGTGCTGACAGCTCAGAGCCTGAAGCCTGCTTCATATTCCAAGTCTCCCTCTCTTTCTACTCCTCCCCTGCATCTCCCTCTCTCTGTCCCTCCCCTGCTGTCTCTCTCTCTCTCTCTCTCTCTCTCGAAAATAAATAAAAATCAAAACAAAAATTTTTAAATATATAATTGTTTTGTGCCAAATATTTAGCATAAAATATCACTTAAACATTCTCAATTATAATATTCTGAAAATAATTACCCATTAAAAATACACAAAAACCTGTATCTAGGGCTGTATATTTTTCTTCTTGCCTCAGGTTGTGATACGGTTCAGCATGGCAGTATTCTTCATTTACAAATTTTGATATTTTGTTCATGATTAACCTTTTGCATTAATTTTGATTACTTAAAATGTTATTATTTTGATTACTGAGGTTTTCCAGCACCCGTACTTCAATTCTCCACGGAGACAAATGCCTTGTTTGCCTCAACCTAGCTCCAGCCTCATATATAATAAAATCACCAGGTGTGAAAAAGTGTGCACTGAAATACAGATAAAATATTTAAAAATGCATTTTGCTAATAAGCAGAGAAGAAGGATTTTGTATATTTAATTTCAAAATTATTTTGGTTGCCATAAGTAGAAATGACTGTCCTATGGTGGGAATACTGGTTTAGGGCTTCAGTGATCTGTGGATATATTCTCTTGGTGAAAAATACGAAATATACAAAAACACAGCTTATAATCACAAATTTGTGGCAGATATTCTTAAAACATTCTTGCCAAGAAAAAAAATAAAACAACGAAGGAGCATATCTTCTTTTCATTCACTGAAAGAGGAGAACAGAATTGTTTTTATTTTGAAATTCCAAAGAGTTACTTACATTTGCAAGTATCTTTTTCGTTTCAACTTTTAGATTATTGGTGCTTGAGAATACTTATATCATCTCCAAGGAGTATTTTGGCAAACAAAGAAAACAGTGAATGCCAGTGATAAGCCAGACAGTAATTCAAACACTCATATCCCATAAGTGGTTATAATGGGTGTCAATCCTGCCAAGCCCTGTTCTAGTGGCCAATGAAGCCCCCCAGTGACTTTCTGTGGCTCAAAGCAGACCTTCCCAACTCCGCTGCGAGTTGGAATCCCCTGGGGAACTTGTACACGGTACTGCTATCTGGGCCTTACTCAAAGACATTAACTAGAAATCTCTTGGAGCCCAAGCATCAGTATTGTGTACAAGCTCCCCAGGTATTTTAAAGCCTAGCCTGGACTGAAACTCACTGACTTGCAGTCCAACAGAGAGAAGACCAGCAATGCATACAACTGTTCACTCCTTTCTTCAAAGCAAGATGATGCCACGAGAGAACAAAAGGACACTGTTTTAGAAAAGAAGAGAAACTGCCTATACAGGATGTACAGACAGACCTTTCTGGAGGTGAAAATTAAATGGAGACTGAAATTATGAGGCAGCAACCACAGAAGGGATAAGAGTAGGACATTTTAGGCAGAGAAGAAAAACATGAACAAATGTTTGAATAGGAAAGAAGGAGGTGAGTGTGCAGTATTGCAGAGCAACAAAGGGGTGAGCAGAGGAGGAAACTGATCAGGAAATAACAGTCCGGGGTACCTGCCCTTCATCAAGCCCACTACTCTGCACTTGCTTTGCATTATCCCAGTTAATTCACATAGCAACCCTTTGAGGTTTGTAAAAAGGGAAATAAAATGTAACAGTTCAAACCATAATAAAGATAATAAAGACAGACCTCACTGAAATTCATACAGACAGAATATAAAGGTAATTTTTATTTAAGTAAGTTCCCTTCCCTTTCTCCTCCATTTGTTTTCTCAAGTGAGAATAAACTTCTGTAGGGTTTCCTTCTTTCTTTTTAGGGTTAAAATGTACATCAGAATTATTGAACTTTATACAACATAGAGAAAACACTTAAGATATGACAGTATAAAGCTGGGGCCATGATAGGACTATGTCAGAGAAGATTAAGCTACAGAGCCTGAGCTAAGGAATTCTTTATTTGACAAACTATCTGCCCAGCAATTATGATCAAATTGGTTAAAGCTGCTAAAATGATAACTATTACATAAGGTCAAAGCACTTGCTGGTTCAATGAGTGCCTTGATATCGTAGTGAGCAATAAAATGCTTTTCTTATAACTGTCATTTGCCCTAATTTGATTGAAATAAAGAAGTAAGTTTTATTGGAACAGGGTTCTAACTGAACAATTGACAGTGCAGAGAGCAGACATGACTTCTGTGACCTTGGCCTCGTCATACTCTACTGAGAAAGGGTTTTGAAAAGTTTTTTGAAAGAGTCTGTACTCCATTTTAGTCAACTGAAAATAAAATCATTTTGCTTTTGTTGTTGTTGTTGTTTTTTCTTTTATCAAACCAAGTAAATGAGGTTATCCTCTTAAGAGCCATAGGTTAATGTCATAGGCCATGTTTAGTCCTGCTTCTATGGTCACATTACTTTCGAAAATGGAAATGTCATTCCCAGGTGCCATTCTCCTTCAGGCAAAAGGTTAACCCACAATTTTGAAAAATGTAAGAGGTCAAACCTTTAGAAATCAATAGTAAATGGAGTGAAGATAGCTTTTTATATATGGAACCTACTCCAATTAAAAGAGCTCTCACCCATTTGTAACAAATAAAGGAAACAAAAACAAGGTTAGCTTTGGACAAAGACCACCAAGCTTCCCGCCACGCTAGGCTCCAGAGATTTGTATCAGCCTGCATTAAATGCAAAGCTTTGGCTATTACTAAGATGCTGCCAAATTATAAATTTCATTTTATTTCAAGGAGAATATTATGAGGCTGTTTAGCTTATATGAAATAAAGAACTCACATTAAATATCAAATATGAACCTCAATAGTCAGCATTACTATATAGCCTTCTTAGAATGGGGAAAACAAACAACACTCCACATTCCTGTGAAATTCTTAGAGACCTAAGTATTTCCTGAGCTGTTGTTTCAAAGGATGAATTGCTTTTCTGTTATAACTGACTACTATATATTTTCTACCTGACTTTTCAAAAAGGGTCCAAAAAGTAACCAAACTTGGTGAATATACAAGAAGCAGCACATGTATTTGCTTCCGTTCAGAGTGTCGGAAGTGGCTATATATTTTGAAAGTGTTTGCTTTTTCGCAAAATAAAATTTATATGATAGATACTATATACAAAGTAAAAATATACTGCAATGAAGGCATGAGGTAAGTCCTCAATATGACAAAGACAGCTCAGTTATCTCTCTTTCTCTCAAACTCTATTTCCGGAAACTTAGGTCTGACTGGTGGCCACAATTTATTACCCTGGCTCTCTGTTATTTTATTTCCTATCATGAAATCTGTACTAAGCCCGGTGTTTGGGCCTTCTCTTCAGCTCTATTATTTAAGCAAGTTGCCCCAGCATTTCAGAAGGTGGAAATTTTTAAGTCAAATTTGTTCCCATGAGGACTCTTGCTTCATGGTAGGTATGTCGACCCACACTAAGAGTCCTTTTGGAGATTAGTACCCTGAAGGCTGATTTATGCCGCTTGCAAAATAATTTATGCTTTTTCAAATCTTCTCCTTGGGGAAAACAAGTCAACAATTTCCTTACAAGAACTTTTTTTTTAAAAAAATACCTATGAACTAAAACTAAAGGCAGTTTTGTGTGGATACTACTAAACTCCCTACATTGGGGAAATACACCCTTTAAAAATATTAGCTGAATTGTGTATGATGTGTTCATATACTGGGATACGTAAATGATGCCTTTTTTTTTTTTACCAATCTTTTGTTTTCTTTGAAATTCTTAGTGGTATTTTCTAAATAACAAAGTGTTACCTAAGTAAACAGGCATCAGTGATAAATTTAAGTGGAATATTGAAGTCATAAAGTCATAAACTTTTCACACAATTTGTCATTTAAAAAAATAGTAACAATTTCATCAAATTTTTGGAAGAACTACAGGAAGGGATATGATTTACATATGAATAAAAATGTCCATAATGTGTTAGGTTTTCATATCCTTTAAATTGTTTTTAATGTTTATTTATTTTTGAGAGAGAGAGAGAGAGAGAGAATGAGAGAGAGAGAATGAGAGAGAGTGAAAGCGCACGCACTCGTGCAAGTGGGGGAAATGCAGAGAGAGGGAGACAGAGGATCCAAAGCGGGCTTCATGCTGACAGCAGAGAACCCAGTGCAGGTCTCAAACTTAGAGAACCGTCAGAAGACCTGAGCTGAATTGGGACGCCCAACCAACTGAGCCACCCAGGCGCCCAAAGATTTTCATATCCTTTAAGGTTTAGGGCAAATGTAACTCCAAACAAAGGAAGCAATTCACATGCATGCATTTATTTCAACTTACTTAACACTATTTCTTGAACCTGGTAGGTTCAGCACTAAGGCAGGAACTGAGGATACAATGATCAAAAAAATAATGATTGTTCTGGCCCTCAAGGAACTCACAAAGAGGGAGAGAGACATTAATCAAATGTTCCTAGTAAAATGTATGGAAAATTGCAATTGCAACAAATACTATCAAAGAGAGGTACATGGTACTATAGAAGAGTGCAACAGAGGTGTTTCACCCAGTCCAGGGGCGGGTGGGGGGGTGGTCAGTGGAAGGTTCCTCATGGAAAGATAACCTGAGTTTCTATAAAGGCTAAAGGGAGACAAACTTGGCAAAAACCTTCCCATCAATTACAGTTGCCTTTGAAACCGTTCTAAAGTTGCTTTCCTACAAAGCCTTTTGCGAGAGTGATTTACAAATGTTTTAATACCCTACGTATAACATTACACATGAAAACCAGCAATAGCAAAATATTTGGATAAGCAAATATGTTTAATTTCTCATATTATTTACATTGAATGATTTAGATAATTTTGGTGCCTTTTAAATTCTGGATGTGAGTAAAGATTTTGGCATAAAAATTATATTAAGAGAGAAAACATAAACGTTTCTAATTTTAGCGGCATACTATACAACAGTATAGTATATACTATATAACAGGAAGTATATAGTATATACTATATAACAGGAAATACTACCCTCATGAAATGATATATATCATTCAGATATGAAATAATTCAAAAATAAATAACTGCACATTTGAAAATCACACATGGCTACAGTAATATTCTATCAATGAACAGGCAGAAAAATTCAAAACTTTCTGTTAACAAAACCCAATCACAAAATAGTCTCGGGAATGATTAAGTCACAAGTGTCAAGCAGAGAAACATTTGAGGCTATGAGAGGCTGATTGGGTAGGGCAAAATGAATCCGGAGGTTCTAGCTCAATAGACTGCGATGGGATCAAGAAGGACAACTAAAATCTGTGGGAGCAAGAAGGTGGCAGTGGAAATGATGGTTACAAAATCTGAAATCTGAAAGCAATGGAATGCTTGGATTGGGCATAATTACAGACCTAGCATAATGGCTTCATACCTTTCTAACTGAAGCACGCGCTTACAGTGGTTTTGACAATACCTAAATAAGAAGCTAATCATTTATGTAAAAGGAATGGATAAGGTGATGAGTCTCCATGGTTAAATGAAGACTGTACTATTTCAAAAGCAAGTCTGTGTTATCTCCCAGGGGAAAACAGGTAACTTTATTCTAAGCCATTGGTTTTAAAACTCTGCTATTTGGTTTTAGCAGCTGAATATTTCTTTTAAAGGCTAAAATATTAAGCGAGTGGTCAATGCACATAACAAACCAAAAATAAAGCGGGACTGGTTTCAAGAGGATTAGAGTATGGACATCAGCTAGCCGCATGCACTCATCTCCGTCCATCCTCCCTGCACCCAAGTACCTCAAGTATTCTTACAAAAACAGTTTAAAAGTTACTGCTTTAAGGGGTGCCTGGGTGGCTCAGTCGGTTGAGCATCTGATTTCAGCTCAGGTCATGATCTCACAGCTCATGAGTTCGAGCCCTGCGTCAGGATCTGTGCTACAGCATGAAGTCTGGAGCCTGCTTTGGATTCTGTGTCTCCCTCCCTCTCTGTCCCTCCGCTGCTAATGTGCTAGCTCTCTCTCTCTCTCTCTCTCTCTCTCAAAACTAAATAAATATTTAATTTTTTTTTAAAATCACTGCTTTAAATCAAATTAAGGGCAACAACTTTCCTTAAAATAACAAGAGTATTTTAGGAAATGTTTTTGATGCGAACATTTAAACTTATGAAATGTGAAATCTGGAATTATTTTTTCAGTATGAATTCCCAGACATAAACACTGAACTCTGAAAAGAAGGATCCTATGAGATGTCTATCACCTTACTCAAGATAGTATTATGCTTTCAACAATAATATAAGCCCAATTATTGAAATCCTTCAGGAGAAGATTCTATGATCAAATGTATGGCCTCCCAGATAGCCCTTACACCTCTGTTTTTGTCACTTCCTCAGATATTAACTTGTATCTTGCAAGTGTAAGAAATGTTAAACTATTACAATTTTTCTAAGAGAATATGCTATTGAAATATTAAATATATTCATCATAATTCTTGGCCTCTGTGCTTAAGCCTAAACCAGGGAATTTTCAAGACTGTAAAATTGTCAAAATCTATAGGAAACATTTTAAAGAGAATTTAAAGGAGGGAAAATAGAATTGTACTTTATGTAGATATACATTTAAAGTTTCCATGCAGGAAATATTTCTAGGGGCGCCTGGGTGGCTCAGTAGGCTGGGTGTCTGACTTTAGCTCAGGCCATGATCTCACGTTTCTGAGTTTGAGCCCCACATTGCACTCTGGGTGGATGGCTCAGAGCCTGGAGCCTGCTTCGGATTCTTTGTCTCCCCCTCTCTCTGTTCCTCCCCTGATCGCACTCTGTCTCTCTCTCTCCCAAAAATAAATAAATGTTAAAAAATTAAAAAAAAAAGAAATACTTCTAACAAAGGACATAAACAGTCCTGTAAAATGCTGTTATCTTTAAGATATGTGACTATCAAAATTTAGTAAATTTATTAATCTACAGTGCTATCAAAAACAAGCATATCATTTGATGATTTATAGGATATATTTACATACTAACTGGATGGATCACCATAATTCAGTAAAGCAAGTAATAACATATATTCTTCACATATTATGATTTTAAAATAAACTCCTAAAGTTTAAAGTGACATGCTCAGAGTTAGCTAAAAATTGTCAAGGTGAGACTAACATTTAGTCATGAGGTCAAAATTAGTGCTGTTGAACTACCCAGCCAAATACTAAAGTTAAGGCCAACAGTAATTAGATGCCATCTTGTTTCCATAATAAAAGAGTAGTAGCTTTGCTACTGACTACCTTTATTCATCTTGGGTTTCTATTCATCTTGAAAACAGGAAAGAATTACTTAACAGGATGATTGTTGGAGAAAATTACAAAATACATATGCACAGATACTGGCATGTGTCAGGTTCATGTACCATGATATACAGTAGTTGTATGGTTTAAATTAGTGTTAATGCATTTTTTTAAAAATCTGCAATACACAAGACTTGTAAGTAATTAAGACATCTCTATTGTACTTCTCATGAAAGTTTAATAAAATTTTCTGGAGTAAACTCAGGTAATACTTTCACTTCTTATTTTTTCCAACATCTAAGTAATTCAGGTTATAAGGGTACTCAAGTTTTTCATTTGAGATTTTAAAATATTCAGGCATATAAAATTATAAATGAATATACCCAGGGAGTTTTACCACTCTTAACTACTAGCTTCATCATTTACTCTTGCCATGATCTCATTTCACTGCATCTCTTGACTATCTTTCTAAGCCTAACTCCAGTTGATAAGTGACTTCATTTTGGACTTTTACAGTGTCACTCTTGGTACGTCATTTCCAGCCACATATTTCAAGCAAGGGCAGCTAGTAGACCAGCTGTGTCCTCTTCCCAGGTGATGAAACACCACAGCCAGACCAATATCCAATGGAGAACAACAGTTTTCAAAACAGTAATCTGTATTTTTATGCCTATTCCCTGACACCCACTAAAATTCAAGCTCTATTCTATCTCCATTGTTATTTTTCCAGTTAAACTGAGTATTTAGACATAGGGTAAAATATCAATGAAAGAACTTAAATGATAGATATCGCCTTGCAGAGAGAGTAGCTGACGTGATCACACCAATTGAAAAGGAGCTAGTGAAGCTTTCATAATTTTGAGGGACTGTTCATCACACTGCTCTTGAAGTTTGTTAAGTAGAGTTCATAGCAATAAAAGAGACAAATGACTTCCTCTTGAGAAATGTTTCTCTGAACATAGACAAAATAATTGTGTTGAAATATATAATTCCCATTTCAATTTTTTCACCTAAATGTATTAACTTGTTATACTCTATTTTATTTTTTTAAGTTTATTTTATTTATTTTGAGAGAGAGAGAGAGAGAGAGAGAGAGAGAGAGCGCGCATGAGAGGGGCAGAGGGAGGGAGAGAATCCCAAGCAGGCTCTGCAATGTAAGGATGGAGCCTGACGTGGGGGTTGAACCCACAAACAGTAAGATCATGACCTGAGTCTAAATCAAGAGTCAGATGCTTAACCTACTGAGCCACCCAGGTGTCCCTATACTCAATTTCTCAGAAATAAAATTGATTTACATATCTATCAAAAGAGTGGGAATTCAGTCTAATTCTGGAGGACCATTCAAAAAAATTAGCATAACAGTTACATATTGCAATAATGTGATAAGTTCTAAAATACAAACCTAATGTAATGAATTGAGTGTTAACTTGCTACATGCCAGAATCCTTACCTAGACTATATCATTTAGTTGTAGTAATAACCCTATGTCAGATACCATAATTCATATTTTATGTGATGAGGAAACCAAGACTCAGTGAGGTGAATAAATTTTCATGATCACATAGATATTCAACTGGGTACATGTGACTTTAAAGTTCCCACATCTTTCATCACAGAATTATGTCTTCCTGTTCATTTCTCACTGATCATAATATACCTCAATTAAAGGAAAGTACTGGCAAAAGAAAGAATATACCAAGAATAGTAAAGATAATGAAGAGTCTTAGCATGAAATCTTAAGATATTTAACCTAGAATTAATAACTTAGTTATTAATTCACTTATGCAATTAACACTTAACGAGTGCCAAATGTGAGTCAGACTCTGCACAATTTGCCAGGGGTCCAAAAAACTATTAAGATATAATCTGTATCTTTAAATGCCTACTTAGTATTTAAAGGGAGAGAAAGAGGAGAGGTCACAACCAACACCACAGAAATACAAACAATTATCAGAGAATACTATGAAAACTTACATGTGAACAAACTTGGCAATCTGGAAGAAATGGAAAAATTCCTAGATACCAACCAACACACTACCAAAACTCAAACGGGAAGAAATAGAAAATTTGAACACACCTATAACCAGCAAAGAAATTGAATCAGTTATCAAAAATCTCCCAACAAATAAGAGTCCTGGGCCAGATGGCTTCCCTGGGGAATTCTAACAGATATTTAAAGCAGAGTTAATACCTATCCTTCTCAAGCTTTTCCAAAAAAACAGAAATGGAAGGAAAGCTTCCAGACTCATTCTATGAAGACAGCATTACCTTGATTCCCAAACCAGACAGAGACACCAGTAAAAAAGGAAAATTATAGGCCAATATCACTGATGAACATGGATGCAAAAATTCTCAACAAGATACTAGCAAATCGAATTCAACAGCATATAAAAAGAATTATTCACCATGATCAAGTGGGATTCATTCCTGGACTGCAGAGCTGGTTCAATACTCACAAATCAATCACTGTGATACATCAAATTAATAGAAGAAAGGGTAAGAACCATATGATCCTGTCAATAGATGCAGAAAAAGCATTTGATAAAATACAGCATCCTCCTTTCTTAATAAAAACCCTCAAGAAAGTTGTGATACAAGGAACACACATTGACATCATGTTAACATCACAGTATGTTTAGGATATAGTAGTAAATGATACTGGAAAGTACATGGAAACAGATTCTGAAAACAAACTAAATACTTTGGGCTTCATCTTGAATATGGTGGTAAATCAACAGCATTTTAAAAATTAGGGGAGTACCCAGAAAAATCCACGTATTAGAGAAACCTTATGGTAGTTGTGTGACAAACAGATTGAAGGTGAGCATGACTTAGGACAAGGGAATTAGGGGGCTATGGCAGTGGTCCACAGTAAATGATAATGGAAAATGAATAAACAATTACTGCAGTTATGGTACTTGTTCAACAGATAAAGGGTATGAAGTAATGCAAGGAGTTTAGGAAGACTTGTCTTCAAGACTGAGTCATTTGATGAATATTTAGACCAGTTACTAATGTCGGGAATGTACAAGGAGAACCTGGTTTGGTGGGGAAGATGATGAGTTCAGCCTCAATTACACGTTATGTTTTAATTTCTATATAAGACTAAGATCTAGGTGGACATGTTCAGTAGGCAGTCTGAAACAACGAGCCGGTAAAAGAATGGTAATTAAACCCATAAATAAGGGTAGAATTGTCAAGAAATAATATTTTAATTTTACCAAAGGCAAAAAGATTAGGCTTCTTACGTTACTCCTTTAAGCATATTTAAGACAAATCATTGGGATATTTTAAAAAAGTAATTTTTTAAACTATTTTTAAAACATTTTTTTTATTTTTATTTTGTGTGAGAAAGAAAGCATGAGCAGGGGAGAGAAAGAATCCCAAGCAAGCTCCACACTAAGCATGGAGCCTGATGGGGCTCGATCTCATGACTGTGAGATCATGATGGGAGCCAAAATCAAGAGTCGGGCACTTAGCTGGCTGAGCAACCCAGGTGCCCCAAGAAAGTAAATTTTAATTCATTACAAGGAAGAACTTCGAAAACACGTTCTGAAACATGAAAAAACTATCACAGAAAGGAAAATCGGAGTGTTCAAAGAGAGGGAAGAAACAACTATTAAGAATGTCAAACAGGGAGTTCTTGGGTCTTGCAGAGAAGGGTGTGCAAACTCATATACCTACAGGCACCAGGCAAGTGGCACAAACAACTCAAGACAGTCAACAGCAGTATAATATGGAGAGCATGTGTCCCATATATAGTGGAACATGAATTCTGTTCTGATTATAGCCACAAGAGAAAATGGACTCACCACTACAGTTTGGATCAGAAGTTCAAGAAAACTAGAAATGAGATTTTTGTGTGAAATATCAAACTTAAATACTGGTAATGAATTTAATATCGTTGAATGTGGTGAGGCCAAACTGTCTTCTCTGTGAAAAAAAAAAAAAAAGATTCTGGAAGACATTTCCTGCTGTGAAATGTAGAGTTCTTTCAGTACTTTCCAGTGTTTTAATATATTATAGTTTAATGTTTTCCTATATTTTTTATATAATTGTATTATTTGCCTTTGACTGACCTAACTTTTGTATTGAACCTTCCAAAACCTTAGCGCACTGCGTTCCCTCTCCCCGGAACAACCTCTCCACTCTGCCTGGACTGCTGGCTGTCCATTAACTCTTTGAGGCCCACTCATGCCCCAAAATTTTCACAAACTAAAAACAGAATTTTCATCTTCCTTAAGTCAAAGGACAGAATTTTCATTTTCCTTAAGTCACTGACAATTTTTTTCATGCTTACTAATGCAGCCATATTTTTGTTGGACTACAAACTCCTTGAGGATACTGATGACATATGTAACTTTATATCTTATATATATCTTCTGCATAAATTCAATGGGTAGTATATTTATTTCATGAACATCAAGGCAAATCTTGAGAGATTATTTAACAAGATAAACACTTTATGTCAGGGGCCAACCAAGGAGCATGTACAATTCCCATTCTTCAGTTGTTTAATGAACGCCCAAAGATAACAGTGATCATTGTTATTGATCCTTTATGGTTTATAAATTTCTTTCAAATGTCTTTCAATGTCTTCTCATTAACCTTCACAAGAACTCTTCAAGATGAAAGCAGAAGCTATTGTGATTAACCTCCCACCTAGTTAAAGATCTCTGTATAGGGAAAAAAAAAAAAAAGAAGAAGAAGATCTCTGTATAGAAAATACAGACACCTGTACAGTAAGACCAAATTGAAGGTTACCTAGTTTCTATACTTAGGTGCCTTCCTAGGCACCTAGGCACCACTTAAAATAACACCAATTAAATGTATAAAGGCACTGCACACTGACAGCTTTTAGTAAACTGAGTCTGCGATCCTTGGTATTTCATCCACACATTAATTGTAGAACTGCCCCCAGTTGATCTACAAGCTGTTGACTGTTTTTACTGTATAATCATAATCATTAGCCTTTGAGGAACTGTGACGCTTAATATTTAGGTACACTGGCGTGTCTGGCATGTCCACCTTTTTTTCAAAAATGAAAACTTGTTAAACATATGTATCTAAATAACGATATATTGATTACTTCTCTGTAAAACATTTTCATAAAAACTTATAAATCAGAAAAAACAACTGGCATAGATAACATTGGTCTCATTCTTGGATCAGAAAATACCTTGATAGATAGGAGCCTCTGGCTGTCAAGAATTTAAACAGCAAATCTAAGAAGTGATTTTTTTTTCATTCTTTCAAATTGCATGAGTTGGCAAATCAACAATACTATATTTCATTTCAGTTTTCACATAATTTATTCACTTCTGCAAGGAGACGACCCTCTAGGGAATGTCCCAAATCTATGTCATGTTACCTCTTACTGTATTTTCCATTTAGCTACAGCTGACAGATGTGACAAAATTACAAGGAGCTGGGCAACGTCCCTAACCGGGCCCACAGAAGCAATTCCCACAGCTGCACAGAAGAAAAAATGCAAATTATTCCACACTCAGGTTAAATTCTTTCAAGTTAATTTGCACTTGAAGTTCTCTCTCCAAAGACACCTTTATTTCTCAATGTATCACAGAGTTGTTCCGAGCTGATTCTATTTACGTTCAAAACAACACTTCACACTGGAAATCATCCAACGTTGAAAGGAAGTACAAAGATTAAGGAATTTGCTGATTTCAGAAATGGTAATGTGAAAAGAGAGCAATGTTAATTATAGAAACTAACAGTTCTAATCATTTGAAATAGGCACCTAAAATTGGAGAATCAGATAAGGTTTGGAGTTAGCTATTCCCCCCCCCCCAAGTTTATTTTTTATTTTACATATAAAAAAAGTGACTTTAAAAAGCATTATCAGTATGTAGGTCCTTGAAATGCTCTGATCGTTTTGCTTTTGCATTTACAATGCCAAGATACCTTAACATTGCTAAGAGGCAGATAGCTAATTAAGAGCCAGAAAAGCCCAATACAGCAAATTTGCAGCAAGAAAATAAATGAACCTCTGTCATACAAATAAGATAGCATGACTTCTGCATTCAGGTTAGTTAGATGCTGACCTTGAGGCATGGAATCCCAACTTCTAAGTACTATTACAGCCTCACTCTTGAAAAGGCATTAGCTTTTTTTTTTAATCATTTCCCATAGCCACAAAGAAAATGAAGTACATGAATATAAACTACAATTAAACCCATATTATGATAATATTGCTCTATTTATATAATAGCTTTTATTCTTTCCTGAGAAAAACCAGGAGAAAACCCACTAGAAAAAAATCCAGTAAAAGTACTAATTGAAGCTTTGTATATTTCAGAATGTCCAGGTATTAGTACTGATTATTAATTTTATCAGTTTGTTTTCAAAAGTTTTCTGACTGGATGACTATAAATCCTTAGTTTGATACACTTAAAGTAAATGTAAAATATAAAGTAAAAGTGAATCTTACAGACAGAAAGCATTCTTTAAAATTGAGCACAAGTTACTTATGTTGATAAAAGGTGTCCTAAACAAGTAAATGTTGCCTGTAGCATATTTTTAAATTCCCATTCAAATTCACACGTAATTGTAGAGTGCACTAGTTTTGCTTTTTGCTTTTTATCCCCTGGATAAAAGCTTCAGCTTTCCACCTATGTGACTAAGGTGCGACAATCATCACGTAACTGACTTCTTGGATCTCATATAAATAGAATGTGTTATAAAGTGATTATAATTTGTACCAATGAGAATGTCAGGAAAGGCACTGAGGTGTACATATAGATGGCTATTTTGTACCAAATACATCTTGTATTTCCCTGGATAAAATCTACAACAAATTCTTACTTAGAAGCAGAGCCAGAACACTGAAGAGGAAGAATATTCTTAACATTATATGGAGATAGTATTTATTAGTTGAAAATCTTATAAAAAGTTCTATTTATTTTAATTATTTGTAATTATCAAAGATTTACTCTTTATAATTACTTTCTGAAAATCACAAGGTATACAATATACTAAAAATAGGGACTCTATCTTACAGGAGGTCTTTTGGTTGGAGATCAGTTTAAATAGATACCATTTGTTAGATCAATTTCTGGCAGGATTCCAATTCATGGGATAACAGAAGGGAAACTGATAAAATAATGTACTCTCTTTTTCTATAATAATAGTACAAGAACATAGTTAAGAGCACGCATTTCAAATACAAACCCACCATATGACACTGGAAATGTCACAGCTGTTGGAAAGTAGTTGAGTTTTGTGTAATTCTATTTTTTCTCTATTAAAAATCCACTTAAACAGTCACCTGGGTGGCTCAGTAGGGTAAGCATCCAGCTTCCGCTCAGGTCATGATCTGACAGCTCGTGAGTTCAAGCCCCACGTCGGGCTCTGTGCTGACAGCTCAGAGCCTGGAACCTGCTTCTCTGTGTGTGTGTGTCTCCGGCTGTCTCTGCCCCTCCCCCACTCATGCTCCACACACTCTCTCTCTCTCAAAAATAAACATTAAAAAAAATTTAAAAATCCACTTAAAGATATTCAAGTCTAACACAAAGATTATTATTTCAAATCAGCAAATAATACATATATTGGCTTCCGTGGAAAAAATTAAGAGCTCAATTTATAACCTAAATGGCAGGAACTTCACATGTAAAATCCCTAAAAATTTTCTTACAGCTAAAACTGTAGTTGGAGTGTTTTCATGTTGTTCCTGTTTACACAGTCTTCCTGAAAGTAGATGAAAGACTAAGTTCTCTCTCACAACCACTTCTGAAAACTAATAATTTATTTTGATCTTAATGGCAATCTCATGTTGAGATTGTTGTGGCCTGGATTTCACAGCTGTTTGCTTTCGCTGCCTTATCTATCTAATAAAATATTACCGTATTCATGATTGCTTCACAGCCCAGGGAAAAATAACAAACTTCATCTACAAGTAATTCTAGTTTCTCATTGGAAAAAATTGGCAATTTTAACGAACTGCTTGTATTTAAATTTATATGCCTAGGTTGTTGCATTGTCCTCTTTAAAATGGAATCTTTAATTTTATCATCAATATTATTTTACAAGAACATGAAAAATATCCTCCCTTTTCATATGCTGATTTAAAAAATTGTTTTCATACTTATTACTGTTGAAAATGGGTACATGTAATTTAAAATAGTGATGTTCGCTTTAAAATTTGAACATGTACTAAAATTTCTCAGGATTCCAGTTCCATGTGTCAAGATGTGTCCACCACGTGAATTGTAAAAACAAAACAAAACAAAACAAAACAACAACAAAAAACATGTGTTAAAGGTAGGATGCTTCATATCCAGGTAAGTCAGATCATGCATGCAGCATACCGTAGTATATTAGCGGGGCTTTTATATACAATTCATACAGATTTTCAATATGCACCTCTTTCTTTAAAGACACGAACAAATCATTGAAGATTCATGGGCAGGAATTATTTATTTACCCTTTTAGTTCTGTAATCCATTTGCTTCCATTCTCTGAATTTTCTGAACAGTTTTTCTAAGTCATATACATCACTACAATTTACTAAAAGGATATTAAAAATAGAAAATAAAGGAAAATAGTTCAAATTCCATTAAGATCTTTTTCTTCACTACACTCTACTTGGAAACTGACAAAACTGTTATACAGAAACTGCTGGGAATTTCTGTTGGTTGCTTGGTTAGTTGTTGGTTGTTTTCCAGTGTAGTGCTTTAAGACTTTACTGTGCAAATAAATCATCTGGGATCTTGTCAAAATGTGGATTGTGACCTACTAGGGCTAGGGCTAAAACAGACTTTTAGCATTTCCGATAAACTCTCTGATGCTGTAGGTGCTGTTGGCTCTCAAGTCACACTTTGAATTGCAAGGCTCCAGGTGACATGTACATGCTCTTTCTGCCTATTTCCCAAACACCTACAAACCAGAAGAGCTGTCTCAGACTGCATTTCCTAAAGTTGACTCATGTGATAAGTGAGCTACAGAGGAATCCAATCTCTGAACCAATCTCTCCCTCTCCCTATCTCTCTCTCTCTCTCTCTCTCTCTCTCTCTCAATCTCTCCCCTCCCCTCTCAGGACATGGTACACCTGAGATCACTTTCTCCCCAGAGGATGACTTCTCATGCCACGCTCTTGGTTACCCCCTGTCATCTCCAGGCCTTAATTCTGTCTGCAGAGTAGACATATTTCCCACATCTGAGCTCTGTTTCATGCCTCTATGTTCTAGCTCTATAGAGCTTAGCAGTTAAGATCACTGTAGCCAGTAAATATATGACTATATAAGGCTTCCACTACTGCATAACAAATCACCACAAACACAGCACCTTCAAATAACACCCATGTATCTGTTCACACTTCTTCAAGTATGGTATCTTCAAGAATGGTATGGCTGGGTTCTCTGCTCAAGATCTCCTGAGATTGAAACCAAGGGTCTGGGGAAATCCATTACCAGGTTCTTTCCAGTTATTAGAGAATCAAGGTCCTTGCTGCCGCATGACTGTGGTTCTTCTCTTCTTGCTGGCTCTCAGTAGGGGGTTACTCTCAGGTCTTTTCCAGTCTTTTTATCATCAAGACAGTAATGGCACCTTAAACCTTTCTGGTGGTTTCAATCTCTGACTTCTGCCACCAGCCTGAGAAAACTCTCTGCCTTTAAAAGCCTCATGTGATTTGTCAAGCAGGCCCATCTAGATAATTTCCTTATTTCAAAGTCAGTTGAATTTGAATTATATCTGTAAAATCTCTTCAAAGCAATACCTGTTTGATTGAATAACTCAGAACAGGGATTCTGGGGGAGCTCTCTTAAAATTCTGCCTGAGCAAATAATTTTTTGTCTTTCAGTTCCTTGTTCTGCAAATGAGGATAATATGAATACCTGTCTTACAAGATCTTTGTGACAATTAAATATTAGAACATTAGTTGGCTCATGCTAGGTATTAGCTATTAGCTAATATCTATTAGCTGCAATTATTACTATCAATATTATGGTCATTGACATCTTTTGCCTATCCAAACTTACCCCTATCTCCAGTATTAGGCTAGGTCAGTGTAATTTTTCTTAGCTTTTTTAGATGGAAACTTACTATTGTGTCTGCTCAGCCCTCTGGAAACTCTGAAGAAGAAACAGTCTGAATGGCCCAGGTATCAGTTTCACCCAAGTGAGCAAGCATGGATGTTGCTGCACACAATCATTCACACTTTCAGGCATTGTTCAAACTCTGGAACTCAAGAGGCTAGCCCCTTTCCCAAATTGTCTTAAAATGCCTAATGACAGACACAGGAGCACATCTGAAAACTATGAGAAATGGCTTCAAGTGAACACACATACACACATACACCCCTGTGACTATTATTATTCCTGCTTTGCAGTTTAGAAGTCCTAGGATCAAAGAGATTTATTTCAGAATGCAACTAATTTTATTAAATAAAGTTTACTTCACTACACACAGTAAGTGGCAGCACCAGGATTAAAACCCGGTCAATGTAGACCCAACGTCCACAGGTTTTCCAGTCATGTCACTGCCTCTCTCATTAATCACAACTGAGCACTGTTCTTCTTCTGGAATTAACATTTGCCATTATCTGAAGAAATACATACAGGTTTCTTATAATATCACAAAATGTATTACTATGTACTAGGATAGCGTGTGGCCCAATGTCTTATATACAGTTGGCATTTAATCAATTTTTGTTCAGAGAATATTAAAATTCAATATACATCGCAGTGTCTGACTGTACTTTGACCTTCTCTTTCCCTTTGGTTTCACATATACCTATTACATTTTCCTAATGCTCTGATCAAATAGACTCTGATGGACAATAAGCCCTATTGAAATGCAATGAACAAATTAACATGCTTCATATGAGCATATCATTTTTGAAAGAAGAGCAAAGCTGTCAGATCGGAGAAGCTTCAGTTAAAGACATCCACTCTACTTAGTTCAGCGAAGGAAGAATTTCTCACACTGAAACTGGAATTAATTGGAGTATAATTGGCAACAGATACTGACTTGAGCTGAAAACAAAACAGGTTGCAGAATACATTAGATTATCACTTAATTAGTGGTATCTTTGAACTCTAAACCAATCTTTACACTAATTCTATACACAGAACAAAAATTCAATTGAGAAGAACAAAGCAATGGAAATCCTCATGAGGGTCCCTAATGCAAGTGGCAAAAAGATAGTTTCTACCTACACTAAGTTGTGAACTTTTTTAATCAAACTTTAACGCACAACTGTAAGCAACGAATCATGGTACACCATTACCCTTCATAACACAAGCCTTCCCAAAATCCAAAATCCTCAGCATTTTCAAGTTAAACATGGCGATGAAGACATAACAACGTTTTTGAGACATAGGAAGTAATTTTAGCTAACAGTATAACTTAATATACCTAAGTAGAGCTTACTGTTAATCGAATTACAATGTTCTCTTCCCAAATAATGCACAAGATGTCATTTAAAGTGGCTTAACCTTGAGAGGAATAGGGATATAGGTGGAGTATCCATTTTAGAGCAGAATGCCTACCATCTGCTCTAAATACTATCTTTGCAGAATGCCTTCGCTACACGAGGAGAAGAGGACAGGAGACAGAGATCTTTAGGCATCTCGGTGGTATCTAAATCCGCATGTCACTACAAGGCTGGTTCTACCTCTAACTTTCTTTAGTTTTCTCATCCTCCACCACCTTGCCAATTTTGCTTGGATGACTTGACTTGCATGTACTTACATCACGTGCACCTGAAAGAATTCCACTTTTATCATCCAACCACCCCAAAGTCACATTCTGGAGTAAAAACCCATTCTCACACAATATCACCAGTTCTAGGATTCTGCTTTCTGCATATGATTTCTTTATCCTCCGGGTGGATTGTTCAAATTTTCTTACTACAAAGTTTGTTTCAACTTCATGACAATACTGAGTACTACTTCTCTGGTTTTCTCACATCTTCCCACATCTATCTTTGACAAAGTGCCGTAAAATTTCATTAGTGGTCCTGCTAATAATTAGTGGTCCCTAATATCTTTTGGTTGGATGCTTTCTCCATACCTACACTGGAGCTTCCCCAAAACTGTTGGGGCAAAATAAATCTACTCACCAGCCAGGTTGCCATTATAAATTCATAACCATCATCCTCATAGAAATTGTGCAAATAAGATTTTCTCCAGTCAACTACGTGACAAATACTTCAACAAAAGAGGGAAAGCATTTTAAATATTCTCCAAACTCTCATCAAACTTACCCTTTAGTTCCAGGATATAAACTTGCCTCTTACTTCACAGCAGAATAGACCACCACTGCATGAATTCCATTTTTCTGCTACCAACCTACAAAACTGCCATTGTTTCAACTTTTGCATAGGGATTAAGAACCTGGGATTTGAAGCTGGGCTTTTCCACTTATTAATGGGTACATTAGGCCTGTTATTTTCTCTAAGACTCCCTTCCTTATTCTGCAAAATTAGAATTTAATGGTTTCAATTTTCCTGAATTGTTGCAAGGATTGCATTAATCATGTAAAGTGCTTAATGTGTGGCCTGGCGCATGATAATCTTCAATAAATAATTGTTATATTATTATTATGTTGTTGTGAAGCTATTCTCTTTCCCTTACCTTCTGTTTCAGTAGACAGAGTTTCTTACTCACCAAAGTTTCCACACACATATTTTGACTCTTTACCCACTTCTATCCCTTTTGTGAATAGTGTTAAATTTTATTTTAATGTTTTGTTTATTTTTGAGAGAGAGAGAGGGACAGAGACAGAGCATGAGTGGGGGAGGGGCAGAGAGGGAGAAATAGAATCTGAAGGGGGTTCTGGGCTCCGAGCTGTCAGCCCAGAGCCTGACGCGGGGCTCGAACTCACAAACCATGAGATCATGGCCTGAGCCAAAATGGGACGCGTAACCCACTGAGCCACCCAGGGGCCCCGAGTAGTGTTCAGTGTTAAGGAATCACTGTGGAAGGTCTTCTTAAAGGACCTTTCTTATCACCCGTTGGAAACATTTTGGCCAATCCTACTCCCCAGAGTGGGATTGTCACCTGAAGCTAATCTGGGTCCATGAATTATATGTGAAAGGATGGATGTGCTGTTTCTCCTTCCACTCTCTTCCTAGGGAAAAGGTTGATAGCTTACAGTCTATTCATGGCTCAGAACCAAGAACAGGGTAAGAAACTATTGCTTTATAGCTTCTGAGACCTGTGGAGGCATAATCTGCCAAGATTTGTGGTGGTTTGGCAACGGTATTATGTGACACCATAAAGAAAGTCAAATAATTTAACATGCTTCATTTAAAATAGCTCTCCACAGAAAAAACACACTGTCAGTGGGTACTTTACCTAAGCTAAGTTTAATGGCTGCACCATATTTTAAATGCTAATCATTAATTGACACTTCAGAACGAAGTGACTTTAGAAAAATATACTCAAGTACTATGACTGATTTAAGGAAGTGATTAATTCCCCATGCAGGGAGTGGAAGAATAAAGGCACTGTTGAGTTACTGCACATAAGTATTTGTCATTGTCACGCTGACAGTTTGAGATATCATTAAATATTAGGAAATTAACTGCTTAAATCTACAGATATAGTGCAGTAAGTAAAATAAAAAGCCTCATCATGATTATGTTGGCTTAATAAGAGTCACCGAAAGAGTTAACCTAAAAGCATGTTTAAGCTACCGAGGTGAGTAAATATCATATACAAAGCTCAAAAAGTAACTATTACAAATTTCAAAAATCTAATGTAAAAGTGCTTCCAAATTTAAATAAACCAGGCCTAGGTACATCTTCTATTTCTAAAAGGCAAGCCAGTGACAGCCACTTTAATTAGGCGTTATGGTGACTCCAACAATCCTATTTCCTTTTCAGAGGCACATGAGACTTTGATTTCCTCTTCACTTCCCTTTTAATCAGCCTGGGCTTACTGTGCCCCCACTTTCATATATCCTTTCCGCATTAAAAAGAAATAAGAGCAGATATGCCCTCAAGTTGGGAACGGAGAGATGTAGGAGGATTTTTACCTTTTACATTTTCATTTGTTAGGTTTTATAATAAAATTTGTACTGCATCGGACTACATGTCATCTCACCTGGTTTAGTGGGTAAATAATTCCTTTTTCCTATGGGGAAAGTATTTTTGGAATACAACCACCCATGACAAATTAATTCCTGTGTTAGTACATGAGTGCAGTGAGACTTACCAAAATATCCAATTATCTTTCATGGTTCAAAAACCTCATCTTCTCTATTCCAGTATTATTGTTATGTAGTGTTTCAAAAACCTATCACATAGTAAGGCTTCAAGCTGGCCCTTATTCTAGACTGCTTGAATGAAAGGAGGGAGCACATCATACGGTACAACATATACATGCATACATTTATCAGGAATAGCATTTCTATTATTACGGTCTCCATACTAAACAAACAATTCAGGTTATACTTTTTAGTAACATATTCTGAAACCACACTGATCTGGTTCTTACAAAATGTTCCAGAATCACCACATTTTGCACTTGAAAACTGATCTAAGAAGTTTTGTTATTCCATGTAGATAATATCTAGAGGTAGTACTGTCAGACATCATATTTACATTAAAATATGCTATGAAAAAGGCACCATTTTGCAATTTATACACATATTTCTTTTTATTATTGCCAGAGTCAGTATGTATTGTCCCAGTGTCAACCCAAATGCCATGGCCTTGAATATGAATGCAAACTAAATGCTTATAAAATTAAATGCTACTTCCAGTGGAGTGCAAATGACCATTTAAAAGCAGGGACTGCACAATGAACTTGCAAGTGGGAAAGCACACAATGAGATTTTAGAGGCTACAGTTCCTCAGAAAGTAAAACAAAACAAAACAAAATGGCCTTAGTCTGCAAAAATATTTATATTCTGGCAGCCACACAATCTACTGTTATTTACAAAGCTGGTCTACTAAGACAGAACATGAGTATTCCGTGTTCAGTAGTATGTTAACATCTTCACTTAAAGCCTCTTGAGGTTACTCTTTATAAAAATTTCTATCACTTGGATTTTGACAATAGCCTTAACATATTAAAGGACACAATTTAAAAACAAAAAATATTAAGCAGTTGCCAGGAACATATTTGCTTCTTAAAACAAGGCTCATCAAAAACCAGGCGAAACAAGACAAAACAGAAGAAATGTATTCTAATCACTCTCAAAGATTAAACCCAAGCTTAACAGAAAATCATTAAAATACATTTATCAGAGCCTAAAGAACCAATGACTTATTGGTAAATGAGTGATCAGTCATCTTCTTGTCACTATCTGCACACAGCAGATACCAAGCCATCCACTCAGCTCTGATCAGGGTTTTTCAGCTTGCTCTTTGTGTGCAAGAAGACTGTCTCATGGGTGTAATTGCCTTTTATTTTTAAAAACATGAACCAAAGAGGGAGACTGAAGTGCAGTCTAGAGAAAACGTAGTCCACAAAACATGTACCTGGTTCAAATATAAAATGGAATGAGTTTCCAAATTAATTTAACCATTGAACTAAGGGGGTCACACTGAGTTTAGAAATGAGGTCATTCCTTCTCGTCCCTGAAAGAGAGCAACCACTTTGAAAGAGACCTCTGAAGTCTCGTTTTTAGCCATGACATTATTAATATTTCTGATTCCTTCCACTGCTTGTCTTTGAATTGATGCCCAAGAAGATGTAAGTCACTGTGGAGCCACAGTTGGAAGGTAATAACAGTGTTTGTCTTTACAATAGTTTTTTGCCCTCCTGGTTTGAATGTTGCCTCTCAGTTATGGAGCTATTAATTTTTTACAGACCTTCTGTTTACCACCACACCCTGCCTCACATGCCAAGTGTGTCGGTTGCTTGCTGAACCAGGACACCTAAGTCTGTTGGGCTTGGGATTCACGGAGAATCTTGGGCATTTATTTAAGGGGAGCCCCAAATGATTTTTGTTTTGCCATTTGTTAGCTAAAACCAATACATTCTATCATTATAATTTCTGCAAAACCTCAGACTGTGTGTGCCTGGCAGGCAAACCCATCAGAGACACTAAGATCTTCCCCAGCAGTACAGATATCTTATTTTTATTTTTAATTAATATAAAATGCACACTGAAACCAGAAGCTTCGAGACCCAAAGGAATCTGTTCTAAAGCCTTCAGCAGTGTCTGGTGCGCTCTCGTTTCTATGTCTGCATTCTTCAATGCTTATTTGAGTTTTCTTTGAAATTCATTTGGCTTGGGCCAAAATATTTCTTGAAAGTTAAAGAAGCTGATACAAATAAAATAGTTTACTCGAGGAACTCTTTATGTTTTCTACTTATTTTTTCTCATAACAGACTGGCAAAAGTTTGAATATGCATATTTTATTTATTCCCCTCACCCATGATTTCTTATACCTAAAAAAAAGTGCCAATGAACTGCTTATGAAAACAGCATGTAGCTGAATCAAGTTGAAGAATGCCAAGGGGTCACTGAAATATTCCTTGCAATTTTCCCCTTTTATATTCTTTTTCACCCCATTTCTGTAACCTGGCAGAGAAGAATTTCAACTTCTTTCCTAATTACAATTTATTCATCTTCAAAATGCCTGGCTTTAGGAGTGCCTGTGTGGCTCAATCGACTGAGCATCTGACTCTTGATTTCGGCTCAGGTCATGATCTCACAGTTCATGGGATTGAACCCCACATTGGGCTCTGTGGTGACAGTGCGGAGCCTGCTTGGGATTCTTTGTCTCCCCTCTCTCTCTCTGACTATCCCCATGCTGGTGCACTATCTATCGAAAAAAAGCCCACTTTCAAAAAAAAAAAATCCTGGCTTTAAAGCCTGGAATTAACCTAGCAAAACAAGATATTTGGTATATTACAGAAATAATGTAGGGACAGCACTATAATTTAGTATTCAGAAGTAATCACGTATAATCATTACTTTAACTCATGTAGAAATATTTGCTATAGATCAGTGATACTTTAAAATCATAGGTACCATTAAATCATACTTACTTTTTTATTAAAAAAAAATTTTAGTGTTTGTTTATTTTTGAGACAGACAGAGACAGAGCATGAACGGGAGGAGGGTCAGAGAGAGAGGGAGACACAGAATCTGAAGCAAGCTCCAGGCTCCAAGATGTCAGCACAGAGCCGGACGGGGGGCTTGAACTCACAGACCATGAGATCATGACCTGAGCCGAAGTCCGGCAGTCAACCAACTGAGCCATCCAGGCGCCCCTGCATACTTACTTTAAAAAAATAAATAAATAAATGATTTTGCTCATGTTTTCCACAGATTTGAGAATGTTTTCACAGGTTTGAAAAAACAAAATAACCACCAACAGCCAGAAACTATAAATATACACTGTTTGCTTTCCTATATACTAAACTCTGTATTAAGTCTTGTAAAATAAAACTGAATAAAATATGACCCCTGCCCTAATGAAAATCACCAGTGTAACCTTAGCTCGTCTATGACAAAGAAAAGGCTGTACAGTCTTTGAACCATTTTTTCAAAATATTAAAAACAATTTATTTTAATGTTTATTTATTTTTGTGAGAGAGAGAGGCAAAGCAAGAGCTGGGGAGGGCCAGAGAGGGAGACACAAAACCCAAAACAGGCTCCATGCTCTAAGCTGTCAGAACAGAGACTGACATGGGGCTTGAACTCACAAGTTGTGAGATCATGACCTGAACCTAAGTCGGATGCCCAACTGACTGAGCGCCCCCGTTCCAATGTTTTTTTTTTTAGGTTCATTTATTTATTTTGAGAGAGAACACAAACAGGGAAGGGGTCAGAGAGAGAGGGAGAAAGAGAATTTCAAGCACGCTACACACTGTCAATGCAGAACCCGACAGGGGGCTCAAACACATGAACTATGAGATCATAACCAGAGCCAAAACCAAGAGTTAGACACTTAACTGACTGAACCACCCAGGCGCCCCTTAATCAGAATATTTAAGTTCCTCCTTTGTGGTAGGCTCTCTGTTTAAGCTGCATAAGTTCAGTGTGAAATGTATCTTTATATTCCCCATAGTGTCTTGAACACAGTAGGCACTCAATGGATAACTGACTGATTCTCTTAACCACATGAATTTATACCCTAAAATGTCCCACTAAAGTCAGGTGAGCCACAGATAATAAAAATCTGCTGGCATGACTTACATACCAACATGAGTGTCAGGGTTGGCGTGCTTTCTGACTTATTAATCTCATGGTTTGGCCTGGTAAGTGAGTTACAGTGAGTTGAATCACTTATGATTCATGTTTAATTTTATGGCTATAACTCATAGGTAGGATGGAAGGAACAAGAAGAACTCTCTTCTCTACCCATCTTCAACTGCTGTCTCTTTGGTCTATAATTCACTCTGAACTGACGTATTATACATATAAAAAAAAAAAACCCAGAACAAGACCGTCACACATATGAAGTAATTTAACTTTACTGTGATGATGGTATATTAAATACCTGGAAGGAACCAGTACTTGGAGATTGCAGAAAATGGTCCTTCCTTATCAACAGGGAAATAAACACTTAGAATGAGAAGGTAACCATGACTGGAAAGCCAGAGACAGGACAGCAAGTGCTTTTGTCAAGAGACGTACTATTTTCTGCTAATTATATCCTGCTACCTTTTCATGTGAGATAAAAGCTGAAAGTATTCTGGCTTCTCAACAGGATCAAAGCAAATGTGGTTTCTTATTTGGATGAAACTTTATACACCCAGGCTTGCTGGCCACTAATTATTAAAATGGCAAATAAAATATAAGTGCAATCTATAAACTTATTTAATATTACTGTACCTAAGAGTCATGACTTTTCATTACAAGTTTGGTTTTATAATCTGACTACCACAAACACACAAAAATGCGTAAGCACAATTTAGAAAATTGAAGGGTCTGTTGTATACATTAGAGCAGTGGTTTAAAAAGTTTAGCCAAGTATCAGAATCCAATAGAAACTTGTTAAAATATTTATTGGTTGGCTCCACCCCAAGATATTTTGATACAATAGGTCTGGGATGAGGCCTGAGAATTTGTATTTCTAATCCATTCCCAGGTGATGCTGATGCTGGTAGGTCATAGAACACAACTTGAGGACCAGTGCATCAGGGATAACCTAAGTACATTTTAGAAGAAAAAAGAAAGAAAATTTTGATGGAGCTATTGCTCAATGGCTTTTTAATTTCAAATACATGTACTTCCCGCAACTCCTCTTTCTCTCAGACTATTAGGGGAACATGAATCAGACTCCCAAGTAATTCTGATTTTGTGCCATCCAGTCATCAAGGCTGTCTCACAGATGAAATTCAGCAATGGGTAGTGTAAGTCTTCATCTACAAAAACATGCAGCAAAAATTTTAACCTGCAAGTCCCAAGGGGGTGGAGGCCAGAATTATTCGAGGGTAACCATAAAATCCAGGATAGATATCCCCTGCTGAATTCCTGTGTGCAGAATTAAAAGCACTTCTTCAGTTCTATTGAAGACAAAATCTGCATGCTGACCTACTTCTCAAGAAAGCATGATTGATCAGCTTCACAAAATGCTCTAAGGAGGATAAGTGCTTTATTATTTCACCCAGGAAGCCAAAAATATATATTTGCATTATTAAATTTCTATTTGTTACATGCCCCTATTTGTAGACTATCATCTACTTTAGATCATCAGGGTATTATGCAGGTTATGTAAAAAATGGGAAGAGAGGACAATACAGAGCTGAACACAAGTTTCAGGATCTAATTGCCTCAAATTGGCTATTTAAATGTTAATTGTGCTTGTTATTTAAATTGATAAAATAAAGTATTTATTAAATGGTCTTAAATATACTTAGTAATATATAAGTTATATATATTAATAAATTAATACATACAAACAAAATGCATGTATTAAATGGTCTTAAATATATTTATTAAACAATATGTGTGTTAAATAGTTTTAATTTGACAAAGTATCTTCAGTTTAACTTCCTATGTAGAAAAGTTTTAGGGATATTCTCAATAATGTCTTCTTTTATTCTCCAAAGACTGCTGAAGAGTCTTGGAAAGATGAAGGAATATAAATCCATCAGATAAGCACATGGGCTCTAAGTAATTAGCTAAACACATAGGCAAAGAACTTTTGGTGATTTTATGTTTCAGTCATTTCAAACCATGAGTTTGTTTTCTACTCCATGTACTGTAAATGAAGGGGCTTGTAGAAGACCATAAAGTGCCTACACTTGAATCACACACCCCAGAGTTCAAATGAATGCTACTATTAGTTGTTGTGTCAATGCCATTCAGGTGACATTCAGGTGACACAGTGAAGGTTTTGAAATGCTGCATTAATCTTGTATCTGACATTTACGTGCTTATTAAATTCTATTTTTAGGTTTATTTATTTTTGAGAGAGAGAGAGGAAGAGAAAGAGAGAGGCAGACAGAAAGGGAGAGAGAGAATCCCAAGCAGGCTCTACACCGTCATTGTGGAGCCAAACCTGAGGCTCAAACTCATGCACCCTCAGATCACCACCTGAGCCAAAATCAAGAGGTGTACTATTAACTGACTAAGCCCCCCAGGTGCCCCTTTATAAAATTCCATTAATCTCTCTATTCTTCTATTTCTTTTCGTTTACATTAAATTCACACTTATACTTCCGTGTTTTAACACTCTCAATTTCCTCATCGGTAAAGTGGCACTCTGATTAGCTACCAGGTAAGACTTTTATTAGGATTATGTGAAATAATGAATGTGAAGCTACAGCATGCAGCACAGTGTAGGTACTGAGCATGGTAATTTTGGTTAAGGAAAAAAAAAATACTAGCTGGTTCTATCATAGTAAAAATGTGCAGAAGCCTGTGACCCCAATGACAAAAGACAACTCTGCTGTGCTCCAAGTTCATCCTAAGGGTAACAATGCAAACAAGAGAAATATGGTCAAAGGCCAATTAATATGTGAATACCCTAGTTGAGTTAAGAATTAGTTGCCTGCCACGTTTGTATTCATACCAGTAAAAGCCTTAAAATTATCTTTGAGGTGCTCAAAGAAATTTGGATTTCTTTTTTGTCACTAGAAACTGCCTATTTTTAAGTCCTCCACCTACCAAAGAACAAAAGGAAATAAAAATGCTCACCGGGAACCTTCTTTTCAGCTAAGGAGTCAACATATGAAGAGAAACGTTCAAAAGAAAACCTTACGCAGGAAACCATGTAACTATGGACGGGAAAAACTACAAAACTTGTGTCTGTGGTGTATGTTTCACATTACCTTGCAGCTGATTACTGGGACTATTATAAATGGTACATTTAACCAAAGAGAATGATGACAGCATCATACAAAATGACAGGTCCATTTACGTCCCTGGGTGATGGGCTGATCTTATGTATTAAACACTAATATTACAGTCCACAGTCTACCACTGTACCTAGAGATCATACATTATTGGTTTGTGCTTGGGCTTGTAAGCCATTAATATGTAATCATGAACAAAGGAAAGGATGAGGTTTTTTTCCTCTCATCACATAAAATGCCATTTGCTTTATAGTTTATAGATTACAAAGAAGTCCTAACATTTACTGAAACATTTACTTCCTGAAAATGTCAATATTTTGATATGGCACAAACACGATCATTAATCTAGATACTTTAGGTATGTCCCACGCTCCGAAATATCAGTAGTTATTTTCATTTCCAATAAGCAGAGCTATTTGGCCAGATCTTAGGTATCCATGGCTAGGTGAACTTGATGCCTCAATGGCCCAAGCTGAGGGTCAGATCTATTCCATGAGCTTTATTTAGACTCTACATTCACTATATACAAGTGTCTTCTATTTAATCCTAACATGAAATCTCCTGCCCAAGAGGTAATAAGTGATATAAGTGTATGATTAATAAGTTATTATAAAAATAAAACATTTTTTTTGTTTCCCATGTAAAAATCATCAAATTCCTAACAAGGTCTCTTAAAGGAGAAGTCAAAGCAAAGGTCATGATTCATACACAAAGCAGACCGTAATCCTAAAACCTATATGAATTTAAGTCCCTTTCAAACTTGAATATCCTAGCCCAGGAATAAGTTTCAGATTTCTCCTTTCTTTAAACTTCCACAACATTACATCTTTACTTGCCTCTGACCAATCATTGATCTTTGTGTGCCCATACATATGGAGAGTGACTGAGTGGAGAGATAATCTTCATATCTCTTCCCAACACAGAATGCCTTCATCTTTAAGTCCAAAGCTACGGCTCATCTTAACACAGTGTACATAGCACATTGCTCCTGAACCAGTTAGCCGCCAGGTAAAGTCATGCAAAACTCAATTTCTGAAACTGTGGCATTTTGTGTCCCCCCCCCATTCCTTCAAGAGTGGGGGGAAGGAAGGGAGAAAAAAACAACTTATCTCACTTTTCAGGACTCAAGTTTATGCTTACATTCCTTTCCTCTCTAAATGACTCTTTCAGCTTGGCTACGAGATGCCATATTACAGTGCTAACTACCAGGTTTTTTTCAAATTAAATAATTTGATTACTAATCTCTTTGTCATAAGTAAGACTCCCTTCACCCAAGTTCTGAGAATGAGGTCTGAATTTACTGTCATTCTGCTTCTTCAGTACATTACTCATGAGGGCCTAAATAGGTATGTGCAGAATATAGGGAAACTTTCTGGACAAAGTAATTGGCAAAATCTTATTACAAGTATCAGGAAGCAATTTTAAATACATCTTAAGCATGGAAAATTCTAACTTTCTCCTTAAGGATTAAGAAAAAAATTGGACCTCAACATGTATTACAGAGGTCACATGATCATATTTCCCAGTCTAGTTGGCAAACTTCTGAAAATTCAACTGAAGCCAGATATTCCCATGTCACTTAAACACTGTAATTCTTGTCAGTGGGTCCTGAACTCTTAACATGGCTCACATTATATTAAATGGAAAGCTGGTAATACAGTCTTTTCAAATGGTGACAACCACTAGCTGGATCAAGGTCAGCCCTCCGCACCGCCCCCCCCCCCAAAAAAAATGAATAGAACAGAAAACCACCCAGAAAAATTAAGGAAAAAAAAATGGACTTCTAGGGAATATGGCAGAGTAGGAGTATACTAAGCTTACATCGTCCCACAAATACAACTAGATAACACTTATATCAATGTAAATAACCCAGAAAACAACTCAGAGACTGGCAGACCAGACTCTCCACAACTAAAACTATGTGTATCTGTAAAAAGTCAAAGGATTCACAAAATGAAAGGTTGTAAAGTATGACACTATATAGCAAAACTGTGGGAGAAGAAATAAAGAATGGGTTTAAACTTAAGCAACCATCAATTAATAAAGACTGCTCTATGCATAAGATGTTTTACACAAACCTAATAGTAACTATAAATCACATAAATACACATAAATCAAAGCCCAGTAATATATATGCAAAAAATAAGGAGAAAGGAATCCAAGTATATCACTAAAAAAAAGGAAGCAAATCATGTGAGAAGAGAGAGAGGAAAACATCAGAGAGGAACTACAAAACCAAACATAAAACAAATAACAAAATGGAAATAACTACATACCTATCAGTAATTACTTTGATATAAATAGCCTAAACTCTCCAAAGACATAAGGTGACAGAATAGATAAAAAATCAAGACCCATCTATATGCTGCCTACAAGAGACTCATTTCAGACCTAAAGACACATGTTGATTCAAAGAGAAGGGATAGAAAAGCATTTATCTGCAAATAGAAGTAAAAAGAAAGCCAAGTTAGCAATACTTATATCAAACAAAATAGACTTTTTAAAAAAAGACTCTAAAAAGAGACAAAGAACACTATATAACCATAAAGGGGACAAGTGAACAAGAAGACATAACAATTATAATTACGTAGCATTCAATATGGGAGCATTCAAATACTTAAGTAAAGCAAACATAACAGAAGTAATTGATAATAATACAGTAACAGTAGGGAACGTTAACCCCCCACTTAAATGAATGGACAAATCATCCAAACAGAAAATCAAGGGCACGTGGTGCCTCAGTTGGTTAAGCATGTGACTCTTGATTTGAGTCAGGTTATCATCTTATGGTTTGTTAGTGGGGTTTGACCCCACTAACAGCACAGAGCCTGCTTAGGATCCTCTCTTTCTCTCTCTCTCTCTCTCTCTCTCTCTCTCTCTGCCCCTCCCCTCCTTGTACTCTCTGTCAAAATAAATACACTTTAAAAAAAAAAAGGAAAATCAACATGAAAACAGTGGCTTTGAATGACGCATTGGACAGATGGATTGAATAGATAAATTCAGAACACTCCATGCTAAAAGAGCAGAAAACACATTTTTTCTAATTTTTTTTATTAAAAAAAATTTTTTTTAACGTTTATTTATTTTTGAGACAGAGAGAGACAGAGCATGAACGGGGGAGGGTCAGAGAGAGGGAGACACAGAATCTGAAACAGACTCCAGGCTCTGAGCTGTCAGCACAGAGCCCGATGCGGGGCTCAAACTCATGGACCGCGAGATCATGACCTGAGCTGAAATCGGTCGCTTAACCGACTGAGCCACCCAGGCGCCCCGAAAACACATTTTTTCAAGTGCACATGGAACATTATCCAGAATACATGACATATTAGGCCACAAAACAAGTCTCAGAAAATTCAAAAAGACTGAAACCATACCATGTATCTTTTCTGATCATATTACTATGAAACTAAAAATAAATCACAAAAAAAAATCAATCACAAAAAATATGGAAAAACATAAATACACAGAGGTTCAATAACATGCCACTAAACAATGAATGGGTCAACCAAAAAATTAAAGAGGAAATAAAAAAATACATGCAGACAAATGAAAACAAAACGATCCAAACTCTTTGGGATGCCACAAAACCAGTTCTAAGAGGAAACTTAATAGCAATATGGACCTACCTCAAGAAGGAAGAATAATCTCAAATAAACAATCTAATCTTACACCCAAAGGAGCTATAAAAAGACAAAACCCAAAACCAGAAGAAGGAAAGAAATAATAAAGATTAGAGCAGAAATAAAATAAAAAGTAAAAAACAAACAAACAATACAAGAGATCAATGAAACTAGAACCTGATTCTTTAAAAACATCAAAATGGGATGCCTGAGTGCTCAGATGGTTAAGTGTCTGACTTTGGCTCAGGTTATGATCTCGTGGTTCGTCCACTGGAGCCCCGAGTAGGGCTCTGTGCTGACAGCTTGGAGCCTGCTTTGGATTCTGTGTCTCCCTCTCTTCCCCTCCCACACTCACATGCTTGCTCACTCTCAAAAATTAAAAAAACATAAAAACAATATAAAAAGATCAAAAAATTGATAAACCTTTAGCTAGACTCATCAGAGAGAGAGAGAGAAGACTCAAGAAAATCAGAACTGAAACAGGAGAAATAACTGATGCCACAGAAATACAAAAAATTATAAGAGATTATCATAAAAAGCTATATGCCAACAAATTTAACAACCTTGATAAAATGGATACATTCCTAGAAATATATAACCTTCAAAACCTGGAAGAAATAGAAAAGTTGAACAGACCAATTACAACAAAGACACTGAATCAGTCATCAAAAAATTTCCAATAAACAAGTGTCCAGGACCAGATGGCTTCACAGGTATTTCTAACAAAGATTTAAAGAAAAGTAAATACCTGTTCTTCCCAAACTATTGCAAACTATTCCAAAAAAGAGAAGGAAAGCTTTCAAATTCATTCTGTGAGAACAGCATTAACCTGATACCAAAACCAGATAAAGACCCCAGAAAAAAAGGCCAAAATCTCTGAACACCAATGCAAAAATCCTCACTGAAATGTTAGCAAACCAAATCTAATAATACATTAAAAAAATCATTCGCCACACTCAAATGGGATTTATTCCTGGGATGTAAGGGTGGTTCAATATTTGCAAATCCATCAACGTGCTACCTCAAACCAACAAGAAAAAGGATGAGGACTATATGATCATTTCAACAGATCCAGAAAAAGCATTTAACAAACTACCACATCCATTCATGATAAAAACTCTCAACAAAGTAGGTTTAGAGAGAACATATCTCAACATAATAAAGGCCATATATGAAAAATCCATGGCTAATGTCATACTCAATGGAAAAAAAAACAAAAAACAAAACTGAGAGCTTTTCCCCTACGATAAGGAGTAAAACAAGGATGTCCCTCTGGCCACTTTTATTCAATATAGTACTGGAACTCCCAGCTGAAGCAACCAGACAAGAAAAAAAGAAATAAAAGGCATCCAAACTGGTAAAAGAGAAGTAAAGCTTTCACTATTTGATGACATTATACTATATATAAAAAACCCTAAAGACTCCACCAAAAAACTACTAGAGCTGATAAATGACTTCAGTAAGGTCGCAGGATATAAAATCAATGTACAGAAATCTAATGCAATTCTATACACTAAAATGAAGGACCAAGAAAAAGAAATTAAGAAAACAATCCCATGTATAATTGCACTAAAAATAATACCTGGGAATAAATTTAACCAAGGAGATGAAAGACCTATACTCTAAAGACTATAACACATTAATGAAAGAAATTGAGGATGACACAAAGTAACGGAATGATATGCCATGCTCATGGATTGGGAGAACATATACTGTTAAAATGTCCATACTATCCAAAGCAATCCATAGATTTAATGTGATCCCTATAAAAACACTAACATCATTTTTCACATAACTAGAATAAACAATCCTAAAATTTGTATGGAACCATAAGAGATCCTGAATAGCCAACGTACTCTTGAAAAACAACAAAAAAACTGGAGGTGTCATAATCCCAGACTTCAAGATATACTATGAAGCTATAGTAATGAAAACAGTATGGTACCGGCCCCAAACAGATACACAGGTCAAAAGAACAGAATACAGAGCCCAGAAATAAACCCACTGTTATATGGTCAATTAATCTTTGAAAAAGGAGGCAAGAATATGCAATGGGAAAAAGATAGTCTCTTCAACAAACGGTGCTGGGAAAACTGGACAGCTACAAGTAATAGAAAAACACTAGGCCACTTTCTCACGCCATCACGAAAATAAACTCAAAATGGATTAAAGATCTAAACATGAAACCTGAAACCATAAAAATCCCAGAAGGAGCACATGCAGCCATTTATCTCACATCAGTTGTAGCAACACTTTTCTAGATACATTTCCCGAGGCAAGAGAAACAAAAACAAAAAGAAACTATCAAAAAAAAAAAAAAATCTTCTGCACAGCAGGAGAAACAACCAATGAAACTAAAAGACAACCTACTAACAACAAAACAAATAATCCAATTAAAATGGGCAGAAGACATGAATAGACATTTCTCTAAAGACACATAGATGGCCAGCAGACAAAATGAAATGATGTACAATATCACTCATCACCAAGGAAACATAACACAAAACCATAATGAGATAACACCTCACATCTGTCAGAATGGCTAAAATAAAAATGTAAGAAATAACAAGTGTTTGTGATGATGAGGAACAAAAAGAACCCTCTTGCAAATTGGCACAGTCTCTATAAAAAAAACAGTATGGAGATTCCTCAAAAAATTAAAGATATAACTACCATATTATCCAGGAATTCTACTACTGGGTATTTATCCAAAGAATATGAAAACAGTAGTTGAAAAAGATATGTGCACCCCTATGTTTATTGGAGCATTTGAAGTAGCCAAATTATGAAAGCAGCCCAAGTGTCCACTGACATAAATAGACAACTTCCCCCTCCCTCCCTCCCTCCCTCCCTCTCTCTCTCTCACACACATACACACACACACACACACACACACACACACACACACACACACACACACACACACACACTGGAATATTACTCAGCCTTCAAAAGGAATGATATATTGCCATTTGCAACAACGTGGATGGAGCTAAAAAGTACAATGCTAAGTGAAATAAGTCAGAGAAAGACAAATACTGTATAATTTCACACATATGTAGAATTTAAGAAACAAATGAACAAAGAAAAAAGAGACAAACCAAAAAGCTGACTCTTAACTAGAAAGAGCAAATTGATGGTTACCAGAGGGGAGGTGGGTGGAGGAACAGGTGAAATAGGAGAAGGGGATTAAGAGTATACTTATTGGGGGGGCCTGGGTGGCTCAGTTGGCTGAGTGTCTGACTCTTGATTTCAGCTCAGGTCATGATCCTAGGGTCGTGCGATCAAGCCCTGTAGCAGGCTCTGCACTGAGTGTGGAGCCTGCTTAAGATTTTCTCTCTCTCCCTTTGCCCCTTTCCCCCACTCATGTGCTCTCTAAAATAAATAAATAGATAAATACACTTACTATGATGAACACTAATTGGTGAATCACTATGTTGTACACCTGAAGCTAATATAACACTGTATGCTAACCATACTGGAGTTAAAATTTTTAAAAAAGGAAGAAAATAAAAATGAATCATATAAAATGAATATTTTATTTCTTGAAACTTTGCTTAAGTTATACATATGTGTGTATATTGAATAAATTTTTTTAATTAAAAAAGTATCTTTTAATGAGAGTCACAACCAAAAAAGTTTGCAAAGTACCGAAGTAATAAGTTATGCAGTATTATAATCTCCAAATGTGTTAACAATAGCATAATATTTTAAAGTGTGTTCTAATAAAGTATTTTAAAGTGTGTATAATATTTTAAAGTGTTCAGCATATATACACACAACATACAAAATGTGTGTGAACTAATTGTTATTGGTAAGATTTCCAATCAAGATCAGGCTATTAGTTTTTGGGGAGTCGAAAGTTATACGCGGATATTGATGGTGCAGGGGATCAGTGCCCTAACCTTTCCATTGTTCAAGGGTCAACAATATTTTCTCAGTTAATCTTTACACTAACCCCATGAGGTGAGCATTTTTATATTTGACTTTGTATAGTTTGAGTTACTGAGACATCAGAGACTCTTGTAATTACATTTGATTGCATTAATTTCAAATACATGCATGTTTTTATAAGTGAATAATAGATTCTGACTCTTCCTCTAATAGAGAATACTGATGGTAGAATTAAAGATATCTCTCCCCATCCTTTTTTAAGCAAATACATGAAAGGATTTTCTTAATTTTAAAATGCATGGGTGGTGCATGGATGGCTCAGTGGGTTAAGCATCCAACTTTCGATTTCGGCTCAGGTTTCATGGTTTGAAATTGAGCCCTGTGTCGGGCTGGGCTCTGACAGCGTGGAGCCTGCTTGGGATTTTCTCTCCCACTCTCTGTATCCCTCCCCAATTTGTGTGCATGCTCCCTTTCTGTCTCTCAAAATAAATAAATAAACTTTAAAAATAAAATAAAATAGGGCACTTGGGTGTCTCAGTCGCTTAAGCCTCTGACTGGCTCAGGTCATGATCTCATGGTTTGTGGGTTCCAGCCCCGCATGGGGTTCTGTACTGACAGCTCAGAGCCTGAATCCTGCTTCAGATTCTGTGTCTCCCTCCCACTCTGCCCCTCCCTTGCTCAGTCTCTCTCTCTCAAAAAATAAATAAACATTAAAAATTTTTAAGGAACACCTGAGTGGCTTAGTCGATTAAGTGTCCAACTTCGACTCAGATGATGAATTTACACTTGGGGAGTTTGGGTCCCGTATCCGCTCTGCACTGATAGCTCAGAGCCTGGAGCCTGCTTTGAATTCTGTGTCTCCCTCTCTCTCTGACCCTCCCCTGCTCGTACTCTCTATCTCTCAAAAGTAAATAACATTAAAAAAATGTTAATAAAAATAAAAATTAAAAAAAAAATGTCACAGGAAAAAAAAGCTTGTCCAGAATTACAGTCTAACTATGGGAATACCTGGAGCTAACAAAAACCATTTGGCACTTGCCAGAAAATGGTGTACATAGAGTCCTCTGTATCATTACTCTGTTTAATGCCCCTGTTCCTACTGGATCTTCTCAAATTGAAGAATTCCAAACTTGCAACCCACGAAAGATTGTTTAGCAAGTTCACTGGGAGAGGTATCCAGCTTAGCTGAGAGAATCCAGGAATTATCACATGTAGACGGGGGCCAAGCAAGCACACTATTCTCTTTCTTCATATTAGGGTATACAAGTCTGGCCAAGTGCTTCTAACACTCTCTCATTCTTTATAGCAAAGGAGGATTCGGTGGAATAACTTGGCTCTCCCCAATCAATAAAAATTGGGTCAGAAATTGGATATAGTCATTATTCAAAAAAAAGAGCTGTGTATAAAAGAAGTGTATAACTACACTGAAGTTATGCAAATTAAATTATGTGTGGAAAATCAGATTATTTTCTTTTGAAAGCAAAGAAACCCCTTGTTACCCTGCAGTGAAGTTTCATTTTTGAAGAAGTAGAGACTTCCAGTTTATACAACAAAGGTTAATTCTAGAAGGACACACCAAAGCAAAACATCATCAGTTTAGGATTTGCTGATTTAGTATAATACCAATTCTAGGAGGAAGAGAAAAGAAAAAAAAAAAACTAGTTAGAAATACATGTGTATAAAGCATAACTCATGTGCATACAACCTGCTGTTCAGATTTCTCTCTTCCCCTCTCAAAGCAATAACATTTTAATATGAGAATCATTATGCTATATTATAGTCTCTTGCTTAAAACACAGAGTGCAACTAAAAATAAAAAGTCTTACTTTGTTTCTAAACCAAGCTGTGGTGTTATATGAATGCAGGATGTTTGGATTTAAATTTCTGCCAAAGTCTAGAACACCCATCCTTATTTCACTGGCTGTAAAATAGCACAAGGTGCTCTACAGGATCTAATTCACTTCCTGTTTCCTCATCCTTGAAATCTCCAGACAGACGAAAGATAGTAACTGATGGACATTTTATAACATGGAAGCCACACTGTAAATATTTATATGTAAATCAAATTTGTTTGTTTTGCAACCATATGAAAATAACATTTTCATTAAAGTAGGAAATATATGGGGAAATCCATGCACCCCAGAATGGCTGAAGTGGAGTTACTAAGAATCTAGAAAGAGAAGAACCCATCAGGATGTGGTAACAATACCAGTGAGGCACATCTGTCTGCCTATTGCCCTCAAGCAGTATGCCCAGCTTACACTGATTTCACCTTACCTTCCTTTCTAGCCATACCTGCTGCCTTTCTAATTTCTTCCCTAAAATCCTCGCCATCCTACAACATACCATGCCCTTCCACATGCAGGGATTTACACGTGTAGTTCATGCTTCCTATAATACCCTTCCCTCAACTTTCTCTTCTCAAATACTCGGTGACTCTTCCAGGTCTGAAGGGCCATATCAAATTCATCTCCCCAGTCAGCTCATAGAAGATGATAATAATGAAGTAGGGATTAAGAAGTAAATAAAAAATTATAGTATTGGGTTTCAAGGAAGGTGATGTAGGTATGCAGAATGCTATGGGGAAAAAAACAGAGGCAGCTAGCTGCTGTGAGACCTCTACATTCATGCTCTCCTAAGCCACTGATTCAGGCTCTCCTGACTTCCTCCCCCGTATCTGGTTTCTGGGCTTTCAGATCTTGGAACTCACCTATGGCTCTGTAAAACTTCAATCTCTAAGTTCTTCAACAAAATAATCATAGAATCCAACAGACTATTTAGTAGGTGTCCTCTAACTCATTATATGCTTCAGGCTATTCTTCTTGTACTCACTGCTCATAATCATATTAAAGCTTACACTGCTGCTTGCCTGTAACATTCTTCAAACTGGTTTTTCTATCTCTGATGGTTAATTTTATGTGTCAACTTGATTGGGCCACAGGCGGGGTGGGGGGTTGCCATGCGAAACAGTATTTCTAGGTGTGTCTGTACTTTGGATAAGATTAGCATTTGAACTGTGGACTTAGTAAAACAGAGTGCTGTCCCCAGTGAGGGTGGGCATCATTCAATCTGTTAAGGAATACAACAAAGAGCAGAGGAAAGGAGACTTGTTGCCTTCTTGCCTGCAGGCTTGAGATGGAACATCAGTCTTCCCTGGTCCTCAGACTGGAGTTTACATCATCTGTAACCCTGGCTCTCAAGCTTCCAGACTTGACTAGAATTTATACTACCAGATTTCCTGGATCTCTAGCCTGCAGATGGCAAATCATGGGACTTCTCAGCCTCCATAATCGCATGATCACATGAGCCAATTCTTCATTTTTATATACATGTCTACATTTTTTCTCTCAATCCAATCTATTCTATGTAGATTCTTTCTGAAAAAAAGAAAAACCTCATATATCATTCCTATAATAGTAATGACAACAAAAATAAAAATTATAATACAAACCAAAACACATAAACAAGGAACTCAAAAAGCAAAAGACAGAAAAAAACCTTAGTAACAATGAAGATCATTCATGAAATGGAAACACTTTTCTTATTTTATATTCTACTACTCTTATCAAGAACTCTTCAATTCTCTTCCTTGCAGAAACAGTGTACTTTCCATGGCCACCATTTGCTCATAGTTTTTCTTCAAAGTGAAAAAGACAGGGTAGAATCTAAGAGGTTTTTAAAATTTTTTTTTTAATATTTATTTTTGAGAGAGAGAGAGAGAGAGAAAGAGAGAGAGAGAGAGAGACAGAGCATTAGTGGGGGAGGGGCAGAAAGAGAGGAAGACACAGAATCTGAAGCAGGCTCCAGGCTCTGAGCTCTCAGCACAGAACCTGACAAAGGGTTCGACCCCTTGAACCGTGAGATCATGACGTGAGCTGAAGTTTGGACGTTTAACCTACTGAGCCACCCAGGCGCCCTTAGAATCTAATACTTATTAAACACTGATCTCTTGCTAGTGTTAACTGTCCTAACCTGAGACACAACCTTGACTTGAATCAAAAGGTGTGATTGTAGGAACAGTACGAAAGCACTAAAGGTGATACCTTTCCGGCAGAGGTAAAGAAGTTAAAGACGGCTTCCTAGCAGAGGCGATATTCTAGACTGTCCTTTCAATACCCACGTTCACCTGATTCTCTTAAGCCATCCTTGTTTCTCCTCTTCTTAAGGAACCTCCTCTACTTTTATCACAGCGAGTCTTTATTTCCTATTCTCCTGCTTCCATGTGGAAAAACTTCTGTAATGACATTCCTGCCTCTCCCCACCACTCCTACCAGTACCTCGTCACCCCTCATTTCGTCTTCTCCATGGAGGGAAGGGCAAATTTAAGGATTTGCACAATACCAGCACAGACCCTTTCAATTATTCTTTCTTGGAACCAGCCTTTCAGTAGGATAGCAAATTCTGATTTGCTCTCTGACATTCGGTCTGCCTCTATGGAGAAATCTATTCACTGTCCAGCTGTGAGTGTTAACTAGGAGGATATGTTAGTTTAATTCCACAGCAAAGTATCAGGGAGCCCACTGTGGCCATATTTCCCTTGATCTACAGAGCTGTAATTTCTATCTCCATCTGTCCGACTCTTGTCCCTTATTGGGTCCCAATCTAAGAAGTGAATATGAATTGTATGTTTTGGTCTCCTAGCTGTCCCAAACTTCCATGTCTTTAACTAGCACTTATGTGCCTATGACCCTCAATACATATATTCATATGGTTACTTATTTTGTGATTGTAATGCAATCAGTACCTTCTGGATAATCTCTTCTAGGATCTTTGCCCACTGTGCACCTTCCAAAATCCACAATTTCTCTCTATGAAATTCAAGACAACTATCTTTCTCATGATTTTAGTCTCTATGTATTGTCAAAGATTATCAACAATATATCTGTGATCATTATGGAAGTAGTTTACATGGAGGAAATTTAATTGTTTTGGATCAGAGCCTAAGCGCAAGTTTGCAAACAGCACTCTGAATCCTCACTTGAGAGTACTTTAATTTTCTTTGATATACAGCTTAGCTAATACAAAATTATGCACAGATTAGCAAACGCATGTTTGTGCAACACAATCTGTACGCCTCTTTGTATGAGAGCTTTTTTGATTATAGGGATGCTTTAAACAACTTTATGTATTTAAACTTTGTTCTCTCCAACAAAACTAACTTACCATACATATATTACTATGTATATATTATAAAAATATATAAAAATATATATTACATATACAATTTGAACTATAGTTGTTTCGCTATGTCTACTCTGATAAAATACTCAAAACATTCTCATATTTTACATGAACCTATTAAAATATTTGCAGTTTGAATACTGATACATTCTACAGTTTTTATGAAAAATTTAAGATGGTGTTGCATGGAACTAGCTAGCATTCCAGTCAGGATCTACAAGGAAATAACGTGCATAATTGTGACAATTATCCACATTCTTTCCTTTTAAATGAGTGACAATTATCCACATTCTTTCCTTTTAAATGAGTCATCAATTTGTGCCTGAGTTGTTTTAATCAATAGCTCCTGATACAGTATTAGTCTATTGAGCGCATTTGTTGAGGATAGAAATTGATTAAAGAATTAGCTGATAAGAAATTTTCTCATGATCCACAGTCCTTTTAAAGAGTAATTTATATAGCTCTAATGCAAATTCAAACAAAACAATCATATCCTGAAGGCGTGTTTTCATCCTCATTTTGTTCAGATAATTTAAGATGAAGTTTGCGCATGTACAACTTTGAATTTCATTGCAAATTTCCTTTTCTGTCTGAACAGGTTCTAAACATAGGGACTGATACTGAAATAGGGGAATTATGAAAAGCAAAAAGAGTGTCAGAGTAGCATTGTATTACCACCTCATACTCATTAAGGAATTTTGTAGCTGTCACTGAAAAAAAAAAAGTTGGATTTTATCTTTCCTGTACAAACATACTATCTTTGTGTTTGTGTATGTCTGTTCTTCCTAATGTCACATAGGGAAAAACATCACATCTTTCATCCTCCAGGAAAAGTAAGCCTTTTGGTCACCTATATAAAACCTGGATTAACAAACTTCCTTACTCCTTCAACCTCTTTTCTAGATTCCTTCCATCCTCCTGCCATAGTTTAAACCAGGTTTGTCATTGTCAATCTCATTTTCTGCAATATGCGTTCTATATAAGAATAATTTGTCTTATTTTCTGGATTCCCTCCCTGTTTGTTTTTTTTTTTTGAAGATTTAGTTCTAGTGATGATCACCATTCCACTATTCTAATTTCACTGCCTTTAAATATACTCAAGATTCTCTCATTTTAAGGAGGCTAAACTAAAGAAAAACAGTAAAACTCTCTTAATCCCATGTTGCATTTCAGTATCTGCCCTTTGCCTAACATACTTCTTGCAGCTTAACTCACCCCAAATTGCTATTTATTCATTTCCTCACTCCTCTATCTACAAGTGACCTGCTGCCAACCATTTCCCATGTCCCAGAAACTGCTTGTAGCATCATGGTCATGGTCATCTTGGACATCTACCTTGAAAAATCCAATGCATACTTCTCAGTCCTGATTTGTTGGATGCTCAGCAGCATTTGTTTGACATTCTTAACAACTTTCTCTTCTGTAAACAATATTTTCTTATGTATTTCAGATTCTTTCACTAAGAATTGCTGGTAAGATTGCTGGTTTACCAATCTGCTCCTTCCTCCTCCCCTTTGCTAGCTCCTTCTACTACATCCGTCTCCTAACTGATGGCATTATTTAGGGCGCTCCTCCATTCCTGTTCTGTACACTCTCCCTTTGAGTGATTACATCTAATTTCATGCCTTCAATTATCATGCATATGGTTATGAACTGCGAGTATTTTTCTTAAGACATTTATCTTAAGCTTCTGACAAATATATGAAACTGTTAGAAAACCCCACTTTCAACTTACAATCAACATACACAAAACAAAATTCATCTTATCCCAAGAATCTGATTCCTTGAATGGTCCTAAAGAATCCTGAATTAGGCCAGATGTCTCCATTCCCACTACCCTACCCTAAAGCAGCTACAGGTATCTCACCTGTATTACTATCCCTCCTCTTTAATTTATTCTCCAAGTTGCAGCCCTACTAATCTTTCTACACTGGAAAACTGACTTTTGCATTTTTATATTAAAGCCTTCAATGACTCTCCAATGGTCTTAGGTAAAAATGTAAAATCCACAAGCTATTCCAAGCCTTCTGATATCTTGCTCTGCTACAGCTCTTCAACTTTATTTGGAGTCTTGCTTTTGCTCTCTATGCTCCAGACATACTAAATTCTTACTATCTTTGGCTGCTAGGATCCTTTAACATGCTCTCTCCTCTGCTTCAAAACTTTCTCATCCTCTTTGCCTGCTCTTCTAATGGCTTAAATTCATTTTGTTCCAGAAGAACTTACGTGACCCTCGCAATCCACTTAGGTCTTCCCACAAAGAGAGCCACGGCACCGTATACTCTCATCATACCATTAACAGGTTTATTTACATACTTTTCTTTTTCATACTAATTTGTCTTCTGAGTCAAACTGCAAACTCACCAAAGACAGAAAACCTTTTTTCTTCACAGATTTTCTTTGTAACTGTCATTTCACACACAACAGAAATTCAATAAATACATTTTTTGATAAAATAGTATGTGAATTGTTATTACCTTCTGTGTGTATGTTAAATCTTAAACAAGAACAAGATTACACTCTATATACATTAATGAAAGATCTTTGAGCTGTAACGGTTTAAGAAGAAATTGATTTCAACATCCCCAGTTTGAAAGTATGTAAGATTTGAACCAGAAAAGGTCAATAATTTGCCCACGGTCATAGAATTAATTTATTTGTTTTCTTGCTAATTTACATTTCCAAGTAGTATATCTTTGTCTCTTTGCTTCCTTTATTTCTTATGTCAGCCATTTAGATGTGTTTTTTCCATAAAACTTTGAAGACCTGAAGCTACTATTCATCTGGTATTTAGATACACAAATAATGTGAATTTAAAACACTGGCCCCCAAAACCCAAATATATACCTTTAAAATGTTTTCCATATGCCAAATCTCCCTTCATTATAATTTCCATACAATTATTATTTTTATCACCTTTCTGAAACATCTTAGTAACATTTCTGATTATGTACAAAACAAATGCAGCAATGAAACCTGTGTACTTTCCATCCCTGTGAACTATGTTCTGGAAATAACTTAATGCATTCCTTCAACAAACACTGATTGCCTACTAGATTTTATGTGCTATTCAAAATACTTGGCATATGACAATGAAGAAAAGTCCATGCCCTTACAGAGCTTGCACTCTAGTTGAGATTAACAAAACAAAACAAAAAGTAAGTAAATTAGAGGGCATGTTAAACAGTAATAAGTACTAAGAAGATAAACAAAGCAGATAAGGCAAACTGGAAATGTCGCACTTTTATCTGTTGGCTGACTGATTGGCTTTGCAGAGTTTTATTTCAAGCTATGAGCAAAGGCTCTTCATTCCACTGAAGATGAAGGCAGTGAGAGAGCTGGCCATGTATCTATAGGGGAGAAGAGTATTTCCCGTAGAGGGAATAGCAACTTCAAAGGATCTGAGACATAATCATGACTACTAGTATATTTCAGTCCTAACAAGGAGGTTGGTAGGTCTGGAGCAGAATGAGCAAGCTAAGAAGAAAATAAGGTCAGATAGTAGATAACTAGGCCAAACCATATAAGACATTAAAAGACATGCCAACTTTGGATTTTACTCTGAGTGAAGTTCCTGGAGAGGTGTGGGAAGTGGGAAGTGGGAAGTTCCTGGAGAGGTGTGTGCAACTCTAACTGTTCAATTGAGAATAGATCCAAAAGCAGCAAGGGTAGAATCAAGGAGATCAGTTAAGGAAACTACTGCAATATCTAGATAAAAGATGACAGTGGTTTGAATTGAAATAATAGAGGGGAACATGGTATAAGTTTTCGGACTGGGATATACTCTGATAATTGAATCCCTACGTCTTGCTAATGGATCAAATGTGGGTATCGGAGTAAGAGAGGGGTCATTAATGACACCAGGGTGTTTTGCCTAAGTACATAGAATGAAGTGTCCATTTAATAAGATGTGATATTATTCAGAATATTAAGCACTGTTCTGGAGCTAAACTAGAATACTTTCTAGCATAGAATTCAATATAATGCAAAGCCTTCCTGTAGTCGAGTCAGGATAGCTTGGGTATAGGCAGCAGAAGCAGCTCTTTATTAAACCCTTTCAAGTGACTCTCCTCTGATCCTACTCTGAGATATTGAGAGCAGCACTCTATACTGATTTCATTGTTTACAACTGGTCCTATGGAATATTACTGTGGATCAAAAGCTGGGAAAACATTTAATAAAGAAAAAATAAAATTGCTGTGTGTGCGTGTGTGTGTGTGTATCTGTGTGGATTTATATATATTTTTCCTCCATAACAATATATTACTTAAGACTAAACAGTAATACTTTGATACCTGGTAGATTAAAAACTCGTTTCAACTTATTTCCAAATTATTGGGGATATTTAAGAAAGACAAGTTTTTAAATGGGAAAGTAATTCTTTTTAGGCTAAAGAAAAATAATTCTTTTATTTAAGACCTTCATCACATATGTATCTGAATACCCAAATCAGTGCACGAACACAAAAAGAAAGACACTGAAGTACACGTAACATGTGAAAAACACTGATCAAGCCTCCTATGTAAGCTACGAGTGTAGTCATCAAAAAGCAAATGCTGAGATGTTTTCCCCAGATGAAACCAAGGAAACACTTCTTTTTAATCCCTAAAGACAACTTTTTAGTGCAAAGCCTATTACAAGAATGATGCATCAATGAAAGAAATACTTCAAAATAAAACAGCAGAAAACCTCTGTAAAATTTAAAATCCTATTCCAATAAGATTTATGGAAAAATATTTTAAAGTTAGAGTCTTAACATCATCCCTTTGGTCTTTCAAAACAAAATGCTGAAGTTTTAATATACAAAAGCATTAATTAAAAAGAAATCCTACTTTCTACTTCCCAGGGATGCCTCATACCACTTGCTAACTTGATTACACATGTAATGAAATAGAACTAAAAGGCTTGAGTTTATATTCTTGAACCTGGTATGTTCTCATCAGAAACTGTAGGCAGGAACTGAGCTTACACTGAACACAGTTTCTATGATAAAGTCTTGTACCAAGCAGTATTAGATACATTGTTTTCTAGAATGTTTTGTTGTTAAAGTTCTGAAAGGCAACCTTAGCTTGCTTGGGTTTGAATGGCAATGGATTTATTAAAATTTACTACTTTCTCATTCTGTAAAGTAATTTTATATTAGTTTAGAATCCAGGTTGGAAAATAAAATGTCAATAGGGCCATATAAAACTGGAAAAGGATTTGTAATTTTTATGATTGAATTTTATGTGGTTAGTTTTTAAAATAAGCTACATCATATATTTGAAACAGACTTGTGTATGTTGAGAAGTTTATGGTATTTTTCCATATATATATATATATATATATATATATATATATACACACATGAAATAGATATGCATATACACATTATATTTACGTAAATATCTAAAAGCATTTGCATTATTTTTGGCCCAAATTTCTTCTTTTCTCTGACCCCACAGCTTTTAGATTGACAATGTTTCAAGTTGTAGGGTCAGTACTTATTTGCTACAAGTACTTAAGTGAGTTACTTATCCTCTGTGAGTCTGTCTTTTCATCTACAGAAGATAATAATGATTTAATAGTGTTACAATATTTAATTTTACAATACATATATAAATACATTGAAAGTGACTTAGAAAAATCTGAATATTTCATAGAAACAAGACTCACTAATTTAAATTGTTCTCTCAAAGGTTATCCCACTTTGGTTTGATCACACTTTAACCTCACTTAGAAAAAAAAAATTACTTGTGCTTTATGGAGAAATGAGATGATGTAAGGCAGTTTTCATGAGAACTTAAGTAAAATAGGATTTATTATATGTACTGCCAAATGCCCTATATCTCTTGGCAAAGTTGTGCAGTCTTGAATGATACTGGAACCGGAGCTCAAAAAAGAGGTATGGATAAAATATATTTTATATTTCTAATATAAAATGAACCTTCCTATTAATAATTTGACAATGACAATCCATCACGCCTCATCTCATCTAAAGCTTCTGCCACACATCATAGTTTTAGGTCTCAGAAATAATGATTAGGTGCAGCTGTAAAACACACTGATTCAAAATGAAAGGTTCATTAGTCACATAATAGGAGCAGCACCAAAGAATTGCACAATGAAATCTGGGATTTCCCTTTTGTCTACTTTTTGGTACTCAATCTGTTTTGGCCTGAGGTCTGCATGCAGACAGATGCCCAGAATTGATTTTTCTGCACCCTAATGATTCCCTTTCCCCTCTTTGCATTAAATTGATTGAGGTGGACAATGACTGTTCTGATATTCTAAATGGATTGTGACTCCCTCATGGCATACCTGAATCAAAGAGAAATGCAATTTGGACCATTATTTTTTTCCACATTGGCTCTTTTGTCTGTGAGTGCCATATGAATCCTGACCGCTGTATGAGTAGTGCTGAAATTAACTTATTTTTCCCTCATATCCTCTACAGAGTCTGAAGAAAACAGCACTGACTTGGGAGTCATAAAACAAAATACCCCATGCCTAGTGAGTCTCATGTTTTCTAGATTACCTTTTCAGTCATCTAAGAATAATTCCTCACGTCCATCTCAGCCTTCCTCTCTTGTAATAAACACCAGAGGTTTGGAACAAAGCTCTTGACAAGGCTGCTGGAGCTGTGACCACAGCTACAGGATACATCAACCACTGGCTGGATGACGAGGGCTCCGAGGCTTACTTCAGAGGCATCGGCATCATTTTTGGATTAAATCTTGAGACCCCAGCACTATTTACACATCAAATTATAGGCATTGTCTAATAAAAATGCAGGTGACAACTGACCAGAGGAGGACTGTACCTTGTCATTATGCTAGGTATGCGGCAGACAATGGATCCGTATTAGTGAAGTTGAGTCATTGAGATTACTATCAACATCACTTGATATTTTCAATTCTCTCAAACCCTCACTCATTCCTTTCCCAAAATTTCCTTGCCTTTCCTCCTCTCTGACCTTCTTTTCTACACCATCATATTGTCACTCTAACACCCTCTCCTGCTCTCTTTAACCATGAGAGAACATAAAATTTCAAAATGATAACATCCACAATATGAGAAAGGAGCAATTCACAACAATGATCCAATGGTAGAAATGCCTATTAAAATGCCTATTAGAAGGGTATCTTCATTTACTATGCTTCTTCTGAATTCGTTTGGAGAACAAAATGTTAAAATAATTGATATGTTAATTTTGGAAGGCTGCTCATAGTGGGATATAAATATGAAAGTTTCTATCCTGTGTTAGCTTGTGAAAAGCATAGTGGGAGATAGTTAATAAATAGGTGTATAAAGGAAGTTATGCTCTGAGTGGTACGTGACATTTAATAAAAGTGGTGCTTTGTGGTGAAGGACTACTATTTGTAAATGGGACTAGTGATGAAATATATTGCAGAATAAGGTTATCAAGAAATAATACTGCACTAAATTTCTTTTACTATATCCTTCTTGGACAATGTTATGGAAGAGAAAAATTGAAGCACCAAAGGCCCAAAGTGCCACAGGATGTTTTAGAAGCAAGCAAACAGCAAGACCTATAGTAAATCCTTAATAATACTCTGTAATGATGCATGGACAGTGACAATGAATGTCATTCACACTATAAAATGCCTGTTTTCTCATGTAAAATAATTAAAAGAATCAGATTCAAATGTACCCTGACAGTCTTATCTTGTAAAAGAAAGAAATCTAAATTTACTGCCTTCCAGGGGTGCCTGGCTGGCTGAGTGGGTAAAGTATGCAACTCTTGGTCTCAGGGTGATGAGTTCAAGCCCCACATTAGGTGAGAAGCCTACATACTCACTTACATACATATATTAAATAAGGGCTTTCCAAAAGAATGTTACCTAGTAGATGGGTTGTAAAATTTATAAACATTTTTAACATCTTTCTAAGATAATATTTTAAACAAATTAAATTCCAAAGGACACTATGCAAAAATCTATTTGGAAAAAAAATTACTCACTTGTTTAAAAATGTTTGAAATAAAGAATTTTAGTAGGTTTTAGCCTTGTTTTCTGAAAGTACAAAAAAAGTCTTCCAGTTTGTCACACAACTAATTGACATTAGTGAAGACAGAGATACAATCAGCTAATGAATTTTGAAATTTTCAACACCAACATCAGCATACTTTCTATAATTGCTGAGTAAATTTGAAACGACCATCATTATTAGTAAAAGCAAACAATGATACACTCTTTTCCTTTGAGATTCACCTGTTTTGTTGCAGAATCATTTCACAAGGACAAATTGCACTTATTAAATATTAATTTAACTGAACTCAGAACCAGCACTTTGAAACTTTATATTACCAAATGTTTAACTGGAATTAAAATAAGTAATGAAGGTTTTATTTTTAATTAAAGAAAAATACTGAAATTAGGGACTAAATTGAGTAATATCCTTTTAATTCCTATTTTTTTGTTTATCATGTATAAAGTAAACAAAATACAAATTAAGGGAACTTCTGGAAAATATGAGATGTACTCTAAATTCCTTAATCTCATTGTTTTCTTTTTAACTTACATTTTTATATTATAAAGGTTAATGTTTTTTTATTTCGTATAATACATTGCAAAATATTTTATTGTCATACAAATACTCTACAGTTACTGATTGACTATTATATTTTTATTTTCCCAATTCTTCACCTTTGGTTCAAAATATGAACAAAGTACAGGATGTTTCTGCCCTCAACTTATCCTCCTCACCCAAACATTTTAGCTAAGTAAATGTTTAACCTGTACACTGGTTGGTAGTTGTAACTCATATTCAGTTACTTTATCTTTGGATCCAGGCTCATTTCCTGCAGCCTGTTGGCCACCCATTTTTGAGCCGTATCTTTCGCTCTTTTATATTTTCTCTTCTGTCGCCTGAGATTGTCTCAATCCAGTGATAGCTCCTCAGACATTTATACTGCAGTTCACCTAGTTGACCCCCACCAAGACAATCTCAACTGAGTTGTTCATTCATCTTTCCTTCTCCTACGAACTCGCTAGTCCAAACAGTCTCTCCACCTACCCTAAGATATACTGTACATAGATGGTCTCATTTTGCAAATTGCTTTGACCATTACACATCCTTAAAAGTGTTTTCTTTGGCCTCTGGGCATATCCAATACATTTCCTTCAAGACAGTCATATTTAGCTTTGTCCTTTTCCAATATGCTGAACTTACTTATTCTCCTGAAATCCTACTATATTCATTCCCTATGCGGATAATTTGACATTGTACTTATTACCTTATGCTGAGCACACTGCCATATTGTATTGTGGCTCCATAATACACAATAATGCATTTTACTATTATTTTGTTGTCTTTTATAAAAATAACCATTTATGAGGTTTGAACTTCCTTCAGGAGCGATAACTGCTGAGAGTACTTACCATGGTGATGACAGAGCACACGCTTCTTAACAAGAACTTATTAACTTGGGAAAGATTCATCAAGTATGTAGAGTGCATATGTTTTGTATAACTCATCAAATTAAGAGTTCTAACTAACTTCCATAATGCCTCAGAGTTATTCATAGAAACAACTTGTTCGTGGTGAATTTTTAAAGTCAAATGCTTGAGTTCAGAAATTGGTCTTATTTCCAATACCTCAAGATCATTTTTTTCTATTACTATTTCATCTAGTTGTCTACTTTATTTCATTAGTGGAGTGAGAGTAAGTTCAACTGCCTGATCTAAACAAATAACAGAAGCAATGAGCCAGACAACAATCAAAGCACCTATAAAACAGAAAAGTAGTGTGGATGAAATGACAGAAGAAATCAAGCTGTAAACTAAATCTCAGACAGCCTTTGCAAGGGAATCGAATTTATGTTCATGGAAACAGAGAAATCTTGTTGATCAAAGAATTAAGACACATGGCATCCATCCTTTGTCAAAACTGCTATTAAAAAGTATATATTTGGGGCGCCTGGGTGGCTCCGTCGGTTAAGCGTCTGACTTGGGCTCAGGTCATGATCTCACGGTCCGTGAGTTCGAGCCCCGCGTCGGGCTCTGTGCTGACAGCTCAGAGCCTGGAACCTGCTTCGGATTCTGTGTCTCCCTCTCTATCTCCCCTCCTCCACTCACACTCTATCTCTTAAAAATAAATAAACATAAAAAAATTAAAAAAAAAAAGTATATATTTGATCACCCTAATTACTATTACAAGTAATAGCACCCTTGGTCCAGCTTACTTTAGCATTAGAATCCACAATACGCTAATGTTTTATATGTTAAGATGAATTCCAAGAACTTTTGTAAAATTAATAAATGTGTATTCACACAATTAGGCATATATTAAGAACAATGGCACTATTACTTAAGGATTTCAAAAAGTGTTCCTCTAGGAAAAAAATCCTCACTGCAGAGATATAATTTTAGCCACAAAAAAAGGGATAGTGTTGTTTATTGAGCAACACATTGGCACTATTTTTTAAAAATATAAACACATAAAGGGGCTCCTGGGTGGCTCAGTGGGTTAGGCAGCCTGCTGACAGCTCAGAGCCTGGAGCCTGCTTCTGATTCTGTGTCTCCCTCTCTCTCTGTCCCTCGCCCTCCCTCTCTCTCTCTCTCTCTCTCTCTCTCAAAAATAAATAAACATTAAAAAATTTTTAAATATAAACACATATTTTCATTTTAATAGAAGATCCACACATTTTTTGACAATCTCTTTAAAATGAGATTGTGAAAAATTTATCATGCATCACTTCAACTATAATAATGTGCGATCTTAAAATGTAAGTAGATGAACAACAATCCAGAAATATAAAGTCGAAAATCAAGTGCAGTGAGCCATGTGGCATACTACAGGACACACAATGCAAAGTGAGTGAAACCATTTTAAAAACAAAATTAATTCTTATTCATGAGTTTAACCCTAAAGGGATTACTCCTCCAAGCTTGTGTATCAGTATTCTTTCTTCTATCAAAATATTTCCAGCACATCTTAAAGTCAAAGATATTTTACACTATGCCTATATTATACAGTTCATGTGTAAAACACAAAACACACACATAATGAAGACCTTTCAGTTACTACAAAGCAGCAGCAACAACAACAACAGTAGTAAATGTAGTTTCGACTTCTTCTGCAGAACACTGCCCAGGCTTAGATCCAGAGTTAATTATCTTCATGGCTTTGAAAGTACATGTAAGAGGCCTATGGCAGTGACCTTATTGTAAGATTATCAAATGGAGGTGAGGGCATATGAACCACAGCTGAAACCCTATTTCTTCAGATGAAACATTTTCAAAGTTTGTAACCTCTACTCCTCACACAGAGTTTTAAAAATGCCTTCAAAGAATGTAATTTCAAAGACATGTGTACAATGGGATGACCCTGCACATATTTAACAACATCAAACTATCCTATATAGCTGTATTTTTTTAGTAAACACTGCCCCTCAAACATAAATATCCAAATAGTATTAGCTAATGTTACCCAGAACTGTATTTAAACTTGTATGAGGATATATTGACAATTTCTGACATTTCTATGGTCATCAACAAACAAACCAATCCCATCTCATGTTCTCAACAAAGCATTTCTTTCCTTTGGTGGGCCTTGTCCTCTAATTAAAATAACCCTCAGGGAATTGGTGTTTCCTATGGGACTGATGCCTATAGGAGCAAATTAAAAACAGGACTGACATATCCATGTACTCTAGGGGTGAATTACTCCCCTTCATGTTCTGTCAATAGCAGCCCCGTTTTTACCCCCAATGTTGAATTTCTACTTGATGGCTCTAAAAGTCATAAACGACACCTTAACCGGTACGATTGCCTTATTTTTACCAAAGACCAAATTTATTGGACCTTCCCACCTTTATGGGTAACAACACTTTGCTGTAAGAATCCCTCTGTTTCTTTAAATAGGTCTTCTTACACGTTCAGATTCTCCATCTTGTATGCCTTCCATTCTTCAGTTGATCAGGTCATGTGTATTTTCAGCTCAAATTCTTAGTACCCCATTGGAGTGTCCCTAAATCATTTTGGACAGCTTTTTTGTCTCTTTTATAGTCAAGGTAATTTACTACTTATATCACATTTAAGAGTATATTAGTTGGTGAGAGGTTTTGAGGTGTCTATAATGTTATAGTAACAGAGCTGTGTCTCTCTATTAAAGAGGGGAGGGAACAATGTATTATAATTAATTGACTCTCAAGCACAAGTTTTATGGATTAGCCTCAAAATTACTTTTTTGTTTCACCTGAATAGGTAAGAAGTAAACACTGAAGCACTGTAATACAATGTTGAAATTGTTACAATTCATTTTTGGATGGAGTCAATGACACTTCTGATTCATGAGTAGGCAGGAAGAGCCAAGTACCTTATTTATACTGTAAACAACTTGTTTTGACAGGCTTAGCCATAGGTGGAAAATGCATATATACATAAAAATATTCTGTATTAAAATAGAAAATATATGACCAGAAAAACAGAATCCATACCACCTGGTTTGTCATACTAAAGTGGCCGTGTATTTATTACATCAAGCGTGATACTGAGCATATTTAAATATATTACGTTTCAAACACATGATAAATGCATAGCTCTTGTTTGATGATACATTTTTTATTATTCCTAATTCACAACTAAATTTTTATATTAAAATCAAGGGAAAGAAGTGCCAAATACAGTGTTTACAGACACTGAGAAAATGCTTTTCTAATGATAAACAATTGGAGGAAATAAGTAAAACTATCATTTAGCTAAAATCATAGGTGCATCTACAATTTTTTTAAAAATAACCATAAACTAGGTCCATATGATAGGAGTCAGAGCAAAGTGCTTCATCTTTCATAATATTTAATACACATAATAATAAGCATGTAATAAGCACGTAATAAGCACGTAATTCAATTAGGCTTTCATTTCTAAGGTTGTTCAAAGCTATGGTAGGACTGGAATAAAACAGCTCTTAATGCTGTTTTTATTCTTGTAGTACCAAAATCATGAAGTACAGTCACTATTTTTCTTGATATGCAAAAGAAAAGGGCTAACTATGCTTACAATGCGATAAACAAGCCGAAAACAAAGGAACACTAAATGGTGAAGTAAAAAGGCATTCTTGGCCCTCAAAGAAGGTTAAAAAAAAACAAAACAAAACTTTTGAAGATATTTTGGTGTTTGTTTCATTTGGCTGACATAGTGAGGAGAACATGTTGTAAGAATCTGAGAACACTGGGAAAGTAATATCAGATGGAGAGCAGCAGCTGCTTCTGACTGTAGCTGTTTTACAGGTAGTGGCGTTAGGAGACAGAACTGGTTACACTTCTTTGGGGCTCTGCATAAGTGGGGATGAGTAACTCACACCTATAGCACAACTGGGATATGTCATTCCTGTTTTTCAGTGGTTATTAAAGGCATCAGTCCTACAGGAAACATCCATTACCTGAGCAGTTTGTTGTTGTTGTTGTTGTTACAGGACAAGACCCAGAAGAGGAAGGAAAGTGCTTTGCTAGAAACATAATCGGGGGTTTGGCCAGATGGGGGCATGTGGAAGGTCCCCAAGCATGAGGGGTAGAGTAAGGGATAATGCTGTGGTCCGTGCAAGGTGAGTATGAGTGCTGGCCTGTGATCTTTCCCAAGATTTCACAAAGCTAAATTTACCACACTCACTCAGTACTTCCCATCAAAAGATACTTACCAGAAAATCTGTGAAAAGATACCATTTTATGCATAGGTAAGCCCTGAGCAGAAGGAAATGTGAGGCAGGAGTCACAAACTCACAGATCCAGGACAGGGCTTCCAAAGTTTCACAGGCCCTGAAATGAGAGCTTTGGGCCAAATGTACCATATTTTCCAAGGAACAAGGTCCTGCAGGAGTATTTGCGCTGGGTAAGTATAATAATTTCTTCATTTTCTATGTATAAATTAAAATCTAGGTTTAAAAATAAGATATTTCAAAAGGTCTCCACAGATGAAAGCACAGAAGTTATTTCAAACATTTCAAATCCTATAAAATAGAAATAATCATGACTTTCAATGATATAGTACCAATCAAGGCAGCCAGTATGATCACAGAGCGTGACTCTGTATTTAGCAGTAGACAGACAACTGAAAAAATACAAGCCATGACTCAACAAGACCATAGCAATGGAGCTGAAGAAATGGACTAAACTGCATGACTACCTCATTTTTCTCAGTTCCTATAGCACTTTAAATGTGTCTCACTTACTGTGTTTATACACATGTATATAACAAATGGTATAGTTTGATGTCTTATCTCCTCCATTAGATTTCCAGTTTTGTGCATGCTGGATCTGTGTTCATTTAACACAATATCCATAAGAACACTCATATTTTTACACATATATGTGTGTGTGGGTATCTATATATGTGTATATATAGGCATATATATCTATATCTCTATATATATAACTAAATAGTATCTCAACAAACACTTGTTAATACAATATAATCAAAAGGATATAAACGTCAGCAATGCCTTTTTCTTCTTTAGAGATGGCAGTATGACTTAATCATTAAGCATCTAGGTTTTGGAACTGATGGTCTTCTCCACTTACTAGCTTTGCAATCCTTGCCCAATTGCTTCACTTCTCTGTGCCTCATCCTCACTCTAAAATGTGGATGATATTCATGGTAGGCAGAATTACTCCTCCCCTCCCCAAGACATCCCAATTCCCGGAACCTGTGACTATCTGATGTTACAGAGCAAGGGGGAATTAAGGTCCCCAGTAGGGAGATTATCTTGGACTATTCAGAAGGACCTGATGTAATGATAAGGATCTTTAAAGCAGAAGAGGGAAACAGAAATAGAGGTAAGTCAGAGAGATCTGAAGATGCTAGACAGCTGCCTTTGAAAAGGAAAAGAGGTGTCATGAGCTAAGAAATGCGAGTGGTCTCTAGAAGCTGGAAAAGGCAAAGAAATGTATTATTTGCCAGAGCCTCAACAGTGAACAAAGTCCTGCACTCACCTTGATTATAGCGTTGTGAGACCCTTTTTAGACTTGTGATCTCCAAAATTTTAAGATCATAAATTTGTGTTAAATGATTTTCTGATAATTTGTTACTGTAGCAATAGGAAAATGATGCAGTAGTAATGGGTTCATCATTAGGATTCTGAGAGAAACAACAGATGCAAAGCATATATAACAGGGCTGGACCCATTGTTATTATTGAACGGCCCAAGTTAAAAATAGTTAATGTTTCATGAAGAAAGTGAACCTCGATAGATGGACATAATTTGGCAGTAGATAATGTAACAATATAAGAAAAATCCTAGGACTAAAAACATACTTTGAACAGTAAGGAGATTATAGTGTTTCAAGAGATATGATATAAATTTGGACCACTTTAATGGGGCCAATAAATGGAGGGCCTTGAAATACAAAAGAACTGAAACTTAACATGGTGATAAAATGAAAGATAAAAGCTCTGGAGCACTGGAATGACATATTGAAAAAATGAAAAACTCGGTAGAGGAAGGGAAAGGGAGGAAAAGAATGAAAATCATTTTGGAGAGCATTTCAGTCTTTCAGACAAGAAAAAAATCAAGAAGATAGTACGGTGATGAAGAAAGAATGAAGATATTTTAATTAAATCACATTCTTGATTACAAAATACCATTATCAGTCACTACATTCCAAGCCGCCATTATCTCTTACATGGACTACTTTAATACCTCCCTAACAGGTCTTTTAACCTCTCCTCTTCTTCCTATCTTAGCCTTGTTTTCCCCAAAAGTAGAGGTAGAACAAAAGTGTCCATGTTTCTCTTGTATTACGAAGTCCCAAGGAAGGGGAAATGAAGGAAGAGGCAGGTGAGGCAGAGAAGGACAAAGAGCCAATAGCAGGGTGCATTACAAATGCTGGCCATGGACTGGCATCAACCACAATGGATTACTATTCTTTCAAGAAAACCATTTAAAAGACCCCATGAGCAACTCTGTCTCAAGACAATCTATCCTGAGGAAGGGAGGGAGAAAAAAAACATCCACATGCTCTCTTCTCCTAATGTAACAGTCCTGGACTGTTAACCCCACTACAACCCCAGATCATGCTTCCAGCAGTAAGATCTTACACCTCAATAGCTTCACTGAAGCCCTAGAAAGGAAGGTGAGAAGCACAAAGCATTGGGAGAGGCAATGGCACATCATTCCTACATTACTGTGGAAGCCACGGTGACAAAGTGAAACTCATGGTCAACGGCCTCTGAGATAGGTGCAGCGGAGAGGACCTGATGAGGCACATCAGAGGAATGTGATACGTTTCTCTGCTGTGTTCACACAGCACATGGATCGCTTCAGAAGCTAAATTAAGACTGTGTCCGTCTCCAATAGTTCCCCATTGCATTTATAAGACAATTCAAACTCTACCATGACACCCGGTATCTCTCTAACCTCATCCTTTCTCTACCCACTTTGCTCCAGCTGTGCTGGTCTTCTTGCTGTTAATCAAACAAGCCCTTTCTTTTCCTTTTCAGCAGTTAGACACTTAGGAAGGGTGTTTCCTTTCCCAGAAACATCCTTCTCTAAGGACTTGAATGGTACTCCCGCTCAGCTCATTTGGTGTTTTCCCAAAAGTTATCTAAGAGACGCCTTCCCTATTTCAAGTACCACCTCTTTCCACATTTTATTTTCAATTACCTATCTTTAGCTTATGTTATAGCACTCTTCAATACCTGAAAGTGTAGAATGCATTCGATTATTTACTACTCTAGACTCTGCTTTTCTCCACTCAAATGCAAAGTCCATAAAGTCAGAATTTGTCGTTTCCTACAATTTTACCATCATCCCGAACACAGTAAGCACTCACCAAATACTTGCTGAGAGAATACTGTTTTTATAAAAATAAAATAAAATAAAATAAAATAAAATAAAATAAAATAAAATAAAATAAAAAACAGTAGAAGAAAAGGAATTGCCATTTATTAAATGGTCACTATATAAATTATCATTCAAACCAGGACTGACAAGAACGTTAACAATTCTTAAATACCTATTATATAATTAATCATATAATTCATTGTCCAAACTGGAAGACTGTAAGAAGGTACTATCAATAATTACACTAGAATAGCAGTCATATCGTTGTCCTTGTGTCCTGAGTACTCTGCCAGGTGTTAAATACAGCTTTGCTCCTGATGTAAAAGATATTTGTTTTTTTCTCTTACAATTACCTTGCCTGTGGTCTTCACTAAGGAAAGATCATTTTCATTCATCTTTGGCAGGAATTAAAGTTAATCCCTGCTTAAGATATCTAAGAGGAAAACAGATTCCTCTTCACCTAAAAACATTCATGCCATGCCAAGTAATCTTTACTCATTACCTTGCGCCCCACCTCTCCCCTACCAGTAAAATATTTAAACACACTTTACGACTAATTTTATAGGGGTATATATGCTATATACGACCTGAAAAAATAAATATTGGCAATAAGTTCATGCGTTATTTTTCAGTCAAGTTCTCTAATGTTATATTATCTTTATAATAAAATATTGGATAGGTAGAAATCCAATATTGATTTCATTAAATTTTTAAGTTGTAAGTATTCATTAACTGTAGTAAATCTGAAAGAATAATGATTTTTAATGACTTTTTAAAGTTTATTTATCTATATTCAGAGAGACAGAGATAGCGCGAATAGAGGAGGGACAGAGAGAGACCGGGAAAGAGAAAGAATCCCAGGCAGGCTCTGTGCTGCCAGGGCAGAGTCTGACACCCAGTGCAAGGGCTAGAACCCACGAAGCTGTGAAATCATGACCAGAGCTAAAACCAAGAGTTGGACACTTAACTGACTGAGCCAACCAAGGACACCAATAATTATTTGTTTAATTAAAAGGCTAAGACCTCTGGGATGGGAAAAGGAAGGTAAAATGTAAAGTAATGTATATAGCATCTCTATAAAACAATTTTTGGAAAATTATGTTGATGACAAAAACAAAAGTTCTCATATTATTTCCAAACTATTTGTGCTTCAAATAATTTTAATTTTCTTTGGCAATAATATTTATAAAATTACCTTAAATTTAGACATATTTACTGCATTCAAAGCTCCACATGAATACATTATTTTGTATGATTCTGATACACAGAAATATTCTTATGTTACATAATGCTGGTGTAGTTATTTTTATTTTACAGATTTAGGTACTAATTCTCAGTAACTTGCCCAAGGTCAAAAAGGCTTAAAGTAGGCTTCCTAAGTTCATATTCCTTCTATTTCTTCAAAGCAAACCTTAGCTCTTAACCTTAGGAGTACCAAAAGCTGTAAAATAAAAAATTGAATCTCACTACTTCTGTTTGTGATTTCAGAGGAAGCTGTGAAATTCAGAAGCAGTATAAGAACAAGTGACATAAAGACAGCTAAAAATATATATAATTAAAAAGAAATATGATCATATTCAACAGTCTTTGAGTGTAACAGTAGGATGGGGAGAGAGAAATAAATTCCTTTGTTATTTAGTTATTTAAAAATTTGACTCCTCTTCCAAGTCATTAGTAAAAATCAGATTCTTTGCCTACTGCCTCAATACTATTTCCATTAAAGAAAAGTAAATTAAATAGTGTATTTTTCAAGAAATATACATATCTATTATGATAACATAACAATTTCAATACAAATTGTTTATAATAGCTTGATGTGTTGACAGCATATGTTCTAAGAACTCCTACACTGTCCAATAGATAAAAGTCTCAGATGCATGACCTGGAAATTCTATATTCATTTAACTTATTTTTTTTTTACAGTTTTACTGAGAAACAAGTGATATACCTCACAGTATCAGTTAAGATGTACAACATGATGGCTTGACTTACATATACTGAAAAATTATTACCACAATAGGCTCAGTTAACATCCATCTTCTCATATAGATACAATAAAAAGAAGAAAGGAAAAACATTTTTCTCCATGTGATGAGAACTCTTATGATTTACTCCCTTAACATCTTTCCTATGTATCACACAGCAGTGTTAGCTACAGTCATCATGTCATATGTTACATCTCTAGCCTTTGTTTATCTTATAACTGTAAGTTTGCATCTTCTGGCCACCTTGCTCCCATTCCCCTCCCACCCCTGTCCTTTTTTTTCCCCCCTGAATTGTTTATTCTTTTTTTTTTGAATTCCACTTATCAGTGAGATCATATAGTATTTGTCTTTATGTCTTTTTTCACTTAGCAAAATGACTTCAAGTTCTATACATACTTTTGGAAATGTTAGGACTTCTTTTTTTTTATGACTGAATAATACTCCACTGTGTGTGTGCTTTATCCCTTCAATCTGCTGGAGGACACTTAGGTTGTCTTCCATGTCTTGGTTACTGTAAATGCTGCTGCTATGAATATTTGGAGGTGCAGGTATCTTTCCAAGTTAGTTTTATTTTTGTTACCTTTGGGTATATACTGAGAGGTGGAATTGCTGGATGAAATAGTAGTTCTATTTTTAACTTTTTGAGGATCCTTCATACTCTTTTTCCATCGTGGCTCCACCCATTTACTCTCTCCCCAACAGTATAGAAGTGTTCCCTTTTCTCCACATCCATGCCAGCATTTGTTACCTCTGGTGTCTTTTTCTTCTCATAGAAAATTCACATTTCCTTTCAGCTGAAAAGGAAGACCTTTGTGCATGTCACTTGTATTGCAATGATTGCCAGAAGACTTGGAGGCTGCTATTAGTAAGGATCCCTGCTGTCACTGCACTTCATGATTTATCACCTTCACATGTAAGTGGGAGGAGGTCAGATCAGACAGAGGAAACCATTCATTCAAAGGTGGCATTTCTCTTTCCACAGCCAGGGCTTTAAAACCATAATTCTTACTTAATTAATGGCTGTCTTTTGTGTCATGATTTTGTTCATTTAGGTTTTCAATACAAACTGCTACTTCCTAATATATTTCTTGAATAATATTACCATTAAGGCTAGGAGTGTACTTCTGCCAGTAGAAATCCTAATTCCTCTCTTCGATGGAAGAAATTGGCTACTATGTCAAGGTTCGTTCAAAGGATGAAGGTCAAGAAATTTTATGATTTAAAACACTGTGCCACATATTATTTCCTTTCCAAATTCTAATTTATAGTCAGTGACATTTGTTTACCTATTCTCTTTCATTAACATTTATGAAAGCATACAAATATTTTATAGCCCTAATAGATGAGATACTTAGCAATGCTTTATTGACTTTCATTATCTTTACAAGGCAGCTCAATAATAAATAGTTGAGGTGTTCAGAATATAACCCCAGACCTACTTTTACTGGTACTGTGTTTCTCTATCTCTTAAACCTGAAATTTATAGCAAGTGGAAATAAATTTATCATCCACTGGGAATATTCATCTAGGTCTGAGAGATCAAATTTATATTCAGCATGTTCTCTAAGTATCTCATCAATTTGGGGATGGGTTCAAAGGAGAGCAATGCTTCTCTGAGACTACCAATAATTAAAAATAAACATGGCCCTCCCTTTTGTAATCTTGTATTACCGTGCTGGTTTCAGATTTTATTTTCAGTTACTGCATTTTAATATATTCCTCTTAGTATATAATGTGGCTTTTTTTTTAAATATAGTTTGTCCTGGAAATTGTTATTTCACTCAAGACAAACTACAACAAGATCACAAGAAGACTAAGTACAAAATGATATGAAAACTCATTTATCACCTGTAAAACACTCAGTTTTATTAATAGAGAGATCTGTCTCTGCCCAATTCTATACTATGTTCACCAACACTGTATGTCAACTAACTGGAATTGAAATAAATACTTAGAAAAAAGTTAAGTTTTAGATAAAAGTAACGAATGATAGAATATTTATTAAGTAAATAAACTTTGACCATATTGTTAACTTTTGATGGCACCTACCACATTCATCCCCATGCAATCACTTAAAATGTAAGCCAACTGTCAGATATTTAATATAGATGAGATAAATATGGCTTGATGTTAATATAGCACTTTGGAGGTTCTTAGGGCTATTTCATTTGAGAGATGCCTTGATTTTTAAGGAACCCAAAAGTAATTCACACAGCTTTCCCAGAAATTTAACATCTCCTAAGTTTTCACATTCTATGTTGGGAGCTGCAGATTCATGTTTTTGATATAATAAATGTCCTGTTAATAACAGTCTAGAAGGAGAGTTCTTTTTTATCCTTAATATAACTTACCTGTTGCATTAAAATTAAGCCCTACAGGGGCGCCTGGGTGGCGCAGTCGGTTAAGCGTCCGACTTCAGCCAGGTCATGATCTCGCGGTCCGTGAGTTCGAGCCCCGCGTCAGGCTCTGGGCTGATGGCTCAGAGCCTGGAGCCTGTTTCCGATTCTGTGTCTCCCTCTCTCTCTGCCCCTCCCCCGTTCATGCTCGGTCTCTCTCTGTCCCAAAAATAAATAAACGTTGAAAAAAAATTAAAAAAAAAATTAAGCCCTACATTCATGTTGACTCATGTACTAAAACATGTGGCAACAAACTTATAAGCTCTTTTCCTAACATCGTGATTGTCTCATGGATGGTTATGTATTTGTTTTCATTTAAAATAAGTAGCTGATATGTGTTTGTATCAAGTTTTATGATACCGTATTGACTTTTTTTTACACAAATTTCCTTGATGTTAACATCTTATAATGTCACATATATTACAACTAAGAAACCAACATTTGTATATTCTTATGAACTGAATTACAGATTGCACTTGGATTTCACCAGTTTTTCCACTAATATCCTTTTACTGTTTCAAGATCCAATCTAGGATTTCCTCACTGCATTTAGTTGTCACATCTCCTTAGGATACTCCAGACTGTGACAATTCCTTGGGATGGAATGTCTTCTCATCCCAGTATGTAAGGATTAGATTATTTCAATATGACATCACTAAGGAGGTTAAACGTGATCATTTGGTTAGGGTGATGTTCATTTGCCAGGATTCTCCACTGTAAAGGGACTATTTTTCCTTTTCCTTCCCCCATTATTTGGAAATGAGTCATTAAATTCACCCCATAGTCTCAAGGTTAGCAAAACTCTACATTCTGGAAGTGGGGAGTGGTAATCTAACAAGTCACAAAGATTTGTCCTTTCTCCCCTGCCCTTATATTTAAAATAGGATATTATCACCACTGCCTCATGTCAATGATGTCTGCTTTCCAGAGATGAGTATCATTCACTAATATATAAGTGTATGTAATTAGACAGTAATTTGGAGAGGAAGTTTTTTTCATGGTCTCACCAATTATTGGTCTCTTTAGCTTTCCATAAGAGAGAGGAAATACATTTTCCCCTTTTGAAATGCCTAGTTTTCATATTTTAATGTAAAGAGATTGCACCCAGAAGTGAGAATCTAAAATACTTTTAGCAGACTTGATTACTTGGAATGTGAAAATCATATTATACTAGCAAACATTTTACAGTGTTTTATAACTTGAGCAATTCTTACAATCATTTTCATTAACTGTTCTTTCTAAAGATATCCTATGAGGTAGGCCTAGTGTGCACTTGGTCAACTCTCTAAGTCTAGGTAAGTTTACTTATGATTCCAAACCTCTCCCTCTCCCTCAAGCAGGATTAAATTAAAAATAAACAGAATTTAGGAATACTGATATACAGAAAAATTTATTCAAATTCTTAAAGGGCATAAGTATACTTATTATTAGAAACCAAATTATACAGAAAATACATAGAAAAGACAATCTCTACCTGTAAGAAAGTGATTACCTAGTATACGTAGATAGATGCAGTAAACAAACAATAATCTTACAGTGAATACAAGCTGCTATAAAAACAGAAAAGGGGAGTTTGTGTGGCACCAAAGCAGGAGAGTTTAATTCATCTTTCAGGCCAATGAATACATCTTAGAGAAAATGACATATACTCTGAGCCTTGAGGGGGCATTAACCAGCGGGACAATGGGCAAGTAGAGATTCTTGGCAGAGAAAAGTATAGAAAAGTACACATGAAGGCAAATGATATATGCAGAACAGGCCACTTTCAGGGAAATACAAATAGTTTTCATATGACAGAATGCGAGGGGTGATTGCAGATAAGAGGGCTGAGGAAAACACCAGGGGCCAAATCATGAATGGACTTATGCTATGTGAAAGAATTTATACTTTAACCTAAAGGCTAAGAAAATCTAACTGGGTAGTTTTATATAATTTTTATTTTTATTTTTATTTTTTGAGAGAGAGTGTGCATGCGCAAATGGGGGAGGGGCAGAGGGAGAGGAAGAGAAAGAGAATTTTAAGCAGGCTCCATGCCCAATGCAGAATCCAATGCAGGGTTCTCATGACCATGAGATCATGACCTGAACCAAAATCAGGAGTCACCCAGTTGCCCTATAATTTGATTTTTAAGAACAGTTTGTCATAGTGTCAAGACAGAAAGGCCACATACAATGTAACTGCAGTAAAGAAAGTAGAAGGGCTTGATTGTAGCAGTGAGAATGGAGGAAGATGAGTTATTTGCCAAGGTGTTTAAAAGACAAAATTGTTAGGACTTGGTGAATTGATTAAATTTCCACTGTGAAGATCAAGTTTCCTTCAGGTAAAGCTTGGGTAGGAGGAAAATAAGATGAAGGTTGTTTCAGATAATGAAGGTGATCAAACACAAGAAAAAATATGGAAACATCACAAATGAAGGTTAAACAACATTCTACTAAACAATGAATGGGTCAACCAGGAAACCAAAGAATAAATGAAAAAAAAAATACATGGAAACAAATGAAAATGAAAACACACCTGTCCAAAACTTTTGGGATGTAGCAAAAGTGGTCCTAATAGGACAGTAGATAGCAATACAGGCCTACACTAAGAAGCAAGAAAAATCTCAAAGAAACAATCCAACGTTATACTTAAAGGAGCTAAAAGAGAACAACACACAAAATCTAAAGCCAGCAGAGGGAAGGAAATATGAAACATCAGAGCAGAAAAAAATGATATAGAAACTAAAAAACCAACAGAACAATGAAATCAGGAGCTGGTTCTTTGAAAAAATTACTAAAATTGATACACCAGTGGCCAGGCTTATCAAAAATAAAGGATAAAGTACCCAAATAAATAAAATTCCAAATGAGAGAGGAGAACAAACACCACCACAGAATACAAACAGTCATAAGAGAATATTATGAAAAACTATATGCCAACAAGATTGGACAACTTGGAATAGATAAATTCCTAGAAACATATACAGTACCAAAACTGAAACAGGAATAAATAGAAAACTTGAACAGACCAATATCAACAACAAAAATTAATCAGTATTCAAAAAACTCCCAATAAACAGAAATCTAGGAACAAATGGCTTCACAGGCAAATACTACCAAACATTTAAAGATTTAATACTGAGTCTTCTCAAACTATTCCAAAAATAGAAAATGAGAACTTCTAAACGCCTTCTATGAGGCCAGCATTACCCTAATACCAAAACCAGATAGACTCCACTTAAAAAAATAAAAAAGAATTATAGGCCAATATCCCTGATGATTAAGTATGCAAAAACTCTCAATAAAATACTAGCAACCTGAATCCAACATTCCATTAAAAAATCATTCACCATGATCAAGTGGGATTTATTCCTGGGATGCAAGCATAGTTCAATATTTGCCAATCAACATGATACACTACATTAATAAAAGAAAGGATGAGAGCCCTATGATCCTCTCAGTAGATGCAGATAAAGCATTCGACAAAGTACAACAACCATTCATGATAACAGCCCTCAACGAAGTAGGAACAGATGGAATATACCTCAACATAACAAAGGCCATATATGAAAAACACACAGCTAATATCCTCAATGGGAAAAAAAAAACTGAGAGCTTTTCCTCTACAGTCAGGAACAAGACAGGGATGTCCACTCTCACCCTGTTATTTAACATGGTACTACAAGTCTTAGCTACTACAATCAGACAACAAAAAGCAATAAAAGGCATCCAAAGTGGCAAAAAAGATGCAAACTTTCACTATTTGCAGATGACATGATACTCTATAGACAAAACCCCAAAGACTCCACCCAAAACCTACTAGAATGGATACACCAATTCAGTAAAGTCACAGGATACAAAATCAATGTACAGACATCTGCTGCATTTCTATACACCAATAAGGAAGCAACAAAAGAGAAATTAAGGAATCAGCACATTTACAAGTGCACCAAAAGCAATAAGATAGCTAGGAATCAACCTAACCCAACAGGTAAAAGACCTGTACTCTGAAAACTGTAAAACACTGATGAAAGAAACTGAAGAGGACACAAAGGAATAGAAAAGCATTCCATGCTCATGGATTAGAAAGACAAATATTGTTAAAATGTCTATACTAAAAGCAATGTACACATTTAAAGCAATCCCTATAAAATACCACCAATATTTTTCACAGAGCTAAAACAAACGATCTTAAAATTTATGTGGAATCACAAAAGACCCCAAATAGCTAAAGCAATCTTGAAAAAGAAAGGCAAAGCTGGAGGCATCACAATTCTGGAATTCAAGCTATATTACAAAGCTGTCCTGGCACAACAAATAGATACATAAATCAATATAACGTAATTGAAAACCCAGAAATGAACCCACAACTATATGGTCAATTAATCTGCAACACAGCAGGCAAGAATTTCCAATGGTGAAAGGATAGTCTCTTCACCCAATGGTGTTGGAAAACTGGACAGTGACATGCAAAAGAATGAAACTGGACTACTTTTTTATGCTATACACAAAAATATACCAAAATGCATTTAAGACCTCAATGTGATACTTGAAACCATAAAATTCCTAGAACAAGATTAACGGGAAGTAACTTCTTTGACACCAGCCATAGCAACTTCTTTCTACATAGGTGTCTTGGGTCAAGGGAAATAAAAGCAAAAATAAACTATTGGAACCACACCAAAATAAAAAGCTTCTGCACAGTGAAAGAAATAACCAAAACATCTAAGAGGAAATTTGCAAAAGACATATCTCATAAAGGGTTAGTGTCCAAAATATATAAAAAACAACCTCTAAAACTCAACACCCCAAAAAATCCAATTAAAAAATGGGCAGAAGACATGAAAAGATATTTCTCCAAAGAAGACATACAGATGGCCAACAGACACATGAAAAGATGTTCAATATCGGTCATCATCAGGGAAATACACAACAAATCTACAATATGAAATCACCTCACACCTGTCAGAATGGCTAAAATCAACAACACAAGAAATAACAGGCATTAATGAGGATGTGGAAAAAAAACGAACACTCTTATACTGTTGCTATGAATGCAAACTGGTGCAGCCACTCTGGAAAACAGTAGGAAGGTTCCTCAAAAAGTTAAAAAGAGAACTACTGTGTGATTCAGCAGTTGAACTACTAGGTATTTACCCAAAGAATACAAAATCCTAATTCAAGGGGAAACATGTACCCTGAGGTTTATAGCAGCATTATCTACAACAGCCGAACTAGGGAAACAGCCCAAGTAGCCATCAACTGATGAATGGATAAAGAAGATGTGGTACACACACACACACACACACACACACACACACACACACACTAAGGAACATTCCTCAATCATAAAAAAGAATGAAATATTGCTATTTGCAACAATATGGATGGAAATAGAGTGTTAAGCTAAGTGAAATGTCAGAGAAAGACAAATACCATACGATTTCATTCATATGTGGATTTTAAGAAACAAAACAAATGAGCAAAGGGGAAAAAAAGAGAAAAAGGCAAACCAAGAAATAGACCCTTAATTACAGAGAACAAACTGATGGTTACAACAGGGAAGGTGGGTGGAGGGATGGGTTAAATAGGTGATGGGGATTAAGGATCACACTTGTGGTTATGAGCCCCAGACGATGTATGGAAGTGTTGAATCACTATATTGTACACCTGAAACTAATATTACACTGATTGTTTAAATAAAAACGTAAATAAAACTTTAAGTAAAAACTTAAAAAAAAGCTTATGGGAACAAAGATACTGTGGTTTCTTATTTCTTTCCAGAAGATCGACCATTATTCAACACTAAAAAAAGATGAGCCATCAAGTCATGAAAAGACATGGAAGAAGCTACTTGCATATCAGTAAGTAAAAGAAGCCAATACAAAAGAGTTACATAGTGTGTGATTTCAACTATATGACATTCTGTAAAAGGCAAAAACATGGAGACAGTGCCAGAGGTTGAGTTGGGGGAAGGATATACAGGTAGAGCACAGATCATTTTTAGGGCGGTGAAAACACTCTGTAACAAAATTATAGTGATAGATACATATCATTCTATTTCTGTCCAAACCCACGGTATGTACATTAAGAGTGAACCCTAAAGTTAACTATGGACTTTGGAGGATTATGATGTGTAAATACGTTCATCCTTGGTAACAAATGTACCATTGTACCATTGTGGTGAGTAATGTTGATAATGGGAAAGGCTATGTCTGTGTGGGGGCATGGGTATATGGGAAATCTCTAAATCTTCATCTCAGTGAAGGTTCAGGTTCATGCTACAAACCTGAAACTGTTCTGAAAAATAGTCTTTTTTTTTAAAGTGATGTTAAAAGTATTACAATAGAAACCCTTTCCCTCTAAAAACATTTTATTACTTGTAAAATACAACTAGGGCAATCATGACACTTGAATTACTCATAAGTTAAAAAAAATGATGTCACAATTTTATATAATATTTTATTAATGTGATATTTTTCTTGATCATGACATTTTTTGGCTCATATTTCTGCAAATTCATTTATTAGATCATCACAATTTGTACTTTTATACTTTGTTATTCATTAAGAAAGCTGATAACAATGTCAGTCCCTCTTGGACAATATAAAATTACAAGTAAGTTTTGATAATTTTTAATTCTGAGAAAGATCTTCCTTCTGATGCAACTGTTACTGGAGTTAAGAGTATTTTATAAGATGCAACATTAGGATAAATTCTGATTTATTGTTTTGAAATATAAATTTTAGAACATCTAGAGTTGGTGATTTAACATGCAAAAGAATTCTAAAAAGATTTAACTCCATAGAAATCAGTGTAGTGTAAGTTTTAATTTAAGGGTAAATTTATACAATAGTATTTGATTGTTTCCTCTGAAACTTATAACTTGTGGAGTCTGTGCAAGAAACTAGGTGTGGGTTTATAATTTGTACACAACTCAAAGTGCCTATTTATATAATCTTTCACTGTATCTTCAATTATGAGAAAAAATATTTTAAAAGCTGTCTTTTCTTTAACTGGTTCATCCAAAGCCCATATGAAAACGGTGTTCTTTTCCACTAAATGTGATGGTCTTTAAGTTTAATTTATGTTTCTAAACCTGTGTATATTAGTTTTGCAATGATATGGTGCTATCAAAATGAGAGATTCTAAACTTTTGAACAATCCCGTTAACTCCTTGATATACTTTATTGCAATGTCCACTTATATACTATTATTTTTTATTAACTTATTGACAAAGTTTACTGCTGAACCACCAATTCCAGCCCTCAAGACACAGAGTTAATATTTACAGATGCTGTAGGTATGAAATTGAATCACGGACAGACAAGCCAGCCTCCCACTGCAAGTCTCAGCACCACCAGCATACGGAGTCCTTGCTCTGTTAAGGCTTCAGCCAGAGCTGCCATCACTGTTTGGGCTGTAGCTGCCCCTGTCACCACTGTTAATCTGGGTCTGGTTTCCAGATTAAAGAGGGGCTCATCTTGGAGCTGTGCTGCATTCCAGGCTGCTCTGAGGCGTGAGACTACAAAGGAAATCGCTCTTTGAAACGATTAATATGATTATAAACTCTTAGTAAGAGTGACGAGACAGACAGAACGCAAATTACCAATAACAAGAATAAAGAAGGGGCATCACTACAGATTTTAAAAGAATCAGATCCAGAATTAGTTCATGAGGGTCACTAAACAAACATACAACAACAGGAATAACAGCAACAACAGCAACAAGCAGCAACTCTATGGAGAGGAAAAAATACACTTTCCAGAGTTGTCACATTAAATTTCCAGTTTTGAACAAAAATAATTAGAAGTCATACAAAGAAACTGGAAAGTGTGGCCCATACACAGAAAAGAGAAATCAGTAAAAAGTATCATCAAAGATGCCCTGATGTTGAACTTACTAGACAAAGACTTTAAATCAACTATTATAAATATGTTTAAAGAAAAAAAGGAAACCAGGTCTAAAGGATTGCAGGAATTTATCAAAATATTGTCTCACAAAATAGTTTCAGTAAGGAGAATGGATTTACTAAATGTAGGAAGTAACTGGGAGTAGAAAGTCTAGGTAAGGGAATGTTATGGTGGTATAAAGATTATGGATTTAGTAGCCTGTACCACAAGGGAGAAAACAAACACTTAAGTGACATGATGGGATCACATAGAGGGTTCAGTTAGCAACTGACACAATAAATGAAGTAGAACAAATACACAGCTTTAAGATCCAGAGAATATTACTATTGGAGAAGTTACATATTTGCTACTGTATCTCTACCAGTGTGGATTTTTCTTCTGATTTGGTCAAGATCGTCTTCTTAGAAAGGGCTTTTTCAAATGTATTTTTATTTCTGCTTCTATATTTTATGTCATGCAATTAATCTTGCTCAAAAAGTTGGTAAATTCTGGTAATTTTTCAAAATTTGTCTAAATGGCATCTCCTAAAACCTTCCTTGCTATTTCAGCCGTAATAATCATTGCTTCTCAAAATTTCCTAGGATGTGACTGATTCTACCAGATATTGTATTTCTATAATTTGGACTGATTTTGCCTATAAAAGGCCATTTGGCAATATGTGGAGACATCTGACAATGTCTGCCAACTGAAGAACTGTGCTTCTGGCATGAATGAGTAGAGGGACCAGAGATGCTGCTGAACTTCATATAGTGCAAAAGACAGCCTGCCCAAACAAAGAATTATCCAGCCAAAAATATTGTCAGTGCCAACATCGAGAAACCCTGGTTTAGGCACATAATATATGATAGGTAGACAGTTCAAACAAATCCATAATAAAATATTTCTGAAAAGAGCAAGCATCCACAGTGAATTATTATAGTTCCAACTAAAAGCATAAACATCAAATCTAGGACAGGCAAAAATCCTAAAGTCAAGAACTCCATAGTATGGGCATGTCAACTTGGGTCCTCCATAAAGCAGATACCAACACAGAATCGACATTCATGATATTTATGGAGAAAAATGCTTACTAATGCTAACAGGGAAGGAGCAAAAGTCATGGAGAGACTTTCAGACCCTGATGGAATTCTCCCACCTAAGACAGACATAGGGAAGAAAGTTAGCCAGAAAAAGCCTTAGACCCCCACACAATTCTGAGGGGGTCTCAGTTAAGCCAATGGGAAGTGCTTGACCAAAAATACCAATTAGAAGAATGTCACATGGAGCATTCTTGGCTCTAGCATTACACTGTGCACAGGCAGTGGCTGGGAATAGCCCAAGAGAAGTATGGTCTTGGCATTGACCCCACAGTTGATGCAAAAGTAAGGCTGACAGTGAAGCATGCTTCCTACGGCAAGTTCTCTCAGAGAGAGAGATCTGAGCAATATACCTTTACAGTCACCAAAATAGTTACTTGAAAATCATTCAACAGAAAATCTTTTTGCTTGTCTAGAAGCTTCAATAACACAGTTGAAAGAATATTATCTAATAGAAAAATAAAAAGAGAATATCCTATTTAGAAAACTAGCTGTGTTATTTACTTTGAGGTTGGATCAGTAAATTTAGTATTTCTGAGTTAACAAGTGCATGTATGAAAGGCATATGAGTTGTGTAGCACACTTGTAATAACAAGGTAGACAAACATTTTAATCTAAGTTTCAAAGAAATACTCCTTGGAAACATACGCAGGAATTTTTACTTAAATAACTTGAAATAAAAAAGGAAAAGGTCACTATGCAATTATGTATTTATAACAACTTTTACAGAACTAAAAAAATGCCACATATGTTTTTGAAAGCAGTCTTGGAAAGATGCCACATTCAAAATAAAATTTTAAACATACGAATATATATTCACATTTCAGCTAAAAATGTACTTACTTATGATTAAAAGATACTTTACTCAACCTACTCAAAGCAATTTTATCATCCCTTACACCATATGCTAGTTTCTTTATTTACATAGTCAGTATACCAGGTTACTCATTTAGGCTTTGATTCCCTCCCTTCTCTCCCCTCTATATCTAGATTGCTACTAAAACTAAACACTCCCACATCCTTAATTGTTCATAAAGTCATTTCTGCCTTTCTTTTCCGCTTGTCCCTTTTCTTGTTCAGGATCGCTTTACCTTTTACATTTGTTTTGCATAAAATATTAATTTCTGTTTCAAATAGTCTGTTCTACATTTCTCTTACATTCTTTGCACGAATGCCAAAATGATCATCTGAAAGCACATTTTATCCCTTACAAATGCCCTTCAGAGAATCCCTTACTGTATGGCACAGCCAGTAGCCAGCTATACATGGATGTCTTCCAAATTGGTATCTCCATCCCCAATATGTTTCCTTAATTCCTGAATCATGTATCTACCCGGCAACTCCACTTTGATCTCTCATACACAACCCTAATTTAACATGACCCTTTACCCACAAATCTGTTCCTCTTCCGGCCTACATTCTCTCATAAATAAAAACTCCATCCTTTCATTCACTGACTTCTATTCTCACTTTATCACAACCTAACCACACACACACATGCTGTCAGATTAACCTTCGAAATATATCAATTTATACTTTTGAGATAAGTATCCAGCTCCTACTATGTAGTAGGTAATGTTTTAAGTATATGGGATAGAGAGTCAAAAATTCCCATGTTCCTGGAGCATATATTAGACTCTGAGTAAAAGTCTGTAGAAAAGGCAGTGTAAACACAACTTTTTATGTACCTACCCCTCAAACTAATGGCACAGGTTCTTTAGTTTATTATGTGTCAACCCCATTCCTGTCTTGGGCACCCAGCCCTCAGATTCTATCACTTTGATATGACAACCTAGAGACTAGTGATTGCCACTTCTGAAGTTGAGATTTCATATACATTGGATATCTGGATCGTGCTCATGAGTCCAGGAAAGAAAAACATGATGGAGGGTAGTAGGGAGGACGATATTAGGCTAAGCCATTGGGAGGGAGTCAATGGTGAGATTTAAAATCATGTTTGTGGAACAAAAACACAGGTGAAACCATGTAACTACTAACACACTGAAAGGTTAGGAAAAGCTTTAAACATAAAGACAACACAGAATCGGGATGAAAGTGTGGTGCAAGAGAAAGGGATAATTCTTGTGTTTTTGTCTGTGTTAGTATGGATTTGAGTTAATCCTTTATTCAAACAATATTAATTGGGCCCCTTTTATATGCCGAAAACTTGCCCAGGTACTTGGTCTCTTATAATGAACAAGAAAAATGTCACAATGACATTTTGTCAAATAAGATAACAAAAACAAGAAATCAAGAGGGGCAAATATTTTTTTTAATATTTTTTAAAAGTTTATTTATTTATTTCTGAGAGCAACAGAGACAGCGTGAGTGGGGGGAGGGGGTATAGAGGAGGCAGAGAGAATCCTAAGCAGGCTCCTGGCTCTGAGCTATTAGCGGAGAGCCCAATGTGAGACTTGAACTCACGAAACTGAGATCATGACCTGAGTGGAAGTAGGATGCTTAAATGACTTAGCCACTGACTGAGGTGCCCCCCTTTTTTTGTTTTTGAAGATACCTGTCTGTCACATCATTGTCTCTGTTTGGAAAGGAATAAGGAAAACAGTATCCTATGAGAAATTACAACCACAAACATGCCATTAAAAGGTTGGACTGGAATTCCTATACCTGTATGTTCTAAAACAACAGTCGGCAAAGTTGTTCTGTAAAAAGCTAGAAAGTAAGTATTTTAGACTTTTAGACCATATGATCTCGGTTGGAGTCACTCAATTTTGCCATTGTAGTAGGAAAATCAGTCAAGGACAAAAAGTAACCATGGCTATGTTCTAATAAAACTTTATTCATAAAAGCAGGCAGCAAGCTATAATTTACTGACCCCTAACCAAAAGGACACCTTAAATGAAAAATTAGCTTTAAGTGATTCCACGCTGGTAACAATCCAGAGACCTGGCAGAAGAAAACACAAATTGCTTCTGGAGAAAATGCTTCAAACCCAGGCTTCAAAGAATTCCCATAAATAATGCTCCAAGGAACGAGTTCAAAAGGAAAGGAATAACTATAAGCAAAATGTCAATAAAACTAGCACATTACAGTTAAGCTGTGCAAAGATACAGATAGTGAAAGGACAATGTAAGAATGTTTATTTAAGGGTAACAGCATGTAGTAAAAGTATGCTGAAAGAAAAAGAGGTTATAAAAGTGACCGCGCAGAATGAAAAGAAACCAATAAAATAATCACAATAAAAGATATGCTTAAAATGGGAAATTCAGTGAGAATGTTAAACAGATGATTAGATATAGCAGAAGAGAGGATTAATGAACTGAGAGATACTGATCTTTGGAAAACATTCACATTCATATTGTGACAGGAAACATGGAACACAAAGGAGAGAATAAGTTCTAACATATCTAATCAGGGGTCTGAGAATGAGGGAAGGAAGTATCAGAAGAAATAACGACAAAGAATTTTTCAGGTTTCATAAAAGATGCCAGTTCTTAGGTTGAGGAAATCAGGCAAATCCTTAAAAATACAATTAAAAAAAAATCACATTGAGAAGCACACCACCAAAAACAAAGGAATCTACTGGGGCACCTGGGTGGCTCAGTTGGTTAAGCATCCGACTTCAGCTCAGGTCATGATCTCACGGTTTTTGAGTTTGAGCCCTGCATCAGGCTCTGTGCCGACAGCGTGGAGCGTGGAGCCTCCTTCGGATTCTGTGTCTCCTGCTCTCTCTGCTCCTTTCTTTCTCTCTCTCTCTCTCTCTCTCTCTCTCTCTCTCTCTCTCTCTCTCTCTCAAAAATAAACATTAAAAAAAAAGAAACTCTTTAAGAACAAACGAACCTATTAAATTTTCTCAAAGTTCTAAGATAAAATATTTGTCAACCTATAATTGTATACTATGAAAAGCATTATTTCATGATGATGGCGAACCAAACAAATTTTCAGGTACCCAGAAATTGAAACAATTCATCAACTACATATTCTCACTAATAGAACTTATAAAGAATGGTCCTTACCAAGAAGTTATTAAATCCAAACATCTGAGAAACAGTACACATATATTGGTGGGCTTAAGCCACTATTGACTAAAGAATTACTAAAAACATCTGATATATAGAAATTAAAAAATGCAAAGACTAAATGTGATAGATAGCATCATAAAAATTAGGAAGGATTGATTAGATTTAAAGGATTCTAAGGTATTTGCACTTTGGAGAAGGAAGAAAAGGATAATTATTAATTTTACAATTTGTTAACTTAGTATTTCTGATAAAGTATTATAACCACTAAATAGTTGTAAAGTATAAAACTTTCACATTAGAAGGTCCAAAGTATGAGGCTGGGGAAATTAGAGGATTATAGGCAAAGGTAAGTACATGTGAACAGAGGCAGGGATAAAAATAAGGTTTGGAAAATAAAAACATTCAGTGATGTTTACTGAATGATCACTTAAAAAATATTAACATAGCTGAATATGAAGTGCAAACAAAGAAAGAAAAGAGATGATAAATTCTGCATTTCATATCCAAAGAACAGTGAGACAAACTTGAATTGCTATTCATCATTCTGTGGATCGCTAACTCAAAGTATCAGTCAACTAAATGTAAACGTTGTGAAATACAATCTTCTTGTTCACTGAGCTTCCAGGAACAATTGCAGAACACCAGCCTCACAGGAGGCCAATTACAGCAATGTAGCCTCTAGGCTCACATAATCACGACATCTGTAAAAGTCCCCTTCATGGCTGGTTTACAGTAGATTTTATTACAGCCTTCATGTTGTACCAGAGGCTTTAGCACATACTGTGCTAATAATAACAGCAAACAACCAATTAAAAACCAGATGATAAAAAATTATTACTTTTAACTGGTAATAATTTATGAGACTTAAATTTGTTCTAACAATACTAATCATTTTTTAGATGTACTTAAAAGCTAATTATCTACTAACTTTACATATTTTGGAACACAAAAAGTACACTAGTGTTCTCGTTTACGTTTCTAATGCGAACTTGTCATACTCGTAAGATGATCGTAAGCTATCAACATGTCTAACACAAACTTATAAATATGTCAAATGAAAATTCTTTGGGCAGAACCGGAAGGCTTAATTGCTGTTCCTAAATTCTGAGGAAAATTTAATCGCATCACACAGGGTTTAAAACCTTTATATTCAATTTTTTAAAAAGTAAACACATTTCTAAATACAAAAGTTGCCCTGAGTTTTCATTAATGAAGCATATTTCATTAGTGGTTAAACAAGATATAAAAATCAATACTTTTTTATGGGTACGAGAAATGTAAAATCTGTGCGTTTAAAGTTGAATAAGATAAAACGCATTTGAGCATTACAATTCTGGTCAATACATAATATCTTTGCAGATCTTTGAATCACTTCTATAGAAACACATTTTCTTAGAACTTACTTCACAAAGATGTTTATAGCATGGATTTTTTTTTATAAGGGTCATTTATTTTAAGGATTTTTATACCATGTTTAAAAAACACAAAATACAAAAAAGGATTAATCTCCTTACATATACAAAGCACGTTTTTGAAAAGCCTGTATTCACATGTTATGGGAAGTAACACCTTGCAAAAGAGTCTCAAACTGACAACTTCTCAGAGCTTATCTTGCCACAAACACCCTTCAAACCACTCTCCATATTAATATCACAATCATCTAAGTAGTATCATCCCCTTGCTCTTTATTGTGTCCTATTACCCACCAAAAAACAACAGCAACAACAAAACCCGGTGAATAAAAAAAAAATCACTATAGACATATAAGACCATTCTGTATAATTTTAATATCTTCATTTTAACTGTTACCTCAAAAGTAACTACAGTTGACCCTTGAATGACACAGGTTTGAACTGCACATGTCCACTAACATGCAGATTGCTTTCAGTTATGCCAGTACTATTCTGGAAATGCATTTTCTCTTCCTTATGATTTTCTTAATAACATTTTCTTTTCTCTCACTTATTTTTTTAAAGTTTACTTATGTACTTTGAGAGAGAGAGAGAGAGAGAAAGAGAGAGAGGGAGGGAGGGAGAGGGGGAGGGAGGGAGGGAGGGGGGGAGAGAGAGGGAGGGAGGGGGGAGAGAGGGAGGGAGGGAGGGAGAGAGAGAGAGAGAGAGAGGGAGGGAGGGAGGGAGGGAGGGAGGGAGGGAGGGAGGGAGGGAGGAAGGGAGAGGGAGAGTCCCAAGAACAGTCCACACTATCAGTGTAGATCCTGATGCAGGGCCCCATCTCATGAACCATGAGATCATGACTTAAGCCAAAATCAACATTTGGACCCTTAACCAATTGAGCTACCCAGGCATCCCTCTTGCTTAATTTATATATAGTACATACTATATACTATAGTATATAGTATATAATATGAAGTATATATATACACTACATAATACATGTAACACTAAAATCTGTGCTCATTGACTACATTATCACTAAGGTTTCTGGTCAACAGTAAGTTAAGTACTGGGAGAGTCAAAGGATGTATGCTGATTTTTTGATGGGGTGGTCAACATCCTTAACCCTGATGTTGTTCAAAGGTCAACTGTATATTCCTACCCTGCTGACAACCAAGTCATTCTACAGCCAGATAAATGCACGTGCTGCTTTCTCTACCTCAGATGCTTTTTCCTACCTCCATCCTCTTCTATCTGACCAACTATATTCAACTTTCAGGTCTCAGCTAAAATGTCACTCCTTGGGGTAATTAGTGGATGCCCTTATGTACAACTATACACTGAGCAAGACGCTTCCTCCTTGTGCTCATAGGAATTAAAAATATTTTACAATGCATCGTTATTTGTGTATGTGTACATATGTATATACACATACACACAGATACATATGTATTTTTACATATAGATACACATATGTACATGACTATCTAATACAAATAAAACGTAACATATAGTGGGTGAAAACAGTCTACTCAAAAAATTAAGTAGATGGATAAATAAGTCTTGTTAGCTCTTCTAATTTAGCTTAACAATAAAAATCAGTTTTTATCACCTTGACTCATCCTTAGAACACAATTTATCTTAATGATTATGGCACTATTTATGGCTGGTCATTAAAAATTATTCCTGCCTTTCCAGGAAAAAGATATTTCAATAATTGCTTTCGCTTCTATCAAAGCTTATTTCTCAAAGCTACTGCTTATTTTAGCAGGATTTAAGGATAATATGTTTAAAAAACATGAGTTGAAGTATAACATAAAATTTACTTTGTGGAATTTTTACAATAAGACTAAAATTAGGATGAAGTAGGGATAAATAAGATTTTACAAAACTCTCAAAACAACTTAATTGTATGATCAGTTATTCATTACATTAAGTTTTTCCTCCATTCTCTCTTTTTTCTTTCTTCCTTGCAACTGAAAATCAGAAAACTGCAGATCTTTGTGTCAAACACATAATTACTAATTTATTGTTATAAGAGATTTAATTTAGTACAATATGATTTTTCAATCCTACCTTAAATAACAGAAATCGAATGATTTACACTAAGCAAAAAAGTTATGGACTGACAGGGTCAATATTTGACACCATGGTTATTTTGTTATTAAGTATCATTTGAAGTTAAATGATATTTACAAATAATTCATGCTCAAAAATGGATAAACAAGAAAATAAGGGAAAATGAATTAAATTATAATGATCTTAAGTAGTTTCTCATGAAAACACCAAAGAGAATCACATCAATATCTTGAATAGTATTAAAATCTAAATCTTGATTTCATCATAATGTTGAACAATTATGGGTGAACCAATAGAGTAAACTAACAGATCATAGTACTTAGAGGAGAATTCAAGAACTCAATTTATTCAACTCGAGCCATCTGGCAAATACATTAAAAATCTTAGGTGATTCAGAAGCAGCTAAATTTCAGAAAACTTGTTTCTCTAGTTACATAATTCACAAAATATAAAGTTAAAAATATGTAAAGTGGAAAAAGGATTTCAAAAGGCTAGGATGTCACACTCTAATGTAGGAAGAAATGGCTTAATGTATTTAGCTGTACAGACACTCTAAACGTTAACAGTGAGAGATGGTAGACGTTGTATAAACACACTGTACAGAAATATGTGGGATAATATGTAAGGCATTTAATCCAAAGCAGATAATAGGAAAAATCCACCAAAAACAAAAACTCAGTTTTGTGAGAAACATGTTTGAAAATGGGTAAATAAGGCGTAGAAGAAAATAGATCCATTAACAGAAAATAGTTCATGGACTTAATCCCTGGAAGTTCAATATAAAGGACAAAGATAAACCTTATTTCATCATTTCGCAGCCCACAGACACAGGAACTTTTGATGTCCATATCTAAATCTGGTTTCTTACCTTAGGATACTTTGTTTTTGAATTATGAATGTCCTTTAAAAGTATAAAGACCGAGAAAAAACTTGCCCCACTTTGGCATGTGTCAGTGAGACAAACCAGTCAATGGCAGTAAGAACAGAACTTCTTGTCAGTCCTAGAAGTCATCATCTGCCTATTAAGAATGGTAAATCATGCAAAGGTTAATGATAGTTAAAATACACATGGTCTGCTCCATCATTTCGAGGGAAAGAATTTCAGCTATTGCCACCCTAAATTTTGCTTTTGAACTACATCTTCTTCATTTATTTTAGTCATACATTTTGTCACTAAGTGAGGATACTACACGTTTCATTTACTTTGACTTTCCTAAAGAAAGATGGGTACCCTTGAGCAGATTCATACAAGGATATAGCAACAGTCTACCATCTTATCTGTGCTGTTGCTTCTGGTCTGCATGTATATTGAACATGTGTGGCACTATAAGGAAATAAATCCAATTTTGCTTAGAAAAAGGCCAGAACCTGAGCAGCTTAAGTGAAAAATAATTATCATCTGAGCCTGAGTTCCCATCTCAAAGAATAAACAAAGACTATTTTTATCCCAGATGGAAACCGAAACAGTTTGGCTTTGTAATAGCCGAGCAAAACATATTCTAACCACTGGGTGTGCACAGTGTCTATGCAGTGATACTGCACTCTGAGTTAAAAGTGAAAAAATGCAACTACTTATGTGTGGAAGGACAATGAATTTTAAAACAAGGTTTATGAAGCCCCATGCCCCTTGACCTTCTCTTATTACTACTGCCCGGTGAACCTTTTCAAGATGAATGGTGTATATCTTTATCTATGACACTCCATTTAGCAATCACAATATTTTCTATAAGTTAGATAAATTGTCCAGTCACTTAACAGGAAGAAAGGTCAACATCAATTGCAGCAAAGGTCACTCAATCCAGTTGTGTTCTATATTAAATTGTCATCAGATCTGAACAGTGATTTCATCAATAACACATCTAACTAGAATGTTCCAAAATTTAGAAATCAACTGCCTGCCCTGTGGGAAAAAAATGAAGTAGGTAAATAAGACACAACTTTCCAAAGGAAACTCACAGGGTAATGAACTCAGGAATATAGTCTCCCCAGAGTCCCATTTATCATTTAAACCAAATATGAATTTTAGAAATACTACTGTTGGTTCAACATCTGTCCTTATAGAGATTAAACAAATGAGTGTCATGTGCACTTTGAAATGTAAGGTCAACATTCTCCGCCAAACTATCCAAGCAATGAATCTAGGAAAGAAGCAAGGTATATTATGATATTATGCCCTGAATCTAATAATGAGGAGCCTATCACACAGATCCAGAATGAGAGGAGATCTACAGGACAACTGACCTGAATTCTTGTAGAGATTAAAAGCCATGAAGAATAGAGAAAGGTAGAAGAACTCAACGGAGGGAAAATAAAAAGACAGCTCAGCCTATGCAGCGCCTGGCCCTTGGTTTATTCAGGAGGAATGAACAACAACATAGATAGAAGAACATTTTAAGGAAAATTGGGGAAATGTGAAAATGTGAGAAATTTGAAACTGTTATTTATTGTCTTAGATGTGGTAATGGTGATGTGGCTTTGTAGGAAGAGGTCTTTGTTTCTGGGAAGTGGAAACTAAAATGCTTAGGGGGAAGTGTCATGATGTCTGTAGACAACTTGTGAGAATTTGACCAAGTGGAACTGTGCATGCATGTGTGCGTGTATGTGTAGACCAAGCAACTGTGGGAAGAAATAGAGTTCATGAGTGAGGGGAAAGGTGTACATATTATTTCAACTTCTCTGGGTGGGGCCAGGGGTTACATGATTTAATTTTAAAAAATCAAAAGCATTCCTATGATCAAAAACATATGATGGTACACCGTTTTATTTGGAACTAGGCCATTCTTTACAGTGGGCTGCAAGACCCAAAATGATGTGGTCCCTAATTTCTCTGATCATTGTACCCACAACTGCCCCCGCTTCGTTAATTCACTCCAGCAACATCGCATTTCTATTGTCTCTCAAACATAGCAGGCATGACTTTGCACAGCCAGTAACCTCAGCCTGTCCTAATTCCTTAAAGACATCTCAATGGAACATAATCTACCTATCTTATTTAAAATTGTAACTCAGATGCACACACAGTAACCTCTTGTACATTTTTTATATCATTTCTCAAATTTTTATAAATTTGATTACACAATATTTTCACTTTTATTATATGTATTACCCCAAAGTAAATTCCAAAAGGGATGGTTCTTTGGGATTTTTATTCACTGAAAAACCTCAAAGAGTCCGTGGCACATAACAGATTCTTAAATAATTCTTGTTGAAAGCTTAATGAATGAAGAATGACTTTTGATGGTTTTCCTTGAAGTCAGAAAATGAAAGATCTGAGCGCAATTATGTGGTGGAACTCAATGAGTTGGGGAAGATAAAAGCCCAAAGAGAAAACTGCTCAGCATAGGGAGAATCTGGGAAGAGATCCAAGTAATAAGGAGTTGGAATGAGAGACGACCTCAAGATATCCTATAGGTATCTGGTCACTTTTACAATAGGAATGAGGAGTTGAAAAGGGAGTGAAGTAAATATATTAAATATCCTCTAAATATTCTGTAATGTGAGAAAGCTCATTTATAATCAGAAAGTTTAGCATAACCATAAGCCAGTGAGATGAACATGAAATAGTTCATATGTAATGAGCAAGAGATATTCAATCAGAACTTAAATAAAAAGACTACTCTTGTCTAACTACTTAGCATCCTAATCCAACGATAACACTTACGTTAATGTCGATATTATGTGTCACCTGTCTTCAAAGCTTATCTGCAAAAGAGCCTGGGCCCCTATCAGTGTTACGTGTCCTACAATATATCAAGGGATTTGGCAAATGACACCATATTCTTGCCATGAGGCAAACCTAATAAGTTCTCTATATTATTAAAAAGTGCTAGCATCACCTGTGCAATTACAAGCCACCTTGACACAATGGGAAATATAAAATCAATGACATGCAATGTACACTTTTGGCAATGTGAAATCACTCAAACTGAGATGGGAGAGAGACGGTTAGGAATCCTGAGGTTGAAGGCATGACACTCAAAGCCTCTTTTCAGAATATGCATTACACTATCACTTTTCTCTTCCTAGGTCCTAGTGGTACTTACCTAGATTAGTGATGGCTATAACCAAAGGTGATTTACTGTATGTATATATATATATATATATATATATATATATATATATATATATATATATATATATGTCTTATACATCTTTAAAATTAAGGTTATGACCAAAAGTGATTTTATATATATATATATATATATATATATATGTGTGTGTGTGTGTATATATATATACACACACATATATATATACACATATATATATACACATATATATATATGACTTTAAAATTGTAGATGACTATATACATCTTTAAAATTAAGGACAACTTATTGTGCATTAATTCATAATATAGAAAACTTTGCTTTTGAAGCTTTATCTAAGAACATAATATTTAAATGAAAATATATATTTCCAATTATAATCACTTGGCTTACAAATTTTCTAGAACACAATCATTTATGTTTTCAAACACATGGCCTATCATAATACATTTAAGTGGTTTTAAAATAATCACTTATACAGCAGCCTATTCTGGAGAACTCATTTCAAATATATTTGTAACCAAACAATAGTTAATTATTAAATAATCAATTATGGTGGTCCCTTGGTTGGAACTTAAGAAAGCAAGTCCATAAGGTTATCACTGGGCTGCCATTTAACATTAGCTTGTGATAATAAATGAGTGTAACCAGACATTTATCTTTTTTGTTCAGGATCCTATCTCCTAAGAAATGGTCCTTAGGGAAACTCACTTGTCCAAGCAAAATCCTATTGAATATAATTAGCCAGAACCCTTCTGGTATTTACATCTAGGCATTTACTACTCCTATGTAATCTTATCTCAACGGATTTCTCAATTTTGGGAAATAGACCTTGAGTCCCTACTACTTACAAAGTACTACCTGCAGCTTTCCTATTTGTATCAAATATTTCTATTTATTTATTTATACCCAATAATTATTTGCACATTTAGTTTTACTTGTTAGCAGCTTCATTCTAAATGAGAAATTTCAGTGATTCTTCATCTTAACTTTAAAACTATCTTCACGACTACTTACAATATATGGCCATTATTAATGTTAAACATCTTAAAAATAATGTAAATAAACAACCTTTTAAAAACTGAATATCTCATTTGTATTATTCTAATCTTAAATTGTACTTTCTTGCCACTATTGCACTTCATGCTAATCTGAAATATTACACAAGATGTCAAAAGATCTGTTGGAAGTTGACTAAATAGTGGTGAGCTAAACATTCATGCCACTAATCCACATGTGCTCTTTCTTTTACATTCTGAATTAACAATTCTGTGTTATTTGTGTGTATTTTAAAAATTAAGAATTTAACAATACTTGAAGAAAGAATAGCATCAAATTGTTATCATAAATATTTTTATAAAATTATTTTATTTTCAATCACTTATTTGAATCCTACTTTATCATGCTCAAAGACTTATTTAATCAATAAAAGGATCAAGGTTAGATCAAAGTTAATTTTAAGTAATTAGTGTTTAAATAATTAAAGTTGTACTCGGAAGCAGAACTAAATGTTTGTTTTGCTAGTGGAAATACTAACATTCCAAGAACTATATTTTAACTGCAAATGCAATAATCTGGTTTAATCTTAGGTTTGCTTAATATCTGATCTTAATGAAATCATTCTATACATAAAATTATGGAATACATATTCTGCTTTTCTAAAGTCAAGAGTGTGCTTTAAAGAGACAGGCTAATCTTGATGCTTAGCCACACCTTACCACTGTTCTCCAGGAAAGGGACTAATATTATCAGTTAGAAATTGACAAATGATAGTTTCAATCTGACATTTGAACTTCATCATTACTCCGATCTTTCTTCTATATTCTACTCTGAGGACTACATACAACATTAAAAATGAATTTCAGGGGCGCCTGGGTGGCTCAGTCAGTTAAGCATCTGACCTCGGCTCAGGTCACGATCTCACGGTTCATGAGTTCGAGCCCCATGTCGGACTCTGTGCGGACAGTTCAGAGCCTGGAGCCTGCTTCAGATTCTGTGTCTCGCTCTCTCTCTGCCCCTCTCCTGCTCACACTCTGTCTCTCTCTGTAACAAATAAACATTAATTTTTTTAAAAAAATGAATTTTAAATAGTATTATCACAGATAATTCTAGATTGTTTGATTTAAATATTGTGTTTCAAGAAGCTTCTGATATTTTGAGAAAAATGTGCATGACAGCACTTCCTTTTTAAAAAATAGTGAATATGTACACTTGGCAAAAAAATAACGCTAGAGCAAGGTCAATATTTATAGGTTAATACTCTTTATCACCAAATCTAGGGAATATAATGAAATATGTCAAGAGCTCTTGGCTAGATAAAATTATTTATGGTATAGTAAAAGACATCAACTTTGTAGTATTTTTTTTAATCAACGAAAATAATTTTATGTGGAAGGAAGAAATCCATTTATATCTATAAGTATGCCTAATAAGTACAGGACCATTTAAAATTTTTGCATTTTTCTTTTTGGGATATAAAAGCTAAAAAAGAGGAAACAATTTCTTCAAATACATATTCCATAATACCTTTCAAATTTTTCTCCTACAGGTTAATTTGTCAAGCCTGGAAAAAATACCTACATTAACATGACCATTAAAAGATTATTCGTCACAGTTAATACTATGAAACATCTTTATGATTTATTAAAACCTCATAAATATATTTATAATTATTTCTCTTTAATCATAAAAATCAACAGTGGCATTTTTAACTTGGTAAAACTTGGATATTAATTGCATTCTAGGCATTTCTAATAATAAAGATGAATAACAATCAAAGAACTTTAACGTAAAGCTCTTTAGAAAAAAAATATTAAAAAGACAGGATATGAAGCCATTGAAGATGTTATAACACGGAAAAATCTGATGTGAAAAAATTAGTGCACACATATAATCCAATATATAAATAGAAAATAAATAAAACCAATGCAAAATAGTTTATTTAAGACATTGATAAATGATGTGGTAGTCATAAAATTTCCATCTATATTGAATTGATACTATAAAGACAGCAGCTATTCTCAGATCATTCTATGCAATCCAATCAAAATTCCAGGGATATTTTTTCCTGAATCTTGAAAGAAACCAAAGTTCACCTTGAACAATAAAAGTCTGACAACACCCAAGACAATTTGGAAGAAGTATAGCAACGAGGCTACATCCTTTTCAATACATTTTTTTTAATTTAAATTCAAGTTAGTTAACATACAGTGTAGTCTTGGTTTCAGAAGTAGAACCCAGTGATTCATTTCTTCCACGTGACACCCAGTGCTCATCCCAAGAAGTGCCCTCCATAACGCCCATCACCTATTTAAGCCATCTGCCAACCTACCTCCCGTCCAGCAACCCTGAGTTTGCTCTCTGTATGTAAGAGTCGCTTACGGTCTGCCTTCTCTGTGTTTTTATCTTTTTTCCTTTCCTTCTCCTGTGTTCATCTGTTACATTTCTTAAATTCGAAATATGAGTGAAATCATAGGATATTTGTCTTTCTCTGATCAACTTATTTCACTTGGCATAATACACTCTAGTTCCATCCATGTTGTTTTTAAATCACAATTAATACTGATACTCATGGAGAAATCAACAATAATATTAGCAAAATAAATAAAGCATCTAAAAGAATGAAAGGATAACTATTTTTGAGATATCCAAAGACATTCCCGTAGAGTCCATGTTAACACAAAATAAATTTCACATAAATTTAACAGTTAAATGTAAATCAATATTAAACAATAAAAGCATTAGGAGAAATATTTAACAATCATTACAGACAGTGGGAAATGTCCTTCTAACCATAAAAACAATGAACCACTACACAAGGAGGAAAAGTCAAACATAGTTGAATGCAGAAGACTGAATTTCTACATGATAAGATTAGTGAAAAAATGAAAATGTACTTTAAGAAGAAAAACTGTATATAAGATGGCTCTCAAAAAGCCTATTATTAACAGAAAAAAATAAACAACACAGAAAAATGAACAAACGGCATGAAGAGACCATTCATAAGACAGAAGGAAATTGCCAGAAATTATAAATAATCCATTTTTACCCAATAATAATCTGAAAATTAAAAGAATACAGTTTCAACAATTAAATTTCCCAGACGTAAGTAATCATCATCATCATCATCATCATCAGTATTGGCAACTGTTTGGTGCAAAAGGCACTTACATACTGCCAGCGAGAGTATATACTAGAATATAATTAGTACAACTATTTGCTAAGAATCACACAATAGCCTTGTTTTTATGCCAGCAAATATCTATCTAGAAATGCAACCTGAGAAAAAATAAGTAAAAGATTGTTTACTGCACTATTACTTGTAATAAAAAATGAAATCAACACATCTATTAGGATAGGTACTTAAAAAAAAACAAAACAGAAAATAACAAGTGTTGGCAAGGAGGTGGAAAAACTGGAACCCTTGGGTACTGCTGATAAGAAAGTCAAATGATAGGGAAAAAAAGAAAGTAAACTGATACAGTCATTGTGGAAAACAGTATAGTCTGTCCTCAAAACTATTAAAAACAGAATTACCAGATGGCCAGCAATTTCACCTCTGCATATATACTCTAAAGAATTGAAAGCAGAGTCTTGAGGGGACACCTGCATGCTCATATTCATGGAACCATTATTCACAGTAGCCAAAAGGTGGAAGCAACCTAAGGGTCTGTTAATGGATGAGCAGATAAGTAAAATGTGGTATATACACAAAATGGAGTGTTTTTTAACCTTCAAGAAAAGGCAATTTTGACACATGCTACAACATGGATGATTCTTGAAGACATTATACTAAGTAGGAAAAGGCAGCCATGAAAGGACAATTACTGTATGATTCCACTTCTAGTAGGTATCCAAAGTAGTCGAATGGAGAAAGTAGAATGATGGCTGTCAGGGCCTGGGGAGAGGAGGGTTCCTATTAAATGGGGAAAGAGTTTCATTTATGCACAATGAAGAAAGTTCTGGAGATGGAGGATGATATGTGCTGCACAAACATGTGAACATACTGCCCCAGAAATGTGCACTTAGAAATGGTGAAAATGGTAAATTTTACATTACGTATTTTACCATAGTTTGAAAAAACAAGAATCAAACTCAATGTCCCACAGATTAAAAAACCTATGAACATTCAGATAGTTAACATATTTTCTAAATTTTCCCCCAGAATGCTCTCATTAGTGTGATTATAAAGGTACATCTGGTAATAAAATAAATGATATCAGATCACTTTTAAGCGGTACGGTGTTCATGGAAGAGGCTTCCTGGGTAGACCTCTCCTGAAAGTGAAGCAGATGTTTCCTAAGACATGGCCGGCCCAGGGGGGTTGTCACTTCAATGAAGTAAACTGAAAATAAATCTCTAGATAGCTTCTACTGGGGGGAAAAATGCCTCTTTCCAGACCACTAAAGATCTGAAACATGAAAGTTAGGGCATATGTTTCATTTTCTCCTCCAGGGCAGCTAACAAATTTGTAGAAGAAACTGCTGTAACCTCACATATGAAATTTTGCCCCAGAGACTGAATCTGCATATGAAAAAATCAGTCTCAATAATGGAACACATGCTGTAATACAATGCCTGGGAGGAAAATGTTGAAGGCTTTATAATTTTTTGGATTCCCTAGAGACAAAAAGAAAATTAAGAAAAACCCTTTCTTTATTATCTGGTCACTATTCACAACCTCATTTGGTAATAGAGAGGGTGGGTCCATTATAATCAGATCTCGTTGTCTGTTTTATGACTTTATATAGAAAATACTTTAAATTTATATTATGGTGGATGAAGCACTGTATCATGTTTGTCTCTTTTGGATTCTTCTGTATTAATATTTGCTATGGGATTTTGTCAATCCATTCTTCATACCGCATTTATAATTTCTTTTTAATCATCAGCTTCTGAAAATGTAGACATTGTATTTGCTGGATAAACTGCAGAAACATTATAGAAGTGTTCTAAAAGAGCCAGACACAACTGAAAATTAATAAAATGTTTTCATGTCCTCATATCGAACAGTATTCCACAGCTACTTAAAATTGTGAAGTGCCAATCATCACTGGCTCTCTCTCATCAGGCCCAGTTTAAATTTAAGGCATTGTAACCATCATGGCAACCACTATTAGCTTTTGAAACATTGCTATAGATTTTTCAGTAGATTTAACATCAAAAACTTTAACCATTGTACATTTGTTCATTTAAGCATTCATTCTGTGTATATTCTCGGCAGTTACAAGAGCATTAAAATTTTTTATCATTTTCGAGAAAAGAATGGAAAGTGATGCTTATTTTGAATGACAGCAAATCACCAGAGATGATAATGTACAAAGGAGAAATGTAAAAAGTAATATAAATGATGCAGCTCAATTTTTGAAAAGCCCATTTCCTTTATAAGATGCAACTTTACAGTTGTCTCTACCAAGAGAAGGGGACATTCAGTGTCATTTAATGACATTTTTAAGAGGTTCACTGCACTCTTTTTCACAAGAAGACCAAAATTTAATAAAGATAATGCTCACATGTCCAACAACACAGAAATGATTTAGAGCCAAAAGACCCAACAAACAGACAGGAAAGACCACCACCATTCTGCCATAATGCTGTAACAAAAGCTATGTTTCAAATATAAATTCTCTTTCTCTTCCTCTCTCTGTTCTCTCTCTCTCTCTCTCTCTCTCTCTCTCCTTCTTTCAACACACACACACACACACACACACACACACACACACACACACACACACTTTAACTTGCAGTTTGAGCCAACTGTGACCAGCACGTATGGAGTATTTTATTATGATTTCAAGTCTACCCATTTTTGGCAAAACATCCCCCATCATAATGGCTCAAAGGAGGTAACAGAGAAGATGATTCCTCCATTTTACCTATTTGTGTGTCTTCTACATTTCCAATGTTCATCTATGGTAAGCAGTCGAATTATAGAATTCCCTACCACTTAAATCCCATGGAAGTAAGGAACACATTGGTGAAGTCAATGCGTTGAAGTCAAACACATTTTAACAACTGACGCAAACGTAAAGCCACTCCTCACTCCTCACCAGATGATGCTCTAGTTTTGACCAAGATGCAACACTTATTTAATGGGTAACTATGGCTTCACATCTATTTTGAACGAATCAGACTCAGCTGAACAGTATCAACAAAAATAAAGCTCAACATACTGGATGTCTACTTTCTGAGGGGATGAAACCAAATGGAAACTGAGAAAGTCAGATGGAAAAGCAGTGAAAGAAGGTTCCTAGAAGATTCGCCGGCTTAGAATACAGTTATCTTTAAAAACTAATACAATACTTCTCAAATTGTGAAGAATGACATTTATATCCAGAGATCACAATCCTATACCTTGCATATATGTTTTTAGAAACTATTTTCAACCGAAAAGAAATTTTCACATTGAAATCATAGGCTCCCTGAGAAATATGCCAATGATTCTATAAACTCTATAGACAAAATATATGATATTCTTATTAATTTTTAAACATCATGCAGACTCTGCATTAATAATTTATAATGCACTTTCACATACTTTATCTCCTTTTGTTCTCACACCAATCCTATGAGCAGAATATTAATATTCACATATAACAAATATAAACCTAATTGGTATAATTAACTTTTTGACCTTGATGTACTGTAGAGATTTTCCAGGTTAAGTGTCTAATGGGTGTTAAAAGTAAGGATAAGTGAAGTTAAATGATTTGCCAAAGATCAATATGCTATTTAGTACCAGAGACAGTTTGACACCTGATGTGATGTCTTTTCACTATACCACGTTACAATTGCAAAAGAGCATTCACACACCCAGTTCTATAATGTATTACCAACAAATAGTGCATCCATCTTTCAGAAATGTCCTTGTCTGCTCAGTGTTAATATCCAACACCTCAACTTTATCCACCTTAACAATTCCTATTAGCGCTTAATTCCCAAATGAGATCTCTAATTAGGTACCTTCTCCCATACAACAAATTCAAGTTTCCAGCTCCTTTATGGATATCTTTATCTAAAGTTCTTTCTCTGACATATGAAAATCATGAGGATCAAAACTAGATTCATTATCTAAAAGTAGCCTTTACCTGTGTGTTTTGATATCTTACTTAAGGTCATGTTCTTTTTTCTACAAACAGAGGCAAAAATTCTCAGAATCACCTGCTACTGATACCTCTAATTTACATCCAAAGTTTATTTATTCAACCTTACATCTCCTCAATATTTTCCCACCACTCAATGTTTATTTCTGATTCCATAGGCCTGGTCCTCACCTTCCTCTGAATGAATCATTTTATTAACTTGCTTATTGATTCCCCTACTCCTAGTCTCTTTCCTTTCAAGTCATCAATCAATGGGTTGCAGAATAAATATGAAACACAAGTAAATAATTTATGAACATACTCTATAACATACAGAAGGAAATAAAAACTTTGGCTAATTAATAAAATATTCTGTTGAATATATAAAAAGTATGGGCACCAGGGTCACAGATGCCCCAATCGTCGACAACCCCCAGATAGCCATGTCTTGCATAGTTACTCCCCACACTGAATAAGGATGACCTATGGAACCAATCAAGTATTGTGTATGTGATAGAGTATGACTTTTGTGGCTAGGTCTTAAAAAACATTCTGGTTTCTGCACCTTGCTCTCTTTTGTATCACTAGTACAGCTAAAAGCCAGCTGCCATGTTTTGATGATACTGAAGCATCCCTATGCAAAAACCCATGTGGTGAGACACTGAGGTCTCTAGCCAACAGTCAGCTCTAATGTGCTGGCTATATGAGTGAACCACTTGGGAAGTAGATTCTCTCCCCAGTCATGCCTTCAGATGCCTATATTTTTACCAAAATCTTGATTTCAACATCATGAGATCTTGTGCCAAAATCATCCAGTTAAGTTACTCCTGGAACTCCTGACCCCACAGAAACTGGGTGAAATAATAAATGTTTATTGCTTTAATCCACTAAATTTAGACAATTTTTTAATACAGCAATGTATATTTAATATAATGAGAGCTTTAAGTGAAGCGTTATTTAACAATAAAAAAATCTTGGACAGAGAATCAAAATACAGATATAATGTATGAGATAGGAAAAGCATATGTTGTATAAAACCCCCTACAAGGTCAGGGGATAAAGAAAGGGAAGGTAATTCTGCAACCTGTACTCCCATATTAAAATTCATTTTAACAACCTTTCCCGAGAGTCCTTTTTATTCCATACATGGTTCATGTGTTTGCTACAAATTTCATTTGTACCAAGACCTAGGTTGGTCCTAAATTAGAAATATATGCCATGTCACACGTTTCTCTTGCTTGTATATTTATTATCTGTTTACATACCAACAAATAAACAACAAAAGGTGAGGTAGGATTTGCTTTTACAGGGATAACAGAATTTGTCTTTTCTAGTTTGAAATCTCGTTGTTAAAGATGTCTATCTCCAAAAATGTAATGCAAAAATTGTATCTGAGTACTTTAAGTAGCTGTAAATTAAAACTAAATGTGCAAGTTCTTTTAACACTGACAGAATTTGCCAAACTCTGCCCTACACATTTGTTGCATAAGGTTTTTCTTTGTACTGTAGTACGCTTAGCAGCATCCCTGGCTCCAACTCACCAGATGCCAATAGCACCATTTTTTCCCCTGCTCCAAGTCATGGTGATAAAAAATGTTTGCAGACAGAAACATATGTTCCCTGGAGAGGGAGCCAAATCAGCCTTGGCTAAGGACTGCTATTACAGATACATGGATGTAATGTAATTTATAAGTATTTACTGGAAAAATATATTTGTCAACAGCAGCCATGTTCTTCCCTGTTCTGTAGTACATAATATCTAAGGATGACCTCTTTCATAATTTCCAACTTTTTTTAATGCATTAAATTTAATTTCTTCATTTTCTTCCAGTCAACTCCAGTTTCTCTATTCCTGCGTATCTCATCTGCTGTTAATATATCCACTGAACTCTTAATTTCAATTATTACGATTTTTTGTATCTAGGTTTATTTTCTTCTCAAATATGTTTGTTCTTCTTGCATAGTATCTTTTTTTATTCTCAGAAGTTTTCATTCCATATTTAATTTTTTAGTCATTCCTAGCATATTTTACAGACTGGGGTCAATAACTTCATACACTGAAATTCTTGGAGTTCTAGTAACACTGTCTGCAGATTCACATGTTAGTCATAGGGAGTTTTTGTTTGTGTGCACTACAGTTTAAGGTTGTGAGCAAATATTCATAGTGCAGCAATAGTGTCAATTCTGGGTTTGTGGTCATACCTCTCTTTCTGCAAGGCTACAGCTCTTTGCATGTCTCGGCTTCATGTGGAAGGTCTCAATTCCAACTGCTTCTTCCTCTCACTTTCCACAGGTTTTTCTCCCATCCTTAGTGTCTTACAAAAATTCAAATCCCTGGATTACTACTATTTTTTTTAATCACTTCAGATCATCCGGACTTCAACTGTAGAGCAACAACTCTGAATTTCAATGTCATTTTTTACCCTTCAAATTTCCTTTTCATTCTTTTGAGCTTACCCCTACTTTTAAAGTTAGACTACATTTTATTCAGCGTTTACATTTTGTCAAGAGAAGCTTCTCACAGCACAGTGTTTCACAGTGTGTGAAATACTCTCTTATTTCATCTGGTCATTCCTTTTTTTTTTTTTTTTAATATTTGTGTATTTTTGAGAGGTGGGGAGAGAGGGGCAGAGACAGAGGGACACCTCAGAGGACCCGAAGTGGGCTTCGTGCAGACAAACTCACGAACTGTGAGATCATGACCTGAGTGGAAGTCAGACGCTTAACAGACTGAGCCAGCCAGGTGCCCCTGGTCATTCCCATTTTTACCTATTCTTCTTAATCTTCACTGTTAATCTTGTTCCTCAAATAGCTCCAATCCCTTCACACGTTACACGTCCAATTGTGCCTTTATTTCTTCCATATCATGGAATCCATGACTTATTATGAAAATCATCTTCTAATAAGCACCTTGAATAATTACTCACATATTTTATGCCATATGTTTTTTCAATCACAAACACTGAAGATATCCTACCCTCAAATGAATTTCACATGCAGTTGCTACCGGTTTGCCAAGCCTTAATGAAGAAAGTTATTTTGTACTACAAAATAACTCTCTCAAAATTAAATGGGCTCTTAGGGCTAATTTGTAATCTCTAATTTATCTTTCACTAAATCACTGAAACATTTCTCTGCTTTCCCTCAATCTCATTTCCCTTTCCAATCTGAAGTGATTTCCTTTAAACTGGTTTATCCATTATGGAGTATCTCTGCATATTAATTAATTTCCTTCTCCCTTCTCTTCTCAAAGAATATTTTGCTTTACTTTTTATTTCATTTTCTTCCAAATCTTTAAGTGGTCCTTCTCCAATAGATCTTTCATTCTGTTCTAGACCATTTTAATTTTTACACTCATTAATTCATCTCCTGTGATAGACACTGGACCAACCATACAGAAGCCATAATTAACCCTGTTCTCTCTTACAACACAGACAAGCAAACCAAATTACTCAACTGTGCATGTTCCCATGCCATCACAGACAGCCATGCTGTATGGGTCTGGACAAATAAATGTAGCTAGGAAACTGTGACAAAGAGATCTCCTATTCAAAAGAAAGGCCCAGACTTGCCAGGAGAAATAAACTTCTTCTCTGTGCCTCCCCTATTCTTTCTGCCTAGAATGTAGTAGTTGAAGTCTATAAGAGCAGCAGGAGCTGGCTTATAACCCTAAGCCAGGACCTTACAAAAAAGCTAAGAAAGGTGACACGGAAAAGCAGAAGGCACCTGTGACCGTGATATATTTTTCAGGTACAGAATTCTCCAGAGTTCTTGCTAATGAAACAGTAAGCTGTCATTTAAATACAAAAAATAAATAAATAAAAACTACTGCAGTTTGACTTTTGTTACTTGCAAGCCAATAGGATATTAATGTATATCTGTCTTTGATGTCTCCCTTCTCCAAACCAAGTGACAGAAACTAAACCCTTAAAGAAACTATAGGTGCTTGCTATCCCTATTTTGTCACCGAATCACTCACGCAAAGCAGTGGTCACAAACTGGTTGCCCTCAGTGAGTATCAGCACTATCAAATGCTCCACTGAGTTCTAAAGAGATTATATAATAAATTTCAAGTTAATGACCAATACTAAAACATTGGAAATGTAACTTGTTTGGATTTCTAGGTTCATCGTAACATAAAAACATTTTAGTTCTGAGGAATTCAATATTTCCTGTGCACACCTCCCCCCACTCCTTCATTTTCTTTCCTGAGAGCACCTTGGCATTATCCACCATGGGGAAATGTATTCCCTTCAGCATCTACACAAGCTGCGTATGCTCATGAATACTATTCGGGGCCTAGAAAGCTTAAAATTTTTAGTTATTTAAGGGCAGACAATGAGGCATGTTTTTTCCTAGACATTGGCAGAGAGGGCATGCAGTGTAGAGAATTCCTGGACGGTAACATGGAGCTGTGGATCAATGCACAGGCTGCGGAGTCAACTTGCCTTTATTACAGTCACAACTCTATCACTTTGGTGAGTCTCTAAATCTTTCTGTGACTTGATTTAATTATCTGTAAAACGGGGATACTAATATAACCAACTACTAGTGTAGTTCTGAAAACTAAAGGTGTGAATACTAAGCACTGAATAAGGACAAACTGAGTACCAGAAAATAATAAGTTGTCAATGAATGTCAGCTGTTATTACTATAGCCTGATGAGGAAAACCAGACAAGCACCAACAAGTTACATAAACAAAATGATTTTCATATAGCAAGAGTGCTATGAGGCATATTAAACTGAGCTGTGTAACAGACAGTAATTTGGGGTGAGGAGACACATCGGAAGTCAGGAAAACCTCTCGGAACAGGTGACATTTGAACACTGACAGGGATTACCAAGCGTTGCCAGATCCCCACAGATCCAAAGGCACATTTTTCTAAGCAGAGGGAATAACAAAGTGCAAAGGCCCAAAGTGATGAGTTTGAACATAAAGGCCAGTGTGCCTGGAACTTTGGTGAGCAAAGGAGAATGAGACAAGACATCAGATCAGAAAGATGAATGATTAACCAATTATGTAAGCCACTGCAGGCCACTGTAAGGGCTTCTGCTTTTATTATAAGGGGAAAAGGACACCTTTACAGGATTTCAAGCAAGGGCAAGTATGATCACTCTGCTAAATGGAGGACAGAAATGGAAGAGGACAGGCCAGTTAGGAGGCCACTGCAGTCCAGCAGGAAAGAGAATATACCCCCCTGTCTCCTTTTCCAAATAAATAAATCTTTATCTTTTAAGAACCATCTCAAAAAATGCCTTTGTTTTAGAGACTCTCCTAATCCTCCTTTAAACAGCCATTTATCTGTACTTCCCTCATGGCACGCGGTGTATAATTATTCATTTGTGTGCACTTCTTCCTAAGTATTCTCCAAGCTCTTTACAGGCAGGATTTATGTGATATGGACTTCTGGGTGATCAATTTTGCATCAAAAATATTTGCTGGCCTAAGTAATTTTGTATATCTAATTTTGCCTATCTAGAATCAAATACTAAAATGCTTTAAAATATGAATAAAATCTTTGTACTGCATTGATATTTTCCCTTCAATATTTATTTGAAAATTAAGTCTTACTGAGACACAATGAGAGGAGGCAAGGAGACACAAATTGTGAACTGAGAAATTATAAGCAAAGATAGTTTCTGAAGTCTAAAAGGGGCAAATTAAATATTCATTGACTCCTCGGAGTCAAAACGATTGAGTTAAAACTGCTGAGTAGTTTATAATACAAGCTACCAAATTGGGGTTGAAAATCAAATTGAGCAGCTCAAATACTGTTATACTGTACAGAAAATAAAAACAAAACAGAAAAGGATGGGGCTGTCTTATATGGTAACCAATATTGTTGAGAAAATCAAATAACATATAATAAAATATATACACATATGTAACATATAATAAAATAATAACATGCTCTATTTAAGGGAACTGAGTTGTAAATGATATCCTCTGACTGGCAACATTTACAAAGAAGGAAGTAAAGGCAGTTGGTTTGGAGAAGGAAGTAAAGGCAATTGTACAGATTTGGGAGAATTTCAAAAAAGAACTACTAATTCCTTCCTTTGCTTCATACTCAAGCCCTTCAAATTCTTATATGTTGGTTCATTAACTGCTTTAGCACAGCAAGTAGGATTAAAATTTATAAAATAAGATCTCCCTAATCAGAGAACAAAGGAACATTGCTGTATGAGAAAATTTTAAATTAAATTTAAAAACATGGGATTTTTTTCTCCTTAAATTTTTCCTAAAACTTTAAAACTTTTTGCTGAAGAATATTAGGCTGACAAATACTGATAAAAATAGGACATATTTAATAGTCTAGAAAAAGCTTTTACCGAAAGACCTTTATTTTAAAATTTTAAGATTCAATTGTACATACATATGACTCAAATATAAATTATAAACTTATGAAAAAATATAATACATATGCTAAGTGGTAGACAACGGTCACTGACATGTCAGTGAAACGACAGTTGATTTGTTAATTTTGGCAATTTTTATAGAAAAAAACATTTAAATGAACTTTTTTTTCACTTGGTTGACTACTCACAAACCTCTTCCCACTTTAAGTTTTTATTTTATTTTATTTTATTTTATTTTATTTTATTTTATTTTATTTTAAGAGAAAGAGAGAGAAAGTGGGGGAAGAGCAGAGAGAGAGGGAGAGAGAGAATTCCAAGCAGGCTCCACACTGCAGGGTGCAGTGCAGAGCCCCATACAGGGTGTGACCACGACCTAGGCCGAAATCAAGAGTTGGACGCTTAACCAACTGAGCCACTCAGGCGGCCCCTGCTTTGACTGTTTTTAAAGAATACAACCTAAGGGTGCCTGGGTAGCTCATTGGTTAAACCTCAGGCCTTGATCTCAAGTTGGTGAGATCGCCCCATGTCAGGCTCTGTGCTAACAGCATGGGGCTTGCTTGAGATTCTCTCTCCCTCTCTCTCTGCCCCTCCCCTGCTCGCTCATTCTCTCAAAACAAATGAAAAAACTTGAGAAATAATTTATAATGAATATAACCTATTATATTCCAACTCAATATTCCACTGTAATCTGAAGTAATACTCATTACAAAGAATGAAACATACACTGAAGCATACACTGAAAACAACTCAAGACTTGTATAATTTTCTTACTACTGTAAATGTATAAGCTCAAAATAAAATAAAACTGCATTTGAACCTTTTACTTCTTGGGACTTTAAGAATATGTACTTAATTAACCTGATGGAGCACAGATCAGTCAATACGTAAGTATAGTTTTAGATTGCAACCTAAATGTTGAGGTTTGCCTGTCTCAGCAGCTTATTCTGATTATCAATGACAGCACTCCATCCAATTTACTTGGAAACCGGTATTTGTTATCTCTTATTATAGACAACTATGGAAATTGTTTCACTGCTTCTCTCTTATACCAATAGACACGTTATCCACCCCACCCCACCCCCATATACACTACATCATTGCCTGTTCCTAGAAAATTCTGGAGTATAAGCAAGAAGATCAGATATGTTTATCCTCTGTTAAGAACTGAGGAAACATAGTTCCCAAAGATGAGTTGATTGCCACACTTGTAATGTACTTCACAGAAAACCTTCAAGGTGAGGCTGTTATCTGCTAATAGGGGCAGAAGTTTCACAGAGAAAAATCCTTAGTAAATTTAGCAGCCTAGGTATTTCCTGTTGTTTTAAGAATATATTTAGAAAAAAGAGGGCATAACCTATTTGGTCTAGTACTTTAGATCTCAAATGTTGGTGTTAATAGTTATTTTGTTCTTTCATATAAGCAAATGAAAAATCGTTTCTACACTCTAAGCTTACAGAAGGAGACCACGTGAAATGAATGGAGTTTATAAAGTAACAAGGCATTACACCCTTTCTTTTCTCTGGGTGTCTCATCTTCTTCCTGTTTGCTGCCTTCCCTTTTTTGCCTAATCCTTGCTTTGGGTGCCTAATCCTTGCTTTGGGTGCCTAATCCTTGCTTTGGGTGCCTAATCCTTGCTTTGGGTGGGAGGGCATTTCCCCAGAGGCTTTTTCTTCATTTTATTGCTTATTGGTGGTCTATCCATCTCATAACCTCATCTAAGTGTCTCAGACCCTTCAGCTCCGTATATCTAACCATTGATGTGAACCATTAACTCGTGGTCACGAAGGCACTCTTTGTGCGTTTCCCATTGTAAACACAGTCGCCCAGACTAGAACCCTTTCAACTGTCTTTCCCCTTCCCTTGATCTCACCCTTTCCATTTATCTGTCATTGCTTTTACTCTCTCAACATCACTCTGCTATCACTCCATCATCATCACTAGACGGAAGTTTCTTATCCTTTCTGGTTTGGATTATTCTGAGTCATGGTTGATCATTCTGTTGTTAATGGAAGAGTTTTTCAACTTTACAGCAAAGCTCTTCCACGGTCAGCAAAGTAATCTGCCTGCCCTAAATCATAAGTCTGGGTGTCATTTTCCAGCTGAAAAGTCTTTGATGGCTGCCCATTGCAAACTACTCTTCATGGTATATGAGTCTTCAATAATCTGACTCCTAACTCCAAGCTCTATCTCCCTGTGTTTATGACCACTTCTGCTCTCCCTTAATGTATCCGTAGCAAGCCTTATGGTGGAGACAATCTAACCAGAGCCTCACCAGGATGCAACCTATTCAAATACAAATTCCAAGAATGGTACATCTGAATGAACTAGCCAAGGTTATTTGCTCAGTGTGGAGTACTTGCTTTATCTCCCAACTGTATCTAATGAGGAAGCTATAATTCCAGTAAAAAAATACTGAAAGTTCTTAGGGAGCGGAAATGGGTAGGGAGTCAAAAGCAAACATAACAAAATTTTTCAAAAATTTTCACTATACCATAGGTGAGTGAACATTTACTGTAAAGGGCCAAATAGTAAACAGTTTATGGTTCTCAGCTTATACAATCTTTGTTACAAGTATTCACCTCTCCATTACAGTGCAGAGACAGCACAGACAATAAGAAATGGACATGACCACGTGCCAGTAAAATTTTGTTTACAAAAGCAGATTGTGGTAAAGGTCTGGCCTGTGGGCTATAGATTTTGAATCTCTGCAATTTATCAGAGCATCCTGACTTCAAAGTAAGACAGCTATGGGTCAATTAAAATTTTGTTGTGTTTAAGAAATTATCACTGGAAAACAGACAAAAGCGACATAAAACTGGTGTCTCTGAATGAACAAAAGAATTACAGTCTTTATGCAATAGAAAAGGACCACCATGGGAGAAATGAAGCTAAATGGACAAGATGGAAAGACAACAGGAAGAAAAAAGAAGAAACTGAAGAGGAATAAGTATTTCGGGTCATCCAAATTAATGGCAAAGTATGTACTCCTTAAGCAAAACAAACACTAAAACAGAATGATTAATGATCCTGAAACCATCAGCCATGAGAAAAACTGCAAAGAATCCTTCTAGTATGTAATGTAAAGTGACAAAGAGATCTATAACACACAAAATGAAAAGTGAACTTGAAAAAAAAATGGTCTTTGAGGAATCAATCAGAAAAAGTTTCAGAGAAATGAAATTTAGATTTAAAAAAATAAGTAAAAACTGAAGAATATGGAAATCATGATAACACAAGGTACTCTATTTTTTTCTTTCTAAAAACTTAAACTAATGAAATAGTCTAAAACCAAAGATACAATGTTTCAAGATCAAAAATAAAGAAAAATAATTTTCAAAAATTACAACAATAATCAAAAGGGAATATTATGTACCCATTAAATAATATGAGGCTATTTATTTATTTATTTATTTATTTATTTATTTATTTATTTATTTTGAGAGAGACAGAGAACAGCACGAGGTATGGAGGGTCAGAGAGAGGAGACAGAGAATCCCAAGCAGCCTTCTTGCTGCCAACCCAGGGCCCGATGGGGCTCAAACCCCAGGAACCAGGAGATCATGACCTGAGCAGAAACCAACAGTCAGACACTTAACTGGCTGAGCCACCCAGGAACCCCTGAGGCTTTTTAAAAGTCATGTGGAAAAGCTAGATTCCATGTTTCAAGTACAAAAACTCAGACATAAAAATTTATAAACAGCAGGGATGCCTCGGTGGCTCAGTTAAGTGTCCAGCCTCAGCTGAGGTCATGATATCGTGGTTCATGAGTTCCAGCCAAGTTGAGTTTTGTGCTGACCGCTCAGACCATAGAGCCTGCTTCAGATTCGGTGTCTTCCTCTCTCCCTGCTCTTTCCCCATTCATGCTCTGTCTCTCTCTCTCTCTTCAAAAATAAACATTAAAAAAATTCATCAAAAGCAAATTCCAACTACTTTTATTTATTTATTCATTCTAAGTGAAACAGAATGAAAAGACTCACACTTAATGTTCATTAACCACCTTGCCTTGGATATCTAATACAGATTTGTTGTTATTTCCTTATGTATACCTTTCTTTTTCAAAAATTTTAAAGGACAAGAACAGAAATAAATGAAAGCTAATTAAATGTGCAGATAAGTTTTCAGTCCAGTAATGATATTATCCAATGCACAATGATTTCAATTTTTGGAAAGTTCAGGAAGAAAAACACAATGAATTTTAGATTCCATTTTCAAAAACTGATTTAAGTATGTGGAAAAAGAAGAAGGGAATTGGAAGAAACAGGAATTTTCTTTTTTCTTTTTTAATTTTTAAATTATTTTTTAATATAATTTATTGTCAAGTTGGATAACATACAGTGTGTAAAGCATGCTCTTGGTTTTTTGGGTAGATTCCCATGGTTCATAGCTTACACACAACACTCAGTGCTCATCCCAACAGGTGCCCTCCTCCAGGCCCATCATCCATCTTCCCATTCCCCCACCCCACCCCACCATCAGTCCCCCCCCCACCCTGTTGTTCTCTGTATTTAAGAGTCTTTTATGATTTGCCTCCCTCCCTCTCTGTTTGTAACTATTTTTTCCTCTTCTCTTCCCCCCTGGTTTTCTGTTAAGTTCCTCAAGTTCCACATATGAGAGAAACAGGAATTTTCAAGTGCATGAAGATCTAAGTTAGGTTTTCATTTATTTATATATTTTAACATATTTGACTTCCATAAAAATCAGTAAAGCACAAAGGGTAAAAGATAAAGAAGTTTGTGAGACCAAGATACATGGGTGTAACTCCTATCATTTTCTTATTTAATATAAAAGTAAAGGATATACTATGCAGATGCATACAGACGAATTTTATTCAAAACCTAAAAAGTTATAGTCATTAATTCAGAGCTTATCTAACCACTTGTCATTATTGCCCTGCCTAATTCAGTTGAGAATTTCTTATGAAGTCAAACTGAATAGCGTCCTCTTGGCCTAGAATCATATCCACATCAAGCTTTTGCTCAGGAATTAATGATCATTAGTGACGCCTTTCAGACCAGATATAAAGGAAAGTGAAAATCTCTTCTCTTGTAAATACCCACTTCCTTCTCTCCTGCCTGCTTCTTTGTATCAGGCAATACTATTTAAGGATTTAATTCAGGTCAATCTTTTAACTAATCCTCAGCGTGAATAGAAAAGCAGTATTGCTGAGGGGTCTGTACCAGTATTTAAGCTCGCTTAATTTTCCAGTAAGCTTTAATATCACTGCCTAAGACCTAAGAATCAATAATGAGGGGCTCATCTTCGTAAAATCACTTGAAACATAAGTCTCTGCTAGTGAGACATTTTTAACATCCATCCCACCCACTCTACCTACTATCATATAAAAGCACACAGGCCATCTTTGGCTTCTTCAAAATAGAAGCAAATTCTTTATGTCAGAGAATCCTGCACTAGAAGTTTACTTTAAAAAAAATGATATATTAAGGGGCAATACGCCACAAATGGAATAGAAACAGGATTTATTTTTCTAAATGTCAGGAACAATGAAATAAATTATACACTTCATAAATACTATCATTGTCTTTGGCGTTTTTTGTCCTCTAGAACAGTTTCAAATATGTATACCATAAATTAAACATTTTTATATCTAGAAGTTAGAGGATTTAGCAGTGTGCTGTTTTTTAAATAGATTAAACTTCAAAAAAATGTCACAAGGGTTTTTTGCTCTTGTTTGTTTTATGGCTGCAATGCCCAACCTTGGGTTTTGCAAAACATTAAAAACATACTTATTTTAAGGAATTAAAATATTTTCAAGAAAATTACACTTTAAATTTTAGAAATATATTTGAACGTATACATATACACACATGCATACCCACAAACAAAAGCATACATACACACAACTCTTGCCTCTAGGAGGGCAAGAAAAATATTAAATGTTCAAGAGTCACAGTAATATTCTAAAAATCCTAAACCCAATCCCCAATACCATTAACAAGTCATTTGCAACTTGTAAGAAAATGAGGCTACCCTATATAGAAGAAATCACAATTAAATTCATGCTTTACAAATCACAGATGGCCTTCATTACTCTTCTAGGAATGTCTTGATAAAAAATAAATAAATAAATGTAACACAATTCGTAGGCCTTGGGTGGTACATTTTATTAGTCCGTAAGTTTATATTTTTGAAGCTTTCATTGAAAATGTGGTTGTATTCATCAGTCAAATATATAACAGAAGAACTGTTATATAATTTACAAATAAATACACATTTGGTGGAGTGTTCTCTACTCCCCTTCCTGATTTTTCCTGACCTGGATGGAAAGCAAAAATTTTAGAAACAATGGACTAGAGTATGCACTGAACTGATGGAATAAGCAGCTCTAAGAAATATGAGAGCCATTTCAGAAAAAAGAGCAGCAAAAAATATGAGCTCAAGGAAGCCTGAGAGGAAGAACCAGCAAATAGCTAAGCAAAACTTCATCAACTGCAAAATTTTATATAAGGTCAACCCATCAGTTATTTTCAAATAAAATTTATATCATCGTAATTGTAATACTCCCAATTGTTTCAACTGCTTTCCAAGAACTGTACTAAAACATGTATTTTTGGTGCTTCTTTGAAATTAAGTAAAATTTTTTAAAACAGTTATAATACCTGAAAAGGTGTAATGACGCAAACACTTAGCAAGCACTGACCAGCCCTTATGATCATCTTCAAAGTAATTCTGTACAGGTGTCTATAAAAATCTATTGGTATTGTCATTACAAATACATCACTACTTGTCTATTAATTTGGAAACTACTTTCATTTTTGTTATTAAGTTTTCCATTCAAAATATGGCATATTTTCCTACTTATTCAAGTCATGTTTTATGGTTTTTGATAGAATGCAATCACACAATCCTATTTTTTCATAAGGTCTTGCTTCCTCCTTGTTAAATTTACCCCAATATATTTGATGTGTTTGCTATTGTGATTTTCATAGATAATGAGAAAGGCACTTTTTCCCCTTTTCTAGGTTTGCCTTGTCACTTTAAAAATAACTATTAATTTGTGTATGTTTATCTTGCATCTAGCCACTTAGTAAACTTCCCCATTAATGTTAATATTCTGCTACACTATGTTAGGTTATATAGGTATATAGTCACAGCATTTGTAATATGGTTTAAAATGCATACTAAAACAACACTGCTGAGTTTCCACACAAGATGTTATTTCAATGTAAATAAGCTGAATGAGTGGCAGAGAATTTTCTTTTAACTTCAAAGTCTGAAACATTCTCTCTCAAAGGAAACAACTAATAGGTAACATTATTTGATGCCAACTTTAAACTTCAAAGACAATCTGGAAACCTCAGTTAGAAACTTTGTGCCAATCACAACTCTTTGACTAGTTAAATATTTACCTCATGTGTGTTTTTATTTTTATTTCCTTACTTTTTTTTTTCTCCAGGAGAACCACAAAATTTTGCTCTGAAATTTAAGTGGTTCATATTTCACAATGCATACTGATACTATTTATGCAAACAGATGTAAATCACATGTTATATGTGTCAACCTAATTTCCACATCATTGTGTTGTAACAACTTTATTAATAGCAGATACTTGTGGAATTTCACTTTAATTAAAATATTAAATTACAAATAGAAATAGTACATCATCTCAACAGATAATCAAGCATGTATCATTCTTCTGAATGACCCTGAGAAATAACTGTTAGCAGGATTTAAATTTTAACTCAATTAATATATCATCCACTCGTATTTAATTTATAATGTTGCTTAAAAGACTAATATTTTTAAAACTTATCAGAAAATTTACTTCAGCCATCCTGAAATACAGTGTCAGCAACGTGCAGGCAGAAGGGGGCCGAGGCAATAACAGAAGCATTTATCAGAACTAATGCACAGTTATGATTAAAAGTTTGTACAATATTGGGGCACCTGGGTGGCTCAGTCAGTTAAGCATCCAACTTCAGCTCAGGTCATGATCTCACAGCTGTGGGTTCAAGCCCCACCTCGGGCTCTGAGCTATCAGCCTGCTTCGGATTCTGGGTCTCCCTCTCTGCCCTTCACCCCACTAGCACCTTGTCTATCTCTCAAAAATAAATAAACTTTAAAACAAAGTTTGTACAATATTAATAATGTTAATATAACCATTTTTGTCCTATTAAGATAAACGGAAAAAGACATAAGTATTAGCACTATCTTCTTACTACTAAAACAGAAATACCTATTATTTTTACTTACTTTTTGTAGAAGTAAAGCACATACAAAAATATATACAAACCATGTGTTCTTGAATATTCACTGAGCACACCTGTGTCACCATTATTTAGGTGATTTGAGTAATATTTTCATGTTTTTTAAATGTACACAAGGATAGAATTGACAAATATGAACATATATTTATGTTATCCATATGTGAAGTCAGTATAAAAAGTGACAAATCAGATGGTCCTCTTTAAATCATTCATTTTAGCAAATCAAGAGTAACACCATGCACACATATTAACAATGACATTCATAATTTTGGGAAAATAGTGCTATATGAAAGGAATAATGTTAAACATACCAGCAAATGATGTAAAAAACACCCTCTCTGTTTCTCCATTTAACATACATCTATATTCTGGTTTAAATTTGAAAGCCTAATTGAACAACTTTTATAAACATAGTTAAAAAAGAAGCACTTTTTTTAGCAGTAACAATGGTTAGAATAGGCATATGGGTATGATCAGGTAAGTTCTCTAGTTTTCCTTGGAGAAAATTCTACAATACAGATGCTCTTTTCATTTGTAATGACTTAGTATGGTACATGACTAAGTTGTTTTTATTTATGTTGATTTTAGACTACATCATGCTCTAAATTTTATTACTCCATAGTGCATTAGGAAAATATTAGTGCTCAGTCAACAAAGTTGTTCCATTTGCATAACAAGAAAAACTAATAATGTATTTAATTACAAAACTAAAGATTTTTTTTAATTCTAATAGGCTTCACCAATCTTCTTAAATAAGTATGCCTACAGTATAAATGCACTCGTACATTAGATCATATTCCTAATTGTCATTCTAAAACATTCAACTGTATTGTTTATTGGTTGTAGAAGAAACAAGGCTACTTATGTGTTTTATCTCTCATGTTATAAGTTCCTATGCATATTTAAAACATACTTTTCATTTACTAATTATTTATCATATACAAAATGAGATCTAAATTGGTACAATATAGGAAGAGTGTTTGTTACTTGAGGAAACATTACAGAATTAGAGATTTTAATTTTTTTAACGTTCATTTATGATTAAGAGACAGAGAGAGATAGAGCATGAGCATGGGAAAGACAGAAAGAGGGGGAGACACAGAATCTGAAGCAGGTTCCAGGCTCTGAGCTACCAGCACAGAGCCTGACGTGTGGCTTAAACTCACACAACCCACGAGATGATGACCTGAGTCGAAGTTGGACGCTTAACTGACTAAACCACCCAGGCACCCCCAGAATTAGAGATTTTAAAAGCTGGGTATGAGTGTAGAGAAAAATTCACTTCACTTGTTACAACTGTTTGCAGCTGAAGATTATACAGTTCATTGGAATTAGCAGAATTAAAGATTTTGATACTACACTACACATACATAAAAATAACATTGAATGAAGCTGTCATGTGTTTATATTGAAATACGAAAACCTTTTGAAGAGGGCTAATTATCCATAAGAGTCTAAGATAACTGGTTCCACTAAGTGATTATATCATACATAGGATATCTGGGAACCCCGAGCACGAAGAGTGATGAGTGCATATGCTGGCATGTAAGTAAAGACTAGAGAAGTCTCAAGAGGAGCCCAATGTCCCACAGAAGTTCAAAAAATTATGCCGCTGAAAGTGATAGTAAGTGAACATAGTGAGACATCATGTTACCCCACCCCTTTCCTTTTTACAGAGATCTATTCTTTTTAAGGACCATCATAAGCTTTTCACATACATATTTTACCTAATGCTGACAGGAAATCCGTGATATACAGATGAGTGAATTGAGGCATACTGAGGTTGAGAAAATTGTCTAAGGTAGCAACAGTAGAAAGTGCCAGAAACCGGATTTTAAACCAGATGCATTTCAGTTCAGAACTTTCATCACCCCTCACATTATCACAGATTCCAAATTAATTCAGTCTACATTACTGAACGAATTATAATTTTAAAGTCATGTCTATTCATACGAAATTAACCCGCATAATTTCAAATTTTCCTAAAAAACGGGGAGGCGGGGGGAAGTGTAAATTCTGTTAAGATTTGGACAAGAGTAGCTCTAAGGTTTTCCTTTTGTACCAGACCAAAAAAAAAAATCAAATGACAACAAAAGCAGTGACGAAAATCACAAAAATCTATAAGTTATAATCACGCTTTTCTAAGTGGTTCAAGAGCAAGCACTTCAAAAGTCTGTGATATTATGCACATAGTATATTATTTTAATTAGGCAAAACTTACAAAATTATAATGACACATTTAAGAATATACATGCATATTTTTATACTGCATAGTTAATAGGAATACATTTAAGACAGTTCACATAAATGATTCCAGCGTTATTTTTGCAAAATGAAGATTTCTTATTTCACAGACAGTATTTCAGTATGATTTTTAAAGTCATTTAAATATTGCCTTTGCTGTCTCCTGTGTATGATGTCGTTCTAACCACAGAGACATATTTATGCTCTTTACAAAACTTTTTAGTCTCCAACATGACAATTCATTTTCCCAAGGCTGAAATGTCTTATTTTTAGAGTACAGGAATCTTCTCAATTGTATCACTTCCTTGCTCTATCCCTAAGAAGCACCCCCTGCAAACCTGTTTCCTTCTCCAAATTGGAGTTTCTTGTGTTTAAGCTCCTCCAACATTGATATAAACATGTCACCTGCAGTATCATCACTCAGGGATTTCAAATACATGTACATACCGTGACTTCACCACAGTATTATTGAACTAAAATCTTGGAGTAGGAAAAAGGGATATGCATTTTCAACATTTTCTCATGCTTTCCTGATACAAACAGAAGTTTGAGAAACACCATCAGCATGTTGGAGGTCTCGACACTAGTGAATCTGCTATCTTGAATATGTGATCACTATACTGCAGGAGAGGCTAAGTAGGGATGCAGTAAAAAGGTTCTGTGTACCCTGTGCATGTGCTAACACTGCGACAGCTTATTTGGATTGAGGACTGAGAATATAAAATATAAGGATAGAGGGAAACAGGCTGAGTTAACAGTAGAGTGGGAGATAACTTATTTTTGCAGTTCTGCGCTTTCCAATCAACCTAACCTTAGGTAAGTTAGTCAACCTTTCTATGATTATGTTTACTAAATATTTCCAGTGGTAGGTATTCATTCATTCATTCATTCAATCCTCCAAATATTCAACTAGTATCTGCCTCTTAAAATGTGCCACCTTCTGTGCTATGCCATTAAAAAGTAATCAGACAATCTAGACATGGCATCTTTTAGAAACTTCAGAGTATTGTGAAAAACACGTATCTTAATGAAATAAGTGCTCAGATATTAAGTAACTATTATAATTCTAGAAAGGGAGAATTAGATGAAGCTAAAAGAATATATAATAATCTATAGAGAGAGTAAATGTTTTCCTCAAAATCTGAGCTATAGGCAGGCACAGGTGGTACACTGTAGGAGTCAAGTGGACATTGGGACTACTATAAATGTATATTTGTTTTGGTGAAACTGTTGGCTAGAGACTGTGTCTTAACTCATTACACTTCTTCACATTTTTTTTAGTTGCAAAAAGTGAAGCTTAGAAAGATTAATTACTTAACAAAAGTCACATGAAATGTAGCAAGTAACAGACCTAAAAGTGGAAATTCTAATCAATTTGGTTTCAAAGACTATGATTTCTTTCTCCATTTTGGCTTAAATGTATTTCAAAGCGTAAATGATGCTAAAAGGCCTCTCCAGAATTAATGGAAGGGAAATTAGACATCAGGAAGGAACTAATTCCATATCACTGGGGGTGGGGAGACAAGGAGAAAGGAACTAAGTGGATATGGCCTCTTAAATATCAACAATGGCAAGATGACAAGTTCAGATAGAGACATTGTATGTAGAGTAATTGGGGGATAATTATCTAGTCCAGAGGCAATTAAAGAAACTGAATATTAAAATTATTTTGCTTTACATTTTCTATTTCAAAAATATAAATGAATATTTAATGATGTTTTACAACATATCTCTTTGCCACTAAAGACTGTTTGTTCTATTATTAAATACAATTATTTGAAATTCATTACCACTCGGGGCACCTGGGTGGCTCAGTCGGTTAAGCGTCCGACTTCGGCTCAGGTCACGATCTCACTGTCCGTGAGTTTGAGCCCCGCATCGGGCTCTGTGCTGATTGCTCAGAGCCTGGAGCCTGTTTCAGATTCTGTGTCTCCCTCTCACTCTGACCCTCCCCGTTCATGCTCTGTCTCTCTCTGTCTCAAAATAAAATAAACGCTAAAAAAAATTTAAAAAAAAAGTTTGAAATTCACTACCATTTTTAGTTTAAATTAGTAAAATTAAGTTTTAAAAATATATGTTTAGGTATTCTTTCCTTTTAAGCAAGATCTTTAGGCACCATATTATATGGTTCTTGGGTTTAAATACTAAGTATTAAGAAAAATATTTCTTTCCCCTTTTTCAGAAAACATATTCACTAGATTTACATTATTCGAAAATTAGTAGTTTTCTGTAAAGAACCACATGAAGAACAAACTTGCTCACATTCACGGATGCTAATGCAAACAAACAAAACCAGACCTAAGTATAAACTACAAAACCCAACCCAACTGAAATATACGTAACTTAAAATGTTTCTGGAACTTGCTAAATGTGCTACATAAAATGCTATATATTGTGTTTCAATAACCATGGATTAAATTGACCAAAAGAATGCTTATAAGCTGATAAATTATGCTTCTATGATACCATGTGACTTCCAATTCCTAGTCAATGATTAAGGCTATTATCTCTCATTCTCATAGGAAATAGAAACAAGGATTAGAAACATAGGAAATAGAAACAAGCATCTTTAATGCTTGAAGTATTCTGGCTGCATTTTAAAGACTTCCACTATTTGTTTAATGAACTGATAGGTACTGGTTAGTCCCTACACTAGGGCCTCTCAGTCCCATCTGCAGGCTGAGCCCACCCTAGTTCTAGAACTATTTGCCTTGGATGGTGGAAAAGTAAATCAGAGAATCTACACACATTTGGTGACTCCATAAAGAGTCAGCATTAATTCTGGTAATGGCATTTGTCACTGTTCACTATCTCCAAACCTTCATCCATTCCTCAGTTCTGGGAATTGGGTAAAGAGTTTAAACGCTATAGCCCTGTGAAGAGCTGTGACTGCCAGGGCCTATCTCTTGGTCATTACATCGTGTGCACTTTCACTCATATCCTCAAGTCTCCTAAACTTTGGTCCATACATCTTCTCATTTACCACTGAAACTTTCTCCATTCATGTTCCTAACTCAACAGTATGTTTATATTTCTTCTCATTGCTAAAGGGATTTGAAGGAAATGGAGATGATCTTTTTTCTGTATCCCTTTAAGTGAACTCACAGTCATCAAAATATTAATTGAAACATTATGCTGTATTTATCATTTCTAGAACCAACAGAAACACCATAATGTGATGATATAATATTACCTTCATTTACTCAATTCTTGGTCATTGCTACAATTCTCTTATCTTATTAATGCAATGTTTTCTGACAAAAATATTTATAAAACAAGTATCTCCATAGACTTTTAAAGGTCTCTATATGGTGACTAATAGAGAAATCTTTGAACACCTCTCTAATACTTCTTTAGAAAACGTAATTTCCTTGTATCATGTACAGAGTAAATGATTTGTTGTTAATGTTTAGGATTCACATCTGATTATGTGGTTTGAAAAAGTCAACTAGTAACTTATAATGCAAAAGAAATCATAGTGATTCCACTTTAAGACGCATTTAATTTTAAACGATTTAAAATATCAAAAGCCACAACAATTTTATTCAGAAATAGTTATAATCTGCTTACATTTAACATCATCTATGTATTACTATTTTAAAAATGTGGTATAGTTATAACATATATAAGTCTTAAAATTTCACTTGTTGTGACTATAGCTAATAGACCATTTATTCTGCGAAAGGATAATAGGAATTTTATTTGCCTCATGGGAGATTTCAGATGGTTGCAAGGGCAAAATGGCCAACTATTCAGTCATTATTTTTACCTTGACCTTCACTCAAAAATCAAAAGCAGTTCCAACCGTCACACTTTTCTGATCCACAACACTGATCATTTCAGGATTTCTTTGTGATAATTTATGCAATTTTTTTTTAAAGCAAAACAGAGTCTAATGATGCTCTATGATCACCTGAATATTCACATATGTCTTCCTTAGAGTGCAATAGACCGAGCTATTGCAGGTCATGAGCTGGAGCAGTACTGTGCATTTTTAAAATGTTTATTTTTAATTATGTTCAAACTTCAATTTATACAATAAATTCCACAAACACATTTTAATTTCACGAAAAGTATTTTAAAGTATCTAAATAGAAATAAAGCCCTAAATTAATTTCAAAGACCTCTGACATAATTCTTCACCAGCACCGAATCGACAAGGCAGGGTTATTTTTAGAGAGTGAAATCAATTAGTCTCCCTCCCTCCTTTGCTCCCTCTTCCTTCCCCCCCCCACCCACTTCCTCTTCTTCCTCTCAACCTCTCTCTCTTGCTCTCATTCACACTTTCTCAGGTGTAAGCTCATGCTTGTTCTCTCTCCTTCTCACACTCTCTCTCATTCTAGCACACATAAAAACACATCTTTTTTTAGAGTTTCTAATTTATTTTCCTCAAGATTTTATGCTAACATGATATAAACCCAAGTGACCACTACTAAATGACTTTCTACTCTGAAATGTTTTAATACAAGCAATGTTTCCTAGGTGTATCTTTCACATTTTTTCTAACTTGAATGTGTGGGAATCTGTCTGCTACACCTTCAGACCTTCTAAATTGCACATGGTAGTTGACTGTGGCCAAGTGGGTAGATGCCACAAGGATCACATGACATAAGCTTGGTCTAAGTCCTGTGAGGGAGTGAGCTGAGGAAATATCAAAGCAGGGATTTACCTGCATAAGTATTTCAACTTAGCAGTCAGCTTCTGGTCAAGAAAAGAGCCTCAAGGAAGTGTTTGAGAGATACTCCCACATAAGACTTATTCTGGGTATCAAGAGGACCATAACTATTTGCTATATATTTTATCAAGTAAAACTAGCTTTGTTAATATATATATGATATGGAAAGAAATAATAAAAGAAGGTAAAAGTATAAAGCAAGTTATTGATTTTATCATCTTTAACATTTGAAGATTTATAATACCAGAAACCAAATTAGAGTAACATTAAATATGCAATTTTTAGCCACACCCAAACCCAAATTTATTTTTGAACAACCATTTTAAATGTGACTTGAATCATTCCCAGCATTGATTTATAACAGGAATTAATATAGTTTGCTTTACATTTTTCAAGAAAAGATGTCTAACACCTACAGGTTGGTCCTGGCAGTTCACTCTCCATCAAAGTTCACCTGCCATGAGTTTTAAATCAAAGAGTATATTGCTACAACTACAATATAGAAGAATTAATATTTTCTTTTTGCCGAAAAAAAAATGAGTCTCCTGCAGAATTAACTTTTGAAGCCTGTTTTCCCAGTACTCAACTAGGATCAGTAACTTTAAAGTAATACCAAAATAAATGATAATCAACAAAGAAAACACTGTCAGAACCTTACTGATGATACCCACCCCCATAACTGTCTTCCAGATGCCCCCCCCGTCCTCCTGTGCCAGGTGCCACAGATGACTTCTCACTACCTCCCACCTGTCTACCCATCTACCCCTACACAGCTCCCCAGAAGCCTCTTTCTCTTTCCTGAACTGTTCTGATCATGCCAGGCTGGAGTACTTCATGTCTTGCTTCCATTCTCTTCATGGTGGTTTAGAGTGAGAGAAAAAAGAAACCATGAAAAGCACAACGAACCCAGAAACAACAATAAAGACAAAAAACAAAAAAAAAATATTTACCAAAGTAGAAAACTATATATTTAATCATTTTTACAAATTTTTATAGCTTTAAAAAATTAATAATATTGAAATAAATATCTTGAGATTTGCCATATGGGCACAAGTTTTTAAATCTTTACACCCAGTTTTGGTCACCTCAAATATGCAACCCCCATTGCCTACTAGGTGTAGGTGTAATAATTTGAAAATCTGCATCAAAAATCTTAAAACTGTTCATCTCTTTAACAGAAAAATGACCTTTCTAGAAAACCAAAATAAAAACAAAATATATCCAGAGAAATACATGATATACCTACCAGAATAAAATGCACACATTTTCCATGATAAAAAAGGAAACGACCTAAACAGCCAGCATTATCTAATGGGAAATACTCTCCATTAAAATATTTCCTAAAAATACTTAAACACAAAAATCCTGATCCCAAGTGATACAGAATTATGTAATCTAAAATAAGTTTCGGTAATTTATTTACTAATCAACCATGTATTCACACCTAGTATACTGCAGATGCTGAGGAACAAAACTAAGACAGCCCTTGCCTAAATGAGTGCACATTTTTCAGAGAAACAAAAGATGTAAACAATAAAGTACAAAAAAAGTCCCAGGTACTTCGGCGGAGGCACATATTACGTAAACAGAAACATAAGCAAAGGAAATCCGGTAGCATTGTTAAAGTGCTACCACAAATCAGAGACGAAGATTACAAAAGCTTCATAGAGGAAGTGGTATTTGGGCTAAGTCTTGACAAAGGCCATTTCTGAATTCCCTAAGTCCACTCTTAGAGTCATGGCTATCTACTGCTTATATACCAGGAATTTCAAAGAAAATAATGCATGTTACCATGCACAACTATTCTTCCTTTTCTGTGCCATTGCCTATGAGTGTACCAAAATTGCAGGCCATCTGAAGGAACGTTTTCACAGTCATGATCATAGCCTTATGGAAATGTATCAAATTGTATCTCATGTGAAGAGGAGCAAAGGGAATTCACAGTATTATATTAAGCACTATTATATCACTAAGAAGACAGAACTAAGGCATTGTTCAAACGCTAATGAACTATTTGAAGTAAATTTGGAACCTGCTTAATTTCTGGGGCTAATAGAGACACTAACAACATATTACTCAGATGTAAATTCTAGCTGGTTTTCTGACTGAAGTCCAAAAATGGGTCTCATATGTAACAAAAGCATAAATGGTATAAAATACGATTTAAGGTAAATGGAGCAGAAAGTGGTATCTAACATCCAATGTCAGTTACTTCCTATTTTGGGGTTCATGTTGAAGGTGGGGATTCCAGCATAGAGTGCTTGACAAAGAAGTCAAAATGAACTGACCATGTAGTTAAACAGCATGAAACTGAGGAACACAGGAAGGTAACGGGGGAGGAATAAAGTCAGAATTTGGAATTCAAGCGGACAATGCCATGGAAACATTAAAAGAGAATGAAAAAGGCAGGAGAAACGAGGGAGAAACTGTAGTTGTTGCACAAAACTAGCAGGTTTAGGACAGCAGACGGGAGGTAAAACTGAGAGTAATCATTGATATGGGGGAGAATATCAGTAGGAAAGTTGTAGCATTTATAGGTAGGGAGAGAGCTCATCAGAATATAAAAGCCATTCAGATTGTTAATTCACACCTCTGTGCCTTAACCATGTGTACCCTATCATCTCTCATCTCTTAGGTTTTGACTCACCCTTTCACACTTACCTCAACTGCCCATACTCTGGCAAGCCTTTCCTGGTCCTTGCCCTTCCCCAGCCCAGAAGAACTGATCCCTCCACCATCAGTGTCCTTAGAGCACTTCAAACATGCCCTGCTCAGTAGCCCCAATCACGTTGATTTAGTTATGTGTGCATTTCTTTCAAAGATACAACCTCGTCAGTGACTGAGGGACTCAGTCATATGTGTCTGTGTTTCCTCATAGCTAGCAGAGGATCTAGGGCTGAGATCAGTAGAGTACTTGTGCAGTATAAAAAGAGGCTCAGAGGCCATGACACCTTATGCGGATGTCACTAATTCATCTTTTCAAGTGGGAAAGGGGGGCGGAGAATAGTTTTGCTCAAAAAATAAGATCGTACTTTGTCTCGACCTCGAATTTATCTTTCCATTCTAGACCCATTAATATGACATAAAAATAAGATGGGGCGCCTAGGTGGCGCAGTCAGTTAAACGTCTGACTTCAGCTCAGGTCATGATCTCGCCATCCGTGAGTTCAAGCCCCGGGTCGGGCTCTGTGCTGACAGCTCAGAGCCTGGAGCCTGCTTCCGACCCTGTGTCTCCCTCTCTCTCTGCCCATCCCCCGCTCACTCTCTGTCTCTCAAAAATGAATGTTAAAAAAAAAATTAAAAAAATAAGAAAAACCAAATACATGTACATGCAAGCAAAATTCTGAAGATATTAACACAGCCCTAGAATGGTTTAATTTGAACTCTCAAAAGTGTGGATGTAAGTAGGATATATGGGTCTCTAAATTTTTGAATGTAGAAAATCACTCAGAAAATACTAACACTTTTAAATATGCCTTAAAAGTAATTCAAAATTAAACGAAAAAGACTCAAAGACTCCTCAAATGTGGTTTCATTCAGCATGCCACCAAATAAAAATTTCTTGCAGAACTTCCTCATACTTCTATTACAGCAATAAATTTTTGTCCCTAATCAAGACTCTGGTGCATTTCAACCTTCTGAAGACGTTTATGTATCATGATAAACTACAGATTAAATTATCTGCAACGTGCTAGGATTAAGTACATTTTATTCGTTTATAATATTTTAAAACTTTGTACTTAATGTCTCTTCTGTCCATTAAGCAGACTTTGATTAAGACGCCCAATTTCCTGTGCACATTAATCAAGAGAAACATTAAGTGTTGCATCTGAGCGCGCGCGCACACATGCGCGCGCACGCACACACACACACACAGGGTAACTTAAAATAAGGGCATGTATTATACAAAAGTTATAGAAAAATCTCCAAAATGGAAAAAATACTCCAAGTTTTCTTCAGGGGTAAAACTGCTTTCTGATAATATACTTTATCCTTAAGGCACAAGATGCTTCTACAACGTGTTCATGATGCATCTAGGAGTAAGTCATCATCCCCTCTGTCAAGACTAAATATTGGTCCAATATTTAGGAAGAAATGAACATAGATTAGAGCTCAAATTAAAAATGTTACCACATTGGTGGTAGGAGAAACCTATCCACATAAATCTCTAAATACTGACAGTCTTAATGTTCCTTTCTTTTATCACATGCCCTTACATTGTATCTTCAGAAAAGTCATTTTTAAAGAACAAGAGACAGAATGAAAATGTTTCCAAAGCCTATTTCCTTTAATGTTTGCAAAGAATCTCATTAGAATAAATTCACACTAGTTCTTTTCCTTTCAATAATAAATTTTAGCTCATTTCACAGCTGTATCCCATAGAGCAGTCCACACTGAATATATCACAGTTTAGCTGCCTGTAGACAAATATAATGATGCCAGCAGGTTTTTACTGGGTCTCTTTCGGGAAAGAAAACTACAGCTGGAATGCAAGTCTCCCTGTGCGGGACATTGCAAAAGTCAGCACTTCTATTGTTGATAACACTCCTATTCAAGAAATGTTGTCAGTTTATACACTTGGAAAATGATTCCCTGAAATAAAGGTAAACTGCAGTACTGTACCAAAACACAGCACAGATGGTCAGACATGGAAGGTGGGAGAGAAGGGAAAGAAAGGGCTTAGTAAAGAGAACTTTGGGAGTGAAAAAAATTAAGATAACGTAGGAGAGAGAAATGGGATTGCGTCTAAGGGCACATTCGTGCGTGCGCGACCGAGAGATAGGAGGAGACTGTATGAGCAGGAGAAAAGAGAAAGAAGCTCTGTGGGATATTTCAGGAAAAGTAAAGAAGGGTTTAGTGTGTTTGTTATATCAGATGTTTGTTATATGGTGTTCAGTATAAACTCCTGTACTATACTGTCAAGAAAATCCACAGTTTAAGTCTATAGATCACTTTCTTTTTTAAAGGGATACAACAGGAGAACATCAATATACTGAAACTAGATACTGAGTTATCACTTGAAGCAGCTCTTTTAATTTTTCAGTGGTAAGATTGATTGCAACATAGAATAAGAACAAATATTTATATTTGATTATAGGGCAATTAATTGTTTAGGTAAAATATATATTATTCCATGTCACAAAACTGAAAAAAGGTATAAAAATCAACATTAAAATCTCAAAAGCACTGTCAAATGCTCAGTTGGGACACCAAATAGTCAAAACATTTACAAATATTACAAACCTGTAATTACTTCTTTACCTATGCTTGTCTGAAAGTATTAAGATAAAATTTATGTTATTGCCTATTAATTATACTACAATGCTAATTTAAATATTTGACTCTTACTCTATACAACTGAAGATTTTCCCTAAAGTGTCCCTATTTTTCATCTTCAGTTAAAATACTAGTGTATGTAGGCCACCAAGATGCTTGTCTTGGCTGCTCGTCTTATAATAAGAGGGCGGTTTGGGTCAAATCCCTTAGTTTTAGGTACCTGAGTTTACTCTTTCATTAAAGACGAAGGGTGTTACTGACTACCCTACAATAAGGAAGAAATTGTGAGAAATTAGTAAAAGAACATGCGATACAAATGTTCGGAGAACTGTAAAACACCAGGAGAGCACAAGCAGGTTGTGTTATTACATCCACTAAGCTGTAAAAACCAAATGGGCAACTTCTAAAATGCATTAACACCTGAATTTTTCATTAGTATCACTTAGACTTCTCTGTGCATTTTAAATACCTGTGACTAAGTCAGCCTGAGTCATCACAGTTCCTTTATCCGCACTACTTTTTTTCCGTTTACTGAAGGCTTCACTATATGATCGTATCAAAAACCCCAAAGGAGCTCTTTGCAGGCATCCTATCAAATGTGCTCATGATGACTTCAGCATATTTTCCTCCTAAATGTGCTTCTGTCCTTAAAACTGGGTCCCCTAAATCAAGTGGAACTTCAAAGTGTGCGTTTGAATGACAACTATATCATAATTGAAGTTACTGGAAAACATATTGTGTAGAGTGTTGTGGTCAATTAAAAAAAAAAAAAAAGTCCAGTCTAGCAGTTCCTCAAATCATAAAATATAAAGTTACCCTAAGACCCAGCAATCCCACTGCTAAGTATGTATTCAGGAGAAATGAAAATATATGTCCACACAAAAACTTGTACATGACTGTTCACAGCAGCATTCTACATTACAGCCCCAAAGTAGAAACAGCCCAAATATCTGTCAACCGACGAACGAATAAAACGTGGCGTATCCACACAATGGAATATTATTTAGCAGTAAAAGGAAATAAAATACTGACACACAATACCACACAGATGAACTCTGAAAACATGCTAAGTAAAATGAACCAGTAACAAAAAACCAAACAAGGTTTAATTCCATTTGTAAGACATGTTCGGAACAGGCAAATCTATAGACACAGTAAGTAGATTAGTACCTGCCTAGGATTGGGCCTGATAGGACAGAATGGAGAATTTAAGGGTTCACACTTTTTGGGGGGCAATGAAAATATTCTAAAATTGACTGTGATGACAGATTCACAACTCTTATATCTGATCAAGTTGTTTAAAAACCAGCTTTATGATAGCAATTCCAATATTCAGCATATTGCCAACAAAGAAGATTCATCTTACATATAATAATATAGTACAAGAAATCACTCCTCTAATTTCCACATATTTTATTACATCAAAGTAATTTAGCTTCTGGATCATACTATCAAGATAGAAAATTACTTAGAGAAGAATGTTCTTGAAAGCTCAGAAAACCTTCATCATCATTTGAGACCTCATGATGTCCATGGTGCTGTAGTGCTTGATCAACCAAGTCGGAAAGAACACCTTGACCGCTAATATTTATTCTCTTCTTGTGGAATATTCACAGCCGAAGCAGTTCAAAGCCAGTTCTCTTATAAAACAAGCCAAGGGAACTGAAGAAATTACATTAAATCTTACAGTGAGAGACACAGAGAGAAATGTATCTTAGCAGCAATGCTTTCCCTATGAATTATTTGATTCCATAAATCCAAATCCATTTTGATGACTCTCCCGTTAGAGATGTGTAGTCACCACTGCAAACTGTCAGAAGAAGCTGTTTTATAGAGCTACTGAACCTATGATCTTTGCCGCATTTCTGTGATTACATGCACCAGCCCGGGACAGCAGAGGCCTTCTTCCTGTTAGTGTCTCTCCTTCCACAGGGCTCGCTAACTAATGAAAACTAACGAAGCAGAGCGTGTAGGGAGCTGGAGGGAAATCGTGATGTTGGCCGGAAACAGGACTCCAGACACTTCAATTATATTTTGGCATCCCGTATATTCTCACATGGTCATTCTCTGTAATTCGAAAAAGTCCCTTTTTAATATCTTTTCCACCCCTGCATTGAAACTTCAGACTTTTGAAGACCTCATACGATTGCCAGAGGCAAAATGTGTAAACTAAGGTCCCATAATCCAACTGTGACTTATTAGGTATTGTATGTGGTCAACAGAGTTGTCCCTTATGGTATTTTTTAAACAAATGAACCCCATCTCTAAATGATGGTAAATGGTAGACCCACCATAGGGTAAGGGAGTGGTGCTGCTTGTTCCGTTAGCCAAGTCCACACAGAGAAGAGTGAGCACACCCACCTCCTCACCACGCCTGGCCCAGTTCACTCATTTATGTTCTCGGTCACTGACCCGCCCAGAGAAATAATACACAGATTTAAGGTTTATTTTCACATTGGTCTAATCAAAACCACACAGGAAACTAAAATACCCAATCACCCTTACGCATAAACCGGAAAAGATATTCTACCTTTGAAATGACTATGTTTAATTATCTTGATCTAAAGACAGTTTCTCATAGAAAGTTTGCAAGAATTATAGTAGTTCATTTACACAATTAACAATCTTCTAGAATTTATAAATTCACATATCACTTAACATTTGCAAATACACTATTTCATTCTTGGCAATGTTTTATCAAACTAAAGAGATTTGGGGTCCTAGATTCTGTAAGTCAAACAAAAGCCTGGCTCCTTACTGTGTTCCACTGAGCATGGTCCTACCAGGTTTCCACACACATACTCACCCTTCTTCCTTTCCCAATTCATTGCCGATTTTTTATGCCTCAGAACCTCTTACTGTCCCTGAACACACATTCCATTTAATTTCTTCACAAGAGCTCCACTCTACCTAGCCATTTGTCCTTCTGGCAAGCTGTGTATTTTTCAAACTTGTGTTTTATGACATCTTCCCTTCCCTGTCTCCTTCAAGATAATAATTCCTTTCTCTGTCCCACATATATTTATGTTTCCATTTTTGTTGTAAATTTCCCAGACAGGAATCACTTATTTACATGTGACAGGAAGCTTCAGGAGTGGCGGTTCCATGTGTCATTCACATTTGCTCTCCAGCACCAAGTTCGGTGTAAAAAAAAAAAAAAAAAGTCACTATGTGCTTGCTAGTTTTACTTAAATGAACTGATTGACACAAACACGAAGAAAAAGGTCACCTAATTCTGTGACTGGAGTCCCTGAAGTTGTGTAACGTAGCAACTCTGAATGAATTATATTTCCCCCAGGAAAAAGATAAACGTTATACATAAAACGCATAGTTTATATAAGTGTGCATAAAGTAGACACAAACACACATATACAGATCTTTCTACATTTATGATGGGGTTATGGCCCAAAAAAACCATCTTACACATCTTAAGTTGAAAATATCACAACTTGAAATCACATTTAATACACAGAACCCACATATATAAAAAAATAAATAAAAAGTTAATATATAATATTCTACCTGGGTCTGTTATTAGTACTGACTCAATGATACCATAATCAATGTAAACAACTTACAACTAATATTTCATATAAATGATGCTCATGGATACGGTGACAGGCAGCTGCTATTAGAAGAAACGTACTTCTGGGGTGCCTGGGTGGCTCAGTCAAACGTCCGACTTCGGCTCAGGTCATGATCTCAGGGTTCGTGGGTTCGAGCCCCACATCAGGCTCTGTGCACAGCTCAGAGCCTGGAGCCTCCTTCGGATTGTTTCCCTCTCTTCTCTTCCCCTCCCCCACCTGCGCTCTATCTCTCAAAAATAAACATTTAAAAAAAAACAAAAAGAAAAGAAAGGAAAAGTACTTCTTGGAAATCTGTGCAGGCACTGCAGATTGAAGACCTTTTTTAGGCACCAAAGTGGCAAACACAGGAAGATGGTGAGACACAAAAGGATCTTAAGATAAAAGGTCTTAATATACCTTCCACTCACTTAAAGCTTTTATTAGACCAAGGTCTTAATGAGCATAAAGTTCGAAATAAAATTTTTTAAAATAAAATGTTAATATAACTTTTTGAATAATTAATATTTTAGTGAAAATATTCATGATTGTGCACAATTTCAAACGTCAGTGCTTTAAAATCACTATAACATTCGAGGTGGTATAAGAACTTCCATAAAGCCAAATAAATCATGAAGTCCTGTGTGGTAAAAGCCATAAATGACTGTACTATTTGCACTTGCATGTATTTATGCATCTAGGTATGTGTGCATATATTTGCATGAGTATGCCTGTAATGATGTATTCATTTAGTATTGTAATTCTATCAAAAGCCCACAAATTACACATTAACTTTAGAGAATGTACAGATAAAACAGGTTGTAATGGGCATGTAACAGGTCAACACCTGATGGAAACAGTTTCTATCAGAGGACTTTGAAATCTTGAGGTAAATAAGTAGGATATCGATATATATGACATGCATATACATATACAGAGCATACACATGACATGCGTACATTCATACATAGATACGGGGGTATGTACTTTAGGAGAGAAAAAGAGGACTTAGAGTATACATCAGCATTCACTGTACATTTCCTACACCCTTTCACTCACAGCATCACAGAGCAGAAAGGTCTTGCCAGAAATAATCTTTCACACAAAGGAATTTTGGAATGCACAGTCCCGCCGAAAGAGTCCCACCTCCAGCATTTCCTCCATGGCAAAAATGTGCACAATCACAGGGAAAAGTAATAGACTGAGGCGTAATGTCTCTGTGTTCTAAAGCCATACTTTGAACAGCTCTGCTACTAGCAAAGCTGAGGGCTTTGCAACTATCGTGGCCCTGACAGCAGGTAAAAGCAAAATAATGCCAGATGGAGGGAAACTTGAAATGCACATGCAGATCGAAGGAGGATCAAAATGAAGAATAAGAGACTCAGATCCAGCAACAAACTCTAGCGCTGTGAGAAGGCATTTTAGTTCACGCCAGAATCACAACAAGTGAAGGATTTACTGAGTACAGACAAGAGCCAGGCACCATCTAAGTGCTCTACGGTTTTGTCTCAAGATATCACTACAACAATCTGTAGAGGGAGATATTAGTATCATACCTAGGGCGTGGCTGAGGAATGAGACACAGAGATTAAGTTCATATGCTTAATAAAGTACAAAATCAAGCCAAGGTTCCTATGTCTCAAAAGCTGATTCTTGAACATTTTGTGTATTACACACAAAAATGCACATAAATATGTATTTTACTACTCAGCAATCAGTACTTCTTTCATTTCAAGCTATGGCTTCAATTCTTTGCAACTAACCTCTTTCACTGTCAAGGGGAAGTAACTGAATACAGGGGATAGACTCCCCTGACACTTACAGTTATGCTCATTTTGAGAGAGAAAACAAAAATAATCTTTTAATAGTGCAACCCAAATAGGCAATATTTGTGTTCAGATGCCATCTACAATACTCAGTATGTGCTGTATCACTACTGCTATTACAACCCAAGGGATAACTTTTTTTCCAGACAGCATGGCACAATTTGTTAAGTCCTGCCTTCGCCATACAGCATGAGTTTAATTATTCCTACAGCCTAATCATTGCCTATGCATGATATGTTTGGGAAAATTAACTGTCCAGCAAGCTCTCTATATAGTTCTAAGTTAACTACCTGTGTAGTGTACTGTATTTGGGCACACATGATCACTTCTGAGCCTCATTCTGGAGATGCTCCCATTCTGTGTCTGTGGAAAGGTTTGTGGGAGCAAGCTAAGCAGCTGGCTGCCTTGACATCTCAACTTACCAGGGACCAGAACAAGGGATTTCACGGTTTCCCAGAAGCTCAGGGGGATACTGCACATCAACTTTTTGCCAGCCTCCATCCAGAACAAGGAAAAATAGATAGGCAACTATGTAATTAACCAGAACAGTCAGCTAGAGACCCAGCATGTGCATAGTGCACTTGAAAATCTCACAAGCTTGGGGTGCCTGGATGGTTTAGTGGGTTAAGTGTCTGACTCTGGATTTCAGCTCAGGTCATGATCTCACAGTTCATGGGATTGAGCCCCGCGTCGGGCTCTGCGCTGACAGCTCAGAACCAGTGTGGGATTCTCTCTCTTTCCCTCTCTGCTCCTCTCCTGCTCTTTCTCTCACGCACTCTCTCTCTCTCCCAAAATAAGTAAATAAACATTTTTAAAAACAGTGAAAAACCCACTTTAAAAAAAAGGAAATCTCACAAGCTTACAGGTTCCATTTAACCTTTCATATGTCACACCCTTTTCTTTCACTTCAAGATACTGTTTATCACTTCCAAATTCTCTCCCAAGGTGTTCCCCTCAAGGTGGAACAAAAGACAAAGTGTAGGCCCATCTCCATTTGGTGTTTATTTACTTAACTTCCATGTTTATTTTCTCTTTATAAAATGCTTGTTAGTATGAGTCATCAGAGTAACAAGAAAGGAAGCATGCGCAACTCAGGCTAGGCGAAGACTTTGAACTCAGTCACCTGAGGGTTCCACCTGTTCCTGCTACTCTTCATATGCTGGAAAGACTGCAGATCCCTCATCAGAGAAGCCATACAGATGACAAGCAGATGAAAAGAGTACGCTCAACATTATGTAACATCAAAGAATAGAAAATTAAAACAACAACATACAACTACCCACATTAAAACAGCTAAATTCAAAATACTGACAACACTGGCCAGGATGTGGAGCACCAGGAACCCTCATTCACTGCTGACGGGAATGCAAATGGTACAGCCACTTTGAAAGACAGCTGCTTACAAAATTAAAGGTGCTCCTTACCATATGACCCACCAATTGTGCTCCTTGGTCTCCACATAACGGAGATAAATACATATCCACACAAAAACCTACACACAGATGTTTACAGCAGCTTTATTCATAATGCCAAAACTTGGAAGTGACCAAGAGGTCCTTCAATATGTAAATAGATAAACAAACTGTGCTATGTCCATAGAGCAGAATATTACTCAGTGATGAAAAGAAATGAGATATCAAGCCATGAAAAGACATAGAAGAAACTTAATGCATTATTACAAAGTGAAAGAAAAGGTCACATACTTTATGGTTCCAACTATATGATATTCCAAGAAAAGCACATGTATGGAGACATAAGAAGATAAAAGGATCAGTGGTTACCAGAGATTTGGAAAAATAGAGGGATGGATTGAGACATGTGTAGGTGAAGCACAGAGGATTTTTATGGCAATGAAACTACTCTGTATAATGCTCTAACAGTGGATACATGTATTACTAGATACATGTCATTATCTATTTGTCTAAAAGCACAGAATGTATCCGAGTGACTGACCCAACTATAAACTATGGATTTTAAGTAATAACCTAACAATACTGGTTCATCAATGGTACACATGTACACATGTACCACACTGATTCAAGATGTCGATAATAGGGAGAAATGGGAGAAGAATGAGGGGGTATGTGAGAACTCTGTACTTTCTGCTTAGTTTTTTGTAAACCTACAACTGCTCAGAGAATAAAGCCTATTAAAAATAGTTTGTAAAAGAAGGCAGATTTGCCTGCTTCCACCTTTCTCTCCTTGGTGTGTTGCTCTCTTGTAATGTCTTATTTTCTCCCCAAGTCTTTAGAGCCATGCAAAGCTTCTCCCGGATTTGTGGAGACGGCTCACTAAATTCTATGTGGATGATCTCTGATGGCTCCTCAGATGTAGAGTCCCCCCTTCAACATTACCCCAATACATGGTCCTGAAGTACATTTGTGCCTTTTCCCTACATCTCCTTATTTATTTTCTCATGGCATTAACTCTGAAAGTAATACCCTAGAGATTACAACTTCACATGGCAAACTATGCAAAATATCAATTAGCTCAACAGTACTTCTGGAAGATGAAAGGACATCCTTTTGGTTAGGCCAGGTTATCCGAAGCAGTAGATGGATTACTTGTTAGTATCCCTGTTTTCAGCACTACCTTGTTTTCCTCCACTCTTTCCTAAACATGTGTTTAATTGTTATATCACTTCCTCTAAACACTGTTTTTCTTATTGCTCAGATACCTGAGAATTCAATGCAAATTCCTTTGTTTTTCATCATTTTAATGCACTCTAAAGTGTCAAGTATGAAGTGTGGATGACAAAGAAATAGAAAAAAAATCTCTACCTTATGACTCATCGGCACCTCTAACTCACACTCTGTGATGTTCTTCTGATAGAAAAAATAGATTTTCCTGATGCCACTTCCCTAAGGTTTCTTTCATTTAGGACCACTTAATTCCGAGAGAGCCTATTCTATATATTCACCAGACAGAGGCTTTCACTCTCCCCTTGAATGTCAGCATCTGATCCCACCACCATCAGACCAGTTTTTCTAGGTTGCAGTAACAGGCAAGAAAGAATGTGGGTTTGTGTTGGTCTATAGCACTCAACCTCAGTCCTGATTGGGGCTTCTATTATTTTGCAAACCAGGTAGCCATCTATAATTTGCATAATGAGGGACCTGAGTTACCGCAGTCCATTAAGATATTAAAGTTTCACAAAACCACCTGAGCATTTCACTTTTTGATGCAATCAATAAGCTCTTAATGAATTTTGAACAGGGTTACATACGCTAAGAAAGAAGGGTAGGGAAACAAGATAGAAACTTTTGTTTTTAAAAATGTAGTTAGGGGCACCTTGCTGTCATGGTGGGTTAAACATCTCTTAATCTCCGCTCAGGCCATGATCTTACACTTCTTGAGTTCAAGCCCCAGATCGGGTCTGCACTGATGGTGTGGAGGCTGACCTGGATTCTGTCTCTCCTTCTCTCTGCCCATCCCCTGCTGTGTTCACTCTCTTTCTCTCACAAAAGAAAGAAACTTAATTTTTCAAAAGAATTTAAATGATCATCTAGTAAGCATAATTAACGAATACATAAAAACAATTCTGTGAAAACAATTAATTTGGAAAGCAGTGGTCACAAGACCACTTTCAAGAATCTAACATTTCAGATTCTTGAGAAAGCCCTTGAAACACAGCACAAAATGAGGTATAAAAATTTCTATTTATATAATTCACCCTGAATTTGCTGTTCAAAATATTTTTATGGTCTGTGCTCCACACTGTCTACATCTAAGTGTCTAAGCAATAAAAAAAGATGAGCCTATAATAAAACCACCTCTCTTCCTTGATTTGTTTGGTTTTTCACGGTGCCACTTGTCTGGAGAAGACTGATGAATGTGTTGAATCTGTAAAATTCCTGCTTGTGATGTCATTTTGGGGGGAACAAAAATCAAGAATGGAAAAAACCATTTTTTGCACATCTATCACATTTAGGGCACTATGCTAGGCACTTTCCATTTACTACCTGTCAAAACTTTGCAAATGGCCTCTCACTTCAGAATTTCTGTCACTATGCTAAGGTGAGAAAACAAAATCAGAGAGTTCAACTAACTTGACCAGTAAGGTAGAGGCAGGTTTAAATAGTGGTTTGTCTGATCCGAAAGCCCTTGTTCTTTCCATCCCCACAATGCTGCCTTTCTTATAATCTGATGGAGTATCTCACACTGTATCAATTTGTAACTTCCAGTGCATTTACCAAACAAGTGATTTCAAGAAAGCTAATGCACATTACTGGACTTGTTCCAGGTCATAAAATTAAGTAGCCACTGTATTATATATTAGAATAATAAAAATAATAAAAAAATGACATTCACTGAAGTTCTAACATATATCAAACACTCCACTAATATATTACATATGCTACCGTATTTAATTAAAATTCAGAAAACCTCTATGTAATACATATTATTTAGCCATATTGGAGATGAAATAATTTAACAACATAGATAAAATATAGCATTGTGATCCATGTTACTCTGTATTAATTGACTTTTACGCCCACACTGTCCACTCTACCTCCGTCTTGCATTTAATGAGCAAACTATGCCACATTCCAAATTAAGCACAGCTGAAATGCAAAACACTTTTATTAGGATAATGCCACCCTCATGTTACTACTACCGGGAATGACATCCCTCCCTCCTTTGTTATTTAATGAATGGCAGAATTAGGATTAATATTTTTCCATATGCATTACAGAATAGTTTATATTAGGACAAGTACATGAAAGAAAAGAATAATCCTTATTTTTATTTTATATTGAAAAAGTAAGGAATTATTTTACACACAATTAACAGCATAAAGGACACAGTGATTGTTGTTAATAGTATTGCCTTGCACTGGATCAACTTAGTTCAAAAGTGTTTAACGTGAGAAGTGATTTCCTTGGGAGAAAACTCACACTGATAAATACCTTAATCCCCTGAATTCTCAACAATGGTTAGTGTGTACCTTTTTCTTGGATTTCAGTGTAATTTCATTAATATAAAAATTAACTCAATTTGGGACTATAACAAAATTAAAATCTTTTGCAGAGTGAAGGAAATCATCGATAAAATGAAAAGCCAACTTACTGAATGGGAAAAGATATCTGCAAATGATAGATCTGATAAGAAGTTAATATCCAAAATATATAACGAACTTACATAACTCAACACCAGAAAGAAACATCTTGATTAAAACGGGCAGAGCACCTGAATAAATATTTTTCCAAAGAAGACATGCCAGGATGGTAAACAGACACAAGAAAAGATGCTCAAAATTACTAATCATCAAGGAAATGTAAGCAAAACTACAATAAGATATGATTTTATACCTGTCAGAATAGTTAAAATCAAAAAGGCAAGAAATAATTAATGAGCATTGGTGAGAATGTGGGGAAAAAAAGGAGCCCTCACGCACTGTTGGTGGAAATGTAAATTGGTATAGCCACTGTGGAAAACAGTATGAAGATTCTTCAAAAAATTAAAACTAGAACTCCCATATGATCCAGCAATTCCACTACTGGGTAAATGCCCAGAAGAAAGGAAATGAAAACATCAATTCAAAAGATATATGGACCCTATATTAATGCAGCATTATCTACAATATCCCAAGTATGGAAGCCACCAAGTGTCTATGAATAAAGAAGGCACACACACACACACACACACACACACACACACACAGAGCACAGCACACACAATAGACTATTACTCAGTCACAAAAAAGGATGAGATCCTGCCATTTGTCAAAACACAGATGGACCTAGACAGTAACATACTAAGTAAAATAAGTCAGACAGAAAATGACAGATACCATATGATTTTACTTCTATTCGAAATCTAAATAACAAAACAAATGAATAGACAAAACTTAGAAAGCAGAAACAGATCCATAAGTACAGAGAATAAACCAAAGGTTTGGGGTTGTATGGTACAGATGGTTGCTACACTTAGGGTGTGCATAGCCTAATGTACAAACCTGTTCCAATCACTATACTGTGCACCTGAAACCAATGTAACATGGTATATCAACTATACATCAGTTAAAAACAAGAAATACAATTACTTCATTAAGACCTTTCTGAAAATATACCTGTGACAGAAGTGGATAAAAGTTGCAGGTGTTCACTGTTTTCTGTCCTATTCACGTTAAGTCAATGATATCTTACGCAACGTATTCATGTTCTTAATTGAGAAATGCCAGGTAAATATTATTGGTCATAATTACTACTGAAAAATTCCATGTTATAGAATATTGAAGAGTGAAAACTAATATCAGTAATTATTTATCTTCCAATAATAAAGCGCTTTATCTGTGTTTATGAAATTTTTTTTAATTATTCACACAAATACATTACCTCTCAAATAAATCTGACACAAAACTGTTAAAATGTTTAATTTTGTATTTTAATAAATATTTTTAGTATCATATTCTGAGGTTTTCACTATTAAAAAACAAGTGTAGTGATGTCAACACCCCTTGGTTATTTGACTTCATCAATATCATACCTATTTCATTATCTTGTTTATTATTCAAATAAGTTTCTAACTCTACTACTCCAGTTAAAACATCCGTTCCCAAAACACTGAGAATTATCTTACAAATTCCCCCTTTTATTCAATCATTTCTGAAATATTTCATAATTCTTTTCCAGCCTTCCAGAAATGTCTTATATTTTTTGCCATCATCCCCTTCATAAAACATCTTCTTCCATTTAGCACCTACTGCCATTTTCCTTGGACCTCTTGTGACCACACTGTCTTTCACCCTTCCACACGTCTCTCCTCAACAATGGCCCTTTCAATATCAATATTCCCTGTAAAGTGCCCTGGCCCCTCTTTTAAGTATTTCTTTTCTTTTAATCATCCCTCCAACTACCATGCTTTGAAATATTATACATTTATTGAGTTCCAAGTCTATGCTCTCAGCCTTTCTCCTAAACTGCCCATCCAGTCACTAGTTTTCCCATCAGATACATTCATTTGAATGGATTACTCCTCAAGTTTGCTATATTGAAAGTAAACTGATATTCTTCTTCTCTAACCCCAGGAAATTGGCTCTTTCTTCTTTCATATCCTCTACCTCAAGGAACTAGGTGCAGATATGATGGCAATCTTGATGGAATGAATTCCTCCTCTCCTTGGCACAGCATTCCCTGCAATCTAAAGCTGAGGTAACACTTCTGCAGTGTGATCTCTAGCCCTCCTCTCCTCTTCACTTCTATGGTCCTAGTTTGGGGCCCCTTTGCCTCTCAGGCCCTCTCCTTATTGACCTCCCAGCCTCTTCACTTATCTCTCTCCATTCTGGGAAAAGAATATGTCAATCTTCTGCATAAAGCTTCCAATAGCTTCCCCTTGCTTTTAGGTTAAAACTCCAACATCTTTTACCAAAGTTTGAAGGTTTTCTTACAACCTGCCCGAATTCATCAAATTGGCATTCCTCCATTCATTCCCACCAAACATCCTACACTTGAGTTGCAGTGCTTTCAAGACCTAAGAATGTTGGCATGCTTTTACTTTTATTTTCTTTCTTTGCACTGCTTGAAATAGACTTCCACTCCTCCCAGACTAAACAGTCCAGTTCTCATCTTCCAAAACCCCAATCAATATTAACTCCTCCTTAAAACTTTCTACAGCTCCCTTTATCAGCTACACAACTTCCCTGTTTTCACAGTTTTGTTCATGACTATGGTACGCCATGTGCTGTTGTGTATTTACAGTATTGTTCAATTATGAATTTCTTGAGGGAAGGGATGTCAACATTCTAGTCAGCCTCTACCTCAGTGACTTCACATAACTGAGCCCTCGATAACTCTTTGTTGTGAGTTGACTTAATAAAACTTTCATATAATATATACCTTAGACTTTCCTATATTATACATTATATATCATACATAATGTATTATAAACCTATTTATTATGTATATGTATTATATATATACACACCTTAATAAACTATGGGTATGTGTACATAGATGCGTTTATGGTGTATGTATGTGCATATACATACATACATATGAAGCATGTTAAGGCACAAAAAGGCCCTTACATATCATTTTTTCTAATCAATGAATATTACAAACTCAGAAACCAAGACCCAAAGTCATTAAATGACTGTGCCAATGCTCTACGGCTTGTTAGTGATAAACACAGTGTTAAGAGTTCCTGTCCCAGCTGCTCAACCAGTGGACCTTTTACTACATCCCTGTAATTCAGTGATGTGACCAATAATTTAACTCCCTATTAGTTGCTGTACCAAGACCAAGAAACTGGAACAGACATCCTGGACAGTCTCACCTCACCTCATTTTCTCTCCCAATTCTCTTCCTATTTTCATCAACAAACACAATTCTTTCATCTCTACATTTTCATTTACAGTGTATCCCACTCCTTTAAATATTTCCTAATTCATCTGATAACAACTCTCAATTTCTTTAGAGATAATAGCAAAGCCTCCTTTCCCTCTTGAAAAAAAAAATAAAGAGGAAAAATTTTCCTCTCCAGTTTACTTCACTTTTTTCCCCACCAAACCAAGGACCACCATAAAAGAGATGACATTATCACCCTCATCGTACTAGCTTATATTTTCACATGCATATCACGTTGAAATTTATAGATTACTTTCTCATAACTCACTCATTTGCTCTTCGTAACACTATGAATAGTCAGAAGAAGGTATCACTGCATTTATATGCAGCTGAGAAAACGAGGGGTCAAAATTAAATGAACCTGCCAACATTCTTCTAGCCAGCAAGAGCTGGCACTGGCAGTGGAACCAAGGTCTCCATATCCTTGCTCCTGAGAGGTTTCCACTATTTTAAATGGTTTATTGGTTTGTGTTCCCACCATGACATTTATGTTGACATATATTGGCACCTCAGATGCTGCACAGTGAATGTTGCCTAGATTCTAATTCTATCTGAATTACTGCTTGGGTTTTCTTACTTTAACAGCACAAATTTCAAGCAGGCAGGTACTATTTTGTCTAGTACTTACCTACTGGAGAAGTTCTTCCCAAACCTCCAAATAATACCATTTAATGGTAAATTATAGTTTGATTATTGTTTTTTGTTATGACCAAGCTTCAGAAAAGTAAAACCATGGCTTTAGCTAAAGTAGAGAAGATCTTCAACTCTTTGTTTGAATGTGAAATAAATTAATATGATTTCATCTGCATCCACTAGTCAACAACTAATATTTAAACTCCAAATGGCAACAAGAGTGGCTAACACTGACATCCAAATGGCTTTCCTAAAAGTGTGTGCTATTTCTTGCAACATTCTGAAGCAAATTAGGTACTTTGGCTTGAAATAAATTTCTGTTCAATCTTCTCCCCAAGTTGCCGGAGAGATGCAACTTCTTTAAAATTTCAGAATATTGGTGTAATTGTAGAGTAGACTAGCCTCTCTTTGCAGCTGGGGGCTACAGATAGTTGCCGCCAGGAAAGAGACCCAGTCTGTGTAACTTGTTTGCAATCCCATGACAAATACATCTTTTCCCTCCCTTCTACTGCATGCTTCTCTTAACGTTTAGGCATTGCCAAGGAACTCTTAATTTACCCCTACCCCTAAGCAACAGGAATAATGTTTCCTACTTCATTTGTATACACATGCCAAGTTTCAGGTCTGCTAAAGAATTCTCAGCGTCCTTTAGAGGAGAAAAAAAGACACTGGAGAAAAGGGAGTTAATTCCTCACTTGGTATTGTTTTCCTGCTTGTCACTGTGCCACCAGGACATCAAGTCAGCACTTTGCCTGGAGCTTCTGAGGCACAATTAGTTGCTGCTTTTGTTAGTTGGTTGAAAACAAAGCAGAAGAATTCTCAAGGCAGGAAAAGTTTAAACCTAAACATCCTTACGACTGCACACTTGAAAAATCACAGCATTCACTCATTAAGAATTGATCTTTGCACCCTCTCCCTGAGCTCACTGGAGCCCCATCTGCCTTTGGATGTTAGAACTGCCCTCATCTGGCTTGTTTCCACGTGTCCCACATTTCACAAAGCTATACTTAACAAATTCAACTCTATACCCACACGTTTCATGGCACTGAGAAAGTGCCTGAAGACAGAATGAAGACCGGGTGTGAGCTGCTTGCCTCTTCTTTGCCAGAAATATAGTTGAGGAACTCTCGGTAGAATGAAAGCCCAGAGGTTAAGAACCCACTTCATTATGAAAGCACCGTGTTGGGTGTCCTCATTAACTACAGAGCTGCGAGAGAAACACGATTCCCGTGGCTCTCTCATGCCTCTTAGTTGCTAGGTTGTTCTTTCCTAATAGCATCGGGCATGACCCAATTTGCTTCCTAGTACTCGTACTTTTCACCTTAGGATCCCGCTACACCGGGGCTCTCAAGATGCACCGGGGTCCCTCTTGAAGCCCAGCAGCTTTGTAATACAGACCAGAGGTGGAGAGGAGAAGAAGGGAGAACTCTGTGCCACTTACCAGTCTTCCACAGATACGGAGTGGACGCCTCAGCCTGGCCGGGAGCCGCAGCCCCGCAGGTGCCCGGGCAGAGCAGCAGCAGCAGCAGCAGCGGCGGCGGCAGCAGCGGCAGGACCCCGGGGCGCGGGCCCGCGGCGCCTGGGCTCCGGGACGCGGAGCGCCTCGCTTGCAGCCCCATGCCGCCCGCAGCCGCTCCAGGGTCCGGATCCGGAACGCGGTCGGCAGGGAATTTTTCTGCGCCCTCACTCTGTCTTCCCAAGGACTACAGAAAGCAAAGCTCTTCCCTGCTATTGTTCGTTTCAGATGAAAAGGAGCGAAAGCGCGTTTAACACCGGGGAACAATAGCGTCCGCGGTGGCCGTGGCTGCAGCCTCCGCTGCCGCTGGCAGGGATGCTGCTGCGGCTGCCATTCCGCGCAGAGTGGCAGGTCCTAGCGGCGAGGGAGGCAGCCGGCCGCAGGGGGCCCCAGCTGACTGAGCAGGTCCTCGAGGTCTGGGAGGCAGCGCAACCCCCTCCGCCAGCTGGAGAGAGGGGAGGGGGGCGTGAGCCGAAAAGGAGCGAGGGGGGGTGGGTGGGGGCTGGAGGCAGGAGGCGGTGAGAGCGCCAGGGCGAGAAAGGAAGGAGCGAAGGGGAGAGGGGGCACCCAGATCGAACACGCCCGCCCAGAGAACTCCTGTGCACATGGTGCGATGAAATATGTTTGGAAGGATACACCAATGAAAAGAATCATCACCCGACAGGCTTCAGCATGACAAATAACAGGCATTGAAATTCATCGGCACCCAAGGAGTCAAATGCTACATCTCGTGGCATGCTATTCTTAGTGTGTATTTACACAAAGCATCAGTGTGTATAATTTATTTTTAAGCGGTGGCTTCTGAATTACTTTGTGTCGGAAGCCGTATTTATGATCAGATGTAAAAAACACAAAGAGCAGAGTTGTTTACTTGCCATTGAAAAGCATTTGAACACTCTCTTAAATGTTTCGTTTTAACTTAATCTGTTCTCAACAGAAATACCAACAATACTGACCTGTGACAGATCAAAGTACATTGTGTTTTCAGTCTTTAAAACTGAATTAGTACTTAATAAGCATTCACAATGCTATCTAGTTACATTGATAAGGTTTTACAAACACCCATCTTAAAACCGTATTTCAAACACGCAGTGAATAAAAGTGCTATCCCCTTTATCTACTTCTGTCAAAAGTATGCCCCCTTTAAGTATCCACACAGCTGTAAGTAAAATGAAAGGGAAAACTGGGTTTCCACTATTTGGGTATCTCCAAATTAGGACACTCTTTACTTAAAAATCCCAGGCATTAATTTCTCTGAATCTTATTGTAGAAAAATGCTTCATAGTCTAAATAACCTAATGCTTTGGGGTCTTTTGTTCTGTGTTTATTTTCTTAAACCGTACACAATGAAACAAAGTGTATGAAGTCAGATAATGCTTTGCCCTTTCTTTCTTTCTTTCCCTCAATAATACCCTTTTATTAATTCATTTTCTAGTAAAGCTAAAATAATAAGGCATGTAGCCAATTAAAAAGTCAGCAAACAGAAAGCCAAAGAAAACTATCCACATCCGGTCAGCAATACTTGGCCAAATAAAATTTAAAAGGCAGGAAAACTACTCTTTATGACTTTACTCCAAAAACACAGCCAACTCCAGAGTTTAAAATGAGGAAACTACGGTTTCTGACAGAGGAAATCTTCCATAAAGCTCTCTTGGGACGCCTGCCGTTTTGCAGATCATTCCAGACACAGCCCTTGTGCATGCATTAGATTAAAAGCAGGTTTGATCAAATAATTCCGAGGTCCTGCCTGTTTAAGTATTCTGACATCAGAGGAAATTAGCAATGTTTAAGGTTGCAAATTTGCTCTTTGTTTACTTTCCACTCTGTTAGGCCTCTAAAAGGGAATTAAAAGCTCAGAGCAACCTAGCTCTGTGAGTCTGTGATTAGGAGAGATAAACTAGTGTGGATTACTATTCCTTCACTGGTTAAAAATAAATAAATAAATAAACACACACACACACACACACACACACACACACACACACACACAGGCAACAATCAAAAGATTATAGGCTGATAAGGCATACAAAGGCAGCCTGATCCTAACAAATGTATGGTTGCCTAAAGGACACTTGTTTCAACAGTTACACCAATGAAGAAAATAGCTCCTGCTATTGCTTCCTTCATTCTGTCTTCTGAGAGCAAACTCTACAAAGTATCTCTCTACAATGGCACTGCTTTCCTATCCTGACTGTGCTTATTTCTCAGCTACTGTTAGCACCTTGCAGGTTTATCCTGAATTCCTCCAACTCTGGCACAGGGAAGATGTCGAACTGGAAGCACTGTTTTAATAACGGTCCATTCTAAGCATTCTTAGGGAGTCCCAAACCAATTCACCAAGTAGAAACTCATTCTATAACAGAAGACAGAGACTCTAAACAGTCAAGTTAGTACAATTTAATGTACAGGGTAATTAGTCCTACAAGAAGCCATTGGATGCTATACATAATAGCTTATGGTCAAAAGAAAAGTTAAGAATCTGATGTTTATATTTATCCATAATTATGTAATAATTACTCAACTGGTCAAGAGTTTAAACATTATAGCTACAACTTCAAACATTATACATATCACAGGAGTCAGGAACCACTTCTAAGTCAAAAATTTGCTGCCATTTAAAATACACAACTAGGATGAATATTCTGCAGAGTGTTTGAAAAGAGTTAAAAATTGTGTTTCCTCCTTTAATTTCAATTTGTACAAGTCATACGGGTCACATGCAAACACACATACACGCCCAAACAGTTAGTAGCAAAAACATCTCTGGACAAGGTTAAAGAAACTGAGTCATGTAAGCATTTGTCTCACCACTAACATGTCTGTTCAATAACAATGCCATTATTGCACTTGAGGACAAAAATATATGGGTCTCTGAGGAGACAGATGTGATATATATATTCAGATACATGTTCCTTTATGAAAGCTATCGTGTCCAGGAGGATAAATCCTATCAATAAAACTGATGGACGGCAAGACATAGCAATCTTTGTTTTCTAGAATATGATATAAATAACACACAAATGTTTAATGACATGATGTCAAAATTTAGTCGTGAGAAGTCTCAAGGATGCAGATTAAATTGACCATCTGTACAGCCTGCCACAAAGTAAATCGTTCATCATTTTTCATAAAGAACTGTTCGAGTATTAATGAGCCAGGGCTACTAAAATTCTCCAAACCAATGGATGAAAATGCAAAGCATATTTTTTTTCATATTTAGAAATGAGACAATTCTGAACCTATCACCCTTCAAGTGGTGTCCTTTCATCCATCTTTATTATTTTTGTTGTCATTTCCAAACTCTTGATAGTGAGGACGTATACATATCTACACACATAAGTGAAGGAATATACACAAAGTTATTCACTGATAGAGTGTTACAGGGAAGTACTGAAGAATGTCCATTTTGAAATAAAAACTTTAAATATTTTTTCCTACATAAAATGTTTCCGGCCAGATTAAAAAAAAAAATAACCCAAAGGAATTCTGTTTGTGTGGCCTCTAGGTGTCATACTTGACCAAGATTTGGGGTGGATAACATTTATTTTGGGCTTCTTTCAATTCCCTTCTTGCCACACCCACCAAAGCGATAGAAGATAAAACATTTCCCTTTTTACCTTTGTAATAAGAGATCACAGGTTTTGCTTTCTTTCCCAATTCTGACTGTAACAATGATCTTCTATTTTCTTTCCAATTCCTTTTCTTTATAACATCTTTTGTCTTGTTTGGTGGTTGGTTGGTGATTACTTTGTTGGTGTTTAAGTGTGTGTGGTGAGGGGGGGGGGCTAATTCTAAATTTCAAATAGCTTTACAGAAAGCAAATGCCATCATTTCTCCATTTTACTCAAAACTCAACCTGTTTGGAAGCAATATGGATCTGCTGCAAATAATGAGACCCCGTGTTTTGAGTATCAGGTGCATATGTACAATATTTTGGTTCACATCCTTCTAGTGATCCCATCCTAGGCCATGTATGAGCAATAGTCCTGGACACAAGGTAGTACCCAAATTGTTAACAACTTTCACCAGTGACTTAGGAGGATGTTTCTGGAGAGAACACCCTGGCCAATACAGTGATCCAGGCATTTGAAAATTATTTACAACCAGTTGTGTCAGTGTCCTACAGATGGATACTCAAAATGTATGAGCCTTTAACAAACAATTGAAAACTAAATATGAAGGTCAATAATCCTTAAAGAGAGACCATTGTCTCTTGTGGTAGAGGTAGAAAAAAGCCAAAGATCAAAGTGAACACAGTTAAGAGTGGATGACTGCAAAGATGGAATGATAAACGCAGGCAAGCTTATTAGTTAAGATCAGGGTTCTGTTTGGGAAAATCTGTAACTGGATATGTGGGACAAATCTGTCTGGGTGGGTATCTTCAAGTCTTTGTCTCCAGAACCCCCTAAATTCCCAAAGCCTTCAGAGGCAGCTGACCCCTCCCTATTAAGAGCTGGCACACCCTTCTCCCAGCAAGACTTTGTGTTCCTTGCTCCATAGGCCCATAACTAGGGTTAAGCTGCTGCATTAAGTTAGCATAGGATATGCTGCTGGGCTTGTTAAGATTGTAAAAGGGCTACACGCAAAGGAACTGCAAGAATTAACTAGAATGTAATGGTAGGAGCCAGAAGAATATTCACAGAGCTAGATTTGGAGAGTGTTTGATTAGAGGCCAGAACATGAGACAACATAAGAGAGTTTATTAAACTTCCAGAAAACTCCACAGAGATGGAATTCAATACTCTGCCAGGAAGTGCAAAGTGGTAGTTCCTAGAAGCCTGAAAAAGCAGTGATGGAAATTGAAATACCTAAATTACCAAGGCAGACAGGGAAGAAAGGGACATTCTGGAACAAAGACACTAGGCAAAAAAAATGAAGACCCGAGAATGGATTCTTCTTCTCCAAGGGGACATGCAGAGGGCACACTAATCACCAAAAACACCAAGAATGTGTTGGTGAAAGAGACAACAGTATCTTAAAGTTCCATGGTGGCTCTTATGCCACCAGGCGGAGAGGTAGCCACAAAAGTTTAAGGCCCTGATTCGCTGGAGTTAATTTTGCACATGGTTATGAAGTAAGGTTCTGAATGAAATATTTTGCACAATGAGGGGTGCCTGGGTGGCTCAGTCAGTTAAGCATTGGACTACGGCTCAGGTCCTGATCTCCTAGTTTGTGAGTTCAAGCCCTGCATCAGGCTCTGTGCTGACAGCTTTGTGTCCTTGCCCTACTCACCTTCTCTCTCAAAAATAAACGTTTAAAAAAATATTTTGCACACTGATAACCAATTTTCCCAGAATCACTTAAAGGATTGTTTTTCTTATTGAATTGTGTCAACGCTTTTTACCAAAAATCATTTCACCATAAATGCAAAGGCTTTTTTTTAATTCCACTGATAGATGTGCCTATCTTTATGCTCATATGATATTATCCTGATCACTGTAGCTTATACTAAGTTTTGACATTTAATAATGTTAAGACCTTCAACTTTTTTCTTTCTCAAAAACGTTTTCTGTGTCTCTAGTCCTTTGCATATCCATCTTTTTTTCAGCATCAGCCTCTCAGTTTCTACAAATTGCATATTGCGATTTAGATGACATTGCAGTGAACCTATAGACTAATTTGAGATGAACTGTCCTATTAATTCATGAACATGGACTACTTAGATCTTCAGAAATTATTTTCTTGAGTATTTTATACTTTTCAGTGCACAGATGATACTTATTCTGTTAAACCTAAGTTTTATAGTTTTTGATCTACTTGTGAACAGAATTGTTTTCTGAACTTCATTTCAGATTGTTCACAGCCAAGATTTAGAAATCAAGTTGATTTTTACATGCTGATTTTATACCCTACAATCTTGCTTAATTCATCTTACTTCCAATATTTTCTAAATTTCAAAGTTTTCCATATATAAAACTATCATCTACAGATATTTTTATTCCTTCCTCTTTGCTCTGAAAACCTTAATTATATTACAATGTTACTATAATTATTATTTTGTCTATTACCCAGGCTAAGACTTCCATCACAATGTTAAATAGAAGTGAAGAGAGCTAGTACCCTGGCTTTATGACTGATCTTAGAAAGAAAATGTGCACTCTTTCACTATGAACTATGATGGGAGCTGTAGATATTTCATAGATGCCATTTCCAAGCCTAGATTGGGAAATTTCCATTAATTCTTATATTGTTGAAAGTGTTTATCACAAATGGGTTTTGGATTTCCCAAATGATTTTTCAGCATGCTTTAGCTGTTTTATATCCTTTAATTGATCAATATAGTGTATCAATTGATTTCTCCAATGTTAAGCCAACCTTGCATTCTTGGAATCAATCACACCTGGTCATGGTGTAAATCCTTATGTATGTTACTGAAAGTGATATTCACCTTAAGTTGAGGTTTTTCCAGCTACTCATTAGGAACATTGGTTTTGAGTTTATTTTTTGTTGCTAGTGTGATGCTAGCTGGCTTTTATCATCAGGGTAATACAGACGTCACAGATGAGTTGGGATGGGTTTCCCCCTCTTATTTTCAAAGTTTGTGAAGGACTGTGTGTCTTCTCTTTGAAATACTCAGTATTCATTATTGACACGCGCTGGGCCTGGACATTTCCTCTATGGAAAAATATTTCATTACTGTTTCAATTTCTTTACTTGTTATACATCTCCCCAGGTTTTCAATTTCTTCCCTAAGTTTTGGTAATTGGTTGTAGGAATCTATATCAACTAAATTATTAAAATCGTTGGTGAAAATTCGTTCATAATATTCAATTAAAATCCTTTAAATAGGATTCCATAGTGATTTAAATAGTGATTTCTCTTCTTTTGTCCCTGACTTTGGGAATTCATATCTGTTTTCTTTTTTCTTGGTCTAGCTAAGTGTTTAAAAAAAAGTTCTTTTTTTAACTTTTCACAGAACTTTTTAAAAAAACATTTCTGTATTCATTTTGTTTAAATTCATTGATTTACACTCTAATTTTATAATTTCCTTTCTTCTGCCTACTTTAGTTTTAGTTGCTCTTTTTTTTCTCATTTTGTAAGTACTTAGGTTACTGAGGCCTTAGGATACTTAGGGACTGACAGAGGTTATTTCCTTAAGCTACTGAGGCCTTTCATATTTTTTGATATAAGACTTAAAAGCCCGAAATTTCCTAAGTATTGTTTATGTACATTACATACATTTTGATATGTTGTGTTTTATTCGCATTGAGTTCAAAATGTATTTTTACTTTTCCTGATGATTTACTCCTTGATCAAAGAGTTATTTTCAAACACACCATGTAATAATTTCAAACTATTTGGAGGTTTTCCAGATCTCTGGTGTGTAAGTCTAATTTATTTGTAGTAAGGGGATCTACTATGCACGATTTCTAGTTTTTGTTTTTACCTTTGTTCAGCTTCGTCTTATGATCCAGCATATGGTCTATATTGAAAAATGTTTCACAGGCACTTAAGAAGAAAATGTATCCTTCAGATAGTAGAGTTTTCCATAAAGTTCAAGTTGACTTGATAGCATTGTTCAAATTTATCTGTCTTGACTGCTTTTGTGTATGGCTGCTTTGTCAATTATTGAGAGTGGATTATTGTTATTTCCAGGTGCTATTGTTGAATTGTCTGTTGTTCCTTTTGGTTTGGTCAGATTTTACGTCATATATTTGGGAGCTCTGTTGTTAGGAGTACACACATACACTGAGTGTTAGATTTTCCTCATGAATCGATCCGTCTTTCATTAGAACACATACTTTATTGTTTTCACGAATTTTTTGTCATGAAGCTTATTTTTTTGACAAAATAGCTACTTTGCTCCCTTACTGTTACTGTTTACAGAATATCTATTTTTCTATTCTTTAACTTTTAATCAATTTTTGTACTTAAATTGACAGTGTATCCCTAATAGATAGCACATAAGTTGACTTTGTTTTTTTATCTAATCCAATAAATGTTTGCCTTTCAATTGAGGTTTTTGGCTTCTTCACATTATTCAAAGAGTTTTATTTACACTGTCATTTGCTATTCTCTGTTGTATCTTTTTTAATGTATCAGCTTTGAGATATAATCTACATACCATAAAATGCACCCATTTAAAGTACACAATGCACACTTATATTCACATAGTTATACAGCTACCACCGCCAGGATATTTTCATTAAGCCAACAAGAAATTCCAAGCCTACTGTCAGTTACTCCCATCCTATCCTTTCCCTAGACTCTGGCAACCACTAAGTTAATCTATGGATTGATCTCTTGTGGACATTTTATATAAATAGAATCATAAAATATACGGTCTTTTGTGAATAGCTTCTTCACTGAGCACAAGTTTTCAAGGTTTTTTCATGGTACTCATAAATCAGCATTTCACTGTTTTTCATGATTGAATAATATTTTGTGTGGCTATACTGTATTTTATCTTTTAATCAGTCAATGGATATTTGTTTCCACCTTTTGCCTATCATAAACAGTGCTGCTACAGACATTTACATACATCTCTTTCTTTTCCTCTGTTCCTCCTTTACGCCTTGTGTCTTTTTAGAATACTATTTTGGGGCACCTGGGTGGCTGAGTTGGTTGAGCATCTGACTTCGGCTCAGGTCATAATCTTGAGGTCCATGGGTTCGAGCCTCACATCGGGCTCTGTGCTGACAGCTCAGAGCCTGGAGCCTGCTTCGGATTCTGCATCTCCCTCACTCTGTCTCTCTCACTGTCTCTCTCAAAAATAAACATTTCAAAAATTAAAAAAGAAAAGAATATTATTTTAATCCCTCTGGATTTTTAAAAGCAATTTTTTGAGTTAATTTTTTAATGGTTATTCTAAGACTACAATATGTCAGATTTTTACCTGAATATTATTCCCATAAAACACAGAAATTTTTTTCCCCAATGTATCTTTTCTCCCCCTTCTATGTGATCTATATATGTTATAAACCCAACAGTGTTATAAATCCTGCTGTATAAAACTTTATATATTTTAGAAGTCAGAAGAAAATATGAATAAATATATTTATAGACTCATATTTAATCATATGCTTACCATTTCTGACACTTCATTTCTTTATGTGGTTAGAGTTATTGGTTCATTTCATTTTCTTTCAGACTGATGAACTTCCATTAGCATTTTAACATCTTTATTTCATCTTCATTTTTGAAGGATGGTTTTGTTAGATAAAGACTTCTTGGTTTATACTTTGGTTTTCTTTCAACTCTTGGAAGATGGAATTCCAATATCTTCTGGAAGCCATTGTTCCTGATGAAAAGTTAGCTAATGACTTTGTGGTTTCCTTGTATTTGTGGAATCTCTTTTCTCTGATGTTTTATAATATTTTATTATATTTGATATGGATCTTCTACTCAGGGTTTGTTGAATTTCTTAAGTGTTTAATATTTCTCATCAAATTCAGGAAGTTTCTGAGCATTATTTCTTCAGTGTTTCTCTGCTCCCTTCTCTTTTTCCTTCTGGAACTTCCATGACCTATTTGTTGGCATGCTTGATACAGTTCACAGGTCTTTGAGACTTTGCTCATTTTATTTTTTTCCCTCTCTATTCATCAGATTAGATAATTTATACTAATCTAGGTTCAAGTTTAGTGATTCAAGAATTCTATTTTTCTGGGTCTTAGCCTACTTCCATCTTTTGACTGTCTCAACATGTGACCTACATGACTGCCTCTGAAGGGGAAGGCAAGAGTTCTAAGGTACTAGGAGATGTTTACGTAATTGCTTTCTACATACCGTTAGGCAATATTATACCAGACAGACACAATCTAATTGCAAGGGAATCTGGAAAATACCAAAATGAAGAAAATGGAATGGATTTAATAAGTACATAACAATTGATCTGCCATATTCCTACCTTCAGGCAATTGCGCCACCCAAAAAGTCTGTGATTTTTTGTTATCTGTTCACCTTGACATCCTAACCATCTACTTATTTTCAGGTCAAATAGTTGGGCAGACAGGTGGGCAATGGAGGATCAATAATCACTGTAAGGTAAAACTTGGAGTCTATTCTCTAGAAATCTGGTAGTGATTAAGTTGGCAGTGCAGACCTCTCTCTGGGTTCAACTCTGATCAAATAAGAAAAACAAAAATTCACACTGGAGGCAGACTGGTAGTGATTACTTCATAATGGGTTGAATACAAGAGCTCTCTCTGCTTCATTTCCAAACCCTACAAAAACATTAATAGCAGAATTTCACATGTATAAGTGCATAAGATCAAATAGGAGAGAAAAAAACCTTTTGTCTTTGATAAAAGAGGTGAATAGATAGCAGTTTCTTATGTCGCATTGCCCCTTTAGCTCTGTATTTGCAAAGATTTTTATAGCAGGTTCTCAAACTTAATCATCTCTAAGATAGGATTCACATAAACTCCAATGTGAATGGCTTTCTCTAGTCTTCACAACATGACAACCTTTCTTTATCTCACCTTCCACATATGAGATACTTCTGAGTTCTGCCCCTTCCTGATAAACATTTTTTGCTTTATTCTTGGATACATATAAGGTATAGCTTCCTCCATTTAGCAGAGCTATTTTAAAAGTTTTCATCTGACTGAGTTTTTAATATATATTTTTTTAAGTTTAAAGTAATCTCTACTCTCATCTCTACACCCAAGATCAAGAGTCGCATACCCTATGGACTGAGCCAGCCAGGCACACCTCTCAATTTTTTTTAACATCACTCATTTTGTATTATCCCCTCTCCTATTCAATTTGGCCCTACTTATATGTTTCAAGTTCTGCTATTGATGTTTTAGTAGAGTTTGAGGCTGAAGCAGAGCAAACTCTTAAATTTAATCCCCATTTTTTAATCCCCATTTTTAAATGTGAGTCAATATTTTTATTTTTCTTTTATATTTCCTAGTCAATTATTAAAGCAAAACCTTAATATTTAATTGACCGACATTCATTACCTTTACAAGTTAAAGGTCAGTTGAAATTTTCAGGTCAGTTGAAATAGACAGTGAAGATACTATCATGCGGTGAAAGAAAAAACACACAGAGGTTTAACAACTCTCCCATGTAGTTAATGCTGAGAGTGAAAACAGTAGGATTCCATGATTTCCCTATACACTGCGTGGTTGAAATTAGAGACAGCTTTCTAAAAACCAGTGATTTGGTAAAGAATATCTGTACTGAAAAATGTAACAATCACTAAAATCTGTCTAATTTGAATTTATTTAGAGTGGTATTAGGTTCATAATAGATGCACAATAAGTATTTGTGATAAGAGGGAAATAATTTAAATAATCATTCACATGTCTAAAACTTAAAAAGAACTGTTTTGTTTGTCTTGTTTTAGCAGTCTGGAAGGAAGAGTAACAACTGTGCCTAAGTATTCCAGGACTGGAAATGAATGAATTCAAGAACAATACTTTTGCTAAGAATGAATGAATCGTGGCATACCTGAGCACCATTAACAAACTAAAAAAAATGAAGATGGTTTTTGAGATAAAAATTAATTTACTATGCAACAGTTATGTTTCTTTTAGAAAACCTGACAATTTTTTAGTTGTGACATTGGTATTTTAAGTGATACATCCTCCCTTGCTAAGAAACTGGCCTTTCTTTATACTTCTACTGAGTAGGTGGTGAAAAGAGACCAGCTGTTCAACATGCTTGGCATTCATAAGTATAGATGCATTCATTTCTACAGACGAAGATATGCTTACATCTTACACCATGCACCGTAATACAATTAAAAATTCTATATTTATGCTGAATTCATTTGGCAATGAAATCAAGCTCATTGTAAGATGAAGATATGACACTTTGAGGGAAAAAAAGCCAATGTCATTAAATGAACTCCATCCATTGTACTACCCTGTGGTGACAGCAGACGTCACTACCAATTTTCTCAAGCTGCTGGTACACGTCTGTAACTGAAAACAGTATAAAAAGCTTTCTAATTAATTGCTACTGGCAGATCTGCTACTTCCAAAAGTTTTTCCCTGGAGATACAGATGCTAACCTGTCTCAGCATATGATAATTGCGTCCTTTTATAATTTACAAGGAAAATATTTTTATTTGCTAATCAATGGCACACAGAACGTTGCAATAGGTCCGGGATATTGTATAATATATATATATATATATATACACACACACACATATATATGTATATATATTAGTTTTATAATATATATAGTAATATATAATATACTAAATATATAATATATAAAGATTATAATCTATATAATATATATTATATATAAGATATATAAGATATATATCAGATTTATTAGGATATTATATATACATATAATATTAGTTTTTTCTTTTCTAACTTGAACAATGGGGTTGAGAGCAGCCAAGTTTAGGCTGAACAACAGCTCAGTATCCAATTTTACTCAACTAAAAAGAGATAAACGTAAGCAGCTAAGCTGGGCTCTGAGTGAAGCAGTTCTTCAAAACTCTATCAGCTAGCAAGACTTTAAATCCACAACATATTTCATTTACCAAATTGCTGTGAGCACTCAACATAAGAGTTGGGATTATGGCAAAATGCCTTTATAAACACACGTGTACCTAAGTGAAAAGTAATACCACATTATGCAGCTTTTTGAATGTACTGCAAGTTTTACATTTTGAGTCCAAATTCAAAATAGGGCTATACTACTGACTTAAGAGCATACCATCAAAATCATGCAAAGCCCAGTATCTAGATCTAGGCTCCTCCCAGCACCTGTTGAGTCATTACCCAGATGTGGTGGTAGAAGTCTAGAGTACCTGTTTCTTTTATTACAATTCTTCTCTGATTTCCACTGTGTTCCCCAAATCAAATTAAGGAAAATTCACCTATTCATTCAACCAAAAAATGGGACAAAGCTTGCTGACTGCTTACCATGTGGCAAGCACTGAGGCAAGCTCTGGAAATACAGGGTCTTATATACCATGCATAACTCACTGAGCCTTCATGTATGCTTGACGCTGAACTTGGACATGCCCATGCTGGCCTAAGTGCACGCTGCTTGATTCTAGGGTAACGTAATATATATGACTGGCATCATGTAAAGAAAATGAAATGTAATATGGAGAAAAAACACAAAAGGGAGAAAAACCCCATAATATATATATAAATACCCAGGGTACTAGGTTGGCATGTAATTAACTAACAGTGGGCATTATCCTCAATCGATACTTTGCAGACTAAACTGCCCCAGACAAGCAGCCCCCGCAGTGTGTAATGAGCGAAACTTCATGCTCTCTCTGTTGCCAGTGCTGATGTTTGAGTCCTGCTGTTCTCACATTCTGGGCTGCTGAGATGACTGCGATTTCTTGGCAGCTGAAAGGAAAGCTTGCTCTGGTTTCTCCCATAACAAGCAAGGGACAAAACCCATAATGCATCTTAATTTCACCCCATATGGAGTGAAAGGTAGTGTTGGTGGGGGCAGGAGACATCATGGACAATGGCTAGTGTGAAAGAAAACATACACCAAAAAAAAATTTAAAAATTTTAAAAAATTTAAAAAATATTAACTCAATAGGTTTAAACCACAAGAGATTTCTCTGTAGTGAAATGGAACACAGACTCAAACTCAATCATATTTCACTAGCTCATTATATACTTATAAGGGCTTCTAATGGTTTATGTATTCTCTGAAAAAAATAGGTTTCACAGATAAAGAAGATAAATACAGAATAAGTAGAGGTTTTTAAATGGGTAATGTGTTGCTGATATAAACACAAATTTTTTTTTAAATAAATAGCACTAATCTATTTCAGGATTTCAAATCATCTAACTACAGAGGAGCACCAATGCTAGTCTGTTTTTAATAAATATTTTCTTAATATAATCTTGAAGAATTCCAACAAGTATATGTCTAGCTCTGACATAATATGGATTACTTCCTTTGTTTTCCATGAAATTAAAAAAGCGCCTGCATCATGTTGCTTTGTATTGGACCCTTAGCCACCATATTCTTCAGTCATTAAAAAGAAAAGTCTGAGTCACACGATAAATAAACCTAATGCTTACCTCTAAGCGGTAAGTAATTAAAATTAATAGTAAACATTTGCTTTACAGCATGTTTTTCCACTCTAAATTATGATTTTTTGCAACATTTCTTTAAATGGCTTTCACTTTTATTGCATTACAAAAGTGGAATCATATTCTTTGTATGCACTTCATTATCTCATTTGATTGGGTTTTAATTCCTGCAACATACAGCAAAGGCTGATGTGCCTTTTGCAATTTGAAACAGTGGTTGCATGCTGAGAATAATTAGCTTCACTAAGGCAGAACAAATGATTTCTTTGCAAAACACCAAGTCTGTGTTTCAACAAAGATAATTGCAGAATACCCAAGTTATCTGGGGTCTTCCAGTATAGTGGTTACTTTGAGTTTAATTAACATTTTTGTAATCTTAATTCCCTAATAACTATAGTGACCTGGAAATTATCATAAGGAATATGGCTTTTGAAATCTGGAGGTGGACAAACTTTTTTGAATTGGTTCATTTGATTTGTTTCCATTACAATACTTATTGTATGTAGATTTTTTAAATCAAATATTAGTTGTTCCTAATAATAATTTAAGAAAAATAATTGTTTGTTGACCATCGCTACAAGAATAGCAGTGGGCTATCCTCTCTGCCCAGTTTCACTTTGAGATTTTGAAGATATTTTCTTAATATGATACAGGAAAATTGTAGGAAGCCAGATTAAGTTTTCCCACATTTATTTTATTGAGATATTATGAATATAGTTATTAAATTCCACCAATCAATATATACTAAAGTCACTTATTGATAGCAACAGAAAGATGATTTTCATTTTTTTTTTATAATTAAGGAGCTAATCTTTAAACCAGTAAAATCTGTACTAAAATGTTCATTCAATGTTTATATTTTAGTTAAAATTCTTGTTGAGGTAATGATTATTACAGCACCTTGAGTGGAAGCGTTAATCAGAGTTTATTATCAGGAAAAAAGTCATGAGTGCATACTGCTCTGAAGTTAAACCGTCTTTTCATATCCTTACTGGCTATAGGAAACTTAGTTTGTTGCTGCCTTACGGAGAACTGTCCAGCATCTTATTGTTCCAGGTATCAATGGTTTGACAAGTCTAATTTAAGCAAGAATCCTTCAACTGCTCTGACTGTGCTACAAATTAGTCTTCTGAAACATCTCTAGAATAATCAAGTAAAGACTATCATACAAGTTTTAAACTTTATAATGTATATTTATATCTAGTGCATCATTTACAGAAAGACAATAAAACTGTTATCAAATCAAGTTTCATTCTATACCTATAATTTCAATCCCGAATGTTAACAAGTTTGCCATTTGTGAGACTGAGGTAGGAGGAGTATGTTTAAAATATAAGACATATTCTTTCTTCACTCTGATACTACTGAGTCACCAAAAAGTTTGGTACTTTTTGGAAAATCGGTTTTGTCTTCAGAATTGTTACTCTAAGCATAATTTCTGAAGTGCTTACTGACCCTGCTGGATAGACACTCTTCATGTATCCATACACTGTTAAATTATATGTATCAGCCCAGTTAGCAAATGCAATAAAAGTAATGAAAATTACTTGCAAACTATTGAAACCCCAGTAAAAAAAAAAAAAAAAGAATTTTACATAAATAAACCTGAACTCAAATAGTAAGAAGTTCAAATAGTATTAGTTTGCCAAAGAATATGGCTTTATTCTTATTCGACTTTTTAGAGATTTGAACCCCCAAGCATCTATAAAGGCTTCCAAATTATTTTTCTCAGTAAATGACTTGGATTGGGGTCAATGTATTATATCTTGGGATATTTTAAATACTCATATTCTATTTAGATATGGAGAGAAAGTACTGTAAACTCACTTTCTTCTACTAACAGCTATCAAGCAAAGTCCCTTTTGTCTGGTAAGCATGTAACTTTAACATTTTTCCCTACTTTTACTAAATTCTATCTCTGCCTTGTATTGGTTAGATCACGTTCAAAGGTACATTTATATCATTTAATAAAGCTGAATCCAAAAGAAGTTTAAAAGACAGGATGTATTTACTGAAATGCTGTCCCATGACAATAAGAGTAAATTTTTGTTGCAAATTAAGTTTAGTTGCTTTAGCAATCCTTTTATTTCAAAAGGTAAAAGACAAATGAAGTTTATTAACAGAATATAATTGGTTAAGGGCTTTTTAATTACTGATTCAATTTTATTACTAGTAATCGGTCTGTTCAGATTTTTTATTTCTTCCTGATTTAGTCTTGGAAGACTGTATGTTTCTAGTAATTTATCTGTTCCTTCTAGATTATCTAATTTGTTGGCGTAATTGTTCATTGTAGTCCCTTCAAAGCTGTTTTATTTCAGAGGTTCTGATTTTATTTGAGTCCTCTTTTTTTCTTGATGAGTCTGGTTAAGATTTATCAATTTTGTTTATCTTTACAAAGTACCATTAGTTCCAAACAACTCTTAGTTCCATTAATATTTTCTGTTGTTTAAACAAATAAAACAAAAATATACCCTGTTATGGATTGGAAGAATTGATGTTGTTAAAATGTCCATGCTGCCCAAAGCAACATGCCAGTACCAATAACATTTTTCACAGAACTAAAATAATTCAAAAATTTTTATGGGACTAAAAAGGACCCCAAATAGCCAAAGCAATCTTAAAAAAGAAGAACAAAGCTGGAGGTATTATGATTACAGATTTCAAACTATACTACAAAGCTACAGTGGTCCAAAGAGGATCGTACGAGCACAAAAAGAGACACAAAGATGAACAGTACAGGATATGGCCCAGAAATAAACCCACACATATACGGTCAATTAATCCAAAACAGAGGAAGCAAGAATACACAATGGAGAAAAGATAGTTTCTTCAATAAATGGTGTTGGGAAAAGCAGAGAGCTACATGGAAAACAATGAAGTTGGACCACTTTCTTACTCCATACACAAAAACAAATTCAAAATAAGTTAAAGACCAAAATCTAAAACCTAAAACCATAAAACTCAGCAAACCAACCAACATAGGTAGTAATCTCTTGGACATCGGTCTTAGCAGTATTTTTTTTTGGATCTGCCTTCTCAGGCAAAGGCAGCAAAAGCAAAAATAAACATCTGGCACTATACCAAAGCAAAAAGCTTTATGCAGCACGGGTAACAATGAACAAAAGGAAAAAATCTACTGAACAGGGTATTTGCAAATGATGTATCTGATCAGGGGTTAATAACCAATATATATATATATATATATATATATATATAGATATAGATATAGATATAGATATAGATATAGATATATAGATATATATATAGATATATAAAACCTCACGTAACACCACCAAAAAAAAAATCTAATGGGCAGTAAACCTTAATAGACATTTTTTTGAAGAGAACATAAAGTAGCCAACAGACATATGAAAAGATGTTCAGCATCACTAATTAGCAGGGAAATGTAAATCCAAACCACAGTTAGCTGTCATCTAGGATCAGTTAGAATGGCTAATATCAAAGAGACAATGAAATAACAAGTGTTGGCAAAGATGTGAAGAGGGAACCCTTACTCACTGTTGGCAAGAATGCAAATTGTTGCAATCACTATGGAAAACAGTATGGAGGTTCCTCAAAAACGTAAGATGAGAAATACCATACAATCCAGCAATTTCACTTCTAGGTACATACCCAGAAAAAAACAAATACACTAATTCAAGAAGATATATGCACCCTTATTGTTCATTGCAGCATATTTCCTTTACCCAAGATATGGAAGCAACTTAACTATCTATTGGTAGAGAAATAAAGAAGATATGGTGTGTATATACAATGAAATAGTATTCAGCTATAAAAAGAATAGCATCTTGCTATTTGCAACAACATGGATGGACCTGGAGGGGATTCTGCTAAATGAATTAAGAAATAGACAAATGCCATATAATTTCACTTACATGTGGAATCTAAAAAAAACAAACAATTGAACAAATAAAACTGAAACGCTCGTAAACACAGAGCTCATAAACACCACCTGATGGCTGTCAGAGGTGATGAGAGTGGAGAGATGGGCAAGAATAGGTGAAGAGGACTGAGAGGTACTCATTCTTAGTTATAGAATAGTCATGAGGATATAAAGTACAGTACTGGGATATAAAGTACAGTGACTGAACAAAGTCAACAATAATGACCATATATGATGACGAATAGTAAGTAGACTTATCATGGTGATTATATTTTAATGTATATGAATGGGAAATCACTATGTTGTACACCTAAGACTAATATTGTATGCCAATTTAAACAAGTAAGCAACAAAAAAGAGAATATAATTGAAAAACCTTGAAAATTTACTATCATGATGTTGTAACAGCTTAATCACTAGGTTAGAATCAGTGATACAAGTGACAAATTAGTAAGTTTCATATAAAAGGTTGATGACTAATCTCTGGAAGTAGTGAAGTGACAATAAGAGGATTGTGCTTTTCCATATGTGGTAAAAGAAGGTAGATCTGATTGTGCACCAGTGAAAATATCAAGTACATGAGTTTGAACTGTGCAAGTCTAATACACAGACTTTTTCGATAAATACATGACAGTGCAGTAAATGTATTTTCTCTTCCTTATGATTTCATTCACATTTTCTGTTCTTTAGTTTACTTCATTGTAATAGTACAGTATGTAACACAGAAAACACACCAAATATGTATCAACTATTCATATTATTGGTAAGGCATCCAGCCAACAGTAGGCTATTAGGAATTATGTTCTGGAAGAGTCAAAAATTACTCAGGATTTTAAAGCTATGTGGGGCATTGATACACTTAACCCCTGTGTTGTTCAAGGTTCAACTGTATTCTAAGAATTATTATTTTATCTTCTGTAAAGTAATAAATATCGTCAAGCTCATTTACTTTTTATGTACTAGTTAAGGTATTCTTTCTAGCATTTGGAATTAGATAAACCAATATACAAGTATATGAATCACACTTTTCCTACCCCTTTCATTTGACTCATAGAAATAAATTTTGTTCTATATAAAATACAACCCAGTCATACTAATCGAGAAAAACAGCCTGATACAAGGCTGCACAGAAGAAAGGGATTGGATAGCAAAGAGCTATCTATCTATGCCTTCAGACAATGTACATTCACTTGCCATCTTTCCCAAATTTATTTAAAATTTAATAAATTAACATATAGGTATTGTAGGTTATATATTATATTTAGTTATTAATATAGTTATATTAATATGTTAATACATTCATATAGTTGTATTCTTTTTGTTTCACTGAACCTGCCGTAATACAAAGACATAACAATAATAATTAAGATACAACTAACAAAAACTGCAGGGTAATGTCACTAAGAAATATTAATGCAAACTTTTACATTAAAAATTGGCAAATTGAGTTTCCTGGTACAGGAACACAACACCATAATATTATTTACTGTCATGCCTGGAATGCAAGAATGTTGAAGATTAGGATCCATACTCTATAATACCGGATATTCACAGGGAGAAAGAGACCTATTTTGTTACCATGATAATATACCGACAAGAAATCTAATAACATTTCTCGTGAAAAGAAAGTTAGGATGGATCAATATTTTTATGATAAAATATGCATGCCTCTTTCTACAAAGCAATTATATTCATCATAAAATGTTTAATATATTCTCACTAAATGAGTGAACAAAATACAGATGCCATTATTATCAGTAAAGTTTTATATTAATCAAATAGTACAAGAAAATATAATTAGACAAAAGAAAAAAAATAGACAACAATTAGAAAAAGTGAAAATTGTTAGTAACTAAAAGTTACAATATCATATATCTGAGAAACCCAACGATACCAAGTGAAAAATTATTAAAAATAAGAGAAATCAAAAAAATAAATGTTTAATTTATTAAATGATCATTAACTTTCTGAAAATCAAGAATGTTTAATTAGAAAATCCAGGGGCACCTGGGTGGCTCAGTTGGTTGAGCGTCCAACTTCAGCTCAGGTCATGATCTCACACTCCGTGAGTTCGAGTCCTGCATTGGGCTCTGTGCTGACAGCTCAGAGCCTCGAGCCTGCTTCGGATTCTGTGTCTCCCCTTCTCTCTGCCCCTCCCCTGCTCATGCTCTGTCTCTGTCTCAAAAATAAATAAAAACATTAAAAAAAAAAAAAGAAAATCCAATTAAAAGGGTTCTCATTTATAAATGATAAAATGAGATAAGTCAAAAGAGTTAAGAAATTAATAAGAGATGTACAAGATCATATATAAAAAGAAATGAATTTTCTTAAGGGAGTTACCTAAAAAAAAAAAAGACAAAAAGAAAAAAAAAAGCACTTACCTACTTAAATGCAAACAGGTAAACTTCCTTAAATTTTATATGTTCATTAATCCATTTTATACACATATCATTTTCTTTACTTTAATCCACAGAATTATGTGATAGTCAAATACGCAGTAGGACAAATTCTAGCATTTATATGGAAATATACAGCCATGAAATAGTCATTGTATTACAAAAAAAAAAAAAAAAAAGAATCTCGTTCTACCAGATAAATGTACCATTTTAAAAACAACAGGATAGTGGCACAATTGGAGATGTGCAAAACTATAGACCTGAAGACAAATCCCTTGATAGAAGTTTGGACACAGAAGTTTATGTGATAGTTTAAAGTATAATAAAAGGGGCATTTCAAATTAAAGAAGAAAAGGTAAAGAAAGCAGGAAATGTTGCTTGGACAAACTGCTAGCCATTTGGAAGTCAGGAATCATGAATTTCTCTTCACACTTTAAAGTCAATTACAGATGAATCAAAGACATAATTGTGAATGATAAAATTGTATACATATGAAAATAAAATGTGGGAGATTATCTGTACATATTTGGGTTGGAGAGGTTTTTCTTAAAAAGTCAAAAACTCAGAAACTATACATAAGTCACATGGCTTCATCATAATTAATTGTCCCATATGGCAAACGAAATAAAAACCCACCAAAAATAAGATCACATGACAAAGAAAAACTGGAAAGAGTTTTTCCAGGAATGGTTTTTTCATTTCTTTTTTTTTTTAATTTTTTTTTAACGTTTTATTTATTTTTGAGACAGAGAGAGACAAAGCATGAACGAGGGAGGGTCAGAGAGAGGGAGACACAGAATCTGAAACAGGCTCCAGGCTCCGAGCTGTTAGCACAGAGCCCGACGCGGGGCTCGAACTCACGGACCGCAAGATCATGACCTGAGCCGAAGTCGGCCACTTAACCGACTGAGTCACCCAGGCGCCCCAGTTTTTTCATTTCTAACATGTAAGATCTCTAACTTAGAGAAAGTACTTAATAATACTGTAAGTATGTAGATAAAATATCAATAGGTGGTTTACTGAAAGGGATACATGGTTGGCTAAGAGACATAGTACAAGTTCAACCTTATGATTAAAAGAAATAAAATTTAAAACAGCAAGGAAAAGTCTTTTTTTTTTACTTATCATATTCACCCAAATTAAATTATTTAATAATTTTTAATAGAGTACCTACATTCTATCACTCTGACAATCCTTCAGTGAAAAAGCAGCATTCTCCCAGCCTATGGTAATAACCTTGCCTGCTCCATACTTTCCATGAGATAGTTAACTGTTCCAAGAGTAGCTAAATGCTACTATATGTGATACTGTGGACAAGACTACCCTCTCACACTCTGTATGTAAGATCCTGGTTAGGTACAACCTTTTCACAGTTTGGTAATATTTATCACAATTAAAAGGATGATATGTCCTTCAATCTATTACACTTTTCAGAGACGCATCCAAATGTGTCAAACACTTAAGATGTAAGATAAAGAAGAAACTTCCTTCTTATTGTTTGTCCTCTAGTGATATTTGAATTGTGTATCAAAATAAGTAATATTTGTCTGATAAAAAGTGCTATTAAAGAGAAAAACATGTAAGATTAAATCACCAATGGAATGAAAAATTCATATTGGACCAACAGGCAGCACTTAAAAATGCAAACACAAAATTATGGTCAAGATAGAAATGAAACAAACATACAGATAATACCCCAAGAAAGTCCCTGAGATACAATGACCAAAATGGTAAGTATCGTAGCTCTACAAAGCCAGTATAAGCTTTGAGAGAACATATAATTGGAACAAGCAACATTTTTTTAAAAAAGAAAATTTCCCATAATTGAAAAAAGGAATCTTCATTTTAAAAGTCTTATTATAATTTCTCTATGATTACTGAAATGAGGTCCACCTGGAAATTATAAACACACTTTAAGAAGGAAAAAAAAAACCCTTTTAGCCTTTTACCACTGAAATGAAGGAAAAAGTACAACACATATATGAATATCAAGTATAGATTCATTAACCATGTAGTAAACTTTCTACTTTATATATAAAAAAATATCTTTTCAGAAATATATTCCAAGTTTTGATACCCAGAACCATATTACTCTTATTATTCTCCCCTTCTCCAGGAAATGAGAAGTTACTCTCTGGAGAAGTTACTGAGAGAGACGTGGATACCAGGCAAAGGGGAGTGTGGAGGTGACGTAATCTACTGAAATGAGGAGGCTAAACAGACAGATGTGCACTGAACTGGTGAACATTCAACTCCACCCTTTTTGAGCAGTTCTCGGAATGCTACGAAAAGGACTCATACTCACTCATGAAGGAGACCTGGGAATACCATCTTTGTGAGGAATCCTGCCAGTTCCAAAGAAAAGATCAAGAGATTTTAATGAATACCACCTATAGAGTTCCTAGAGTATCCAGTTTGACTTTCAGTATCTCGTTCTTAATTGTCAACAGGTTCATGGGAAAGCCTCTTCAATGAAATATATATACACACACAATACAAAAGGGGGGAGAGATAAAATGAAGGAAGCAAAAAATAAAATCAATAATGGAGAAGAAAATAAAATCAGGGAAGAGAAGATGCTATAAAACAGCAAGAATCAATGCACAAGAAATAAAACTTCAAACTTAAGAATATAGTAGTAAATTTTTTTTTAAAAAGTAGGAGTTTTACTAGGTAAGAATATGGAATCTCCCAAAAAGTAGAAGCGAAATGAAGATAAAAAAATGTTAGTTTGTAATTGGCACTTTACTAAGTAGAATAGGCCTTAAAGCCTAAGAAATTGTGAATAGTTTTACCAAGTGCAAAAGCCCTCAACAACTCTCACAATGAGGAGTGAAAAACAATTTTTGAATGTTTATATTAATCATTTTTCCCAGTCTCATTGAGATATAATTGACATGTGACATTATACAAGTTTTAGATATACAACATGATTGGTATACGCATAGAGAAAACAATTTCTGTAAAGAAAACATACGAAAATTATGCAGAAATGCACAGGCATCAAATTTTATTTCTCCTACAGAGAAATACTAAGTGTTGTGAAATTGAACTCCATTTTTGGATGGAACATTTTACCAAGAGATCATAAAATTTCTCCTCAAACTTTTAAAGAAAATTTAGCTTTCATGTAACAAGATTGTGTGACCCCTTGTCTAGGTCTTTTACAGCAGCCAACGTCATGTTCTCTAAACTTTTTTCTTCAAGGCATTATAAGCTTCAAAACTCTGCACAAGATCAACTCCACAGTTTGTAACAGGTACTGCCATTTACAATTCATGTAAATACATACAAAGTATGTAGCCTGAGCTTCTATTTTTTAGACATGTTCTATTCATATCTTCTATTCTAATGGTTTGGCAGCTTTAAATCATGTGCTACAAGCTTACCAAAAAGTGGGAGAAATTAAGCACTATCATTTGACAAACACAAATCATCCTTTCTGATCATGGTTTCCCTATCAAAAGACTATGAGGTAAAGTTCTGACTGATGGAGCAGTTTGTCTCAGAATTCCTCACAGTCACTAACTATGAAGAAGTCACAAAATATGCAGTGGATAAGGGTTTACACTGAAACATCATCTTTCAGAATCAAAATATGAACATACTGGCATCACATGCTACCTAAGGCAAAGTGAATCCATAGTAAGTCTGAGGGTAGTATTCGGTCATTTACTTTTGCAGACTATCTTGGTGTCTATGACCAATGACTAAACTTCTAGACTTGCAAACAGCAATGAATGCTACATGCCGTGTAGACTGTGAGATTTTATCTTGCCATACTTTGTTTTTAGAGAGTAGCTTCAAATGCACTACGTCTTTACAACTCTTTAAAAAAATACTCCTAATATTGGGGTGCCTGAATGTCTCAGTCAGTTAAATGTCTGACTCTTGGTTTCAGCTCAGGTTGGGATCTTATAGTTAGTGAGTTTGAGCACAGAGTCTGCTTCGGATTCTCTCTCTCCCCCTCTTTCTGCCCCTCCAGCACTCACTCCCTCTCTCTCCCTCGCTCAAAATAAATAAACTTTAAAATATACTTCTGTTACTAAGATCACAGAAGAATTTTCTTTCTAAAAGAAGAAAAGCTTCATTTTCCCACATAATTACATGAGAAAAGACAGGGTTTTTTTTTTTTCAATCATTACTTCTTTATTTCAGTTCAAACAATATTTTCTGTGAAGTCACAACATGATGTTAAGCACTTCTGTGCTTTACCTTTTAGTTTTGGTTTTATCAGCTCCTATTCCCTTGAAAAGTACAAATAAAACATGCATTTTAGTATTTGCCAAATACCGTTAGAGACTTTGGTAAATGAGAGAACAGCTAGTCAGAAAGCTGGAAAAATTCAATTCATGCTGGTTAGACAACATAAGATAAACTGTTTCATCCAAAGTAGGTTTTGCCCTTAGGGCAGTTTTAAAGACGTTTCATGGACGGTTGGAATATTTCCTGGTTATATTTTGGAACGGGGTTAGCCCACAGTTCACTCATCTACCAGCATGCTTCTTAATGTTGTGAGAGAAAGTTTGGCAGCGATATTACCTTTGTAAGAGTAGCAATGAAGGAGGAGGCGACATATATTTTTCTTCGGCAATTTTGTACAATGACTGAGATTATAGGTCTTCGCAACTGGATTTAAGACGATTCTCTCCAAGGAATTAAGATATGGAAAATTCCTCTTCTCAGACTTAGGTCTCATCTATGTGGAGCTCTATCAGAATTCTCAAGTAATTGGCTAAGTTTTCTGAAATCTTGTAATTATCCAGAACCGGACCTTTTTAGATGCCATTATTTCTATGCTAAGAGGGGACGATGTTACATTTCTCACCCAGTCAATGCCAAAACACATCAGAAAAATTAGAGACAATTACAGTGATGGTGGCTAAAGCAAAAAAAAAGGCTGACTCACAGCTGGCCTAAAAAGCCTATAGAGACATGGCTTTGTCAACTAGAATCATCATTAATGAATTCTGTCATTTATTTTATAAACTTCATCCATGATTCTGTGTAAGCTCCTGGTAAACAAAATGGCATGATACCAGATCTCAAGGAGTTCATAATTCATATCTGTACTCTCAGCCTTTCAGTGTGTCTGGAATAATAAAAGACTAGATGCCTTTTGCATTCTACTGTATTTTGAGATATGTATTTTTTCAATTTACGAAAACTTTTAAAAATGCCATTACAAACAGCTGTGCACACATATCAAAATGAGAATTATTAAAATGTTGTCATATTTACATCAGATATTTTTATTAAGTAAAGACAAAAAGAAAACTGTATAAATGAAATTTGTTTTTTGCGGACCCAATTCTATTCCTTTTACACCAACTGACCCGCCACCAGCAAGCACTGTCATCACCTTAACGGGGACCTGGTTCTCGCCTTATCCCCCATACACTCATCATGGCCCAGACTGAGAACTGCCAGCACCTGCACCTCTTTGCCCATGGCTATCTTCGACCACTAGAGTCTACCCATCCTTGTGCAGTAGGCCACAAGTCTCAAAAAATACAGCACTCCCTCTCTCCCTTAAGTGATGGACGGAAGGTGGTATCTCTGGTCCTTCAAGTGAGATATCAAAAACTGCCTGTCCCACATGGTCATCCAGAGTTCTCCAGTGGGGCTCTACTTAGCTTAGTTACTCGTGGTTGTAATTCACTTGTTAACACACGCTTTCTTTTCATTTCTCCACTGCCTCTTGGTATTCTTTGGGATCACCTCCCAAATAAACTACCTGCACTTAAAGCTTTGTCTCAGGGTATGCGTTTGTGAAACGCCAACTACTATACCTTCCGATGTGTGTCAGCAGAGATGAAAAATAAACATGTACTGATTTAAAAATCTATTGACTAAACGTACACTTATTTATACATTTTTCTTTTGATGGCCATTCAGACTGAGTCAACAATTTGGCTATTAGAAACAAGGCTGCCTTGAACAACTATATGCCTCTCACTGTGCACACAGGCAAGTTTCTTTCCATTTAACACTCCTATTTGGTATTATTGCTTAGTCACAAGCATGCACTACTTCATTTTATCAGATACCCCCAAATTATGCTCCAAAATATTTAACAAAATTTTACGTCACCAACAGTGGATTTTGTAAGATTTTAAAATGTTGTCAATTGCATTTTGATTTTTTTTTCTTCAAGTAATGAGCAAATTATATTGACCATTGGTTCAGAACTGAGAACTGAGTTGGACCAAGTGGAGAAAATGGAGAGCTCTATGGGCCCAAAATACTACAATTCAATTAAAAGTAGTTAGAAACCAGTCAATAGGTAAAAGCATAGAAATGTAGGTGAAAACTATAAATACATATATGCATGTATATATATGGTTATAAACACATATAGTTACATATAATTAAGCAGTGTATGTTCTTTAAATATACATGTATGAATACATGTGTATGTAACTGTCAACAGTCAATGTAAAAATGACACCCCTTTGTCATGATTGGTATATATCAAATATGTCCCATAGTTGGAATTAAAGTACATAATATGATTTAAAATTTCCATTTTCCTAAAGTATTACCCTTTTAAAGGCCTAAATATCTTTACATAGTGACTCATTTTGTTATATAAAGACTCCCATTAAGTCCTCTCATTACCTGGAAAAGAAATATAAAAAGGACTAAAACTGAGGAACTTGAGGGTAGATAGGTAGCAGTAACAGGCACTATAAAACCATTAATTATAAAAGATAGGGGACAAAAACACTGGTGAATATGCTCAAAAAATAAAATATGCAGCTTTGTTCAGGGTCAACTCCATCTTCAGTAACTGTGTCGATAGGACTGGTGGTAAAAGCCTGCGTTTCCTGATTTTATTTCCTGGAGAACTTCTTCAAATTATGAAATTCTTGCTTTCCAAAACACTTGTTTAGGGAATATGTTGTATCAACTACTTTTTCACATCGATACATAACTACTTAAAATAAAACAGACACTCCATCCATTCTTAACCTTCAGATATTTCAGTGATAAGCCAAATAAAAGTAAATTTGCCAAAGAACAAACTGGAATGAAATTTGGAAAACTCAGGGTATGGAATGTCTACAACCTGGATGTTTTATCCATAAATAATCAAGAATAGACATGATAAGAATACTTGTAGGACATTTGTAAAACATACAATTTCCATACACAACTATATGTGCACCTTACATACTACAATAATAGTTGAAACATATCCACTTTTTTAGAAACACTAAATGGGCAAAAGACTACCATTGGTTTATGAAGACTGGGTTCATTTTAACCCTCAAAAATATCTAGAGCAGATTTTTATCAATACCTGGAGTCAAGAGGTTTGATTTGAAATGTTTGCTCAAGTCCTAACAATGAGCTGATGGTCCAATACAACTAAAATATTCTATATTATATTCATTTTATCCAATAATTTTAATTCCATTCAAAAAATTCAAATAAGACAAATATATCTGTAAATCTAAATTTTAAGCATATTCTATTGTTAAGTCAACTTTGTATCTGTTGAAGGGGATATTTTACCCAATTTAGTTGCATTCATATACTTACAAATAAAGGAACCAAAAAATGAATAATTTGAATAAGAATTTCAACTTAAAAATATTATGTAGATACTTTTGGATAAGAAATGGCACAGTAAAATACAGTCCATCCTTCTTAGATATTTCAGGTATTTCCTTAAAATTGAATGAAAAGAGAGCACAGACTCTTAGTGTATAAATACTTAAAGTTTCAAATATTACTGCATCTTGAAGTCAGCCAACAGAGAAATACTCATCAAAGAATTACAATGTAAACATTATGTAGAAAGAAGATTTCGATAAATAGCCAAACAATGAAATACAGAAGGAAATAGTTATCAAAAGGAGGTTGAAGAATTTTGTCAGCTACCAAGAAATTAAAGTGAAAATAAATAGCTTATATTTAGACATATACTTAGATACATACATGTATATATGCACAGATATACATATACATACATGAAGACTCTTGACTTTAACTCACTATTGGGATCACCTGCAGGCTTTTTCAGGCTGACTGCTGCTCAAGGGAGAGAGACTAGGGAAACCTATTCGTCCTGATCCAATTTAGATATGCAAATTTTAGCTTGCGTGCTTGAAAAGGGACATTATGGCACAGGATAATTTGCATTTTCAGTTATAAGATATAATATTTCTAATCTAATAAAAACACTCATCCATTGTCCACTTTAACACTCACCACATTTTATGCTATTGTTCCCTTTCACTTTTAAACTGTATTTTTGTATCTTAAAATATCAAATTGCTTTATTAGGAAAAGACAGATATATTATGAAAGACACTCTCCCCCCAAAAGGGGAAAATCTTAAGCGGAAATTAACTGGTTAATGTATGACATATTTTGTAGGAAACAGACAAAAAAGGTCATTGGGAGAAAAGAACTGCATTATTCTAGTAAAATGTGTGTTTATTGATGAGTCTGATGAAAAGTTATACTTTGGAATGAGAACTAGATTTTTCAATTAACAAGATACCTTTACAGAAAGATATTGCGTTCAACTCAGGTTTCATCAATTTAGCTAATGAGCTTTGAAAAATCATTTTAAAAAAGAGGCTATTGGGTTAAATCTATCTGTAAATCATAGTTTTAGAGAAACCTTTTTTCCTCACTATTAACACAAGTGCATGTCTACATTAATGATTATTTGAAGTATTCACTGATGCCAACCTTTATGTATGAGAAATAAACTGTATATCTGCCCTCATATTATTTTCCATTTCTACTAAAATTTCTCTCAATACAATTTCCACATAATTTAAATAAGACCCAGTCTCAGTTAGTAGACAAGATACTATGAAATTTCCACCGTACAAGTGGTGGTATTACTTTGCTTGTTGACTCTCAATCACCCTCCTTTCCCTCTATGTTAATCCAAAACAGAGAATGCAGGAGGAAACAGTCTGGAAAGAATGGGTGGGGATGAGGGGGGTGCATTCTGGCCACGTAGAAACGTAGAAATGTGGGAGAAAGACATTAAGTGGGCAACTGGATAGATAGGTCTCTAATTCTAAATACACATGAAAACTAAAGATGTGAAATCATAAAAAAGTTGTATTTTAAGTTCATACTCATTCCCCCCCCCCCCCATGCAGTATAAACTTAAATTAGGAAAGGAGCTGCCAATTTTAGATTTCTTAATTTGCCCTCCCTTCTCCAAGAGAATTTTCTTTAACCTAGCTTTGGACCTTAGAACACCTCTCTGCAATATACTGTCAATGCTTCTTTCGAAACCATGGAGGGGCACGTGGGTGGCTCAGTCAGTTAAGCATCTGACTCTTGATTTCAGCCCCGGTCATGATCTGACAATCTTGAGATTGAGGCCCGATTCAGGCTCTGCAGTGAGCTTGGAGGTTGCTTGGGATTCTCTCTCTCCCACTCCCTCTGACCTACCCTCAGCTCACACACACTCACGCTCTCTCTCAAAATAAATAAACACTTTTTAAAAACCCATGCATTTGAAACTAATACAATACTGTGTGTTAATTATACTTAAATACAAAAATCGTCATAAAAAAGCATTTTTAACACAAATATCTGATCTCCACCCCCCCCCAACTAAAACACCTCACAGTTTCTTTTTGTCTTCCGGGAAGTATCTTAACATTTTAGTATGTTTATCATGTTATTCTCATCCACTTACAGAGAACTATTTCCCTCATGTCCCCTGCAATACTTAATGACTCTGCACTCCAGACACTGTGGTCCCTCAACCTCAGTATTCAAAGTGAGACCTTTATCTTTGCCTCAGGTACCTCTGCTTGTGACAACAACCTTACCATCTTCCTTGTCTGGCTTACCTCTACTTATATTGTAAACTTCTATCACCTTTTTCTCCTCAGGAGGTCCTTTCCTAATCTTTAGACTGAGTTACATGACCCATAGTAAGTGGGTCCTACACACAACTCCTGTAAGTGACATGCTCTGTCCAGGTTTGAACTCTTTTGATTTTTGGTGTCTATCATTAGGTGTGAACTCTGGGAGCTGTTACTGTTTTTCACTTTCCGATTCACATCTCCCAGGAGACGTCTACACCTAATAAGCACTTGGGGGTATTTGTTGAACTGAGGTGAATTTGGAGTTTTACTTCCAATGTTTAGCTGATAAATCAACGGCCAGGAGATAAACATTTTGGATATGGAAAAGAATCTGATTTGTTACTGCACTTATAACTTATTTTTAATCACATTCTAACTTTGTTCTACTCATACAATTGTTATATCTCTCAATTCTCTCTTTTCACTCCTCTGAAACCCGTAAAATAGCAACACTCATTACTGTAATATCCCCAAACCTTACTTAACTAAACCATCAGGAGGGCATTGGAACAACTCATTTAAGAGTTTGTCATCTTGTGTCACTACATGGTTCACACCTCAGCTTCAGCACTCACTAGCTAGAATATTAGCAAATTACTTAAATAGTTTATGCCTCAGTTTTATCTCTACAATCTACGAGGTACTACATTAGAAAACAACAGAATTTAATATAATTTTTCAGATTAAATGAGGTCATGCATTTTATGTTATCCTATAAGGGATAAAAAATATTATAGTATATTTATATGCTTAATATGCTTCAATTAATTTGAGTTACATTAACAAACATGAATAAATCTCAAATACACCATGGGTGAGGTCACAAAAGGATATTAACAGGAGTACTAACTTTATATAAATTAAAACAAATTTTTTTTCATGTTTGTTTATTTTTGAGAGAGACAAAGACAGAATGCAAGTGGGGCAGAGAGAGGGGGAGACAGAATCCGAAGCAGACTCCAGGCTCTGAGCTGTCAGCACAAAGCCCGACACAGGGCTCGAACTCACGGACTGTGAGATCATGACCTGAGCCAAAGTTGGACGCTCAACCGACTGAGCCACCCAAGAACCCCAACTTTTTGTAAATTTTAAAAACACAGGGGCGCCTGGGTGGCGCAGTCGGTTGAGCGTCCGACTTCAGCCAGGTCACGATCTCGCGGTCCGTGAGTTCGAGCCCCGCGTCGGGCTCTGGGCTGATGGCTCAGAGCCTGGAGCCTGTTTCTGATTCTGTGTCTCCCTCTCTCTCTGCCCCTCCCCCGTTCATGCTCTGTCTCACTCTGTCCCAAAGATAAATAAACGTTGAAAAAAAATTAAAAAAAAAACCACAGAAAAATATATACTATATTAAAAGTATGCATAAAGTAAAATGTAATTACTTTAAACAATATAACCTGAAATATAAGTCATGACAAAACACAAATAAAATGCATATTCATTTTTTTAATTTTGCAAATACTTAAGTCTTTTACATTCTATCCAGCCATCCACATCAAATAAATAATATGTAATGCCAACAGCACAAAAATTTGATGTTTCAGGATGAGCTTTATGCAACAATGTGAAGCAGAAGAAAACATAATGTTATCACTTCTCAAGCTATCATTTTAAAAATGATGTCTTTTATGAGATTGGGATTCATACTGCACAAGTTTAGGTAATCCATTTTCTCAATTACAGTAGCCCATGGACTTCTATTTTAATGCTCTCCTATGACATACTTTTTGATGGCTACACAGCATAAATGCATTGTAATTTATTAAACTATGTTTATTATTTTTTTCCTAATACTTCACTTTTAAAAACAACCTTTTTTAAAATATGTTTTTTGAGAGAGAGACAGAGCATGAGTGGGAGAGGGGCTGATAGAGAGACGGAGACACAGAATCTGAAGCAGGCTCCAGGCTCTGAGATGTCCACACAGAGCCTGATGCAGGGCTCAAATTCAAGAACTCGTGAGATCATGACCTGAGCAGAAGTCAGTTGCTTAACTGAATGAGCCACTCAGACGCCCCAATTAAAAACATTTCTATATACATTTATGTAATTTTCAGGTAAATTCATACAAACGAATTGCTTATTTAAAATTGCTGATTTTTAATAAGACTATTCTTTATAAGCTTTTATTTTTTTTTAATGTTTATTTGAGAGAGTGTGTGCACATGCAACCAAGTGGGGCAGGGGCACAGAAAGGGAGAGAGAGAGAATCCCAAGCAGACTCTGCACTGTCAGCACAGAGTCCTATGCAGGGCTCTATCTCATAAACTGTGAGATCATGACCCGAGCGAAATCAAGACTCAGACACTCAACCCAGACACCAGGCACCCCTATAAGTTGTTAGATTGGCAGAAAAAATTGAGCAGATAGTAGAGAGCATTCTCCTATTTCCTACATCCAGTTTCCCCCATTAACATTTTATATTAGTATTATGTTATAGTGAACCAATATTAATAAACTATTAAAGTCCATAATTTCATCAAATTTCCTTAGTTTTTCCCTACTGATCTTTTCATGTTCTAATGAAGTTTTTCTGTATCCATCACATACTTTGTTGGCTGTGTGCCACTACCAGAATTTGATGTTTTTCTTATGGTAACAGTGGGTTCTGAATTACCGGAATGAAGATCACAGAGGTAAAGCACCATTTTTATTACATCATACCAAGGGTATCTATCATCCATATGATTTATGAACGCTGATGTTGACCATGACCACCTGGTTGAGCTAGTGTTCTCAGGTTCTAGTACAGTTTTTATTTCCCTCCCTTGCATCCTATACTTTTTGTAAGAACATCACTCTGTGCAGCCCCTTCCTAAAGAGTGGGGAGTTCTGCCTCATCTCTTTGAGCGTGGAATATCTATACAAATTATCCGGCAGTCTTCAGGAAGGGACATTTGTCTCTTTTCCCCTTTTTATTAACTTCTCCAAACATTTATTTGTGTTAATATGGATGCAAATTAAGACATTTTATACTTTGGATTACACTACTTTTATTCTCAGATTTTTCTAGCATTGGCCTTTACAATCTTTCACTTGGCTCCTATGCTTCTTTATAAAGTCTATAAAGTTTATTTAGTATGTTGTTATAATAACCTTAATGTATATATATCCTAAACATTCTATCATTATAATATACATATTTACACATATAATATTTTTTCTTCTTGAACTACTGTATGGCAACTTGTAGGCACTTCACCCTAAATATTAAGCATTCAACTCCTAAAAATAAGAAAGACATTCTCCTACGTAACTGCACAAGATCTCACAGTTTTAAAAAATTATTCATTCTCTGATATCATCTAATTACCAACTCATACTCAGATAGATCAAATGTACAACAACAACAAAAAAGACATTTCATCGTTTTGATTTTTAACATGGACCCAAGGAAGGCTCATGCCTCTTTAGCTGCTACAACAACCTACCACCCTTCACCCCCTTAGGGTGGTCTCCTTCAGATCTGACACATCTTTTTATTGGTCAGGTTTTTGTTTTTTTTCTGTTTCTCCTATTAATTCACTAAGAAAGAATCCTAGCTGCCAACTGTCACAGTCCTGGAAGAAAGCCAACTGTCTTTTACTGTCTCCTATTTGATGTTTGTTTTCAAATGCCTCATCAGTGTGACTTCCTCTTAATCCTCAGAAAAGCTCCCAGGAACTGCAAGTCAATGATGGCCTCATCTGCATTCTACCTAAACAAGACTCCTTATGATTTCTGAGAGCTGGACGATAACCTTTGTATTATCCACTGTTCCTTAAAATGTCCTCCCCCCCCCCCCAAGAATACAGATGCACTATAGTTGTAAATCTGTGCTTGAGCTCCTGACTTTATTTTGCCAAGATTATTTCAGTTCCATCCTTAAGTTTCCACAGCATTATAAGCAAGGTTAAAACTAAGACAGGATTTAATTCAAGGACAATCAATAGACTTTATGAAAAATAGAAATTTCTCGTGGTCTTAAAGAGTGGAATAAAAGAGTTAATGTGATCCTTAATCCTTTTAGTGTTACAATGTAGCCTGCTGCACTCACTGCCATCAGAAAGAGCTATTTCACAACATGTTGGCAGAAGCACTGCCAAGTGCAGATTAACCACAAAAGTGTCATGCCATCGTTCCAAATACTCCCATCTTAAATATTCTTTAATCTACTTAAATGCGCAAGAGTAAGTTAGATCGGCATTAATAGCTTAGAACGAAAGCAATGCGAAGGATCGTAAAAACAAAAATTAAGTCACCTTACCACTACCTAGAATAATATATATTCCCAGCCAAATAACTGGACCCACGAATTAACAGCTCTAATGAAAACACAGACAAATGCAATGGAATATGTGGAATAAATGCAATGGAACATTATGTTATAATAAAGACTGCTTCTCAAAATCTCAAAGACAATCCAAATACTGTATCAGTCGCATGATATGACATTTAACAATAAGCCACTTTTTTCTAGGTTTTTGTTTTCGTTTCAAAGCTCTCATTTTTTTACAGGCCCATCTTTAAAGTAAATTGGTTTTAAACACCCTCTGGTTTTTCTTTTCCAAATCCATGCCTTTTTAAGCAGGAATGTGTGTATCTATCAAAGGTAGATTTAAATTTACAGGTGATAAAATAAAGCTGGGCTTATAAAAATGTGCCAGAATATTAGGCAAGCATCCACCAGTCCCCATACAGTTTCATATCCCTCCCCAAAATATCTGGGGCGGTGGGGGGGTTCATTTTATACTCACCACCAGTAATCTCAGGGGTTTACTACACCACATGCTGGTTCCTTTGGAAATGGCATAAAAGCCTCCCTGCTCCTATGATTATCTCATCCCTCAAGGCCCTAACAGAGTGTTCCTGGACCTTAATTACACAGTCTCTTTTTTCTTTCCATGTGAAGAACCTTTGTAAAATAGCTATTATACCTCTATTCTCCTGAATAGAGGTATATAAATGGCTGGAGTGTAAGAACAGAGTATGAGCTCAAATTAACCTGACTTTTTCTTATTGATTTAGTACATTTATTGCTGTATATGCCACAAAGTTGTGTAATTGGTCCTTACATGGACCTTCAACTTCGCATTTAGATCCTACTAGAGATACATAAACAGTATCATTAAATATTTAAGCCATGTCTCACAAATTTGCTATAATAGTTTCTATGCTTTTACATTTATTTTCCCTTATACTCACACTATTTTAGTCCCCAACATTGTAGTTTTCATCATAAAAGTTACAGGATTTTTAAATGATTTGGAGTACAAAGTTTCTTTCCCTCTGTGAGGATTTTAGAGTTTATTTTAACAACTGTTTGCTAACACTGATTTTATCTTAATGACGTTTTAGGAAAATAAGCCTCTCCTTACAAACTTCATTTTAATCATCATCACTGATAAATGTTTTTACATGTGACTTATTGTTACAGCCTTTTGCTTCCTCATATGGATTCTCCTAACGGATTTACTTACACAGCTGCTTTGGGTTTGAGGCTGTGCATTTTCAAAACAGAGACTGAAGAAGAAAGCAAATTGAATAAAATGACAAATCAGGACATTATCAGCTGCTTAAATATTCCCCTCAAAAGATTCTCACCAGGTAATTTAAAACTATTAAATAAAGCAAAGTACACTGCTATTCTGCGAGATAGGTTTTTGTTAACTAGATATAATATATGGTATGTGCATTCGAAATGAATATTCTGTTCATCAGCCAAGTAAAACATCATCAATGAAACTGTGACATTCCTTTCCCTAAGATTTGCATTCATTTTATTCTGTTTTTCTGCCCTTTGAACGGAATTGTCAACTTCCTGCTCTCCCATGGGAAAAATTTCAATGACCTTTTTTGTAGACACACATTAAAAAATAAAGCATGCAAGTGTATGCGGTTAATGGATAATATTAAATCTGTTTTTACATATTATGTCATCAATCAAAACCTTTTTATTTCAATGGCCAGTAATCAAAAACACTGTAACATATAATACTTTTCCAGGTATTTTCTTTTTTCTCACTTAAATTCAGAATTACAGAATTCTTTGGGTGAAATTGCCTTGCAAACCTTGATTAAACTATCTAGCTGCAGCTGTATACAGAAGTGCAAATCTAGTAAATATTTGCAATCCATTATATTCTCTGCTTTGGTGATTAACAGTCCATAAAGAGATTTCAAGCAAAGCTACGGGTTTAATCTATGCAGGCTTTACATCTATGACACACTAAACCAGGCTGTTATAGTAGGAAGTCAATGGTGCAGCCACAATTTCTAAACTATGACAGTGAATTTTTTAAAACCCTAAGGAATTGCAGGCCCATTTACTCCATCTGTGGTACAAGATGGGATAAACAGGAGCAAGGGTGTATGAGACTTCAGTTACTGAATATAATGATTCTTCTGGGCACAGGGAGCGAACAAAACACACACGTTAGCATGCGCTGTGGGGTTTAGCCTCTTCCACAAAGTGAAGGACATGAGCTTTTTATCACCAAAACCAAACTGCCTAGAGAACCGATCTATTCTATTTCCAAATCACCCCATAAATATCTTTTAAAGAGTTTTTATAATTCAAATAAACTAATATCTTAGAATCCTGATCAATTTATTTTTTTCTAACTATGAGTCTCAGGTCCATAATTTTCAAATACGCCTTTCAAAAATGAATACATATGTCAGAGTGGGATCTATCAGGCTTTGTCTTTGTAACAAACAATTACACTAGGAAACAACAAAAAAGAGCAAAGGAAACAGTTTAAACAAACAGTGTCGTTATTCCAGGTTAGTCAAAGAACACTTTTTAGATGCTGATTCGTTCAAACAGAGGGGTAATTACGTAGCAGTCATTTGACTGAGGATCCCTTGCAGGATCGAAATGGTATCCAAACTTAACTACTAAGCCAGTCCATCCTGAGCAGGGCATTTGAAATGTCAACAAACAAATCAAGACCTATCATCATCAAAGGAGAAATAGAAAAGTGTTAAAATATTTTCAGATTTCAGGCATACTGGGGATCCTATTTTCTATTAATTCTATTCATCCATCTCACTGAGAGTGGCTTGCCTATAAAAAGAAAAAGAACAAGAGAATGAATGGATAAATCAACCCAAGTTCACCGTTCTTGGAAACTCTATTACCAAATACTTTCTTTGTCCTTTCTCATTTTATTGCTCTTTTCTAAGCTATGGTCATGTGTGTACTTGTTGCTATCTTTATTTGGCTTTTACGGTATGTGGAATCTTAGTAAATCGTCTTAGAACCTAACACAATTAATTCACTCATATTATCTATGTATGTACCTGCCTAGTCATTTCCTTCACATTCCATGAAAATTTGAGATACACTGAAGTTGTATACATAGTATGGGTAACAGGATTTTTTGAAAAGGATGTTGAAGAAATGGAGTCAAAATGAAAAGGACAGTAAGATACATGAACTAAGGCATCACTTCATGAACAAAGTTTATGGTATATAGATATGGGCTGTTTACAAGTGTTCTCAGCATCCTAACTGCTCAAAGTATACAAAGAAATAAACTATGTTAGCTAACTTAACACTGTATTAAAAAAATAAAAATAGGATATGAAGAAAAAAAGAAACAAAAATAGATGACCAGGAATAAGATTCTGTAGTCTCTATATACTGGTAGGATATGGATCTATTTCTACAATAGTGAATATGTGCTGAAAATACAAAAACAGGATTTCAGCTTTAGTATCCCTAAATCAGACTTTCAAGGAATATCTGAAGCAGTTAAGGCTGAATTTACATTTTATGGACAATTTGTGTCCCTATTTTTTTTTCATTTGCAATTTAATATAAACAAATGTATGGATTTTCATAAAGGGAGATAATTTGATTCTGAACACTCCAGAAGGGTGAACCTAATGTCAATTTTGGTCAAGAAGCTTTAATGAATTATTAAGAGCATAGATTGTGGGCACCTAAAGGAGGAAGAAATGATCACTAGAAATAGTATGAATTCATTAGGTATATCCTAGACTACCCCCACTTCCTATGTAAAACTTTTAGTCTTACAAATTAAGGAAAAGTGATATAAGTATTAAGACCTGAGCAAAATATAGTTATATTGTCCCTCCACTGCTCTTAAGAATGATATTGTAAACTGAGTGGAAAACAGGGATAATTAGGAAAATTCATAACAGGAGAGCTGACAATCTCAGCAAGAACTCTAAAGATAACCTGCGTATCTATTCTTTTTAAAATATTTTTGTTACAAATGTAAATGACTACATTGGATAGATGCTCATCACACTGATAGACAAAACTGAACTAGGAGGGATATCAAATACATTGTATTACAGGCAGAAACATTTCCAAAATATTTAACAACTTAAATAAGATGAATGCAAAGAGATAGAATTAAAGGAGAAAAAAATTTTTTTGCAAGATTAAAAAAAGACCTGGTCCACTTCTGAGTGATAATTTCATCAATCAAACACACCCAACTCTCTCTTTTCATAAATTTCAACTCAATGTATGAATGAAATTATCAGTCAGGTAATACTTGTATGAGACCTGGTAACAAGAGAGGGATAATAGGAACCTACTTAAAACTTTGAAGAATTCCTTCTCCATATTTCAGGATGGAAAGTGAAGAAAGGGCTACCTAACGGTTTCTTCAGGGATAGAAGAAACTACTGAGGAAAGCAGTTTCATGTTAAAGCCCAGTGGCAAGGTTCCTGGAGGAGCACACCTATATCTCATCAAAGCCTCTGCACAGATGAATTTTCAGACATAATCCTGAATGGAAGGAATACTGAAGTGTACTTATTACCTTCCACTCACATTCTATAGAGTGCACAGAACAGAGACTCTGCTCTGATAGCCACTGAGACAACAGGGGAGAAATGGTGCTGTTTCCTGTCACAATTGTTTAAATAATCTGTCCCAATGACCAGGCAGCTGGATCAGACAAAATAAAGCTACCATAGAAAAAGCTTACCCATGTTCTGTCGTGTAAGTCTGAACTTTCAACAGGAATGCAAATAAGGTTTTAAAAGGACTCATGTCAGTTATCAGTATGATTAAGGCTTTACCCACAAGTATCAACAAACTGAGAAAAATTAACAGGTGAAAACATACTAAAATTCTTAAAGAGGGGATATGCTAGAGTTTATGTTTTCTAACATATTCCTAATTCTAAGGAAACAGAATTACCCCCCCCTACAAAAAAATAAATGATTCTTAAAAACATACTTGATTTATGATCTTGGATTCAAGAAGACATTGCCTCTTTAAAAACAGAGTGAACATTCACAGAAAAGAATAAACCTGGGATTAAGAAAGGGAGACTTAGCACTTGTTTGGTAAGGTTTGGCATTGGGAAATGTCTGCTTTAGAGTCCACAGTTGGGTCCGTGGACATGGGACCTATTACTAGGTACACATATGATTGTGTCTACCACCATAGCCCTGCAAGAGCTCCTTCTGGATCGTTTGGTGAGTTGTCGGACAATCAGAATTGGTCCCTGACTATGGCTGAGGTTGGAACCAAGTTCCATTGCTGTTTGGGGGTCCACAGCCAGGACTTGAAGTCTTTAGATCTATTTCCTTAAGCATATACAGGTGTAACCCCTCCTGGGTCACTTGGCATGTGATTTGTTGGTGGCAGGACCAAGACTGAACAAAGCTATAGCGTAGGAGTACTGATTGTTTCTGGGTTTACAGCCATGACCGCAAGTCCGTATCAGCCAGTTGGACATGGGCCTGTCTTCTCAAAGCAGCCATACTCAGTCTTGGACTCCACTGAGGAGTCCACTGTTACAGTTTCCTACCTGGATCCCCAAGCTCCCACAGAACACTTTTCCATGGGTGGCTGCCCAGGTGTTGTTGAGGGGAGATACACATGGGGATCTTCTATTATGCCATCTTGCTGACCACTTTTTGCTTTTAAGTCTTGATCTCTAGTGTTTTGTGAACTTTGCAAAAAAAAAAAGGGGGGTGTTTCTGTTTGTGTGTTTTGCTGCATTTTCCCCCTTTTCTCTTCCCCCTAGAATTTCAGTTGTAGATAGAAGGAATTTCTTAGAAAAAAATGATCTATTATGGTTTTATGTCTTCATTAGTTTCCTTCTGAAACTAGACAGAATTTCTTGAACAAAGGTTTGAGGGTAAGAGAAATAAAAATATAATTTTTTGATACAATTAAAGGTAAATTGTCATAAGCTTAAAAGAGACCTCAAGTATAGTTCATATAAACCTCAGAATAACCATAAAGAAAAATGTTTAACAGATACACAGAATATAAAGGAATAAAATCATACAACAACAAAACATAAATCACAAAGGAAGGCAGCAAGAGGGGAAGAAAGGAACTACAAAATAGAAAATAATTAAAATGGCAACAGTAGCCTTTACATATCAATAATGGCTTTAAATGTAAATGAATTGAATACTCTAATCAAGAGACACAGAATGGCTGAGGGGATAGAAAAACAAGACCCAAAAGTATGCTGCCTACACAGTACTCACGTTAGCTTTAAGGACATGCATAGGCTGAAAGCAAAAGAATAGAAAAATATACTCCATACAAATGGAAACCAAAAGAGAGGAGTGAATATACTTACATTAGATAAAATAGATGTTCCACCAAAATATATTTATACGTCAATAAAGCCACAGAAAAAATAACATAAAACCAAAAAGTCCTTATATCAATACCAGAAAATGGAAATAGCAAAGAAGCAAAGAACAAACAGAGACAGAAATCCAATGTAAAGTGAGTTATATCATTATGACCAAAAAACGAGTAGGACCCAGCCCTAGACTGATTAAAAATGTCAAAAAAGAGGCGTTTTCTTTTCAATAACAATTGCTCATTATAAAGATAAGTTTGGAGCTGACCAGTAACTACTTAAAAAGATAACCAAACCCAAAAAGGAGTGCCTGCATGATTCAGTTGATTGAGGATCTGACTCTTGATTTAGGCTCAGGACATAATCTCATGGGTTTGAGCCTGACATCAAGCTCTATGCTGACAGCGTGGAGCCTGCTTGGGATTCTCTGTCTCCATTTCTCTCTGCTGCTTTCCCTGTCAGGCTCTCTTTTTATAAAAAATAAATGAATGAATGAATGAATGAATGAATGAATGAATGAATAAATGTATTTTTTAAAAAGATAACCCAAAAGAACCAGTATGTTAAGTGATGTATATAAAGACAACATTTCTTCAGAACCTATTATCAACAAATGCTGGAAATCTGTGCCAAGTCTGTATGAGAAAGAACTAAATTTCTCCCTTTATGTACATAAGCTACAGTATTTGGGGTGTCTTTGATAGTGCTCATTTATTCAAGGCTTAAATGTCATTCATTCATTCAAGCATTAATCATATTTCTTTATACAACTTCACGTGTGTTTCATTTTGAGACTAAAATTCAATTTCAGTAGGTCAAAAGATTTGCTTTGGTTACATTCACATATATAAACAAACACTTCATTATTCTAAGTTTGAGAATGATAAACATGTAAGAAGTGTTGAGAACAGTTAGAGAAGAAAATTTTAAACAGAATGTTTTATAAATATATAAGTTTTTCAAGAGTATTCTTTAGTCATACACTTTCATCTACTTTCAAGAACAATTTAAAGGACGTTAAAGTTCAACAGCAAAAAAAAAAAAAAACCAAAACACGTTGATGTATGGATGAATCAGATCACAGACCATTTAAGTGAGTAAAAGGGCAAGAAATACAAGAACAAGTTAAAACTAGGTTCTGTATTTGCCTCCAAATTTTCTTGTAGATTTTCGTGAATTTTCAAGGGAATATTTAAATAACAGATGCTCTCATCAATGAAATACAAAGTTCCAAGGCATTCTCCTAAAAATATGGAATTGAATCAGGTAAATAGAAAATTTAAAGACTTACTATTGTATAACCACTTACATATGGATGTATATGTATAACCACTTACATACGCATGGTTTAGAGATTATAAATAAAAAGAATAAAATAACTAGTTTTCTCCTAAAGTTACCAATGATTTATGAGCCGTCTGTTAAAATGTTAGGAGTGCTCATATTCCTTTTTCTAAAAATTTATTTATTTAAATTCAAGTTAATTAAGATACAGTGTAGTACTGGTTTCAGGAATAGAGCGAAGTGATTCATCACTGACACCCATCACTCATCCCAACAAGTGCTCTCCTTAATGCCCTTCACGCATTTAGCTCATCACCGCACCCACCTCCCCTCTAGCAACCCTCAGTTTATTCTCTGTATTTAAGAGTCTCTCATGATTTGCATCCTGTTTTTATCTTATTTTTCCTTCCCTTCCCCTATCTTCATCTGTTGCATTTCTTAAATTCCACATGAGTAAAATCATAGGATATTTGTCTGTTTCTGACTGACTTATTTACCTTAGCATAATACACTCTAGTTCCATCCACGTTTTTGCAAATGGCAAGATTTCATTATTTGTGATTACCGAGTACTATTCCATTAATATATTTGCCATATCTTCTTTATCCATTCATCAGTTAATGGACATTTGGACATTTGAGCTCTTTCCATACTTTGGTTATTGTTGATAGCACTGCTATAGACATTGGGACACATGTGCCCCTTCAAATTACCACTTTTGTATACTCTGGACAAATACCTAGTAGTGCAATTGCTGAGTTGTCGAGTAATCTATTTTCAATTTTTTAAGAAACCTCCATCCATTTTCCAGAGTACTCACATTTCTACAATATTAGCATCAATGAATATTATTGCTCTATCATCATAACACTGATTCTTCATTCATGTTAGGATAGTTTGAAATCATCAAAATTAAACTAGTCTTCATCAAGTCAAATGTACATGCCTTAGGTGAATGGAGTCAAAACTGATATTATCTCTTCATTTATTAGAAAGAAAAATGACTGCCCAAGAAGCAGAAGAGTTCTTGGTCCAGAACACAGTTCTTGTTTCTAGGATTCTGATAGGATGATATGCCCTGATTTCATATTCTCTGTGAAGTGAGTCATGGAGACTAACAGATAAAAGTTCTTAGTATTATTTAATTTTCCTTTTATGTTAGGAACCCTAATTTCAACAGAGCATTTCGCTTTTCCTTCTAAGGCATTCAGTGGTAGTCTGTTTGCTTGTCTGTTTGTTTTCATCTAGTACCAAGAAGATTTGGGCTTAACATCAAAACTGCATGCTAAAAAATGCCTAAAGAATCAGAATAAACGAGCTCTGATAGTGAGATGAGCCAGCTTTACCCGGACAACACTAGATTTTAAAAATGTCATGTAAAGTACCCAAACAAAAGCATGCTTCAGTTTGAGAAGAAATCAAGTTACACTGGTGACTATTCCAGCACATTTCCAAAATTGAAAATGTTTTCCAAGATTTTTTTCAATTAATTACATATTGTTAGAATGGCTGGGTGACTCTGAAAAGTATCTGGCAATTGTGCTTAGATGCATGGGCGTATGAGATAGCTCCTGACTCAACACTCTAAAATATATCCTCTGCAAGTGCAGGGATAATGGAGTAGTTACTATTTTAGCCTTTCACAATGTTTTATTATACTATAGGAAGTTATAAAACACTGAGACCATTTGACTTACCAAATTTTATTTCTCCCTTTTCTCCAATTTCAGGGCATCTCTTTAATGGAAAGACTAAAATAATTGTAAGGATCCAAAGAGTGTTCTGAATGAACAAAAGATTGACATACAAGTAATAGTAATATATTAAAAGTGGTACACTTTACTGTGTAAAGACAGACAAATTTTAACCATTTTTCATACAAATACTTGGGTAGTTTCCACAGAAAAGTTCTTTTGCCTATTCTAAGCAAACCTATATGTGAACATTAACAACCAAGTATTCAGGAAATTATGCTAACAAACACTAAAAATTTTAAAGATGTGATATTGTAAACAAAATGAAAAATCTGGTTAAAAATTAAAATTATGCTAGGTGGTAAGCTAAATGATATACATATTCATTTACTTACGACTAAAATTTTAGTGAAAAACTCATTGTCTGAGTATGACTCTAACACCACATCTTTTAATAATGAAGAAACTTTCAACATGATAATTAGAAGAATTAGGAAGACTTGTTGCATGAAACTTAGAGATAAACTCAAACAATTTTGAAGTAACATCCACAGACAAATGTTAGTTTTTTATTTTTGCAAATGGATCCAATTTGACACTAAGGGCCTTTCATTAATGATGATAAATAAAAAATAAATTCAGTGGACTGACTTCTCTTCTCCTTATGTCACCTAGAATATAGCAATCATTTATTTTAAACAAAAGTGAAATTTCAAAGGAGTGTATGCAAGTCTATAGGTTTGAATGAATACCTTTTTAGAATGCTACAATATAAGTGTTTATGTGTTCTGGGAAATAATAATGGTGGTTATCACCTACCATATGCTAGGCTCTGATCTTGAATACTTTACAGAGATAACTCACTTGGTCCTCTTGACAGCTTTAAGGGACAAGTATTTATTACTCTAATTTTATAGATGAGCAAACAGAGGCAGGGACAAGTTGTGTAACTTTTGAAAAATTCAAAAAGTAATAGAGCTGGGATTCACATCTGGGCAACAAGATTCTGGAATCCATATGCTCAACTCACTATATAAACTGTTTCCCAACTAGGATAATTTGAAACCAATTCAACTTGGACCATCATCAGAGGAACTTCCCTCTACATAATTAAAGAACTTCCTATGTGAAAATGGTGGTACAATGTTGGCATCACCTTTTATCTTTCTAAAACTCCCCTCATAGACCATGAAAAAAATAATACACAAAAATGTAACTACTAGATTTGATAACTGTAAAGCACAGAATAGGTAAAAAGACACAAATCAAAACATGGTGCAAATCCCTAAGTCTGCACTGGCACTAACAGGATTCATAGGCTGAGAATGGAAATACATATGTAAATCATATCTGAAAGCATTACTGTTGCCCCAAGGCATCAGGAAAGAAGGCAATCTTCCACTGGAGGCAAAACAACAGTTGCACAGTTTCAATGGTTTAAAGTACAGATAAACATATAAATATAACCGTAGGTGATTAGCAAAACTTTGGCTTGAAAATTCCCTTGATCTTCCATAATTTACAAAAAGACAAACAGAAAACCTGCTTCTTTAAAGGACAGAACCAGTGCAGAGCCTATATAGCAAGTATACAAAGATACTGCAAGGAGAAAAAGAAAACAGCACCAGAGGAAGAAAACTTACTACAAAAAAGTCACCAAACACATTAGCTTCCAGTCATTTTTCTTTCTAATAAATGAAGAGATAATATCAGTTTTGACTCCATTCACCTAAGGCATGTACATTTGACTTGATGAAGACTAGTTTAATTTTGATGATTTCAAACTATCCTAACATGATCGAAGAATCAGTGTTATGATGATAGAGCAAACACAATAGCTTCCAAGCCAGAAAGTGCTTGGCTTAACAGAACATAAATTTATTCTCTCACAGATTCGGAGTCTAGAAGTCCAAAATCAAGTCGTCAGCAGTGCCACGCTCTCTCGGAAGGTTTAGAAAAGAATCCTTCCTTGCTTCTAACTTCCAGGGGTTTCCAGTATAGGTGAGCATAATGTGCCACTCCAAAATGTATTTCTTTGCCATGTGGATTATATTAGGTTGAATATTTTTAAGAAACAGAAGCCTCAGGAAGAACCTTTCACCTCCCCACAATTGCCTAAAAGGATTTAGATAGAGGACCTGCTCCAGGAAAGAGCTATGCCCATAAAGAGCTTAGTATGAACTAGGTATAATAGGGAGAAATCTAGTAAAATCTCTGTTAAAATGTCTATGTCTCACTGTTTCTGTATGGCCCAACAAACATTTGTTTACCATTTACTCTTTTTCAACCTCCTATAAATTGTTTTCATTCTCTTTCAAGCCCCAGACTCCTAACCCCTTCTCTTTAGTCCAGAAGAACCTCAGATGTACCTTATTTTGCTGACTGAGTTTGGAATCTCTCACATTTATTTGAATTCACAATTATTTGGCTAATACATATGTATTAAATTTTATTTTTCTTCTGTTAATCTTTATCACATCAACTTAATTCTTAGACTAGTAGAAATCATCTTGAAGGGCAGAGGGAAAATTTTCCTCCCAATGGTAACAATCTTTTACATTCCTTGGCTTATAGTTTCATCACCCCGACTTCCTCCACTGTCACATGCATTTTCCCAGTGTGTCTGTGTCTTTAAATGGCCCTCCTGTAAGGACATCGTCATTAGATTTAGGGCCCACCCTAACTCCAATTATTATTTCATCCTAACTAATTACATATGCAAAGCCCCAATTTCCAAAAATAAAAATAAACAAAACAGAACAAAAAAAACCTCACATGTGGAATACAAAGAATACATGGAAATTTTGTCCAGAAACTTCCCTATGAATTTACAAAATTGAATAAAGATAGTATTTTCATGAATCAAAAATACTGAGCAAATGTACAGGAAGAGATGGTGAGAAGACAGACAAAATGTAAAGTGAGGGAAGATGTGACGTTGAAATTAACACATCACAGAAATTAAGGCAAAATTATAATGAGCCTGGCAGACAAAAATTAAAAGAACATGCAAACAAGAAGTTCCTAAATGAGAAAATAAGTAATAGAACATAATTAATGTTTACAATTCTACAAGTAAACAAAGACTTACAACGCAAGTATATTTAAACATAAACTTTGGTAGAAAAATTTAACGCTGGGAAACAAGTGGCCAAAATGGGCAACATGAAAATATATCCTAAAATTATCAGTAATTAAAATTAAAACACACACACACACACACACATATACAGCTACATAAAAAATCAAACAACAAATAAGGGAAAATTTTTGAAAACAATCTCAGACATGTTCGTATCAAATGTCAACATCTAAAAACAGAAGAACAATTTCCACACAAGTATGACCCAATAATTTGCACCCACGCAACATGCAACAGTTTTAAATATGTAAAAGCCTTGGGAATAATATTCCTATAAACTTTCCCCAAACAATTTGAGTCAACTAAAAGATGACCGGAAAACAAAAACAGTAGGACTACTGGTAAATATCAAATATATTTAACAGTATTATATTCCCATAATACAACCGAAACAAATGTGTATTACGATGACAAGAAATGTTATAGAACTTCCGAAATTAGAACAAGTTAAAAAGGTGTAAAGGATGAAGATAATCTAAGTGTATTCGTTGTGTCTCTTGTACTTAATCAAAAGGTATCAAAAGATACATATTTTAAAGGCTACAAAATCAAAATCTGTAATATACAGCATACGAAAGGGTATACAGGTAAATTCTAAGAAACAATACAATTGACTAAATATGGATGTATACAAAAGGAGGTGGGTGTGGAAGAAGAGTTATTTTATCATTAGTCTTAGTAGAGCATGCGAATATACGATAAATAACAGAGTATCAATTTATTGTTTTGGTCTTCTGTAGACTAATATGGCAACATTTACAAAGCAAAAACATAAACACAAGATAAAATATATTAAAACAAATCAGTAATATAACAGATTCATACTTTTCATTTATTTTTAGATTTGTTGAAAAAATAACTGAATATAAAGGCCTAAAATCACTTAATAAAGGAAAAAGAACACATCTTTGATAGTGTGAAAGCAGTAGCCACAAAAGTAATTAGTATGATTCTACAAAGAACGACTATATGTTGCATAAGAATGCAGCATCTTTTCAAAAGTAAGCATTTTAAAACAAAGACATCACATTATAAATACCTTATAATTTAAATATTAGTGATTACCAACATTATTTTTTGTCTGAGTCTCATGTGGTATTATCTATTATGTTGCATTTCTAAAACAGTTACTTTTAATATGTTGGTTACAGGACAATAGTATTAAAAAATATGGAAGACACAGCATTCCAATTTGACCTTCAAATAATAATTAGGAGTCTGCTCATATTTATTTGTTTTCCAATCATTTTCCAAGGCATTTTTACTTATGAAAAATACTGACAGCATATTAGCAATGACTAACAATTTACCTATCCCTCAGAGACCATGAGTGGATATGGAATTGCATATTTATTGAAATCTTTCCATTTATTACTTGATTTGCCTAGGAAAACATGATTTTGTCCATTTTGAAAACAACTATAATTTAACATATGTCTATAATAATTATTTGTTCGCATCCCTAAATTTCCTACGTTATTAGAGCCTTCTGAGAGCAGGGATCATATTAGTTATTTCCCATTCCCTTGCACAGCACATTATACATAATAGATCTTTATCATTATTTCTTGAGTTGAATTATCTTTACCAATAGGCAAAGATGTTTGCTTGAAGAAGGAACATTGGATGTTTCACTCAAAACAGAGACTAAAAATGATTTGACATAAGGAAAATAAAATAGCAGAAGTACTTAATTTTTGCTTAGGCTAAGTGCCCAATTCTAATTAGGCCATGGGCACATGGGCTTCCACTTATTTTCATGCCTCCTTTAAAGCCCTGGAGATAACTGAACAGTGATCATGGCAGCCAAGCAAACCATATGGGAACCAACAGACCACAACTTAATTAGCACTGAAAATTTACACCAGTCGTGTCAGATTCTATTTTTATAATATTCCATCTTCAGAACCTCGAAGTTTTAATAAAATTTACCATTTTGTCTTTGCATTTATGGTTCCTTAAAATATAAATGATACATAAAATCACGATTATATTTATCAAAGAAAATTACTTAAAAGCTCACTACAATAGATGAGAAATACAAAAATTTAAATCCTGCCTTATAAAAGAAACTTGATTATTGAAAGTAAATTTTATATTTAAAGAAACCATACTAGTTTTATTTAAACAAGGCATCTCTACCATACTTTAATAATAAATATTTAAAACTAAGATATTAAATAAATCCTTGACTTTCTAATCTTTGCATCACAGTATATCTTTACAAAATTTTAGGGAGATTTAGTATCTCTCTGCGTAATAATTTGAAACATACTTGATAAAGGAGTGATTAATTCAGCAGCTAAGTTGGGAGCAAAACTGTGGTGATCTGATTCTTCAGTACTCTTTTTCTAGACTCGAAATCAAGTGGTCTAAAAAAGCTAGATTCAATTCACTTAGCTATCATTTATATTTAAATTTCATTAATTTAAAAACACCATGTAAAGTATTAAGATGAAACTCCTCAAACTCATTTAAACATTATCATCTTATTTTGTATGCTATAAACAATTAAAAAAGAACAGATTATCACAAATACTTTAATTTTTCTTACATATCCTAACCTAACCACCCTATTGAGATTAAAAAAGAAAATGGCAATCTGTGGAGACCAGGTGAATTGAAACAGGATTTAATAGTTGGAAATTTGTATTCTTCCAATGAAATTAACAAATAAGAATAAAACAAAAAGCTTGTGCCTGCTTCTCTGGTTATATTTTCCCCTACTAAAATTCTTTGCTGTGCCTTCTGGCCTAGAGAGCTTGCAAACATTGCTGTCTGGACAGAGATATGACCAAGTACCCAGAGATGAAATCCTAAAACATTAACAGTCTTCAATAATTCAGGGCCCAAACCACCAGTGTGCCCCTGTTGTATCTTTTACTTTTAATGCATCAACTATTATATTAGTTTTGTTGACTGTTTTAAACCTAGCTTAAGTATTTCACCTAACTTTTATCTAAGTGTGATGTTTAAAAAGGCATGATAAAGTCAAAAGAAAAAAAAATACCACAAAACTAGCTGAAACAGTGAAAAGAAAGTGGATATTGGCAGCTGAACTAATATTTTCAGATTTATATACTAAATTTTATTACCAAATTGCTTTAAACAAATTGATAAAGCTTGGGTTAATTATTTTCCTCTTGTCCCTAAGTTTCTTTAAAAATTATAGTAATGGTTGCAAATATCTAATGAGTGAATGATTAGCTGTATTACAAAGGAGTGTTATAATGGAATTTATTGACTCTGGTGCTTTGAAATGGAAGAGTAAGTGTAATATAACTGAAAATAATAGTCACAGAAAAAAATTGATTTTAAATTTAGGATTTCTGGAACTAATTTTGGACTTCTCCATCTTGAATAAAAGAAAAGAAAAAAAAATACCAAAAAGCATGCTGTGATTTTTATTGGTCTGTTACTACTGCAAGTTCACCACACTTTATCCTGTCATGTCACTTTACTTCTGACATGGGTCTGTCGAGGCACAAATCCCTGGGGTGAATAACACCTTCAATGGCTTCCTTGCTCAAGGAAGAAATCTTTGGGAATGACCCCCAATGGCAATTTGGACAGCTGCTTCCATTCTACAGTATTTTCTCACAGAAAATGAAAAAAGTTAAAGGAAGCCAGAGAGACAAATACAGCTCCCAACAGATCCCTAAGTACTTAAACAGAAGTTTTAATGACCAAATAGCAAACATAAAGCACACAATTGCTTCTACAAGCAGGCCCTAGTGGGTAATGTACCTTTAGATGTAAAGTGATAGTACGATGTAAGAATGAGGCTTTGAATTATATTTACCACTTTTCTCTCATTTCTTTGACTTAACTGTTTTGGCATCACTGGCTTTTTGATTATATAGAGCCCATCATGGGAGGAAGGTTTAATAGAAGTTAGTTGGAATGATGAAATTAATAGATTTCCCCCACAAGTAATGAAAGAGGTATCACCAATATAGCAAGTTTATTATGGTTTCTCAAGTTTACAATAAGCTATCTGAAATCTGGAAAATAAGAAAACAGCACTCATATTCAGTCAAGCACTATGAAAGTTCAAAAGAATAGATGTGCTCCTCAGCAGGGAATTATTCTGAAAATTAAAAACTTACCGTTAGGAAATGTACGTATTTTTTTGGCCTCTTGACATCAGATAAAATTGGGGTGGACTGTTCAACACAAATGATAAGTTGAATTAGCAAACTGGCTTTGATAGATATTCTGAAAAAAGACTGTTTAGATTTCCCCTACTCTCGATCTAAATAATACTTTTGTGACTCAGGAAGCATCACTCTTTGGGAGAGAGACCATCTCAGTCTTTTTCTATTTCATTTTTTTTCTGTGGAAAATGTGCTCCTCAAGTTTTCTTTTACCACTTGTATGCTGCTAACACTCAGCTCTGAATCTCCCCCAGGCCTGTCTTTTGAGAGCTCATCCCAAGGGTAGTATTGTAAATAAAATTAATATTGTTTTAATTGAATTTTTCAATAAATATAATAAAAACAATAAATTATATGTATATGAATAGAATAGAAGAATAGGATAGTGAATAAAATTAATTGATAGTATTAGTGAATAAAATTAGTAATTGTTTTTAATTGAATACTTCAATAAATATAATAAAAATAATAAATGGGACCGAACTTTCCCATTACAACTATGACCTAAACGCCTAAAAATTAACCCAAAAAAAGGCCAAAATATTTGCAATGTGGATGACAATACCTTTCTCTTCAGAGGACATTTCATTTCTTCTAGGGGACCAGAAATTAAGGAAATTAGGTAAGCTTTACTTTTAGTGCCAATCGATTTCTTGCTCATTTTTATTCCTCATTTTATTCCTGCCTCAAAGCTCAACTTTACCAAGGCTCCTCTTTTCTGGAAGAATATCCGCATTCAATATTTGTTTTCATTCATTATATCAATTATCCCTTTTATCCATATAGTATCTTTCTTTTCTTTGTCTCCCATACCAATCGTTTCTCCTGTCCTGTGTTACTCCTTTCAAGTTTGGGTTAGCTTCTTTTGCTTGTTGTTTTGTTTTTTATTCCTTCTACAAATTGAGTTCTGTCACATTCAATTCTACTTTAACTCGTTCCGGTGTGTATTTTACTTCTCACATTGGATTTTTGTTTCTTTTCTCTTGACTCTGTCCTTTTCTTATTGTCATTTTTTTGTCATTCTATATACACACTTTATGCATTATCATTTTAAGAGGGCAAGTTTTATTGTACTCTATTGAGGGTATCAAATCACTCTTTTTTTTTCTTATTTAGATATTTATGATAAAAGTATATACTTCTTTTGAGTTTTTCAGACATCATTCCCCCTTTTTTTCTGTTTCAGCACAAATTTGCTAAGCATGCTGTATTATTCTCTCTCCTTATGCAAATCCCAGAAATAATGTTGGCCCACTCTTGTTATGTGTTAATAGTAGAGTGAGTGGTTTGTCCTTGATCTATTTCTATCGTTGTGTTGTGGTGCCTGTCAAAACCTATGGCTCAAAATTTCCATAATGCTGTTTCTACTAGAAATCCCCAAGGTAATTCCTTGATCCTGAGGCATACACTTTCCTCTTACCTAAGATCTAACAACCTTATCCCTCCTTGATAACACATATTGGAAAAGATCTATACCACTGGTGGGCCTGGCACCTTCTCTAGCTTTAGCTTAAAAAAAAAAAAGACTTTTATTTCTTTTTAAGTTGTTCCCTGAGTGTGGTAGTCTCTGCTCAGATACAGAAAGATAACTGAAGAAACGAGAAGAAAAACTTCAAGAATTCTATTTGCGTCACAAAGTAGTCCAATAAATACAGAGGGGTAAGTGACAAGTTCTTGGTTTTATTTGTTGCTCTGCATCTGTGAAATGAGGATTCACAAATTTTTGGAAGAAAGAATATCCTTTGTTTTCTTCAGGTATTTTGTTTCAGACTCACATTCTGAGTCCAAGGAGATTTTACTTCATTACTTCCATTTATTCATAATAATAATCAACTTTTACCAGAATTTGACATTAAGTTTTCTGCTTAATTTTTGCTATCAAAGTTATTAGTTCTTTTGCTTTGTATCTTCAAAAGTAATTCAGTGAGTAGTTAAGCAAAACTGCATTGATTCTGCTGGTTAGATTCTGCTCCCACTTGGGTAATTCAGGCAACATTATTTTTCATTAGTTTTTACTGTAAGATTCCAGCAAATTCTACATAGTTAAGAGCAAGTTAATGTTTATCACTTGAGTTGTGATAAATTCCTATCACAAGCTCTTAATAATTACACAAATACACACACACACACACACACACACACACACACAACTAAGTCATTTGTACTAAAATACAAGTATTGAAGTACAGTGTCATTTTCCCATCAGTGATCTACTTCATTACTTTTGAGGTTAACAGAAAAGCAAATAGGGGAGAAAGAAGGATCAAAGGCATGGGGGCAGCTGGAAATGCAAACATTTCAGCACTTTTTTTAGAAGAAGGTACAAATGCCAAAGAACATCTCTAAGTCCTCCATCATTGTTCTACATATTGGAAATAGACCTTAAACAAAGGAGCCAGATGCGGTAGATATTATGGTGTATTGTCCCTAACTCCCTCTTGGATTGACGAACTCATACCTCCACCTGCTGGTCTGTTGATGGTTCAGAACTCAAGGTCTCCCCAGAAGGAGGTTTCTGTTGAAGGGAGGTGCCTCACAAAAGGTTAGGTCTCCTTCCTAAGAACAGCACATATCCTGTGACCCCTGTCACCTCAATCTACTGTACTTCTGAGCCACCGTCCAAGATCCAGTGTCATCCTAAAATCAACTGCAAATGCACTGCAGTCCAACTTCTCTGCCCAGTCTCTCTTTCCTCAGTTCCTAATAGATGTTGTTACTGTGAACACTCCTTACAAATTCCCTGCATGGAGATATTGTCTCAGTGTCTGTTTCTGCTAGAAATATGACTGAGGAAAATAGAATTCCCATACTAAGTGGTTTAGACTGTGAAAATGTTTCCTATGTTACCATACAGCATGAGGAGAAAATAGACACTTTTTCAAAGAAAGCAAAGTTTTTCTGTAATGTAAGCAAAACTAGGGACTCTTTTAAGTTTGTCTCTTTTTCTTTAATATTATACCTTCATTTCACAGCTGAAAGTTAATCAAATACCATGACCAATATGGGCATGCCATAGTCATCTAAAGAGCAAACAAAATAAAAATCATTCTTTCTGCCAATATTTCTCAAACAACATTAACCATCATTGGTGCTTGGAAGGTAGACCCCCAAGTAAACCAGCCGTGGTCCTCCTCCTGCCTCAATACTTGTCCTGTACTTGGGAGTCCACTGCCAAGTACCTGTTTCGCATCTAGAATACAAGTATATATAACGAGAGGACAAAGACACTAAGATGTACATCTTAAATCCTCAATGTACAAAAGAAGTGAAGGGGATACAAAGATAAGCAATAAAAGGTTTTTTTTGAATAAATTTTTTTAAAAAATCAGAAAAATACATTTGTAAATACATCATCATAAAGTTCTAAGAATAGCGTAGAATTGATGTTCAATTCTAGAAAGAATTGTAGCACAGAACTTTAAACTTCAAAATGTAGAGTCAATCCTGAAAGGTTCAAAGAATTAAAAGCATTCATGGAATTTCAAGTATTAATATGAAAGGTACTAAATTGTAAAAGTAGACTAATATATTAATAATTGAGGAACAAATGGAATCCATGTTAGCTGAAAATTCAATCAAAGTAGGATAAGAGAAGATCTAAAGAAAAAAAAAAGACTGATAAATATGTCTTAGTTCAGTGAACTAAATGAGAAAATGTGGCTAAAATTAGAATTTACTCAAGAGAAAAAGAAATCATACTAGCATAAACTGAATCACACTAAATAAGATTTTAAAAAGGAGTAATAACATGCAGACCAACTTGCCCTGCTTTCTTCCTGCTGAGATTTGAATCAAAATTTTTGACAGAATTTTTTCCCCCTATTTTAGTGAGAAACCTAGAAAATTGAAACTTTAATGACACTATCACCTAAAACCACTTCATGATTTAAAGTACATTGCTCCTAATAAAATTGGTTCATAAATAAAGGGTAGTTTCCATATAGTAGTTTGCTACATTTTATATAGAGTGACAGTAAGAAAGGCCCTATGCAGTATACCCTTTGTCCCTACTTATTTGAATAGCAAACGATACCAACGTTCAACTCAGAGTGAAAAACTCATCAAATGTTTAATCCCATGCTATCATGCATAGTGATTAAGTGAATAATGCAATTCCTCAGTGGTATTTAAATATATTTAATTTTTATGTTATTAACAACATAGAGATAATGTATAAGGTATGAAACTAGTAATCGCTAATTATCAGATAGGCCAAAGCATTTGAAAGTTGTTCATAAACTTCTTTATCACATAATTCACTTGTCAGAAAAATTACTGAGAGGTAACATGTTTTTTTAACTAGGCAAATATGAACTGTGGCCATTAAAGAGCTCTATCGCAGTTTTGTTTTTAATTTTTAAATAATGTAATAATGACTTTAAACCTAGAATCCAGCAATCCCTTAAAAACTTGTGTGTGACCATTAATGCTAAAAGCCTTTGCTTTAGGACTGTTTTCTTTGAACAATGCATTTAAAATCTATAGTCAAGATTTAAACTAATTGAGGCATCCATGCATCAAACAGCAAAGCAAATCCAAAGTAGTCATTAGACTTGAAACAATGTGGGTATCAATAGGGTAAGGGGAAAAGCAAGTCCCTAACAATGATTTCCATACAACATCAAAAATTTAACACAAAATAATTGGAGATAACTAAGGATCATGTTTCAAGGATTTCATATTCAAATTATAGCCCTTTTCCAAATGTGGGATGTCATTTAAGTTAATCAAAGCTCTTTGGCCAGGGCTTTACAAACCATCTGTGATGAAAGACTGATCTTTTTATTTTCCTATCTATTATAGACTGTGTGTGTGTGTGTGTGTGTGTGTGTGTGTGTGTGTGTGTGTAAAATCAGTTTGGTTTTAAAAGGAAATGTTATGATTAAAACATGTTCACATGAAATCAAAATCAATGACTACAACACTGTTATATATTCTAAGAATATTATTCACGTTAAACCTAGAAAGGCACAGTAATATTGCAACTGCTTTTTGAACAATGTTTATAATGAGAAGCCACAAGCAAAGGAATAGGCCATTTGGGGCAAGTAATATAAGGCAGGTTTGACACATTAACAACTCCTAGCCAAGCCCCTGATAGATATCCCTATCAGATTATGCCACTTTTTAAGCAGAAAGTAGAGAAGTAGCTTCTCAGCACCACAAACAGCCACTTCTAAGTGACCAGTGTTGACATAACACAGGTCTATCACAGGGAGAAATGGAAAACTATGACAATAATACAAAGACCTATCTGACTCGTTTCTGTCATTACGATTAAATATATCTATGTGACAACATACAACAAACTTATGTGAAAAGATAAAATGGAAGAACCAAATTAATATGAATGAGCACATATCTCCAAGCCATATAAATCATATTCCCTAAAATGTGGTAATGCAGATTGTGATTATGGAAATATAAAGATCAGCTTTACCGTGGAGCAGCTGAAGGAAAACACAGTATGGATCTGGAAGCTCTATTTAAATAGATTGAAAAGGACTAGGTATTTCACATATGTCACAAAGCAACAAAAAAATGTGGAAAGAGACAAATAAAAATCCTTCAGGAAGATTGAGTAAATCAGTATGTGACAAAAGAAAAAGGGATGTCCTTGGGAAGAAAAGCCAAAATGTAGTTTAGGGATAGGTTCTAAACATTCCTGCCTTCCTTGTTCCCTAGTTCTTTTCAAGCCTAACCTCCATTAATAAACCAAATTTGCCCAATTATTTATTCTTTTTTTGAATAGATTTTTCACTGGCATAATAAATCTTAAAATCAACATTTAAAAAATTATGCAATGCCAAAGACATGAGGACATAGCTTGACAATTTGCTTTATATTGAGTTTCTACTCACTTAACTGTTTCCTCAAATACATGTTTTAAGAACTTAAGTTCTAAATAAAGGTCATATAAACAGTATGCTGTCATACACATACTATACTAAACAATACTATATGCTATATGTATAATATATTCAGAATATATTATATACATACACGATGCATATACACAGGTATAACGTGTGTACACACAAACACCCCATGTTCACTAACAGGAAGATGGGAAATTATGAACGTGTAATTATTTAAATTCTCCCCAAATGGATATGTATATTCAACACACTCCCATCCAAAAACATAAGTTTTTTTGTTTTTATTTATTTTTTTTAGCAATTGACAGGCTAATTCTAAAATATATATGGAAATACAAAGGACCTAGGAAAGTTAAATTCTTAAAAAAAAAAAAAAAACCAAAGAACTCTTACATTACGTGCTTGAAAAAATTACTCTAAGTCTATACTGTCTAGGATTTGCTAAAAGCTAGACAAAGGGTTAAGTGCTCTCAAATAACAGAGTCCAGAAATGAACTCACATATGCATGTCTATCTGATTTTCAGATGAACTAAGAGCCATTCAGTGATAGGAGTGATGGCTTTTTCAACAAAGATGCTGTAACAACTGGTTTTCCAACAAGAGAAAACAACTGAACCTTAAATTCGACCACATATGAAAATTAACTCAAAGTGACTTATACAGCTAAATGCAAAAACTAAAATTATACAAGTTACAAATTCCCAAGGAAAACTAGTATCTTCACCACCCTGTTGTGGGCAAAGATTTCTAAGATAGGTGATAAAAAGTACAAACTACAAACACAAAGGCGGTAAGTTGGATATCAAAATTTAAAACTTCGCTGAGAGACACTACTGAGGAAAAAAAAAAAAGAAAATTCACACATAACAGAAAATACTCATAATAATCTTCTGAGAAAGAACATATAGCAAAAACAATGAACTCTTGGACCTCAATAAGAAAATAAAAAATAAACTCATTAAAAACAGGCCAACTATTGGTTAAGAACTTTCACAAACGACGAGACACAAATGACAAGCACATGAAATTTTGCTCAACATCACTGGTCATCAGAGAAATGCAAATTAAACCCCAAATGACATTCCACTACATACTCATTAGAATGGCTAAAATTAGACTCCCAATGCCATAAATTTTTACCTCAGCTGGGCAGCAACATAATAAAACAAACTCCCTAGCTAACTCAATATACTCAAAATCCAATAGAGGTTTTTGTGACTTACAATAATTGCACCGCTTGTTTTCCACTAGCAGGTGGAGTTTTCCACTGGAACGTGACAAAAATGCAAAATGACAGACAAAACGCCGAGGACAAAGAGTAAATCAACAAATATGTGTAAGCTATAAAAAGTAAGGTTTCCCCTCAACTTTCCTATTGCTCCGTCATTTTACTTAGCTCCTTGAACATGACTCACTTTACTCCTTTATTATTACTTAGAGGCCAGAAGATTCTTTTCCAAACAGGCAGCACCTCCTCCATCTCTTCACACCAATTTAATAATTGTCATTTTTTAAAATCCTTTTTATTTGGGTAAATGATAGCAGTCTTGGTACTCTATTTCTAGATTTCAGGAATTTCCCATGTTTCCACACTTTGAAGCTACTCAGAGAGGAGCTACGAAAACTAAGTGAGACACATATGAAAATATCAGGGGCACCAGTAACTGTCACTGCAGTGTTATGACTTACAATTACCATTGGTTGCACCAACTACATCTTCAGGCTGAGCGGTAGCTGAGTTGGCCAGAGGAGTTCTGACCGTTTCCAAGCCTGCTTAAAATAAAAAAAAATCAATCTCTCAGATGTTACAATCACAACTTTTTATACCACACAGAAAATGGTAACTTATTTTTTATGTTAATGTAACAGATACCAGCCCTTAATGCTTGTTGAATATTTCTCAGAAATGTCCATCGAACGTTCCTTCACTTAAAGGAACCAGCCCCCAAAAAGATGTTAATATTTCTTAGAAGTAAAAAAAGAAAAAAAATTAATGCTCAAGATACCATCTCTGAAGCAGGTACGGTTTTGTATCTTTGTCATTTTCCAGGAAACTCAATGCTTCTGAGTAGCATTAAAATTACATAGCATACTTTTTGTACTGATTGAATGCTTTTTCAAAAACTAGATGGCCTTTGGGAATAATGTTAATCAAATACTTCTCTGCAAACTTCAGGGGTCCAGTGTACATTTAAAACAGTTTAACAGTGTGACGCAAAGCTGTTTCTAGGAAATATCAGATAAACAGACTAGGAAATCACAGTTGGAAAAAAAGGACCATACAGTGAAATGGTCATGAGTAAAGAAAAATTGGGGGCATCTGGGTGACCCAGCGTTAAGCATCGGACTTTTTGATTTTGCTTCAGGTCGTAATCTCACAGTCATAGGATCTAGCCCACATCAGGCCTCCACATGGGGGCATGGAATTGGCTTGGGATTCTCTTTCTCTCTGCCCCTCCCCCAACTCTTTCTCGCGCATGTGTGCTCTCTCTCAAAATAAACATTTTTAAAAAATGAAAACAATTTATTGATTGTTATCAATACATCCTGCTTTACCAGCTTTAGGTGTACATGTCTAGGTTTAACTTTTAATTTTGTAATAATTTTAGGGTCATATCAGAGTTTCAAAAATACTACAGATTATAAACCAACAAAATCTATCACTCAGCTTCTTCTTATGTTAACTTGTTACTTAACCACAGAGTATTTACGAAAACTAAGAAATTAACTTCAGTAGGATACTTTTAACTAATACACTCAACTTTTCAAATTTTGTAATTTTTCCTCTACTATTTCTTTTATGTTCCATGATCCAGTTCAATATCCCACATGGCATTTAGTTCTCAGGTTTCTTTCATCTCCTATCTGTGATTTCCTCTGTCTTCCCTGTCTTCCATGACACTTTTGAAGAGTACTATTATTTTTTACAATAGCCTTCAGTTTAGAATATCTGATGTTTACTTTTGATTTGGCTTAGATTTTGTTTTACTGGAAAGAATCATACAGTTCTTCTCAGTGAATGTATCACATTGGAAAGTACATGAAGCCAATAAGTATTATTGGCGTGGGAATGTTGATAGCTCAGTTAAAGTGGTATTTGCCAGGACTCCGCATTCCACAGTTACTATTTTCCCTTTTTAATTACTAAATACATCTTTAGGGGGTTAACACTTGGAGACTCCATAAATAATCTACCTACCAACTTAGATAAGCTTTATTTTAACCCCATCACTTATTAACCTGGAAAATTTAATGAAATTCTGGAATAGAAGGGATGCTAACATGTATTCAACATCTTCCCAGGGCTGCATATATTAAATTTATTATTCAGTCTAGTCATCATAATAATTGTATAAAAAATAGGACTGCCTGAGTGGGTGGCTCAGTCGGTTAGCATCCGACTTCATCTTGGGTCATGATCTCAAGGTTCCCAAGTTCAATCCCTGTGTCTGGGTCTGTGCTGACAGCTCGGACCCTGGAGCCTGCTTTGGATTCTGGGTCTCCCTTTCTCTCTACTCCTCCCCCACTTGTGGTCTCGTTCTCTCTCTCTCTCTCTCTCTTTCTCTCAAAAATAAATGCATTAAAAATTTAAAAAAAATAGAAAAGGTAGTATTATTCTCATTTTTATAAGGGAGAACAAGACTTTAAGTATGGAATAATATCACAAAGGAATGGTGCTCAGTTTAAAACCAGATATGTCCTTTCCCACACCTGAGCTTCTCAACTGCACATGTCTTCTGAACAAGAAGAAATCTAAACATGAACAAAAATAAAAAAAAAAAAGGCAACAAATATAAACTGGATAAAATGCAACCCCACAGGAGAACAAAATCTGTCGGATGCAGCACATACCTGCAAGTACACTGTGCTCTATAAATAAAAGTGTGAAAATAAATCATGCTTATTTGAGGCACCATAACAATAGGCACTAAATGAATGAAAAATAGAATACAAAGCACAAAAACACACTCCGGTTCATGAATTCATCATCTTCAAGATAAGAGGTCTTCCAAATGCCAGCTATTCTCAGTGTGTAAATGCAACAATTATGGCAAAACAGCAGGAGTCCATCATCCCAAAACAGTAGCAGCAGGGGCACCAGCAGCAACTGTATCCTTCCAGGATGCGAATGGAACTGAGCTTCCAGGAAAGGCAATTGCGCTTCAGTGATTATAAGGAAGCTGGCCTAAGAACAGAAACCGAGAAACAAACTACCAAAGGAGTAAGAATCCTGTATGATCTGGACCAGCAGGAACTGGCACCTTTTATACAAACGGCCCAGGATGGGCGATAAATCATTCACATTAACTTCTAAGAAGAGAGATGAGGAATTATGAGAAAATTATATATTGGTATTTCTTTTTCAAATGAGAATTTAAAAGCCAGTAGGGAGTTTTAATACACCAAACAGATGGTACAAAATCAGGTACAAAATCACAAGTACACAGGGATATACTAATTGAAATAACATTAATTTCATGTTTTTGTTGTTTAATAGCCCATTTAAACATTTAGGTTGTTTGTACACGTCACATAAAAAAGTGCTTTCCATTTTACTGGAGTAATGCAAACCTTAATACAAATCGAGCCTAAGAAACAAAAAATACAGCTGCTATTAAAACTGATGCTATTCTATGCATTAGTAAATCATATACAATGTGTTGGTATTTTAGCTTTTCTTTATATGATTTCAACCCCATCAAAAGCTGAATAATTAAATACATGTTATCTTTTACAGTTGCTTTATTTTAATGCCTTTCAATTATTCTCTACATGTTACTGACTTAAGGATTAAAGACAAGAGCACTAAAAGAGATACTCTGAAATGTGGCAACCTACTGTAGCATTCCTAGGAAAATCTTAGTCCGGAACAATGAAGGATGACATTCTCAGAACCATATAAATTACATAAAGCAAAGGCTTTGGGGAGGCAGTGAAAGGGAGACAGGAAATCCATACTTTCTGTTCCTAATACCCATCCCTTTTAAATTCTTATTTTTACATCAATGCTCAATAACAAATTATTTCATTCAATTAGCAAATATATATTGGAGTGCCAACAAAAGAGAAAATGTGGAAGACAGCTAATGGATATTTAAGAGTGGTTCAACTTTAGTTTCTTAGCCCCACCTGTTTAAGTCCAACTGTCCTTGAGATAAGACCTTATCAATTTGTATTTAAAATTTACCAGTAATAAGGGAAATTGGAATGGATAGTTAGGGAATTCCCAGAGATCATGTAAGAATGAGTATCTGCCAGTCTTTTCAAGCTTTTCTGCCAAATAAGGGATTTTTCTACAAAATACACTTACTAAGACTTTATGAAGCTTGAAGTATAATATAATTTCTACTCCTTACTTTGGAAAAGATTACAGGATAAAATGTTTTATAAAATGGTATTCACACTAAGTAACTTTTACAAAACCAGTTAATACCATGACTAGAGTATTTAGTGTTAAAGGACATTATATTTAATTCCAAAATATGTTTCTAATTTTTCTTAACAAATATCATGCTTAGGAGGAAATAAAATTTTACCAAAGGGTAGATGTCCAAAGATCCTTGATATTCACTACAATTTAAAATATATGACAGAAGCCTACTCTTCATAACTAGAATGGTCTGAAATTATGATACAAAAGCAAATATCAATTAAATCAGAATAAATCATCTTTGGAATGAGTAGTAAACACCAAATACTAAAACCCAATGCCTAAAACTGAGACTTTTATTCCCTTACTAAATTTCATCAAAACATTTTTGTGATATATACCATTCCCTTGTTTCAAGTTTTTTTTTTAATGTTTATTTATTTTTGAGAGAGACAGAAACAGAATGCGAGTGGGTTAGGGGCAGAGAGAGAGGGAGACACAGAATCCAAAGCAGGCTCCAGGCTCCGAGCTGCCAGCACAGAGCCCGATGCGGGGCTTGAACTCATGAGCTGTGAGATCATGACCTGAGCTGAAGTCAGATGCTCAGCCGACTGAGCCACCTAGGCACCCCACCATTTCCTTGTTTTAAAATGAAGCATCTTGGGACACCTGGGTGGCTCAGTCGGTTAAGCATCTGACTTCAGCTCAGGTCATGATCTCAAGGTTCATGAGTTTGAGCCCCGTGTCGGGCTCTGTACTGACAGCTCAGACTGCTTCAGCCTGCTTCAGATTCTGTGTTGCCCTCTCTCTCTGCCCCTCCCCCACTCATGCTCTGTCTCTGTCAAAAATAAACATTAAAAAAATTTTTTAAATGAAGCATCTATGAAATTTTTCAGGATATTATTTTCAAAGATTATTAAATTTCAAAAGGCTAAGAAAAGTCAGGAAGCCTCATTCCCAACCCCATCAATACTGAAGCTATGATTCACGCCCAGAAATTCCCAATATCCATTTCTACTTTATTCTGAACAACTGATTTTCTCTTAAATTGTGTTCATTATAAAACTTTAACCTATAGCTGACAGACCTTTCATTATTAAATGTACAAGATAAAACATTATCCCTGTTAAAATCTTCTTTCTACCTTTAAATGAAAAAAAAACTGTATTAGTTGGTAGAATTTTTCCATTTTCCAGGAATAAAGGACACAAAAAACTTCCATTGTTCAAGCTGACCAGCCTGCCAGATAGAAGCCTCATCAGTCACTGAATTGCCCTTGAGCAGCACAGTTTTATGATATTTCTAAAGAGTCTGTTTGTACCTGAAAATGTTCTTCCACTTAAGAAATGCACTCTGGAAGTAGACAGATTTTCTATTCTATTCTCAGGCAAAAAAAAAAAAAAAAGGTATTTTTCTTTACTGCCTTTGTTTTCCACACACACATTCAATAAGCTGTTCTGTCAAGAGAAAGAGCAAAGGGCTCAATTCAGTAAAAAATTGCAGTCATTATGCTATGCGATTTTGCTCCTGCTACTTTATCACAATTTGCCATTCAAGTGGACACTGCTGTGCTCCTGGCTTTACAAGAGGGAAAAAGTCTATCAACTGTGCTGCAAGGTCATTCACACCAGAAAGACACAGGCCCAATTTCGGAGTGTGTCTATGTCAGATTGTCAGCATTCCTGGTATCACAAACCAAAGCCATGACTTCATGCAGCACAATGCAACCAACACAGATCATTATCAAATAACGCTTGTTTATCTAGATAATCTTGGACCTCAGTTCATTCCCGACTGTCACGTAAAGAGCTGCATGGCTTTTTCAGGACTCAAAAACATGATTTAACTAGTTACTGATCTTAAATACAGCTTCACCTCAAGGCCATCCTAAAGGGTATGAAAAACTAGGGAGGATGCCAAGCTTAGAAGAACACTTCAGTTCGCTTGTTGTGCACATAACACTGGAAGGAAAAACAGTAAAAAAGAGTCTCTAACTTCCAGGACGATCTCGGCATCCTCTTAAAGACGCTATTTTGCTAGAAACTATGTGACTTCACAATTGATTCAATATTAAGAAAGTCAAGATTTCTACAAACCTTTTTGTGAATGTGCTATAAGCTGCAGCATACGTGAGGCTGTTATGGGTCACTATAAAAGGTTATTAGGAATTTACATTATTTTTTTTTCCATACTAACTCATCAAAATCTGGTATGCATTTTACACTTACAGCACATCTCAAATCAGACCTCAAATCAGGTCACATTTCAAGCGCTCAAAAGCCAAATGAGGCAAACTGGTACCATATGGGGCAGTAGCACTCTCAAATCTTACAGGTTAAGCTCAATGTATAAAAAACAAGAGCTCTAAAATGTTCTTGGAATTCAAAAAAGGAGAAAGCAATCCACCTGGAGGATCACAAATAGTTCATAACTACATTTGCTGGGCTATGATTAGTATCTACCCGGCCATGTTTTTAAAAGGAAAGAATGTAAGAAATTGGATTTACTAGGGCTAAAACACATAAATAAAAATTTGAGGTGGAAAAGTGTACAGGAGAAACAGAATGTATTTTGGTATGCCTGGAGGTGACTTTAAGGTGACAGGCATATGGAAGCTAGCTTAAAGGCTTTTTATTCCTTAACAGGTTAAACATAATGATGAACTGAACAGCAGTGATGGTGTCTAGAAAGAAAAGTGAGGACAGGAAACAAACAAACAAACAAAAAAAAACACTGAACATAGAGAACGAGGAGGTCTGTGGAATCCAAACAAAAGTTTACTACCAAAGTGATTCTGGTATTGTGACCCTATGAATGCAGAAGAGCAGGAAAACCACCAAATTGGAAATGGCAAGAAGGAAAGACAATAAAACAGGCCAAAACAATAAGAAAATTAGAATTTGAATACATTAAAGTTGAGAAACCATTAAATAAAACAAGTGGATGTATTCTGGCCAGAAGACATATCATGGCCAGATGGCAAAATTTGGAGTTTTTCAGGAAGAGATAGATACTGGAATTTAAAACATTACTGTAATGTATAAGTAGGAGATGTTAATAATTAGTAACAGAACAACGAAGAATGCCATATTCAAAAGTCTGCAATATTAGAAGACAGGAAGACAAAACAGATAGATAAAAACCAAAATGCCATTTATTTCAGCGGCTCCACTAATATGTTCCAGAGTTTACCCACAATTTTAGTTTGAAAACTTCCAAATAACATCGTATACCACTGCCCCCTGTATTGCTACATACCACCACCACATCATGCAAATATTCAGTGAAAAATAAAAAGAATAATGGGAAATTATACAAAAGTCTTTCATACAGTTGCATTCTGAACAGGCTTTAGGATTTGGAAAAAGCAAACACCAAAAAATGCCATTTATTGCCTGAAATAACTTGAGCTATATACATTAAAAACGCCGTTAGAATTAAACTCTAGAAACTTTCATTTTGCATGTAATCCTTTGTAACTTAGAAAAAAATGATTAAAGCTGGGGAAGGGGAAAAAAAAAGATGTGATTTCAATTAAAAAAGTATAGACCAAAAAAATCTTAAAGCCAGAAATGTGACCGAGAGCTGTGTAAATGAAGCTTATTCCCTCCGGAGAGCCGGAAAGATACGACCTTGACAAAAGTAGGCTGAAATCAGGGGACAGTGACAATTAATTAACCATACTTTCTGAGAGACACTGGGTCTACAGTGCTTCTCACCTCAAATATGATAAAACCACTGAAAAAAATGTATGCAAAAGGAGATCCTGAAATACTTGCAGAATAAAGGCATCAGCAGTAGTACTTTAAAAGATACAGAATACACATGTATTTGAAATGGAAATGTCAAGAATGAATAAAAGAAACGAGGAAAAGATGCAAGAAAAATGTTGTTGAAAAATGTTAAATATATATGCAAACCCAAATCAATTTTTGCCATATAGAACAGTGATAATAAACTACGCGAGAAAAACATTTGTGTCAGGAGAGGGGCAATCAGTGTTACTGCATTGTATAATACCTGCATTCTGCAGGAAACCAATAAAGTTGTTAATCGAATAAAGACCCGGGTTAGTAATACATGTTTTGATAGCAAACATTAAAGGAACAAAAAGTATGCAACATCAAAGTTAGTTGAGGAAAAAAAGATGGAAGAAATGGCAAAGAATATTCAATTAATAAAAAACATAGACTAGGTTAAAAAAAATTCAAGGTATCAGCCAGCTTGGGACCAAAAATACCATCTTACGCATCGGGTAGGACCATTACTTGATTACAACTTTCTTGTTTATATACTCAATTAGTGAGATTGAGAGAGTTTTGAATTTTATATTATGTTTATGTGATTTCTACCCTTGAGATACCTTAAAATTTTTATACTGTTAACATATACATGTATTTGCTTACTTTAGGAATTACAAAAGTATATAATAATTTGCAGCTATCATTAAGGGCAAAAATACGCACACAATTTCCGGTGAGCACATCAACATTAAGTATCAATAGTGCTTAAGATGGATGTTCCTTTTGTCCTTTACACCAATGTGTAAGGATTTTATCATGGAATTATTTTTAAAAACGTTTCTACTAACGAGGCATCTGGGTGGCTCAGTCGGTTGAGCATCGACTTTGTCTCAGGGTCATGATCTCGTGGTCTGTGAGTTTGAGCCCCATGTGGGGCTCTGTGCTGACAGCTCAGAGCCTGGAGCCTGCTTCAGATTCTGTCTCCCTTTCTCTCTGCCCCTCCCCCACTCGCACTCTGTCTCTCTCCCTCTCTTAAAAAACATTAAGAAAAAAATTTTTTGGATGTTTCTACTGACTTATTTATAATAGCATATGTCTATAAAAAACTTAAATGTTCAAATGTATGGATCTGGCTAAGTAAAATTAAGAATAACATATTGTATAAAGTTATCAGTGGTATGGGAAAGTTTTTAATATATGTCAATGAAAGTTTTCTTAAGACCATACACTACACGATGCTTTATTAAAGATACATACATCGCAAGACAAAAAGTGACTGTGTTTTAAGAATTCTCTATTTTCCAAATCTATAATAATATGTTGCTCTTGTAATGAGATAATTAGAAAATACAGTAGTCCATAATTTGACTACACATTATATGCCACTGACCAAACAGTACCAATGTTAATAAATGTTTTTCATTTTTTGCATATAATCAGACATCCATGGTTTAAAAAAACTTTAAAACTCACATAATAGGATACTTATTCCAATAAAATAACCCATAATGTGTGTAATCCATACACATCAACCATCGAAGCCACTGTTTCAGGATCTAAGTTTCAGCTAATGAACAATATAAACTTATGTGTCACCAAATTAAGTAAACGTGTATATCAATACACTGTAGTGAAAGGCTTCACTAGAGCTTTCTGTGTGGTTTTAATCATGTGTGTGTAAATTTCAGAGGAAATTCTTAGAAGGCCTTTCTCATCCTGTTTCTTGGAGAATATCTTGAGAAATTATTCAAGATAAATATGTACCTAATTCCCTTTAAGAGCATTTTGTTTTTAACATTATCCTTACCTAGTAACAAAAGGGAAAAAATGACCATTTCAGAAGGAAAAAACATTCAGTTTCAAAAATATTGTTGGCTCTAATCTTACTTCTTATAATTTTAGGATTTAAAATATGTAAGATTTAAAGATAATTCACTTTTTTGGTAAAATGTGTAGGAATCAATTAAAATATAATAAATTTTTAAAGCTTACCTATTAAAATTTTGGTTGCTACATGGCTGTGCATATTTTTAATCTATCAGTTTCAATACTTGTGTAAATAAAAATATTCTGAGGGTTTCTTATCTTCAAATTGGATATTTTAGGAAGTGCCTTCCAGAACATAAACCAATGTCATGCCTTTCCTCTATCCAATGTATGTTTAGTGTGTGATCACTGTTACTCACATTTTTTACTGTTATTGTTTTAATCAACCAGGTCTTCTTCAATTTAACTTGTATACATAGGAAACCAATTATAAAAAAAGGGGAAATATAAAATAAAAACATTCATACAGTTATGCCTTTAGAGGGAGAATTTTTAAACAGTTACAAATCAACCAGCTGTTCGAATAAATAATGTATGTTGCAGCTGGCTCCTGCATGGGTTGGAATGTCCAACAGTAGCAGATGTCCCAGTTTTATAAATATACTAGAGGAAGGTCCTAAATTGAGATTCAAACCAATTATGATGCGAGGCTACAAGTGAACATTAGATTATAGAACTAACGGGTTGAATATATTTTTTCTAAAAATTTCCATAGACATCAAAGTAAAATGATGATAAAACATATGAAAATATCCTATAGCCTACAAGGGAGTAAAGTGATCCTTACATTGAATTTTGGGGTTTTTTTGGTTAAAAGATATAAAAATATCCTACAGTCTCCCAAAGACTGAACCGATCTCTACGCTGATTTTGTGTTTGTTTTATATGAGCTCTTCTCAACTCTATGCCTTCAGGAGAATATGTTTTGTTGTTGTTGTTTTTCCAATTTAGAAATGTGTTTAAAATCTGGAGTAAAAACAATTCTGACAATTAACAAGGATCTGTCTACAGTAACACTTGTTACATGATTTAAATGAGGACCTTCTTGAGCCTGGAACTGCTAGCACATGCCAAGATAAAAAATCTCAAAGCAAGTAATTAATGAAAACTTTAAAATCTGATACAAGCCCTGTCCTCGAGAATGTCCACCTAACAAGGAAAAAAAATTGACCAAACAACAATATTTTAACCCCTTCAAGGGTTAAAGGGAAGGGTACCCAAGAAAGCATAGATGAGTAATATGGTACTAGCAAGAAAAAAGGTCAGAGAAATTCTCCATAAGGAAGATGATCAAACTGTTGTCAAGTCTCAATAGATACTCACTGAGTAAGCAACAGAGGGGTAACGGGAAGTGTTCTAGACAGAAGGATTAATTTGGGCAAGGTCATATATATTTGAAGTAGCATAATAAATAGATTTGCAATGAGTGAAATACAAGGTTGCAAGTGGAAGCAATAGATTGTGGGGAAAGACAATTGTGTCACAGATACCACTCACTATGCTGTGGAGTTTGTATTATATCCTGTAGGCAATGGATATCCACTTCAATTTTCTGGAGGAACACGCATTGAATTTTTTTACACTAGGAACATAAAATTCCTTCATTTCACTGTACTGAGAATGAAACAGAGGGTGAATATGCTGGAAGTATGCATGTTAAGATACTGACGTCATCCACATGAGAAAAGATGAATATTTGAGCTAATGCAATGAGGATGCAGACCATATCCTTACTAAGCCAGTCTATGCCTCTTCAATGACTCTAAATGAAAGCCAAACTCTTAGTTTGAGCATGAAGTTTTTCATGTGTTTCAACCTATCTTCTTCCTTTTTAACTTATCGATTTCCACCTATGTTCCCATACCAACTCCATTTCAGTACACTGGACTAGATCAATGTTCCAAAATAAGATCTGATCATCCCCATACCTGTGTTATTCCCTAAACCTTTCAGTCACTCATCTCTATCTAGCAAAATTAATTGTAGCTCTTCTTTAATACCTTTCAGAACACTTATGCTTTATCCCCTTTAATTCCTAGAACAATATCTTCCAAATATTTATCTTCAATAAATGTTTGGTAAATTTCATCAACACTCTTGCTTTAGTATGTGAGGAAACTCAAATTCAGAACAGTTGTCTTGTTTATGCAGGATAAAAGAGCTAGCTCCTGGCAAAGTCAGAATTCAAAGACTTTAAAATCCCAGGCTACCTCCTTCTCAACCATACTATGAGACTCTTAACTTTAACAGTCAAAGTGCCTCCACCTAGAAGTTCCTCTGGCATTATCAACTCCATAGAGTCAGTTCCAAGTTAATGTACTTCTCAACTATTTCCCACTCACATGCTCTTGCCAGTATCTGTTCATTAAATTGCCAATGACAGTCATCTAGATTTAAAGCCTCAGAATCAGGTAGAATTTATCTGCCCCCACCCATTTCCATCTAGGACTTCACAATTACTCCCCCAGTTTTATCAATTTCATCTCTGTGGTGCCTCTTTGTTTCATTTTACTTTATGACAGACTTTTGAAGTAAGATCCTGTTGTCCCTACTGCCATTAAATTCACTTTTTATACGATTTATTCTATGTTATGTCAAGACAAACTAATCTCATGAAGTACAATGTTAGCCAGGCCAATGCAATGATAAAATAAAGTTTCAAGGCCAATGAACACTATTTTGAAGTGTTGAGCTAATTCAATTAGTCAAGAAAATTAAATATTTCAAAGTTTACCTTGATAAAGATACAATATATTTTCTTTGGGCATATTTTTGAAACAAAATTACCCCATTCTCAATAGTGTAATTATCAAATCTATTCCATACCTGAAAATTATACATACAATTATACTGAAAATAAACTTAAAATCAACTACATGCAATTACATAATGTAGGAAAATCATAGTCCGTAGAATAAAAAGGTCTAAGTGGAGACAAATTCCATTTTCTTGAGATATTGTAATAATGGCATATAATTGAAAATTAATATATAATGAAATTTTAATGCTCACCGTTTTTTATTGCTTTTGCTCAGGAAATGAGAAAATTTTAAAGTGAATACAGAGGAATATATGTCCCAAAAGCTGAAGAATGTTTGGAAAACACAAAAAATCAGTAGTGTCCTACCAGTGAAGTAGTGTACCACTGCTGTGTTACAAATTACCGCAAAATTAGGTGCTTAAAACAATGCTCATTTATTACCTCACAGGTAGTAAGGTAATAACTTCAGGTTAGAAGTTCAGCACAGGCGGGTTCTCTGCTCAGAGTATCACAAGACTAAAATCAAAGAGTCAGCTGGCTGGATTCTATCTGTAGCTTGGGGCTTTCCAAGCTCATTCCTGTTAACTGGCAGAAAGCAGTTCTTTGTAGTTAGATATAGAACTGAAGTCCCCCTTTGCTGACTGTCACCCAGGGAACACTCTCAGTTCCTACAGACCACTCTTGGGTTCTCAGCTCATATGAATAATGGAGTTCAAACATTTTCATGACTCTGTGTGTGTGTGTCATGACTGTGTGTGTGTGTGTGTTGCTTGCAGTCAGAGAAAACTTTGCTTTTAACAGGCACATATGACAAGGTTATGGCCATCTGAATAAGGTCCCTTTCTGAAAGTCAGCTGTGCCACATAAGGTGACAAAATTATGGGTAGTATGATAGCATATTCACAGATTTCATCCATACTCAATGGGAGGGCAAGTCACCAGAGAACCACCTTAGCATGTTGATATCACAACCAGAAACTCTACTGCGAAAACAAAATAGAATGATACAGCCAAAGGGGGGGGGGAGATCTAAATATCTCAAGTCAATTAATGTACAAAAACGGTACATTTCCACTGAGTGGGAAAAGAGTGGCTTATTTAATAAATGTGGGTGTGATGACCAGCAATGTAATGGGGGAAAATATGGGCTAATCAAGAATATGGGCTTCTTAGAAATTCAAGTGGACATATATCAAGTGGTCAATTGAATATAAGAGTTCAGGGGAGAGATTTAGAGTAGAAATAAAAACTTGAGAGCAGTATGAGCTTAGATAGTATTTAAAAGCACCGAATTGAAGGATAACATATAGAAAAGATCATGGCTAGAGAAGTAAAACCTCCCTGGTATTTGAAAGAAGGTTGAATTAAACGATGCTTGTGAAAAGACATTATTCGGTATTCTTTTAAAAATCAAGAAATTCTGGGTGGCTCAGTCCGTTAAAGTGTCTGACTTTGGCTCAGGTCATGATCTCATGGTCCGTGGGTTTGAACCCTGCCTCGGGCTCTGTGCTGACAGCTCAGAGCTTGGAGTCTGCTTGGGATTCTGTGTCTCCCTCTCTCGCTGTCCCTCCCCTGCTCACACATTGTTTCCGTTTCTCAAAAATAAACATTTAACATTTATTTATTTTTGAGACAGAGAGAGACAGAGCATGAATGGGGGAGGGTCAGAGAGAGGGAGATACAGAATCTCAAACAGGCTCCAAGCTCTGAGCTGTCAGCACAGAGCCCGACGCAGGGCTCGAACTCACAGACCGCGAAATCATGACCTGAGCTGAAGTCGGCCGCTCAACCGACTGAGCCACCAGGCGCCCCAAAAATAAACATTTAAAAAAATAATAAAATGAAGAAATTCTATTAAGCATTAATCATCATATTCATATTAGAAAATGGTGGATGTATTAAAGTAATGTGGCTTTATCAGAGTGCATGATATTTGAGATTAATCAACATTAATTTCCTTTCAAAGAATAAAATCAAACTACAATGTTTTCAATAAATTCACACTGTCTAAAGAAAAAAGTGCCAGAAACTTAACATGGCATTAAACACTTCTAATATCTGATCCTTCTCATCTTGTACAACTTCCACTGTAAAGTTTCTGTAACAATCATTAGTTTATAATTTTCTTGTGAGTATAACGTGATATAACAGCCAGAGATGAGCTTGACACATTTCATTGCACATAACAAATACCCACTAACCATTAGATATTATCTATTACTTATTACATGTATAGTCCTGGTCAACCTGCCAGAACTCCAGCCAAATTATTTTATTGTCTGATCATGCCTTGTTATTTTAATTCTAGACTACTATTAATGTGCTTCACTCCATCAGGAAGATGCTCCTTACATTTTGTGACATCTCTATATGTACTATCCATCCGTCACAGTCCTGTTGAAAGAGTTACATTTCCTTTTAATCATGTGTAAGATTTCAGTAAAAACCCTTGGTTTATAATAATACTTTGGCCCCGAAGCATTAGGGTATTGCCTTCGGTTTGTAAGTATACTTTCTCCATAGAAGGAGAGGCAGGCAACATGTCTTTTATACCTTTGTACTTCTGTTATGTTTGGGGAGTGGCTGATTACATTTTTACTTTGGACTTTACTATGATTACTTACGACTTTTCTTATAGCCCTATTTTGAGCTAAAAAAGCTTTGAAAATAAGAATTTTAGGCTTGGGTCCAATGTAAAATTTGATAAACTAGCATTTGATAAATGCTAAATTAAAGCTGAAACACAGTGACAACTTCTGTGCCTGAAATTTAGAACTAGTATTTTACAACTTATATAAGACATGCAAAGAGAAAAAGATTACTGCTTCCTCTGTCTGGGCAACTGCGATCCAGAGTTGGTTTTCCAAAAGTGCATGACTAAAATCCTTACACTGAAAACTAACGACAATATACCCACAGAAAGAAAGACAAGTTTCTGTCTTCATAAAAATTTCTACAAAATGATGAGACATGGAGAGATTGTTAAAAGTGTAGCAGATATTCAGTATCTTTCTTTTGCCTCCTTTATCATTTGCTCAAAAAACCTACAAATCTACTCCTATTTGTCCTCAAACCATAAGATTCCTTTTCTTCGTTTGTTTGCCAAGAAAACCAATACTCTTGCCCAAGATGCACGGTCACTGTATATACTCCAGTTAGGAAAACATTAGTGCCAGGCCAACAACCTGGATCTGATCACCAAATTTGCACTGATGGGTGATGGTGCAGGAAATTAGAATTGTATGTTACTTCTCACCAAGACACACGTTACCCTCTTTTACCAAGGTGAGATATGTGAATGTATAGTGCAGGCAGAGGTAAAGTGTAGCATGAGGAAGCATATGTGGTGCCAGGGTCAAAGCCAATGAGTGATGGAAAATCAAGTATGTAAGAAGTAGCCATATCATCTCTTTCTTTGTATGTTTCACGTCCTTGCTTTAACTCTTAAAATATATATATACTTTTTTTAAGTTTATTTATTTTTGAGAGAGAGAGAGTGGGAAGGGAGGGACAGAGAGAGAGGGAGAGACAGAATGTCAAGCAGGCTCCAGACTGTCAGCACAGAGCCCAATGTAGGGCTCTAACTCAAACCATGAAATCATGACCTGAGCCAAAACCAAGAGTTGGATGCTCAACCTGCTGAACCACCCAGATGCTCCCAAATTTGTTTACTTTTAATAATCTTTAGGTCACCTTTTTTAGTTTGAAAATATTACAACATCTCCCCTTTGGGACTATTCATAGAAAAGGAGACTGCCATGTCTGCAGTCTCACCAATTATGACAGTAGTACTGGGTTTAGGATCCATTATTCTAAACACATAATTTTCCTCATTACACTGTTATCTTTATTCATGTAGTCCAAAGCCTTTTCTGAAACAGGTGCTATTTGTTGAACCCTATTTGAGGTAGTACTTACATTTGCCTCTAAAAGAGGAACGTAATAGGTATTTTATTTCAAATGTATTTTAAAATAAATAGCTTGGGATTACACAGTAGTAATGACGTACTGTGAGATGGGGTGCTGGTAGATGGCCACATTTTGTGAAGCAACTCTCATACTATGGTTTTAAATTGGAAGAGCAACTACTATTTTTAAGACCTAAGGAAAACTTACAAAGGCTATTAATATAGGGATGGGCTATTATTCCAGCTACCTATCTAAAAGACAAATAATTGATTGACAAGTTAGCACCTGTAAATAATGCCTTGAGAAAATTCTGTTTATTAAGGAATCGCTAGTTGATGTTATTGCTACTCACATTCAACCAGCGATAGGTGCTATCATCCCCAAATAGACAAATCATCTTAGGATCAACAAGAGTATATGGGGATTCCTTTGCAAATCAGATTCTACTTAAAAAGAATTTACCCAAACCACGAACACATTTATGCTTCAGGGTGTTTCCATCTAATCCTTTCCTTCTAATCCATGTCCGTGGAATTAAAATGAGAAGCTTTTGCACTTTAATGAATGCACAAATATAATATCAATATTTACTCAACAATATTGTTTAAGCTTCCCAGTGCAAAAAGAAAATGGCCAAACTCATTTCCATTGATAATTACTCAGCTTGTACTCAATTAGCTCCCACCTGTGTTTTTACACCTTTGATAAATATAATCGGTTGGATAATTAAGCGTAACTGCATATATACATATTATGTCCTAGTGCTCTGACAAGAAGTCATGTATTAAATTTGCTATTTGAAAAAAAATCAGCTGGCCTGAAACCAGCTGTTATGTTAACAACAAAAAATTTAACAGAAATGGTCTTGTGATAGGTCGAACAGAATAGTTTCCTGAATGTCACAGGTAAGAAGAAACTATGGTCGCTTAACATGATAGTTAGATGAGTTATGCATACATTTTTTGTGACTGAACTTAAAAGAATTTTATTTAACATAAGATTAATAGAATTTATTTAGCATAGCTAGAAAAGGTACAAAATTTAGGCTTTTGTTTTCATGTATTTTTGTTTACTTTCTTGCCTGAAAAAATACCCAAGCCTTTCTCTTCTGTTTTTCAGAATATTATGCTACTTCTATAAAGAAAATTAATTCTTCCAGGCTATCCATGGGGATCACAGCCCTAACCCCTTGCAACTTAAAAAAAAATGATATAGGGTGCCTCCGTGGCTCCGTTGGTTAAGTGACTTTTGATTTTGACTCAGGCCATGATCTCACAATCGTGAGACTGCGCCTCGTGTTGGGCTCGGCAATGAGCATGGCATCTTCTCAGGATTCTCTCTCTGCTCCTCCCCTTCTTCTGCTCTCTCTCTCAAAGTAAACAATTTTTAAAATTAGATATAAAATTTTATAGTTTTTAAAAAACGTTTAACACTGAAGAAGAGTTACTTATAACAGGCAAATCCTGTGTTTGGTTCTCTCATCCCTAAATAGTCAAATCATCTTAGGAGCAACAAGAGTATATGGGGATAAACACCTGTTATCCTAAGTTAAGGAGGCTTTCCTGTAATAAAAAGAGAACTGTATCTCAAGCCAAACCTCAACAACGTACAGAATCTAACATTTGCTTGATTTAACATTCTGAGTCTTAATAGACATCTATGGATTCAAGAGAAAAATGTTGTACTTTATAATCAATAAAGTTTGAATAAAAGCAGACATTTATAAACTAAATTGGCATTTTGGGGTTGGGGGATAACCAGTGTTATTTTAGGTAAGTCCACTTCTCCTTATTCTTTAATCAAAGAATGAGGAACTCATTCCCCTTGAACTGTTCCAACATAAATACTAAATAAACTTATAATAAGCTACTGCCCACAAGCATTTAATAAATATCTACTAAGTTAATGGTTAGAAGAATAAATTAATCATTGAATGATTTGATTAGATCATGTATTACTGCTTCTAGCATTTTCCACAGTTTTCCCCTCGGTATCATTTTAATCAGAATGACTCTGAGAAAAGAGATGTTACTGGTCAGCTTCTTGGGTTTACTTCAGCTAGATTCATTAAAGCAGAGTATCTACAGATGGTGGTTCCCAAGCTGTCTTTTTAAAAGGTTCTGAGGAAACTCTTATATAAAACTCTTGTGTAAAAATTCAGAGGTTTTTTTTTTCCTTTAAGGTATAAATCCCAGAAAACCACCTTTCACTCCATCTTCCACTGTCTGAATCAGAGAAGCCAAATGTTTCATAAATAAAACTTTGACAGTCCAAAAAAATGCACAGTAACAAATTACTTTTCCTGGAGTTTTATGTGATTTTTTTATTAAATGTTTCTCTGTGTATGTGAAAGCAAAGTCAGTAAAGTTGACATCTTTTCAGTAAATAACACACTTTAAAGAAATTAAATATGTTTACTAATATTAATATAAAATAGTTCACAGTATCAATACCTATTGTAAGTTGCAACGAAACTCACCCATCACTTATCTGTTCATCTGGCAAAATGTTAAGCAGTTTATGTTACATTTGGAAAAATGAATTCCCTATGGGTAGAGCTCAATAATCTTGATTGTTGTAAGGGCTGATTAGTGCTATCATCACTCAGGATGTGAATGAGCTTTCACCTGCCATACTGTGAGAATGTCTTCGATTTCCTATATTCCAGTTGTTAAGGCTACGTTGGAAATGGAAGGAAGCAATTAATAAAACAAAATTCATAGTCATCTTCAACTATTTTATCACTTGAAGACAAATAGTACCACATCAATGGGCATCAAAGTAGCCCATAAAAATTGGGCAAAACACCTTAATATGTCATCCACAAGTTTACAACATATATTCAGAAGTCATCTGTTCTATTCTCTAACTATGACTTCCCTTCCTATAATGGAGTGACTGTATTTAATGCCAATCATGGCTCTTTGGTTAATATATCTGTAAAGTTTAAATTGTGTTTTATATTAAAAAGACAGCTGCTGCACATATATTAATCACAATTGAGTTGCACAAGTCAAAAATAAATCATGCTGTCTCAACCCTGTTCCTTCTCCTTGCTCTGATATATGTTCATCTTATAAATTTAATGGCAAATACACAGGATAGAAGTTGAAGTTATATATTATTTAAAGTCCAGAGCAGGTGGCAATGGGGGATAAACCATGAGTCTGTCACCAGGGGTTGCACCCAGCTGAGCACAAACTCTCCATGGGATGCCATGAATGTGGCAGCCATTTGCCGAAACTCTCTAGAAAATTTGAGGGGCATCCTTCTTCAAAAATCAGAGTTTTTCCAGGCTAGATAATTGTAGAATGTTTATGTTTGTATCCCCAGAGTCATATTTTTTTTCAGTTTCCTGAGCTACATTTTCAATACAGATTAAATTCTGTATTACTCCTTCGTATACTTATAGGACTTTCTAAGGCCTAACCCATGAGTTGTTTATGTGTATTTCAGGATTTCTCTTTCTTATTAACAGACAAAAAAAGAAGTTAAAGTTAGAAGATTTGGTTTTACAAGTGACATGTTGTTGTCCTGTCACCAGGGTCTTCTGAGGTACATACTGAAGTCTCCCAACATTTTTTTCTATAAAAAAATTCCTCAAGAAAGGGTCATTAAAATAGAAGGAAAAACAGGCTGTAACTTCTTTGAATGTATCCTTAGATTATCAGCAAAAAGGCCATAAAAAGGAAAGAAAAAACTATACCAAAGAACAGTGTTATTCATATTAATATTGTTCTCTTATTTTGATAACATTCTTTTTTTTTCCTATCAAATAAAACATTTTATACAACTGGGGGAAGGAAACTGTACCCCTTTCCACTTTTTTTTTCTTTTTTAGAATGAACCTTATAATTCACATAATTTATCTTTCTGGTTTCACAGATTAAGAAAATGACGTGAAGTAATCTTTTATCTAATTAATTTAGTCACTTCTCTACAACATAATTCTTGTAATAAGAAATATCCTTCATATATGAAATACACCCATTCTTAATTTCCTAAGTTTTGTTATTGTAGCATATACTGATTTAAGAGTTGGTTTAGTCTAAGACAGCAAGAAAAAACAGCTTTTTAACCAAGAGGTTCATTTGTGAATATGAAATATTTAAAACTGCTAGCAGCATGGATCAGTTGGTTTCAATTTGCATTTAAGTAGTAGAAACAACAAGCCTGTGTCATTAAATGATTTGGAATTCAAATCAAAATCAAATACACAGAGTGCTATTATGTTTAAGCGAGGTCATATTTTTGAAGCATTCTGTTCTGTATCTACAACTCTCCTGATTACTTACTATTCTAGATTTGGATCAATTTTTAATGAATATAGCTGTCTTAAGACTTGAACAATCAAAGATTTTTGAGTTTCACTTATCTCTCTTAAGACCTCAATGAGTGAAGATTATACATTTGTGGACAAGCCTTATTTGGGCCCAATCTTATTTTTATTTTTCACTTATTTGAAGTATGAAAGCCTGATAATCCACTACATCAATAACCACTGGTAAGTTAATTACAAACAGTGATTGGTCATGACCTGCCCCCGTCACTCTAAAGGCTGGACTAGATATTGGCAATAGATGCTTGAGATGATGTACTTTTTTTTTTTTATCTTATATGTTTTTTAAAAGAGGAGGATTCAATTTTACTAAAAACATTTGATCCAGTATGATGATTTTTCAACCCACTGAATGGATTTTCTTGGTTTGAGTTTGTGACATACATGAAGAATTAGCAACCATTACCAAGGTTTCTTGTCCAGCAATAGTGGTTCAAATAAACCTTCCAAAACATACACATATAGCCGAACATTCAATTATCACTTTATATACCTAGAACGGCAGGGCACTAGGCCCTTTGTTTTTAATGGTAAAATCATTTTAAAGAAACAGACTGTAATTCTTAAAAGAAAAAAGGAAGGAGGTAAGTTTTGGTTTCAATTTTTTAAATTCAATAGATTGCCAATATTTCTAATTAGGAAGATTTTGTGTTAGCTTGATAGGACACTAGTCATGTTGGATCTCTGGCTTAATGCTTGTCATCTGTAAATTTATGAACAGCAACATTTACTTTAGGCCCTTCTGGTCTTTGAATGATATTATAACTTAATTTCCACTGGTATCAATTGTGCTGGATGGCAGCAGTTAAAACCAGTCTTTGCTGCATTCAGCAAGCTTCCTTTCATGAGTGATGACTGGATCCACCATGGAATATGCCTCGACTGACCTACCAGGTAGGCAAAAGCCATTTTCTGTGGCTACTCAAAATAGTAAAATCGATCTAAAGAAACTGGTTGCATTCTTTCAATTATAAACCTAATTTCTCTGTTTCTTCTTTGGCAGAATGGCAGATGTGCAACAACACTGGTAAAAAACAAAACAAAACAAAACAAAAACATTTTAGGGGAAACCATGACTGTCTATCAAGCCCACAAATGAGACTTAATTTTCCCTTGATGGGGACAATATTCAAATCACAATGTATTTTGTTAAAGTATCGCCTATCCTCTTGTTCACATGACAGGGTTGCAGATTGAAAACTCTAAATGTGACTTTCTCTAAAAATGAAAGCCAGTTTAATATCCATAGCTTGGAAGAGAGGAAAGAGGTCGAACTCTCAAACCAGACCCCAATTCCTTAGCATCTGGAATGTATGTTTACCTTTTTGATTAAAGTTCCTTGAGAACCACTGCCAAAGTTAGCAAGTGAAAAACAAAACCAAAAACACCCCGCGTACACATACATTAAGAAGCAAGCAAAATCTCTTTGGAGTGGAAATCACAGCACTGATCACAGAATACAGTCAAATGACAGGCTGCAAGAGCTACAGATTTACCCTCTATAAGGACAAACCAAGTTCCAGCTACAGATTTACCCTCTATAAGGATAAACCAAGTTCCAGCTCTGCCTGACTCTAAAGACCTATTAAGTAAAAATGTTGGAAAATTAAGCATGACTTACAACTAAAAATAAAAACACAGGTGATTTACAAACAACTCTTCTGAATGGCATTCATACCAAAATTAAGGTGATCTTGTAATAAACCCAACAGTGGCCATGATTTCTACCATCAGCCAGATGAGTACTACCTTCTCTCTAAATGACAAGAGATAAATTCATTGCAGTTCCATCTGCTGATCAGCTGCTCACATGCCAGTGCAGTGAAAATGCAGTTAAGTGATTTACTTAGTTCCTTACCAATTACATCTACCAAGAAACTACAACATTGAGAGAAATAAAAATTAAGGTACAGATACTCAAGGTACTAGTTCCAAATGAAAAATTCTGAACACAGCCAAAACAAACAAACTTGCGCACGCGCACACACACCGTAAATGCAAGTTATTTGGCATAATTTGGAAATTCGTTTTTTAAAAGTTTTAGTCAGGCTCATGGCACCATGAATGTGATTCTCTAGAATGTTGTAAGAGCATAGGTTTGCAAACTATGGCTTATAGGATAAATCTGGCTCCTACCTGTTTTTATTACTGGTGGGATTAAAATACTTTTTTACATTTTTATATGTAAATGATAATATAAGGACCAAAATAATATTCTCAGTTTTGCCTCTTGGTACATAGAGCCTAAAACATATACTCTGTGACTCTTGACAGAATGTTTGTCCTAGGGGTGCCTGGGTGTCTCAGTTGGTTAAGCATCTGACTTCAGTTCAGGTCATGATCTCATGGTTTGTGGGGTTTTTCCCTAGAAAACAGGCCTGTCATCAGTGAGAACGTGCTTTCTTACAGTTTCATACTGAAGAGATTCATATTAAAATTTTGTTAATACCATTGTCTTGTTGACAACTTACATTTCACTACCTTATTTTCAGACATTCAAGAAAAAGAGGCAGAACTGATGACCTCAGAAATCATATGAACTTTCTTATTGTCCAATAGTGACCCTGCTAGTTTTGGAGGAATGACAAGCTATTAATAATCAATAGCTGTGGAGAGCAAAAGTGGGACTCTCAACTGAAGGTTAAATGCAATCTTCTTTCCAGTCTGCAAGAAAAATGATGTTATAATCTTGAGTTTTTATATGGATGACAGAATACTGGAAAGCTTCATGTGACAAAATGAAAATATACCTAAAAATAAATGGGATCTAGTAAATAAGTAAACCCCTAAATCATACACAAAATTCTCTAAAACCATCTGGAATAGTGGTTTTTACATTTTGTGGAGTCATGATACTCTGAGAGGGTGATGAAATCTATGGACACATAAATTTTCTCTAGTATAGATGGACTTCATTGCCTTTGCTCTCTCAGTTGAAAATGTTATCCTGGGATAAAACAGATAAAATAGAAAGTACACATCCTAATATTTGAGAAAGAAGAGGAAACATATTATAACAGCATATTCTCATAAATCAGAGAGTTTCAGGTAAAAAATATTACTTCTGTTATATTTCAATATTATATAATTCTATGCATTATACTTTGGTAATATTTCTGCAGAAAAGAGAATACTACATTTAAGTTCTCAGCTCTGAAGAAAACTTTTAAAATATCTTCATATGTCAATCAAATTGTTCTATGGTGACACAAAATGAACCCCAATGGAAAATATTTGGTACTTCAAATGTTTCTCTGTAAATTAAAAAGTTTACCAAAATATATATATATATATACATATATATATATATATGTGTGTGTGTATATATATATATATATATATATATATATATATATATATATATATATATCTCATTACTAGTGTTAGGAGACATACATAAGAAACACCTTCCTGCAAAAATCACTAGAGAATCATGCACATTATAGCATTCAATCAAAGGAGACCCTTTAAGAAACAAGAAATTGATGCTTAAACTTTTGCATCTAACGTGAAAACTGAGATTGCAAAATTCCAAGTATTGCTTTGATCTTTAAATCAACATAATTAAGAAAACCTGCGTCATTTGACTTGCCCAAAGTGGTTTGACTCTAGATCTTACAGATAAGTGAGGAAACAAAAAGTACATAAAATTTAGAAGTTTTAAAATAAAATAAAATGGAAACCAGGCTTGATAATCCTCCAAACACAAAGAACCATTTAAGCCATGTAAGCCAATTCTACCCAGCTTATTATAGGAACATAAGCAAAACTCAGGGGTTTTCTTTTGTAAATTCCTCTGATAATCATAAAAGAAGCAAGTCATCTTCCCAAGATGGTCTCTTTTAATCAATTACCTGCTGTCTGAAAACCCCCATTTTAATAACAAATCATTGTAAAGGTTCAACAATTTCCTCATTTTCACTTTATAAGTCGTGTAGTATTGTCCTGCCTCTAAGCTTCATAGCGGTTTTGAGTTTGAAGTATCCTTGCTCTCAAATAGCTTCTCACTGAACCCAATCAAATATCCCTATCAAGTAAAGCTTTCTGAATTTTCTTTTAACAGTAGCAAGCTAACAAAAATTCCAGACTGATTTCATTTGTTTTAAAGTTTTCAAGTTGATTAAATTTTTAAATATGGTATTGGGAAGAGGTCGAGAAAGTAAGATTTTCTTTTTAACTTTATTTAGTTATTTTGAGCAAGAGAGGGCACAAGTGGGGGAGTGAAAGACAGAGAGAGAGAGAGAGAGAGAAAACCCCAAGGAGACTCTGCACTTCAGTGCATAGTCTGATGTGGGGCTCAAACACACCAACTGTGAGATCATCACCTGAGCCGAGACCAAGAACCAGAGGCTTGACTAACTCACCCCTAAGACATTCTCACTTATTAAGTTTATTTATTTTGAGACAGAGGGAGAGTGCGCACACACACACAAGCATGAGTCGGGGACAGGCAGAAAGAAAGAGAGGGAGAGAGAATCCCAAGCAGGTTCTATGTTGTCAGGACAGAGCATGATGAGGGGCTCAGTGTCATGAACAATGGAATCATGACCTGGCCCAAAACCAATAGTCGGATGCTTAACCAACTGAGCCACCCAGGCACGCCAAGATTTTCTTTTTTTAATGAAATGATTCAAGGAATATTAAGTGGGGGTGGGTAGCACACAAACAAGATGACAGATTAATGCATGCCAAAGAAAAATGCTTAGAAGTGGTTCCTTTATGTAGGGATAACAAGATTTCAAATCTATCTAAAATTGAGACCAATGTTTATTACAAATTAGGAACTACTTTCATCTCCAAACCAGCTCTCAACCTCACCAACTGATGAAGTATAATTATTTAATACCTATTGCATTAGACCACAGTAGGTAAGTCTAGTGATTGATCCTCACAAATGAAATCTTTATTGCTAGAGAAAAACAAAACTATGGGAACACAGAATGGCCATAATTGCCACTGAGGTCTCCGGGCTAATTATTTCAAACCTGAATAGCAATGTTCATAATCTACCTATTAGTTGCCAACTTATTAATTCACTATGAAAATTTGCAATGGAACATATCCAGAAAATTTAATAGAAATGGATCTCCATTAATGGTCTCACTAAGGTGTATATTACCATCAATATCACAATCAGCTTTTGTGGATAACTATGATAATGCTGCCCGCTAGTCCAACCAAAAGATAAGTAGACAAGCAGTGATGCCAACAATAATAATCACCCATTGTTAATATACTGAAGGGGAAATGTCCTTCACAGTACAACTTTTTGTTGCACTGTTGACAAGTTTGTTCTTATTGACGTGCCATGAAAATATACAATAGCTGTACGCCCCACCAGCTTTAATATAGTGAAATAAAAGATAGCAATCACTCATGAAGGCAAGTATAACAGAAAAAGATTGTATCTATAAACCTATATTCATTTAGATATATGGATAAAGAAGTATATATAAGGCAGTCTCAAAAGTCATAGTATATTTGTAAGCTTTAGATGCTCTGTAAAGAAGATCTAAATACTGAAGCAATATTTTAGGCTCCTAGAAAACAACAGCAACTGATAACCAAGTTGTATAGCTGGAGTGTATCCATCCCTTTCTCCCCTCTTCCTTTTTTTCTTTTTTTCTTTATTGCTTTCTTTTAATACTTATGATGGACCTTCTTTATGCTATGCCTTGTTCAGGATGCTGGGATATATTTTTAAGAACCTAGAGGGTGGCTATTAAATTCTCAACATTTTAATGACTCCCTTCCAATGAGGAAAGAGACCCGTAAAAAGTCCAAAACAAAAACAATGCATAAAGTTTAGGAAAATATGTATGATGCCAGATAAAGTAAACACTATTGGTAAGACAAAGGAAAGTAAGAGAATACAGTAAAATGTATGGGTTGTGAGAGGAAAATGTCAAAGGAACATTTTGCCAAAGAGGTGACATTTTAGTAGAGATGTAAATGAAGATCAAGTCATGTGATAACCTGGCAGCAAAGCATTTCAAGATCAAGAAATCCCAACTAAACCCCTTTCTGCAATGGGAATGATCTTGCTGTGAACAACTAGACACAGGCCGTGTGGCTTACCTGAAGTGAATGATAGCTGCAGGACAGAAAGTGAACATGGACAGATGTGCACAGGGCTTTGTGCCATGATACGAACTTTTGATTTTATCCACTTACTATGGCTATTAGGCAGAGAATCACATGATAGACAACTGTTTGCTGTTGTTTTTGTTTTTTCAATCAAACTACAAGTTCAGAGGCAAGACTCAAATGGACATAGGCTCATCATTTCATAAATCACATTTTGATAGAGACTATAAGAAGTATGGTATGCTTAAGTCCTTTGCGCTACATGGGAACACTATTACCTAACATATGCACAATGCCTTTCAGCCTATAAAATAGTTCTAGTGCATCATCCAATTTCACACTCACAGCATTTTAGAGTACACAGATATTTTAACCCTCATTTTACATAGGAAACAATGAAGGCTTGAATTTAAAACAAATTGGCCACAGTCAAAATCCTAATATAAGCAGTCCTTTTTATTTTTTTAAGTTATTTATTTATTTCTGAGAGAGAGAGAGAGAGAGAGAGAGAGCGAGCGAGCGAGCGAGTGAGCATAAGCAGGGGAAAAGTAGAGAAAGAATCCCAAGTAGGTTCCACACCATCAGCTCAGATCTCAAAGCAGGGCTTGAACTCACCAAACGTGAGACTATGACTTGAGCAGAAACCAAGAGTTGGACACTTAACTGAATGAGCCACCCACATGCCCCAAAAGCAGTCCTTTTTGAATAAAAAAAAATACAAGTATCTATAAATGAATCACTAGTAGGAAATTCCACCCAAATATGAATGGGGCATGGTAGATATAAAATGAGCAAAACAACTTTTAAGTTCATCTCTGTGAATACTCACCATGCTCTCTTCTGCTCTATTTACTGCAGGCAAAGCCTTTCTCAGGTAGACCTTTAATCTTTCATCTAAAATCAGGTTTCTTTGGATGGGGAATATACATCAAACTTCCTAGGAGTTTTCTTCATAGCTGTGTCTAACTCTCTTGGTTAGGTACTAATGTGAGGCATTACTGCACTCACTGCTATCTTTTAAAAGAAAACAACAATCCCAAGGACTAACTTAGACATAGGAGGATTGACACACTTTGAAAGAACATGAAGATGTTTAATCCCTTCTTGCTCATTATTTTACTATGCCTGGGAGCCAGTGTAATGATCATTAATATTAGGAATATAGGGTTTTGTGACAGTATTCTGCAAGCCATTTTTACCTCTATCCATTTCCACAATTACAGCTCACACAAAGGTTAAAAACATATCATAGACATGTTATGTTTATTAACTATGAAAGTGCAGACATTAAAGAGTATCTAGGCCTAGAAGTTAGAATGACCTTGAAGTATCATATGTGAGTACTACACAGATACTTCTGGAACATGTTCAATTCTTGATCTCATCAAGAAGTACATTCTGGCTTATGGGATCAAGCAAGGTTGGTTTTGGTGTTTAGTTTTTTGTTTTGTTTTGGTTTGTTTTTTTTGGCTCAATCTCTTACCTTCTATCTCCTTTTAGCATGAGGACACCAGAACTCTCCTTATAAGAGGTCTATTTCATTGAAAAGGTTATGATATCCTTTCTATGAAATATTATAAGAGAATAGACTCTATCATAAACTGACAGGTGTGCAAGTCTAAAGTACTTACAAAATTTTAATGTCTAAAAGATTTTTTTAAAGTTCAAACAAACATCCCATGTTCAACAACTCTAGCTACTTTAGATATTGTATCATTTTACTAGGTGTCTCAAGTAAAAATGAGCTGTCAAAAAGGTTCTTTACTTTTAACTATCTTTGCAGGTTAGCCAAGAAAAAGCATGCAAGGCATAAAAACTACACCACCATCTGCAAATCTCAAGACAAAATCCACTGATACAGTGTAGATATGTCACTGTTCCTGTGGATCACTTTTATCACATTCAAGAGAAAGCTGTGGTTCACTGCTTTTGATTTTATTCCTTTACAACTCTTAAATTATGTGCTGTGGGTTTTTTTCTTCTGCCTTATTAGATATAATTGGCAAATAAAAATAAAACATGTTTCATATGTACGAAATGATGATTTAATATTTGTATACATTTTAAATGATGACCACAATCAAGGTAATTAACACATCCCTCATCTCACAGAGTTATTGAATGTGTGCTAATAACAGTATCTATTCACTTACCAAATTTCAATTATACAATGCAGTATTATAGTCACCACTCTATACATGAGATACTCAAAACTAGCTCATTTCATAAACGCAACTTTGTATACTTTGACCAGTAACTCCCCATTGAGCACCACCCCTGTCCGTGCCAATCACAACTCTACTTTCTGTTTTTGTTAGTTGGATTTTTTTTTTTACATTCCACATGAAATCATAGAGTATTTATCTCTCTGTGTCATGTTTACTTCACCTAGCACAATGCACTCCAGGTTCATTTCTGTTTCTGAAAATGTCATGATTTCCCTTTTTTAGGGAAACACTGAGTAATATTTACATATACATCACACACATTTGATCCATTCATCACTCAATAAACATTTACAGTGTTTTCATATCTTGGCTATTATGAATAATGCTGCAATGAACATGAGAGTACAGATATATCTTCAGGATGATTTCATTTCTTTTGGTTATATATCCAGAAATGAGACCATTGAGTCATATGGTAAGTATGATTTGTTTTTTTTAGGAACCTCCATTACTATTTTCCATAATGTATAGGTCAAAAAATCAAGCAACCTAGAAGAAATGGACCAGAAACATACCACCTTATAAGACTGAATCAGGAAGACACAAAAAATCTGAACAGACTGATTACGAGTAACAAAATTGAATAGCTCGTCAAAAAAACTCCCAAACTTAAGTCCAAGACCAGATGGTTTCCTAATTCCATTCAACATTTAAAGAAGAGTTAATACCTATTCTTCTCAAACAATTCCAAAAAAAATAGAAAAGGGAGTGATGCTACCAAATTCATTCTACAAGCCAGCATTACTCTGATACTGAAAGTAGACAAAGACACTATAGAGAGAAAGAAAAGAGAAGAAATTTAGTTAGTTAGTTATAGGCCATCATCCCTAATGAACATAGATACAAAAATCCTCAAGAAAATATTAACAAACTCAACTCAAGAATACATTAAAAGCACCATTCACCACAATCAAGTGGGATTTATTCCAGGGATGCAAAGATGGTTCAACATCCACAAATCAATCAATATGGTACAGCATAATTAACATAATGGATAAAAATCATACAATCATCTTAATTGATGCAGAAAGAGCATTTGATAAAATTCAGTATCAATTCCTGATAAAAACCCTTGAGTGAATTTAGAGTTTTTTTATACAGTACATATTTTATTAGTTTGTACTAACACATTCTCTTATTACAAAGGCAATTTATTGGAAGGATCTTTTGATACTTAAATCATCTGAAATAACACAAACAGAACTACACATTTTAAAAAATCCTCATTTGTGTAACAAAAAAGACAAGTTAAACAACAAAAAACTTTCCTTTCTTACAGGTGGATACTGAAGCGGACCTAATTCGGTTTTCTTTTTAAAAGCCTCTGAAGACAAAAGCAGCTTAAAACCTAATTAAGATGTCATATATGACAAACCCACAGCTAACATCAAACTCAATGGTAACACAGTTAAAACCTTTTTCTCTAAGATCAGGAACAGAACAAAGATGTCTACTCTGAACACTTCTATTCAGTACAGCAGAAGTCCTATCCACAGCCATCATTCAAGAAATAAAAGACATTCAGATTGGTAAAAAAGAAGTAGAACTGTCACTATTTGTAGACGGAATGCTATATATACAAAACTCTAAAGACTTTACTAAAAAAGGTATTAGAGGTAATAAATGAATTCAGTAAAGCTGCAGGGTACAAGATTAACATATAGAAATCAGTTTTACTTTTTAAGTCTATTTATTTATTTTGAGAGAGAGACAGAGAGAGAACAGGGGAGGAGAAGAGAGAAGGAGAGAATCCCAAGCAGGCTCCACACTGCCAGTGCACAGCCCAATGCCGGGCTCAAACTGACAAACCGTGAGGTCATGATGTGACCCGAAACCAAGAGTCAGACACTTAACCAACTTGGCCACACAGGTGCCCCTGAGTTGTACTTTTATACACTAACAACAAAGTAGGAAAGAGAGAAATAAAGACAATAATTTAATCTACTATGACTTCAAAAAAAATAACCAGGAATAAAGTTAACCAAGAATATGAAGGATCTGGTTCTAAAAAAAGTAAGACATTGATGAAAGAAACTGAAGATGACACAAATAAATCAAGAGATATACCATGCTCACAGAGTAGAAGAATTAATATTGTTATATTATCAATACCATTGAAAGTGATTTACAGATACAATGCAATCCCTGTCAAAACACGAGGCATTTTTATAGAAGTAAAACATTCCTAAAATTTGTTTGGAATCAACCATCCTGAATAGCCTAAACACTCTTGAAGGGAAAAAGCACAAAACTGGAGGTATCGCAATCCCAGATTTCAAACTACACTACAAAACTATATCAATCAGAAGAGTATGACATTTGCACAAAAATAAACACATAGTTCAGTGGAAGAGAATAGAGAGCCCAGAAGTAAATCCATGCTTACATCATCAATTAATCTAAGACAAAGGAGGCAAGAATATGCAAGAGGGAGAAGACAGTCTCTTCAATAAATGGTGCTGGGAAAACTGGACAGGTACATACAAAAGAATGAAAGCTGACCACTTTCTTAAACCATACACAAAAATAAATGTTAGACCTGAAACCATAAAATTCCTAAAAGAAAACATCTGCAATAGTCTCTTGGACATTGCAATTGGCATTATTCTGGAACTGTCTCATCAGGCAAGAGAAACAAGAGCAAAGTAACTACTAAGACTCATCAAAATAAAAAGCTTTTCACAAGAAAGGAAAAGATGCTCAATATCACTAAACATCAGGGAAATAGAGATGAAACCCACAATGAGGTATCACCTCATACCAGTCAGAATGACTAGTATCAAAAAGACCAGAAATAGAAGTGTTGGCAATGATGTGGAGAGAAACCCTTGTCTATCATTGGTGGGAATGCAAGTGGTACAGTCAACTATGGAAAACAATATGGAGGTTCTTCAAAAAATTAAAAACAGAAATACCACACAACCCAGTAATCCCACTTTGGTCATTTACCTGAAGAAAACAAAAACACTAATCTGAAAAGATACAGGCAGCCCTTTGTTTATTCCATCATTATAGAATAGCTAACAATATAGAAGTGACACAAGTGTCCATTGATAGATGAGCAGATAAACATGGTGTGTATATACATACGTGATGCAATATTATTCAGCCACGAAAGAGAATGAGATCTTGCCATTTATGACCACATGATGAGCCTAGAGTGTATTATGGATAGTGAAATAAGTTAGACAAAAAAGACCAATACTGTATGGTTTTACTTATATGTTATTATTATTTTTAAAAACACAGAAAGAGACTCATACAAACAGAGAACTAGTGGGTATCAGAGGAGAGGGGTGTGGGAGATGGGTGAAACAGGTGAAGAGAAGAGGTACACATTTCCAATTATAAAATAAATAAAGCCTAGAGATCAAAAGTACAGCATAAGAATACATCCATTAAATTTTATAATTACTTAGCATGATGACTATGGTAACTGCATTTTATGCTGAGCATTTTGAAGTAAATACGATGGTTGGATCACTATGTTGTACACCTGAAACTAATAGGGTACTGTATGTCAACGATACTTCAAAACAGTGGAGGAAATAAAAATAAATACGTTTATCACACAGACAACACATTTTTCTAAGGACTGTAAGAGAAGAATCGTTATGTTATATACTGTCATGGTCATACTTCACAGAAAACAGAACCTGTACAAAGTCTATACTGCACTATTTTGGTTAAAAAAATGTTCAGAAGGAGAGATGACTTCAGGCATAGCAGAGAAACGAGGTAGAAGGTATTATGAAAATTTCCTTTGGGAACTATCGGTCCCTTCGTAGTTTTCCCCATTGACTCATATACAAAGATTTGAGCTAGCTATGGGGCTAAAGCAAAGATGAGTGTCAGACCATGGAAGGAGAAATGCACTCTGAATACACATGAAATCAGTGGGATGACCTGAAATAATCCTAGAAAAAAATTATGCGAACATATCAAAAGAGGAAAACGAAACAAAAGTTATGGAAGAATGAGCTCCAGAAGAATTTCCAAACTAGCTTTTGAGCTCCCTGCATAAAGTCAGCTCTGTCCTCACACTTGTTTTAATTGGTCAATTTGTTCCAACACCATTCAAGTAACTATGGAAAAAATTTTAGCAGACCAATAATTTTGTGTTTGCTTAAATGTCATTTCGTCTGCAAGAAACACTTGGCAACAGTAGCACCTAGCCAGGCAACTGCATCTAGCTTATAGAAGTGTGTAGGGATACAGGATACACATACACCACCACCATCTCAGTGTGCCTTATGAGCCATGCCCAATCACAGATGGTGTTACAGCTCTCTAGTTCACTTCATCCTCCTTCCACCATTGCAACATAACTCATAGCTGACATGCTTCCAACTCCCACACCATAAGCAAACTTCAGGTCTTTTTAAAAAATGTAAAATGCTACATTTATTGTAGTATTTCTCTCTCTCTCTCTCTCCCCCTCCCTCTCTCTCTCTCTCTATATAACATATATTAAATATATATATATATATATAAATATATATATTTAAACATTTTTAACAGGTGTAACAGTATGCGATTTTTATTAGGTTCCATTTTTGGTGTGTATGCCACTGACCAAGTTTTTGAGGTTTGTGCTCATATCCCCAATTTCCCTATAACCCCTATAGGGTTTTATTATATCATTTTGCCTATCAGGTAAACATATGACCAGAGCATATGGTCATGTTATATTAGAACTGGCTATACTGAAAATTGGCAATTCCAATGCTACATAAACTATTTAAGAAAAATTCGTTCACCCATACTTACGCAGTACTTACTATGAAAAAACACTAAGTTAAGCATTTTATCTAGCCAATATAATCAATATGAGTGACCAATGGGATGTTGATACAAAATTTATCTATGGGGAAGCTTTGGGTTTTTTATTATTTTTACCTAAAGAGGTTTCTTTTTAGTAAGGACAAATGTGATATTTTTAAACTCTGCTTTTTTCAATATACCTTTAAAACTTTTTAAATTGGGGCACTTGGGCCGGTTGAGCGTCCAACACTTGATTTTGGCTTGGGTCATGATCCCAGGGCCCTGAGATCGAGCCCCACAATAGTTTCTGTATTCAGCATGGAGCCTGCTTGACAGTGTCTCTCTCCCTCTGATCTTCTCCCCTTCTCCTATGCACACACACTCTCTAAAAGAATCATAAGTAGTAAATAAATTGTTTTAAAATTGTTTTATACATTGTCAAGTTGAGATTAAGAACCTCATATTTAGGGGTGCCTGTGTGGCTAAGTTGGTTAGGTGTCTGACTCTTGGTTTCTGCTCGGGTCATGATCTCATGGTTTGGGAGACTGAGTCCCACATTAAGCTCTGTGCTGACAGCACAGAACCTCTTTGGGATTCTCCCTCTGCCCCACCCCTGCTCTCTCTCTCCCTCCTTTTTTTTTTTTTTAACTATGAAAAAGAACCTGATTTTTAACTTGCAATAAAAGTGTGTGACTTAATTTTTTTCAAAAAGGTCAAACTGCAAGCACCTGCCAATAAAGTAATAAAACCTCAGATCAAACCACTGACCTCTAAATCTGAACTTAATGCCAAAAATAAATACCAGTAAATAAGATTTAAATAGAAATATACTTTCTATTTCATTTAGTAGCATTTAAAAGTAAAACAGCTATTCAACATAGTCATGTCAGATTATTCTAGCAATATACTAAAATTTTAGCATGAGATATCAGTATCATTGCCATAAGTACAATTATGTGAACCAGAAAATGAAAACTACGACTTTTATTCAACTCAAATGTTTTTGATAAGTTCAATACCATTCCTCATTAAAAAAAAAAAAACTATTAAAGAGAATCATTGTTCAAATCAGTCTTACACTTAGTTTAAAAATAATAGAAATTCCCTGCTAAAGGTGGAAATCTATTTCAGAATAATTCTTCCATTCTGCAAGTCCTAAAATAAGTGATGATGCAAACACAATAGCTATTAATAGTAGAAATTAAGTACATTGCAAAAATGTTCACTTAAAAAGTAAAAGTAGAAGAGAACCAACAGAAAAATATTGATGTAATTTGCTAAAGTCCTGCCTGCTTTTAGGTACGAAAGAAATAGATAATTTAGTGGGTAAGAAAATCACTAACCATACTATTAATAATAATAATCAATGAAAAGCAAATCATAGCTAGCTTGGAATACACTTTTAAATAGACAAGCTATGGATCTTTATGGAAATGTAAGCAGAACACCTAATTACACAGAGATAAAAAAAAACCTTGTTATTTGATGGGAATAAATTATTTGTAAATGTATTTATTTTTTCCCAAAGTAACACTCCAGGAGAACTGGAGATTTAAAATAAATCCAGTAAAATTATAAAGCAGTTCCACCAGAAGAATTAACAAACATAAATAGCCAAGAATATTCTGTAACAATGACAATTTGTATTACCTAATTTTAATGAAAAAGTTTCACAATTACAACAGTGCAGTAGAAAACAAGCATATCAATATAAATAGAAGGCATGATATAGCTTCAACAGGGAAGCTTTTAAAACTATAACATTTAGAGGCACCTGGGGGGTTCAGTCGTTAAGCACCCAACTCTCGGTTTCAGCTCAGGTCATGATTTTGTGTTTTTTGAGTTCAAGCCCACATCAGACTCTGTGCTGAAAGTGTGGAGCCAGCTTGAGATTCTCTCTCTCCCTCTCTCTCCTTCTGTTCCTCCCTCCCTCCCTGCCTTTCTCTCAAAAATAAACAAATCATAAATAAATATGTAACATTTAATATGTGATAAATAAACCACCAAGTCAGTAAAAAATACATTGTTTAGTAAACACTAATAGGGAAATAAATACTGGTTACGAAAAGAATCAGTATAGGTGTTCAACTCTCACAGTACCCTAGAATAAGGTCTAGATGGATTAAAGTACTGAACAATTTTTGTTTTTTTTTTTTAACTTTTTAATGTTTGTTTATTTTTCAGAGAGAGAGAGAGAGCACAGGAGGGGCAGAGAGAGAGGGAGACACAGAATTCCAAGCAGGCTCCAGGCTCTGAGCTGTCAGCACAGAGCCCGATGTGGGACTCAAACCCACAAACCGCAAGATCATGACCCGAGCTGAAGTCAGACACATAACCTACTGAGCCACCCAGGTGCCCCGGAACAATTTTTGTAAATCAGCGATGTTACAACAATAAAATACTGAAAGATAAAAAAACTAGAATGAAGTATTTGAGGAACAGTCATGTGTCTGTTCCCTATATAAAATGTATGTTTTTAAGCAATAAGAGTATATAAATCACAAAAATTTCCTAAATGTTTGAGATGAGCACTAGGTGTCATATGTAAGAGATGAATTTCTGGGTTCTACTCTTGAAGCCAATACTATACTGTATGTTAACTAACTTGAATTAAAAAATTTTTTTTTCGTTTCCTATATTCTAAAACTTTGCAAAATAGATTACTGAGAAATCATTGAGTACCTAAAGATGAAAGGCCATTTAAACAGAGTCTTATAATCAAGATCACAAAAGAAACAAGGGTAAATCATTGACCAGTTTGTAAAACATTAAAAATAATGGACAAACACAGACTATATAAAAGTTTACTGCTAATCAATGTAAACACAAAGCAAAACAATCAAAATGAGATTTTACTTAATAAATCAGCAAGTACTTGCAAATGTTTAATAATAAATACTGGTGACACTGCAGTAAGACACACGCCCTCTCGTATTCTGCTAGTGATGTGCTACATTACCTTACCGTAGGGACCAAAACCAAGTACCACAGCCTAGGTGGCTTACACTCTAGAAATTTGTTTTCTCACAGTTCTAGAGAGTACAAGTAGTCTGAAATCACGATTTAGCAGGGCTGGTTTCTTCTAAAGCCTCTCTTTTAGGCTTATAATGACCTTTCGCCCACATATTCACATGGTCTTCCCTGTGTGTGTGTGTGTGTGTGTGTGTGTCCTAATTTCTTCTTATGAAGGCATCACATTAGGACTTCATTTTACTTTACTTACCTCTCTAAAGACCCTGTCTCCAAATACAGTCACACGGTGAAGTACTTGGGGTTAAGACTTCAACACATGAATTGGGGGGGGGGGGGGTGGAGGCACAATTCAGCCAATAATGGGTATCGAGGTAAAAATTATGCTGACCAAGGAAGACTATTTAAAACTATCACAATAGGAGACAGACACCAGAGTTCAATGTGAACTCCACGTGACACCAAGGACTGAGTGGGGAAAGACTGAGATCTTAGGCTACCTGTGTTTGCTAACTGGTTTCACCAAAAAAAAATAGGTTTCTGTCCTTATCTTCAGAGCAGGAGATAAAGGCCCCATTTTCATTGATGATTACATTTAAAACGTATGGTTCTCAAGTTTTTGAAAAAAACCATCTGCAGGTAGTAACGGCGGCAAGAGAACTTTTTATAAGGCTTATATTTCAAAAGGCACAGAAAGAATGTACAGTTATAAGCTTTCTAAAGTAAAAGTACTAAGAAAAGGGAATTTAAGGGCCTGGAGTTGTAAAGAAGGTTGCCTGAAGTTTAATCAGCCTGAGGGAAACATTAGCCATCTTAGTAGGGGTGTGGGAAAGGGTTGCTTTTCTCTAACATTTCTTGTAAGCATTTTGAAGTATCTATCAAAGCTCTCATCAACTCTTATCTTTTGAACAATTCATTTTGTTTTGGGATGCTACTCCAAGAGGAATGCTTTGTGTGTTTTTAAACCATTATTCGTAATAGTCAACTGTAAACTGCAATTTCCAAAATACACAAATAAATGATACTGATACATATTTATCAGAACATAGAATCTAACTACTACCAATAGGGTTTACTAGAATTTTATCATATATAAAATGCACGACTTACTTTTAATTTTTTAAATGTTTATATTTTAGACAGAAAGAGAGAGACAGAGCATGAGAGGGGGAGGGGCAGAGTGAGAGGGAGACAGTGAGCTGTCAGCATAGAGCCTGATATGGGGTTTGAACTCACCGACCATTAGATCATGACCTGAGCCAGATCACGATCTAAGTCAGATGCTCATCAACTGAGCCACCCAGGTGCCCCACACGACTTATTTTTATTGTTTTTTAAAAAAACAATACAAAATTGTATGGCATAATCCCATCTGCAAAATATTTTACATATATACATATGTGCATGCAAACATGCATGCGTGCGCACGCGCGCACACACACACACACACACACACAGAATCAGTGATCAGGGCACCTGGGTGGCTCAATTGGTTAAGCGTCCTACTTCGGCTCAGGTCATGATCTGCAGTCCCTGAGTTCAAGCTCCACATCGGGTTCTGTGCTGACAGCTCAGAGCCTAGAGCCTGCTTCATAGTCTGTGTCTCCCTCTCCCTCTTCTCTTCCCTCACTCACATTCTCTCAAAAATAAACATTAAAAAAAAAAAGATAATCAGTGATCAGACAGATCTGAAGAACATCTGAAAACATTTACACTAGGCATCTGTTATAGAAATATGACATTTTTACACTTATTTTTACACATTTCTATTTTTAAAATATAAGCAGGTTCAGAACAAGTAGAAATAACATGATAGAGATATATCAGCTTAATATAAAGAGCTTGCAGAAGAGCAGAACACTGACATTAGTGAAGGGGACAATTTGTAACTACAAAAGAAGCCTCTTTGGCATAAAGATTACTTTAGACTGATTTTTTTTTTTTAATCTAAAGGAGGGGTGGGCACCTTTAGGAGGGGTGGGTGGGAACCACTGGGTAGTTCAGTCAGATAAGTGTCGAAATCTTGCTTTCAGCTCAGGTCATGATCTCAGGGTTCATGAGTTTGAACCCCGCATCAGAATCCATGCTGCCAGTGCAGAGCTTGCTTGGGATTTTCTCTCTCTTCCTCTCTCCCCCTCCCCTGCTCATGCTGTCCCTTTCCCAAAAATAAATAAATAAAAATAAATTTTAATATAAATTAAAAAATTAAAAACCCCAGAGGAGAAGCACAGAAAACCCAGTAAAAGTTACCCTTTTAAAGAGAAATTTATAGTAAGAACCTCCATTTGTAAAGTTATGCCCCTTCTGTACCAGAAGAGAAAGATGACTTAATCTCTAGAATCTCAACGGTGGAGCAGGCACTTACTTACATCTCTAGGACAATACCTTTGTTTGCTGTGCTTTGCCTGCACTGGTTCCCAACCCCAACATTATCATCTGTCTTTAGCTCGAGATGGTATTTGACGTGGTGGTTTGAGCCATTTCAAGGGAGTTATTCTGTTTTCCAGGGTCTCTCTGATGTATACATGAGGTATGTATTTTATTAAATTGCTGTTTTTCTCCTGTTAATCCACCTTTTTATTACAAGAGGGTCTCTGGCTCTGCATATGTTCCGAGAACATACTAAAAGCCCCCATCCCACAACCAAAGCCAAGACTGTGTTCGTTCCGTCCAACATGTGCTCCATGCACTGTACATAGATGTGCCGGAATATTTTAAATGGGTGTTTAAAGTATTTAAGGGCTATTTATAGTCTCTAGGGAAAGAAAATGTAGTGGCTCATTACAAAGCGTAATTTCTGTAACATTTACCCTTTACAGGTTGCAAACTTACGTATCACTAGAAAAATGCCCAAAGAATCTCAGATAGTTAGTGGAGTTTAAACATAGTTCTTTGTTTTTATTGTAAATACTCTGCTAATTCAAATAAAAATTGCTTTATGTTTTGGTCAGAACACATTGTTGCCATCTTACAGTAACCTTCTAACGATTCTCCTTTTTTATTCAAAGGAAATCTGGGCAAAGGATTGGTTTAGCGAAAATTTTACTAAGTTAGACCCAATATATATTATTGCTTAACTCTTTGATGACATGTCTGTATAAACAGGTATAAACACGTGGAGAGATACAGATTCACAATCCAAACTGATGACAACATAAAGCCAGTAAGAAAAAGAATTCAGAAAAAGATAAAGACTTGTGTCATTTTTTCTTTTGTAGATTAACCCAATCAATTCCCTTCACCACGCACCGCTTCCCCCAAACCACAGTGTTCTGCCTAGCTTGACCAAGTGATGTCTTCTGCGGATTAAAAATGAAACTTGTGGCTGCATCTACGCCCTTCAGTCAAGGCTCATTTTTCTTGAGAATGACTAACATTTAGTTTTGCATAAATTTGCCTAGCAGGCAGTTCCATAATATAGTTTTTAATAGTGTTAATGTCTATCGCCAGACATCTGTTTTAAACCTATCTTCTTTATTGTACTTACTCCGTCTAATTGCATTATTTTGGTAAACAGAAGAAAGTAATTTAAAATGACATATATCTGAATCAGCCCCAAACTCATTAGCTTTTTCCCTCCCCAAAAGACGTAAAAACAGATGTTTTTGTTACTCTGCCCTGATACTGCATATCTTTTTATTGTGTAATCAATTTGCTTAATCTTTTCCATGGTCTGCTTTTAACTGATGTTACTACTTCCAATCTTAAACGATAGTTTTAAAACACTTACTCTTGAAATTTTTATGTTTTAACCACTATTAACTTCCAAATCTGACATCCTTTGACATGACAAGATGCAGAAATGCCTCCCAGTGAATACGCCCGGCATTTGGGTCAAAGGACTTCAAACTAGGCAGTGGAATCCATGAACAAATAACAACCTCTTACAAAATTAACGTGTGCCACCAAGTAACTACCCAAAATTCATTTTGCCTTCTATAAGATGAAGTCAGACTAGATGACATCTCAATTCAAGAAGAGCATCCTGGCTTTTACTGTGTGTGTGTGTGTGTGTGTGTGTGTGTGTGTGTTGGGTAGGAAGGAGAGTATTAAAAGAAAACAGTGGCAGCAAAAGAAAAAGAACAGTAAAAAAAAAAAACAAAAAACAAAACAAAACAAAAACAAAAACTGACCAAAAGCTAAAATGGATCACTTTTCATAAAGCCAGAAAGAAATAAATGGGTAAAAAATGAAGGTGTCAATAGGGCAAAGAGGCAATAATAATAATTCTTCACACTTCTATAGTATTTGGTAGTGTCCAGTATTTTTCATACATTACAACTTGATAGCAATGACAATTCTGTGATGGAACCAGGATAGATATTACTCTTCCTTTTTTTAATAGTTTAAAAAAATCAAGGGTAAACGATTAAGTCAGATAAACATGAATGCAGGAAAATCTTTATCATCAAATATTACTGACCCTTTGACCTTCCTGGGCCTCAGGACACTCATCTGTAAAATACAGATCCTGAAAAAACTTATCGTCAAAACTGTGTTAAGGATTTAAAAAAATATATGGATATGGATATATGTGAAGTACTAAGACAATTGCTTGCCAGTCAATAAATGTTAGCTGCTATTATTATAGTCCATGCTACGACCAACAAAAGGAAAATACAGCCATAGCATCACTAACTCAGTTTACCTTCTCTTCATGGACTCCTGGAAGAATTAAGGAGACAAAAGGAATGTGTCAAAGTGACTTTAATGAGTAGTGGCCAACCAGTCAATTAAAGAAGCAGGATGACAAGTTCGAAGACCCTACACCCTCCCACCAACGCGGAGAGTGGTTAACTCCAGCCTGGGCAGTCTCTTCCAAGAAGCAGTAGCTAGCCAGGATTTTCCCATTTACAAGGAATTTACATCACCCTAATACGGGCTTTTGTTTCAAGACAGTGTTATGGAAAGTCATAACATGTGAATTTAATTCCCGTCTAAGAAATTGTACAAGTGTAAGCATGTAAGTTAATTACTTTCAATGTTGAAGACAGAATTAACTCACGTACTAACATCTGGTGGGCCTATTTGCTTTTTCAAATTAGGATAATTAGAACTGACAAACTACCTTCATTCCAATTTCTCTTTCTCATCATCCTTTAGATTATTTGCCAGTTGCTTTTTGTTGTCACGGGGTTTTTTCTTTCATTTTACTCAACATCACTCAATTTGTTTTACACGATGCTATAGCAACTGTAATCATTACCATGCCACTGCCCATAACACAATTTTATATAATGTTGGAAGAGTCCTAATATGAAAGAAAGTACATAGAATTTAACTGGTCAGCATCATTATATAGTGTTCATGAAAGACACAAGTTGCAAGACAAGTTTCTAAAAGACTTTCTAAAAGGTATTTATTCTAATCTTCCTAACTCTTAGAACGGGGCCTGGCATACAGTAGGCATTCAATAAATGCCTGTAGCATGAAGGACTCAAAGAAGCGGTCAATTAACATGTGTTATTTTATGGAGCTACATATTTGTTAGAACACAATTATTTTCCCTTTATTTTACAAGTCTCTGTAACTGGTATTTTAATTTACAAAGTCTTTTTTACATGCATTCCAATGTACATTCATCTCCCGTAGATGGTGTCCCTTTCATCTTGTGCATCCTAAAAATTCTTTCATTGCCAGGAAAAATGCTTGCATATATATAACTCTATGACCTATTCTTTATTACAAGTACAAGGATTACTCATTCTTATAATTTTATAATGATTTTCTGGCCATTCTTTATAACCAACATAATAAAAAGGGCACTAGTATTCACAACAGTTGAGTATTCATTTCAACCCTTTAAAAAAAATCACTTAAGTTTTCTGTGCCTAATCTCATCTATACAGTGTCAATGATTATCAACTTGTTTTCTTTAGCGAGATAATTGTTCTTTACATTAAATGATTTGTTAATAAAAAGCTAAATAAAATTATTAAATTAGAAAATATCTTTATGTGTTTCAGGATTTTATTCTGTTTAGGGAAGAAAATATTTTAAATATATTGCTTTAAAAATATATATTAAGGCAATTTTTCCTTCAAAGTATTGAAATTTTTATGTAGTAAAAATATAGTACTATACTTGAGTAAAATAAAATTTAAAATGAAACCATCTACCTTAAAATACTGTTTTTACTTTAAGGTCATCTGAATTTATAAAATACAAACTCAGAAGGTCAGCAAGGCAATTAGCATTTTAATACACAGTCCAAATCAATCAATTCAGGTAATATATATTCCCTAACATTTTTCATTTTTTCCATCTTTGTCCCAAAGTGAGGTTATATTTTCACTAGAATACTTGGGAATATGTCTGAAATCACTAAATAGAGATTTTAATACTGTTAAGTACAAATCTGAGCCCTGTGGCAAATATTAAAAAAGAGAACTTCAACAAGTTATATTATACCTAAAACATATTTATCAGATGATGGTAATAAAACTTCACAAGCTCACTATCACACTTTGTGGCACTAAATTTGAATACAAATACGAAGCTCTGTCTTACTAATTCCTCTTTAATATTTGTTCATTATATTTAAACTTAGATAAGCTACTTTTGAAGATTTCCTAAGCATTTTTTAATCAGCAAAGCATATTGATTTCAAAAGGTTTAGCATCAAGTATAATATTTTTTAAAAATCATTAAAATGAATAGAACTAAAAAAAGCTAAATTGAGACAATAGTTTCCACAATATGCTAAGAATGAATAAGTGTATCACAGTCTTGTTCAAACAGTACAGAATCTACCAAGTTTAAATGCACAAAAAGGAACTATAAACGGTGGTATTTCAGTGATAATGTTATTGAGATGATTCAACGTTAGAATTTACTCAGCCTTAGGTGACCTAACAACTGGAGAGTATAACAAACATCCTCATTTCCAAGACATTAATGAAATGATTGGCAAAGAGATGAATGCAAATTGCAAGCAGTTGTGGAAAAATGTGAACTTAAAAGGAAGAAAATTAAAGCTAATGAATATATGACTGTTTTCCCTATTCAGTACCTTGGAGGGTAACCTGGCTTGCCCATTAAAAATGAGTGTCTGTCAAAGCTGTTGCATATAAGCTGCTTTTCTGTTTTAAACAGGTGTACCAGATGGTAGAATTCACCATAGTCCTTTACCTCCAGAGTATAGTCAATTTTCATACAAAATCCTCCAGCATTTGCAAGCTATTTTTTTATTCTAGAACCTAAAGGGTGTTTCAGGAAAGAGAGAGAGAGAGAGAGAGAGAGAGAAGGGGATTTATTCCTCACGGGTGTCTTTCAGTCCCATGGAGTAAGGCAAGAGTCTTACTCCTTAACTATATGAAAGATTAAAAAATAGAGAATACACTCAAAGACATTCTCAAATCACAAACAATTAGTGCGCTTGACTTCCCTTGGCACCTTACCTATCTTCAAAGAGAAGTTTTACAGAATTTTTTTGTTGTTGTGGTAAGACAGCAGGCCCTAAATGCAGTCAGTTGTGTTCAATCCCAAATTGATAAACCAAGACTTATTACCTAATCTAATTGCAGTCTCAGCCATGAATCGCTGAATAAAGCAAATTTGATCTTTCAATTTACTCAGTTGAATTTCTATCACTTAACAGTTGGGTTTATTCTCACTGGCCTGTAATGTTAGCTAAGAAAAAATTCCTTTCATTCTTCAATGAAATTAAGTCCTCCTGTACGAATGTATAATAATTTAAAGTAACTACACTAAACAAGCTGATTCTATTACAAAAATATAGTCTTTTTTAAGTGGCCAAAATAAAAATCAAGCAAATAAGCCATTTAGAATCCTAGTTGTGCCAGGCGCTGTGCCACTTTGGGAAAGTGTCTTAACTTTTTGTGCTTAAATTTTCCTGCCCACCGCATGGAGCAGAGAACATGCCTTATATAGTTGTGAGGTTTAAATTCATTAAAACAAAGAACTTAGAAAATGATCTCATTCCTATAAGCACTTCAAACATACTGGCTACGATTATCACAAGTAATCTAAAAATGTAGAAGAAAAAAAAGCTCCTGTTCGCTGTCACAATGAAAACCTTGCCTCTTTGAGGAAATCATTTCTCATGTACCATTCTACACCACTATTTATACTCATACAAATAAACATGTATCTAATTTTCCTTTATTACAATAAGGTGGTCATATTGGATACATCTGATATAATTTGTTTTTTCACTTACTAGCATCGCAGGTAATAAAGCAGGTAATTTTTTGGAAAAGTTAATGATCCTTATTAAATTTTTCTTAAACAGAGAAAACAAGGACAAAGGAGTGAAACATGCCCTTGGTTAGGTTAACAAAAACAGCAAGATCCTAAAAAACAAATTCCAAAGCACAGTGTGAGATACACAGATATAAATACAACATTTGATGAGAACATTGTATGGAATTACGGTCTCAGGATGTTGGAGGAAAACAGAATTATCCTTATACAATTTGTCTTAATTTTTAAGAAAAACAAACTGCTACATATGAGCCAGCAGATGTGACCTTAAATCCTCTAACAGGTTGAAGATGTTTAATTCAAACCTGTTATTCATCAAATAATAAAAAAAAGATCTGAGAAGGCTAACTTTCTAGCACACTATTCCCATTATTATGACTGAACTAAAAATTTTACAACACATTTCAATAAAAATTAACCATTTGCAAAAAATAAATAAATAAACAAACAAACAAACTTTTTGCTTCTGTATTGGGTAATGATAGACTAAGCAATTCAGACAATCTTTCTCTCCTGGACAATTAATAATCTGGGAAATACATAAAAATCATCTTCTCAAAGTCAGAGAGATAACAAAATAGTGAAAATTATCAGGCGAGGATCTGGGTAAGAGGTGAACCCATTTTCTCTGTGGATTCAGATGGAGAAGCTGAGAGACTAAAATGTGATTTTGATAGACCTGTTGAGCCTAGGAACAAAAATTGGGAGTCCTGTGCTCACCTAAAAGTTCCTGTTGAAACTCCTTGCTTTGACTGGAACAACAGCAACAACAACAAACAGAATACGATCCACTTTTGAATCATTTAAATCACAGAAAGTGGAATAATTGATTTTGGGATTAAAAAATAGCGCTTAGCAGAATGCAATATCACTCCTCTTTGAAGAAAGAGCATTTGATCGAGGGACTCAACACATTTGTACAAAAAAGTCTGCAAACACAACAACAGAAAACAAAAACAAAAAAAAGTCACATAAGGGAAATAACATAAACAAACTACACATACTCCAAATAATAACATTATCAAATCTAAGCTTTAAAATAGCTGTACCTACCAATTCTATATAGTTGAAAAACAATGTTGGGAATTTAGGCAGAGGACTCTGAAAACAGTAACTTAAAATCTGAGTAAGAAAAAGGCACTTCTGTAGCAGGATTCTCACATGGAGAGATGGGACACCAAGGCTTTTCTGTCCAGGAAGCAACTTTATTCATCTGTAGGCACAGGCTCAGTATGTTCGTATGGAAAAACTGAGCCCCAAATGCAGCAGGGTGCAGCCTTTTATGCAATTTCTATTTCTTTGTCTCCCCACTATGGTGACATACAGTCTGAGTGGATACAGTTCAAGTTGTAAAGTCACGTCAGAGCTATGCATATGTGTATAGGAGTTGATTGGTCCACATTGCCTTTTGTTCTGAGGAGTCCTCCACCAAAGTACGTAGGAAGGGGCTCTGCCACACTTCTGAAATGGCACAGTGATCACGTCAAAAAAAAAATCACTTATCGAAAGGATCTGCAAGTACACTGAAAAAAAGGTCTAATTTAAGTTTTTCTAAACTCTGGAAATTAACCAAAGTTTTGCAACAATCTGAAGAATGTATATTCAAGCAAAGTGGATGAATGTCATTAAAATTCTCAAGTCTTACAGTGCTTGAACTTGCCTCGCTCTCTCTTCCTTGTTCTTTGGTAACTGAAAACCAACAGCCATGCACACTAGTAGCTGTGAAAATAAGCAAACAAGCAACCACTGGAGGGGCAGAATAGCTCTAGAGCTTTGCAAATGCTCCATCTGCAAAGTAGCATTCTTTGACCTGCCTGATAGCTCCCGTTTTCAGAACTTGTCTTTATTTGACCTGATGTAGACTTCACTCAGTGTGAACAGTTTATTCCCTAACAAGATTTGTTGAAAAAAAAAATGAGGGCAATTGTTTAACATTGCAGTTGACTCACTTTGGGCGCTGGGGGTAGAGTATGATACCAACTGGGACTCAACAAGAATCTGATCAAAAAATTTTAAAGAAGAAACTGGGAAACACCTTATTCATACATGTCTTTGAAAATCTCTGATATAGCCTTGGAAATCCCAAAGACCATGCACATACAGAATTCTGGGCATGTCCAGAACAGACATGAGAAGGCCCTGACCTTTTATCTCTCGACGACCTTCAGGGTCTATGCTAGCAAGAAGTGAATGCTATGACAGAATGTAAATTCTCTCATGAAAAGTTGAAGAAATGCGCCAATAAAAACAAAGAACCTCTTGGCATAGCCTAAAAGACTTTGACTCACAGTATTTAAAAAATATATTTTGTTTGATCACTGGCTGACCATTAAGCTAATGTAGCAGACTCTTCAACAGCAGAGCATAATGAAGGATATAAACTTGTAGACTTAGTCCTGGAACATCAGTAAATAAACCGACAGCAACAGCAGCAACAGCAGCAGGAACAAAGACCAAAATCAAAAGACCCTGGGGAGGGAGACACATGTAAAAAAAAACAAAACAAACAAAAAACACAAGAATGTGTGGCACATTCATAGGATAAAAAGAAAAAGAGGGAAACTGTTCCTGAGGAAGTCTTTGTGTTGGACTCAGTAGAAAGCTATTATAAGCATGTAAAAGAACTAACAGAAACCATGTCCAAACAAATAAAGGAAATATGAGAATAATGTCTCACAAAATAGAGAATACTAATAATAGAAATTATTTAAAAGAGGCAAATACATGGGCACCTGGGTGGCTCACTTGGTTAAGCATCCGACTTCAGCCCGGGTCATGATCTCACAGCTTGTGGGTTCAAGCCCCTCATTGGGCTCTGTGTTGACAGCTCAGAGCCTGGAGCAGGCTTCAGATTCTGTGTCTCCCTTCTCTCTCTGCACCTCCCCTGCCCTCATCCTCATTCTCATTCATTCTCTCTCTCTCTCTCTCTCAAAAATAAGTAAACATTAAAAAAACAGTTTTTAGAGGCAAATACAACTTCGGAGTACATTACCTGAAATAAATCATTCTTTACAGGAGCTCAAAAGATTTGAACAGCAGAATCAACGAACTTGAAAATACATCAATTTGTATTATCCTGTCTGATAAACAGGGAGAAAGAAAGAAAGAAAGAGAGAAAGAGAGAAAGAAAGAAAGAAAGACCCACAGAGTCATAACAGGAATCTAAGAAATACAGAGTACATATACTTTTAAAAGTAAAAATCACCAAAATGTGATGAAAGCCACTGATCTACACATACAAGAAAGTCAGTAAATCAAGTAGGATAATCTCAAAGAAATCCATATCTTGAGATATCATAGTCAAATTGCTGAAAGACAAAGAATCCTGAATGTAGTGGGAAACAACATATCACATACAAAGGATCCTCACTAAAATTAATAGCTGAGTTCTAAAGTAAAACAATGGAGTCCAGAAGGCACAGTGGGACATACTAAAGATACAGAAAGAAAAAGACTATCATCTAAGAATGCTATACCCTTCACAATTATCCTTTAAATGCAAAGAAGAGATTAAGACATCTTTAGAGAAACAAAAAAATGAAAGAATTCACCATTAAGTGATGTGACCCATTAGAAATGCTAAATGGAATCATTCAAACTAAAATGAAAGGACACTAAGGAGTAACTCAGCATTAAACAGCATTATTAAGAATAACTACAAAGATAAACATAAAAAAAAGTAAGTGTCATTTTTAGAATTCTTTTATTCTAATTAAAAAAAACTGTATAAACTAATAGTTACAAAGCTCTTTATAGCCTATAATGAAAAAATAAATTTGATGGCAATACTAGCATAAAAGAGGAGGAAGAAATGAAGCTATACTGGAGAAGAGTGTCATGTATTTTAGAAATTATTTTTGCTGTTAATATGAACTAGATTTTCTAAATTAAATTGTTAACTGTAGTTCCTGGGGCAGCTGTTAAGGAAGTAAGGAAAATAACAAGAAAGAAGAAATAAGAAAGGAGGTGGAGGAAGGGGAGGAAGAGGAGAGGGAGTACAAAGAGGGAGGAGAAAAAAGAAGAAGAAAGGAGAAAGAGGGAGGAGGAGAAAGAGGGAGGAGAAACAAGAAGAAAGAAAGAAGAGGAGGAGGAGGAGAGGGAGGGGAAGAGGAGAGGGGGAGGAGGAGTAGAGGGGGAGGAGGAGGAGAGGGGAGGAGGAGGAGAGGGGAGGAGGAGGAGAGGGGAGGAGGAGGAGAGGGGGAGGAGGAGGAGAGGGGAGGAGGAGGAGAGGGGAGGAGGAGTGGGAGGAGGAGAGGGAGGAGGAGGAGCGGGAGGAGGAGAGGGAGGAGGAGGAGAGGGAGGAGGAGGAGAGGGAGGAGGAGGAGAGGGGAAGGAGGAAGAGGGGGGAGAGGGGGGAGGAGAGGGGGAGGAGGAGGAGGAGGGGGAGGAAGAGAAAGAGGGGGAGGAAGAGAAAGAGGGGGGAGGAAGAGAAAGAGGGGGAGGAAGAGAAAGAGGGGAGAAAGAGGGAGGAGGAGGAGAGGGAGGAGGAGGAGAGGGAGGAGGAGGAGACAGAGGAGGAGGAGGAGGAGACAGAGGAGGACGAGGAGGAAGAACAGACAACAACAACAAGAGAAATAAAATATAATGAAATGCTAAACCAAAAAATGCAATAATGGAGCAATATAGGAATAAGAAAAGCATACATACAGATAATTATAAAATACCAGACATAAATCCTATTAATTATTTTAAATATGAATGAACTCAACACTCCAATCAAAATCAGAGATTAGCTGAATGGATAACAAAAGGATCCAACTATATGCTGTCTACAAGAGACTTCAGATTCAGAAACACAAATGGGTTGAACATAAAAGGAAACAACGAGATATATCCTGAAAATACTGAGCAAGAAGAGCTAGAATAGCTACAGCAATATCAGAAAAAAAAGATTTCAAGACAGAAACTGTTACTAGAAGCAAAGGAGGTCATTCTATATGATAAAAGAATCAATCTATCAGGAGACATAACAATTATAAACATATGTACTTAATGACAGTCTCAAAATACATGATACAAAAACTGACAGCATTCAAAAAGAAAATAAACAATTCAACAACAGTAGTTGGAAATTTCAGTATCCTGTTTTCAACACTGGATACAACTAGGCAGGAGATCAACAAGGAAATAGAACATTTAAACGACACTATAAAGCCAACAGTGCTAATAAACATCTATACAACACTCCATGTAAAGTTAACATAATGCTTATAGTCTATCTCACACCATTAAAAATAAAGCCTCAATAAATTTTAAAGGCTTTAAGTCATAAAAAAAATGTATGGAATGAATTATGTATCCCTAAATTAATGTTGAAACCCTAACACCAAATACCTTAGTATGTGACTGTATTTGCAGATAGAGCCTTTAAAAAGGTGCTTCAGTTAAAATGGGGCCACCTGAGTGAGCTCCAATCCAATCTGATTGTTATCCTGAAACAACAGATGAGGATATACAGAGGGGCACCAGTGGCATACATGTACATACAGAAGGATGGCCATGTAAAAAGGCAGCAAGGGGAAACCATCTGTAAGCCAAGGACAGGCCTCAGAAAAAGCAAACCCTGCCAACAATTCACAAATGTGTGCAAGTTAAACAGCACACTCCTAAATGACCAATGAGTCAAGAAGAAAACGTATGTGAAATAATTTTTTTTAAATTTTTTTTAACGTTTATTTATTTTTGAGACAGAGAGAGACAGAGCATGAACGGGGAAGGGTCAGAGAGAGAGGGAGACACAGAATCTGAAACAGGCTCCAGGCTCTGAGCTGTCAGCACAGAGCCCGACGCGGGGCTCGAACTGACGGACCGCGAGATGGTGACCTGAGCCGAAGTCGGACGCTTGACAGACTGAGCCACCCAGGCGCCCCTGAAATAATGTTTTTAAATGAAAGAAAATGAAAACGCAACGTACCAAAACTTACAGGATGCAGCTAAAGCAGTAAGTAAAGGGAAATTTACAGCTATAAATGTCTGCATTAAAAAAGAGGAAACATCTTAAATTGCTAACATAACTTATCCCCTTAGTAAACTAGGCAACAAGAGACTATTAAATAGAAAACAAGCAGAAGAATGGAGATAATAATGATCAAAGTAGAAGTAACTGAAATAGCAAAAACAAATGAAAAGCCAATAAAAACATAAGTTGGTTCTTTAAAAAGATTAACAAAATTCCACATACCATAGCATCAAAAAGAATAAAAAGTATAAGAATAAACTTAACCCCCCTTCAGAGGTAATTTAACCTCCTTTATCAGAACTGTGTAATTCCACTCAAAGAATTTCTCCCAAGTCAAAGCACACAAATTGACTTCTGTTATAATAAGTGGTACTTATCTACCCAATTATATATGCTCCACTAGAACACTACTTCTCAAATGGGAATCAGGACTACACCTGTTCACCATAACTTCACTTATCTTGGATATTTACAGTAATCATTACAGATTTCCAGATATTGCATACTACCATCCCATCAGTAGTTATATTTCCTTCAAAATAATATCTATAACTCTCTAAAATAAAATAAACACAGTATTTAAAAATTTATGAGATAATGGAATGTCTTTTCATCCTTAGTCTTCAAACAAAATTTTTATAGGAAGGATGAAACTGGAGAAGATGGCTCAAAACCTATCCCAAACCTTAGAAAAAAATAAAAAATAAACACTTCTGCTCTGGAAGCCCCTCCCCCACCAAAATTAGTCTAAATAAATTTACTCGAGTTGTCATTGACAATTATATATTACTTAATTTCCACCTTCTCAGCGAAATGGGTGTTTATATAGCTATAGCTAATACTCTTTGTTACTCCTTTATAAATAATACAAGACATATAAAACAGTGTGTGGCTAAACAAAATAAAGGTACCTTACTATCCAAAGCAGAAACAAATGGACTCTGGGACATATTATCAGTACCTGGGTTTCATAATCCAGCTACTTAACTTCAAAACCTATTTTAAAAACAACTTTATTTATTTATTTATTTATTTATTTATTTATTTATTTAGCATCTTGAGGTAGACCTGTATTGCTTTAATCTTTCCTGTTTGAACAGCTTTTGCTGCATCTCAAAGATTTTGGACTATTGTGTTTTCATTTTCATTTGTCTCCATATATTTTTTCAATTTCCTTTTTGGTTTCTTGGTTGACCCATTCACTGTTTAGAAGCATGTTATTTAGCTTTCATGTATTTGTTTTCTTTCAGATATTGTCTTGTGATTGATTTCACAGAACTTAAGTATTCAAAATTTGTATGGAACCACACAAGATTCTGCATAGGCAAAGCAATCTTGAAAAAGAGGAACAAAGTTGGAGGTATCACAATCCCAAATTGCAAGGTATACTATAAAGCTATAGTAATCACAGCAATACGGTACCAGTGCAAACACAGACATGGAGATCACTGTAGTAGAATAGAGAGCCCAGAAATACACCCACACTCTTATGGTCAATTTTTCTATAACAAAGGAGTCAAGAATATACAACTGAAAAAAAAAAAAGACACTCTTCAACTAATGGTCTTGGAAAACTGGACAGCTGCAAGCAAAATAATGAAATCGGGCCCTTTCTTACATCATACACAAAAATGAACTCAAAATGGATTAAAGACCTAAGTGTGAGATATGAAGCCATAAAAAACCTTTAAGAAAACATAGGCAGTAATTTCTTTGGCATCAGCCATAGAAACATCTTCCTAGATATGTCTTCTCAGGCAAGGGAAGCCAAAACAAAAATATATTATTATGAGTACACCAAAATGAAAAGCTTTTGCACAGCAAAGGAAACTATAAACAAAAAGACAACCTCTTGAATGGGAGAACATATCTGCAAGTGATATATCTGATAAAAAGTTAATATGCAAATTGATGCAGCCATGTGGAAACAAGTATGGAGGTTCCCCCCAAAATTAAAAATAGTATTACCATATGATTCAGTAATTCCACTACTGGGTATTTACCCAAAGAAAATAAAAACTATATTCTAAAAAGATATATGTAACTCTATGTTTATTGCAACGTTATTGCAATTGCCTGATATGGAAATAACCTAAGTGTCCATCACTAGATGAAGAAGTGATATGTGTACATATATGTATATATATGCATACATAAACATACAAACAATGGAATATTACTCACAGAAAAAGAATGAAATAATAATTACCATTTGCAGTAATACGGATAGGCCTAGAGTGTGTAATGCTTAGTCAAATAAGAAAGACAAATACCATATGATTTTACCCACATGTGGATTTTAATAAACAAAGGAAAAAAGACAAAAGAAACCTCTTTAATATTGAAAACAAAGTGGTGGTTGCCAGGGCAGGGGGTGGGTAAAACAGAAAGGATTGGTGATCATTATATTCTATACCTGAAACTAATATAGCACTCTATATTAATTATATTTGAATTTTTAAGTCAACAAGAAAAACACAACCATTGGATGGAATGCTTTACTCACAAACATTAGAGACAAGCAAGATCACCTTCAGTAGTGGGTGCTATTACCCACCCATGCTAGCCGGTCCCTCTCAGCAGATGACACAAGGTCACTAGCCTATATACCTCTATCTTGTGCCACAGAATGAAGGACTTGTCTCCTTCTCCAGGAGAAAGATACAGTAACAGAGTTGACCCGGTGCCATGTGACATACATCCTTAGGCAGAACAAAGTACACACCAAAAGAGGTAAATATATTTCAAACAAACCTAGCACCAGCTGGGAGAGTTCTTTATTTCCTGGGAAAAAAGCGTTTCCAGCCCAAAGCTCATTCTTATGTGGCCAACTAGAGGTTGAAAGACTGACCGCAGGAGATAAGAGTGTCAGCTTGAACAAATCTTGAAAAATTTCTTCTAGCATTATAAAGTTACAATTATTCATACAAAATAATATTGGTGCAGAGATAAATAAACAGCGCAAAAACAGATTTCAGAAAGAGATCCATCCATACAGATATCTGACTTAACGGAAATGCAGAGTAGTAAAGGGCAGTTTTCAATAATTGGTGATGGCTCAATTTAACACACATGGGGAAAAAAGGCACCTTTATACCGTTTACAGAAAAATCTTTTCCATTTGGATTGTAGATATTAATGTGTAAAGCAAAGCAATTAAGCTTTAAGAACATTTTCATGATTTCAAAAGTGGGGAAACTTAAGTAGAGGAAAAAGAAACAAGGACCAAAAAGAAATTAATAATCTGAACTACCATGACATTAAAGAAGTCTTTCATCAAAATACATCACTAACAAGTAAAAAGTTAAGACTGGGAAGAGAAAGACAAATATCATATGACTTCACTCATATGAGGACTTTAAGATACAGAGCAGATGAACATAAGGGAAGGGAAGCAAAAATAATATAGAAACAGGGAGGGGGACAAAACATAAGAGACTCTTAAACACAGAGAACAAACTGAGGGTTGCTAGAGGGGCTATGGGAGAGGAGGATGGGCTACATGGGTAAGGGGCATTAGAAGGACACTTGTTGGGATGAACACTGGGTGTTATACACAGGGGATGAATCACTGGCATCTCCTCCTGAAATCATTATTGCGCTATATGCTTAATAACTCGGAAATAAATCGAAAATTAATTAATTTTTAAAAAGTTAAGATTGGTAAAGACATTTGTTAATGTATAACACATACAGTTGACCTTTGTACCACTCACGGATTACAGGCAACAACCACCACACACTCAAAAGTTCTCATGACTTCTGACCCACCAAAAAATGTGGTCTACTGTTGGCTGTACTGATAACATAAACAGGTGTTTTGTTTTGCACCTATTTCATATGCTGTATATATTCTGTACTCTATTCTTCCAATAATGTCATCAGTGAAAAGAAAATGTTAAGAAAATTTTAAGAGAAAATAAAGAATTTAAGAGAAATTTAAACGTAAGAGAAAATTTGCAGTCCCATACTTAATATATTTGTTAAAAAGCAACAGTAGATATACCTGTGTAATTCAAATCCAAGTTGTTCAGGGTCAACAGTAGCACCAACCAGGTGCTTACAGAGGAAAAGACCCCAAAAGCAGACAAGCAGGAGAAATATTTCAAAGGAATTTAGCAGGAGAGGATATCCAAATGGCAATAAACATATAGCTAAGTTTTCCATACATTAGTAAACAGGAAAAGGCAAGTTAAAACCAAAATTAAATACAACCACAAGCCCACAAAGTGGCTCAGCTGGAATGATTGAAATACCCAAATTTTAAAATGTACCTTAGACCTTTTGATAATATAGATCCATAAAAATAGGGTCTATTTGTTTAACATGTAGAATCACTCACTTACTTGCTGCCCATGAAAGAACACATAGCAGGGAGGGTAGCAGTGGTATGCTAGATGTATACATTTTTCCCCCGCTGTTATGGACTGAATGTCCTCCCTCCCCCCAAATTGTTTAGTTGAAGCCTCAACCCTCCTCAGTGTGATGGTATTAAGAGGTGAGGCCCTCGGGAAGTAATAAGGTTTTGATTAGTTCATGAAGGTAGGACCCTCATGATGGAGTTAGTGCCCTTATAAAAAGAGGTCAAGAGACCAGAGTGCTCTCTCTGTGAGGACACAGCAGGAAGTAGCCATCTGCAAACCAGGAAACAAGTCCTCACCAGTCAGGGAATGTGTTAGCAAGTTGATCTTGGACTTCCCGTCTCCAGAATCATGACAAATAAGTATCAGTTCTTTAAGCCACCCAGTCTATGGTATGTTGTTATAGCAGGCCAAGCTGAGGCACTTCCAGTGAAAACCACTGGTAAATTGAAATAGGTCCCAGTAACAGTGTGTACAACATGGAAAATGACAAACACTATAAACCCAGGCTGGTTTTCCCTTCTGGAGATGTTGTTATTAAATACTTATTAGCATACCATTGTAAGGTCACAAGCCTAACTTCTATACCTTTAGAGAAATGGGAAAGCTGATGAAAGAGAGGGTAAAAGCTCTCCTACCTCATCTGTGAGCCACACTTCTCCACTACAAGTCGTAAGGTGGGCTTCCAAGTACTATCGATATGTAACAAGCATAAAGAATCGCCCTCCCCTTGTATCATAGGGCATTCTGGGCACAAATTTGAATTTTAATGTCACATCTTTGACAAACCAAAATAATTGTACTTCAAAATTCCTAGTTCTATTATACTTGAAATAACTTACTGTTCACTTTCAAAAATGCCATCTTCTAAATTGGACAAATATGAACTGCCATGATAGGGACATAAAGTTGCTTTTGGGCATTCATGATGTTAATCCGTGTTAAGTGTTTTTATCTTGTTCAAAGTTGTTATAGGTATAAACCAGGTAAACTGAGTTATGATTCTGAATAAACAGATGGCTGATCAACAGGTCATTTCATTTCCTTCGTCTCTAACTATATAGCATAAAAAGCACACACCTCTTAATTTAACAGCATGACAAATACACACATTTATTTTGTTGAAGAAACAAGGGGATTGTTGGATTGTAGATTTTCCATTTATCCCACTGGGACGATCCCAGTTTGTTTCACTCTTTATTAACTCCACCTTCCCTTGAACTGGATTTTCTCCCTTTGCAAGTAATAATATTTATGAGTACTGTTAATGTAAAATTATCAACATTTTTATGTTTGTTTTTAATTAAAACAGGACTATATTTTTAATATATGTATTTCTTCTGCATTTTAACATATATTTCTGTTTGTTTTGTATAACTAAAAGCCAATTGATAGAAACAGTAATTCCATATCCTACCCTAAATGACTTGACTATTTAATAAAATTTATGGGGGAAAAAAATCAAAGGTAAATATGTGGTTTGTCCTGATTAGATAGACACTCTCAATATTCTCTTTTACTCCCAGCTTTCTAACAGGCTAAGAATCATATAATATTTTGAGTAACAGACCATCAAAAGTGTCCATTCATACACCACCTCAGACCTATACAACAGTTAGGGTTAGGGTTAGGGTTAGGGTTAGGGTTAGGGTTAGGGGTTAGGGTTAGGGTTAGGGTTAGGGTTAGGGTTAGGGTTAGGGTTAGGGTTAGGGTTAGGGTGTAATGTATAGTTCTATAATGTAACAGTTCTCTCATTTACATAGTCAGTGAATCCGAGCTTCAGAAAGTGAGTAGGCAGGGCAATCAGGAGAATCAAGACTTTCCAACATTGAGTCAAGTGTATTTCCCATTCTCTACAATCAAACATAAACGACCCTAATGTCACTAAAATCTCTCATTAGTCACTTGTGTGACCCCAGGCCTATACTGTCTAACACAATGACCAATAGCCACACATGGCTAGCAGGCATGTGAAATTCACCCTACTCTGAAATACTGAATACTCCTCACAAATAGTATTTTGAAGTGCAAAATACACACTGGGGTGCAAGGACTGAGAATGGGAAGTCAAAGTGAAATATCTCATTTGTAATTTTAGTATTAACTACATCTTGAAATAACATTTGGGATATATTAGTGAAACAAAATGGTTTACTGAAATTAATTTCACCTGCCTCTTTAATTTTTGCCTTAGCCCCTGGAACATTAAAAATTATGTATGCTGCTTACATTTGAGGCTGGCATTACATTTCAAATTGACAGTACTGCTCTCAACTATTCTCATTCACTGTTCCGTCCTTGGCTCACCGTTTGTAAGAGCTATAACACTCCTATGACACTCCTGTCTGCAACACTGGCTTCTAAGCACAATTACCATCCTCCACGCCGTTCCCCTTTCAATATTTCCATCCTGTATTTTCCCCATTATCCTCTGATCATGGCAGTGTACCCATAAGCTAAGTCTGAAACTCCATTAAAACTGGGAATGGGGTTGTGTTGATTCCCTTATTATATTCCAAAAAAAATGCAGCACACTCACAGCCTATGATGGCATTTAAGATTCCGGCTTGTTGATCACTGCCATCATTAACTAAAAAGACAAATCCTCCCCAACACCAACAGTTTTACAGTTAAAAAAACTGTTCAGTTTTGTGCTAGAATAAAGCATCCTTACGAGATGGTTTTAAAAAGTCGCAGGAGTATTGTGTTTTTTCTACCTATCTCAAGTTAAAATTTAATCTAGAAGTTACACACTTAGAAGGACACAAGCAGCAAATGAAAACTAGTTAATTTCCTGGGCCATTTTAGGAACTGAACATTTTCCTAACTGATTAAAACCTAGTAAAAATATACTTTCAGCTCAGGGTTTGAAAGCTATCTAAAATGTTTTATTTAGAAACACTAAGTATAAATATTTATTCATAATTTGCATATTGGTAGCAGAGATTTTTCTTTTTCTAAGCTTGCTTTCTCTTTTGATTTACAATTAGCTTTTAGGGTAACAAGAACCAGATATACACAATCCCAGGGGAAAACACTATCACCAAGAAGATTTTTAAAAGACCAGGAAGATCCTAATATAAGGATTGTCTTCTGTGGCAAAATAAAATAGTCGTTGTGGTTGTTCTTTTAATCCCAAACACAATTGACCCAGGGTTTTTTATGACACCCACTTACAATGGAAGATCCACAAGTACTGTGCTATTTCTGATGATAGTGCTAGAACACCTACTTTATGTGGCTATAAGGAGTGAGAGCACAAAAAAAATGTTTAGTCATTTTCTTTCAAACACTGGTAAAAATGATCATATATAAATATATATGCGTTCAATTTTCTCCTTTTCTGTCACATTTCAAATTTTTTCACTGACGTTGTTTTGTTCAGAATATTATCTACTTAGTAAATGGTTTTAAGGAAAAAAAAGGCTATTTTTTTAAATTTTACTTTATCCAAGGAAATACCTAAAAAAGAATTTTGTGCAAATTAATCTATCATATTTTTAGGAGCACTGCCTAACAATTTGGCCATAACTTGCAATTCATTCAAGATTCGGTCACAATTTGGTACAAATGGATACTAATATATTAATGAGATTGAATTATTTCTCCTCTGTTTTGATATCTTCAAGCTCTCAGAAATATGTAAACCATAATGTCAGTAACTGTTCTGAAGAAAAATTGTAATGTGCATGTGACAGTAAAAGTGTCTTAATGAGAAACGGGCAACTTATTCTTCAGTGAAAAAAAGATAAAGTAAACTCCAGCAGAACTGATATACCACAGAGCGAATAAAGCCTAAGTGTCAGGGTCCCTCATTTCTGGGTCTCTTTCAAAAGCCTCAATCTAATATATTGGTAGTTTTGCATATTTCTTTCTTAAAGATGGTCTGGAAATTACTTTAGCCTCAGGCCCTATGAAATACAGAACCTCTCCAGATTCTATGTTAAATCACTTTTTTTTTTCCAGAAGACATAAAACAATCAAATTTCTACATTTAACTACACACTAATTTACCAAATTCCTTTCATATCATTGAGAAAGAAAACCTTAAAATCAGTGGTTTACAACATTTTCATCACCAAAAGCCCCTTGAGTTACATTTTTATGAGTTTGATGTTTAATATATTTTATATAACAGGATTTTACAGAAATAGATGAGATTGGGGTTAAAATAACTGATGCAAATCATTATTCTGTTTTACACAGCCTGCCTAATTTGTAGCAACTGTTACTTGCCCACTTTGTGTCTATTTTTACATAAATCTACAAGATCATTCTAACATGTTAACACATAAAGGAAATTCTTGCATTATAGAAATGAGATTATGCTATACATACTATTGTAAACATATTTTTTCACTTCAAAAAATGTGATGTAAACCCCTCCAGGCTGAAAATCACATTCACTTTCTGCAGAAAGGCTATAGCAAAAATTGACCAGGAATTTGGTGATTATTCTATGATACAAAAAATGAACAATGTTGCTAGAAACATCTCTACCTACAGAGAAAGAGTTGTTTTATTGTTACTTGTGTCAAGTGTTTAGTATTTTCTATCCATCTATTTTAACATCTCACACATTTGAGGTCTTGGACTGTTTTATTTGTGCTCCTGGAATGCTTTCTTAAAACTGTTCTACTATGTTTCTAGAGTCTGGGTTTTTGGTTATTCATAGTTATTCACACTGTAGGTTTATTGCCTTATGTTGCTTGATTTTTGCTGTCTTGGCTTTGCATAATTATCATGCCAATTCTCGTGACCTTAGCAGCCCTGAATGGACAGTACTTCCAATACTTTGCACTTTCCCTGACAGACTATGGATGACTTATGGATTTCTTTTCTACTCCCTGTGAAGAATCCTTCCCCAATGATATGTGGTTTCAGTTTGGAGAACTTGCTATCTATTTTTTCAGCCCATTTTTCCATGGTTCGGGAAAATGAGTAGTGAGGCTGAGGACAAGGAGAATCACAAATGCCATGTCCCATCTTTGTAAGATATTTGAAATCAGTTCTCCGTTCAAGAGTTTGTATAAATGTTCTGGAACAGGACACACTTGAGTGGTTACCCACTCTCATGGGAGAGACCTCCAAGATTCAGACGGTTTCTCTCAAGTTCAGGGTGTGGCCTTGGAGCCTTCTCTGTTGATTTCCTTGAGTTCCTTTATGTCAAGTTCTCCCCCGTGAGGGGGAAGAGAAGGGATTTTATGATTGAGAATGTTTCATTATTGCAAATTTCCAAAGCTGTTTCTCAACTTTCCTTCATCCTATGACGTATGTATTTTAGTTACTTTTTTTTAGCTGCAAGAAACAAATCCTGTTCCAGCTACTTACAGGAAAAAAAAAAAAAAGGAGTTCAGTAGAAGGATAATAGTGTCTTACGTAAAATCTCAGGTTTAGTGCAACAATTAAAGAAAAGAAGAAGAACAAGATGAGGTCTGCAGAAGTTTGTGAATCTTCAGTGCCGGTACCATTACTGACACTGGTCTAAGGCTTGTCCTAAGTTTCTTGTTTCCAAATTTCAAATTCCCAGGCCTTAAGACTCATGAAAGGTCAGTTTGGCACACAGTCTCAGACTAATCAATGCAGCTAGGGAATGGGGTCATATCCCACTAACAAAGCTACTACCCAAGACTGATACATAATTTCATGGGGCCCAGTACAATAGGAGAATGTGGGTTCCTCCATTCAAAGATAAGGAAGTTTAAGAGAGCCACAGCACAGTATGAAAAGAGAGGTGGGGTTTTATATACAAGTCACATGTTCATAAAGCCAGTTCTGGAAATCATGAATCCTGTATAGGTATGTTAGAGGTGGGGAAGCAGTTGCCAGAAGCTACTGAACAAAAGAGAAAGGGGGGAAAAAAGTCCAGTACACTATGCCTTTCAAATTGTTATTTGAAAAGAAAGCCAGAGGTACTTCTGATACTTAACTTTTTTTGTAGCCTATACCATCTCTGACATCCAGAGGCTATCATATCCTCAAAAATGTTGTTTGACCTCTTCTTCCACATCATTTTTTCAAGTGGAGGCAGACTAATATAGGTATATATAATAAGAGAAAACAAAGTATCTGGAAAAGTAATGAAAACTTCAAGCTCCAAATTTCATTAGATTCAAAATACACTTTCAATAATACAATAAACATAACTGGGTAAGATTTTATGAAAAATAATATTTATTGAAAATATACATATGGGTAATTAATACAGACAACTGCCGTGACTCCTGCAGCTTTTTTTTTGTTGTTGTTCAGCCATTGTAACTTAAAAAGTTATAATCAGGGGCGTTGGGTGGCTCAGTCGGTTAAGCCTCCGGCTTCGGCTCAGGTCATGATCTCACGGTTTGTGAGTTGGAGCCCTGCGTCGGGCTCTGTGCTGACTGTGCTGCAGCTCGGAGCCTGGAGCGGGTTCATATTCTGTCTCTCTCTCTGCCCCTCTCCCACTCACATTCTGTCTCTCTCTCAAAAATAAACATTAATTTTTTTTTTAATTAAAAAAAGTTATAAGCAAATTTAGTCCCCCAAAGTACCCTATACACATAATTTGAACACACCTCATGTATAAAAATACATAAATTTTTTTGCATGACAAATACCCTTGTGTTTTGTCATTTTTCTAGCCTGTATTGTATTGATGACAATGCTACAAGTAAGCAATATTGTCTATCTAAAGTATTACTATATTTGTTAAATAGAACTCATAATAGCATTCTCACACAGGTGTGCTGACAAGAAAGGCTGAACAAACATCTTTTCCACCCCATCCCCACCCCTAGGCTTTGAGCTGTCAGTACAGAGCCTGATGCAGGGTTCGAATCCAAGACTACAAGATTAAGACCTGAGCTGAAGTTGCATGCTTAACTGACTGCTTGCTTCCTTGCTTGCTTGTTTGTTTGTTTGTTGGTTTATTTATTTAGAACACAAGTGGGGATGAGGAGCAGAGGGAGAGAGAGAGATAAAACCTTAAGCAGACTCCAAACTTAGAGTAGAGCCTGACCTGGGGTTCGATCCCACAAGGCTGGAATCGTAACCTGAGCTGAAATCAAGAGTCAGATGCTCAACTGACTGAGCCACCCAGACGCCCCACCTCAATTTATATTTCTTCCTTCTTTTTTTTTTTTTTTTTAACATAGTTTATTGTTAAGTTGGCTAACACACAGTGTATACAGTGTGCTCTTGCTTTGGGGTTAGATTCCCGTGATTCATTGCTTACATACCACACCCAGTGCTCATCCCAACGAGTGCCCTCCTCAATGCCCATTTTACCCTCTCCCCTGCCCACCCCCACCATCACCCCTTAGTTTGTTGTCTATATTTAAGAGTCTCTTACGGTTTGCTTCCCTCTCAGTTTGAAACTACTTTTTCCCCTTCCCTTCCTCCCTGGTCTTCTGTTAAGTTTCTTAAGTTCCACACATGAGTGAAAACATAGGATGTCTTTCTCTGACTTATTTCACTTGGCATAATACCCTCCAGTTCCATCCATGTTGCTGCAAATGGCAGGATTTCATTCTGTCTCATTGCCAAGTAGTATTCCATTGTATATATAAACCACATCTTCTTTATCCACTCATCAGCTGATGGACATTTAGACTCTTTCCATAATTTGGCTACTGTTGAAAGTACTGCTATAAACATTGAGCATGTGCCCCTATGCAGCAGCACTCCTGTATCCTTCAGATAAATCCCTAGTAATGTTATTTCTGTGTCGTAGGGTAGTTCTATTTTTAATTTTTTGAGGAATCTCCACAGTTTTCCAGAGCAGCTGCACCAGTTTGCATTCCCACCAACAGTGCAGAAGGGTTCCCGTTTCTCCACATCCTTGCCAGCATCTATTGTTTCCTGAGTTGCTGATTTTAGCCACTCTGACCAGTGTGAGGTGATATTTCAATGTGATTTTGGTTGTATTTCCCTGATGAGTGATGTTGAACATCTTTTCATGTTTGCTGGCCATCTGGATGTCTTTTTTGCAAAAGTGTCTATTCCTGTATTCTGCCCATTTCTTCACTGGGTTATTTGTTTTTTGGGTGCGGAGTTTGGGAAGTTCTTTACAGATTGTGGATACTAACCCTTTATCCGATATGTCATTTCTAAATGTCTTCTCGCATTCCATCGGTTGTGTTCTAGTGTTGTTTACTGTTTCCTTTGTAGTGCAGAAGACTTTTACCTTAATGATGCCCCAGTAGTTCATTTTTGCTTTTATTTTCCTTGCCTTTGGAGATGTGTGGAGCAAGAAACTGCTGCGGCTGAGATCAAAGAGGCCATTGCCTGCTTTCTCCTCTAGGGTTTTGGTGGTTTCCTGTCTCACATTTAGGTCTTCCATCCATTGGAGTTTATCTTTGAGTGTGGTGTAAAAAAGTGATCCAGGTTCATTCTTCTGCATGTTGTTGTCCAATTCTCCCAGTATCATTTGCTAAAGAGACTGTCTTTTTTCCACTGGATACTCTTTCCTGCTTTGTCAAAGATTAGCTGGCCATACATTTGTATGGTCCAATTACAAGTTCTCTATTCTATTCCCTTGGTCTACATGTCTGTTCTCATGCCAGTAACACACTGTCTTGACTATAGGAAAGGCTGAACATCTCTTAAAACAATTTCATCAAGCTTAGGATATTAATTTTACCTTTTATACAAAAAAGAGCAAGAAATAACTATTTTCAACTAATCTTCTAAATTTTATTAGCCAGTTTCAACAATTTATCCTGTATTTGTACTAAATTTACATCACTAAGTGAGGGGATTCTAAATTTTATATGAGTTTCAACTAGGACTAATGTTGAAATATGACATGTTATGGGGCGCCTGGGTGACTCAGTCGGTTAAGCATCCGACTTCGGCTCAGGTCATGAGCTCGCTGTCCGTGAGTTTGAGCCCCGCGTCGGGCTCTGTGCTGACAGCTCAGAGCCTGGAGCCTGTTTCAGATTCTGTGTCTCCCTCTCTCTGACCCTCCCCTGTTCATGCTCTCTCTCTCCCTGTCTCAAAAATAAATAAAACGTTAAAAAAAATTAAAAAAAAAAAGAAATAGGACATGTTATAATGTGACCACAGCAATTTATTTGTGCCTTCTGCAACTCAGGACTCAAGTTCAACAACACTCTGAATGCTTTATACCCTGTTCAACCAGACCAGTCACTAACAACATGATTAGATATCATGACAATGTCAAACTGCCATAGAAGTTTCTAAACACTCACTACCAATGCCTGTTTAACTCACTATACACAATAGTAGTTTACTGTCAACCACCGTTTTATGGATATTTCCCAATGCACTTCCTAGTATCCAGCATCCATGCAACAAAGATCTTATACTACATAGATGTTCAGTCACTAGCTAGTGACAGACTCAGCCAAAAGCAAAGTAGCCAAATAAATGCAGAACGTGGAGCCAAGTATTTGAAAGCAGTATCTGGAGACAGAGAAAAACCCTGGTGAAAACTATAGCAGTCAAGCTTTTCAAAAAATGTCAGGTAGGAGAGGCAACTTTCACAGTGTTCAGCTTGCTTTTATACTTCGCTCCAATTCTGTTAAATAGTAGACATGTGTATGGTTAATATTAATGTCTGCAATTTTAACACATGATAATCCTTATAAACCTAGTAGACCACCTCACCTTTTTCCACTCCATCCTTTTTTACTTCTTTGCTCTTTGGAGCCAAAGCCCATGTTTCTCCTCAATACCCATCAATGTTATCATTTTCTTCCAATACTTCTGATTGTCTTAAAGTCATAAAGGTCAAGTAGAATAGAGCATGGGAGACAGATTGAGAAGAAACAGAAGAATTTCTACACAAAGATATGAAACGGTTTGTCCACACAGATGTATTCGTCTACTCCAAGTCCCTCACGGCCACCTGAGTCCAATACATAGCCCTGAGGCACCTCCCAGAAAGAAAGAAAAATCCCCAGCTTCAGGGGGTTGCTGCTAATGCCAGCTGCCCTAGCTACCATAATGACACAAATGAATATCCTCATTTAATTAGACTTTAGATTCAAAACGTACAGTAGATATTAATGTAGAGGAAATACAAGATTAGAGGCAGTGATGCATTCATTGGGGACTAAATTATTAATTTCATATTAATTGATAGGGTGTTCTATTATCTCCAAAACAGCAACTAATAAAATAAAAACTTTCGATAACTGAAAGCATATTGCCACACCAAGAAAATCCTTTAAGAGAGCTGATACTGAGAATTAATGTGTAATTTGATGTTCCATTACTGCATAGTATTGAAATACAAGCTTTAGTATATTGAAAATAATCTGTTCATCAGAACTACTAATGCTCTAATTCTCAAATGTGCCCGAAGAGGAAAAATAATCCTTTGTAAAGCTAGCTGTCTAAGAGAGGGCACTGTCCTAAATTTTTCTCACTTGGGCTGTTGATACCTATGAGTGCTTGGGCATATGATTAATTAGTAGGTCTTGCTCCCAGTGTCAGATACATCCCTGGGTTCATTTACATGTGTTTTTCTTTCTCTTCTACCCATGCTAGCATCACCTACTGAGTGATGGATCTTTTAACCTGCTATTAAGTTATGATTAGTATTTTCTATCATGAATTCGAGATGCATTTTTCTGGTTTTAGCAGAAATACGTGCACATTGTATTTAACCTGTTAGACATAGTGACTCTGCATTTTAGTATACTTTTTTACATAATTTAAATCAATATCAAATTTTCTTTTATATCCAATTCCAATTTCCACTTCTCGTTTCCAACCAAAGCAGACTACAAAATACTTTCTGCACTGCACATAATACTAAATATTTTGCTAGGTCATTATATATTCTTTATAAATAAATTTCCCTCAAACTACAAATCTACCTCCTCCCATAGTATTGAAATTTTAAAAATAATGTGACAGAGGGGCACCTGGGTGGCTCTGTCAGTTAAGCAGCCAACTCTTGGTTATGGCTCAGGTCATGATCTCACAGTTCGTGCGTTAGAGCCCCACAACTGGCTCTGTGCTGACAGCAAAGGGCCTGCTTGGGATTTTGTCTCCCTCTCCCTCGGCCTCTCCCCTGCTTGCTCACTCTATCTCTGTCTCTGTCAAAACTAAATATTTTTTTTAAAAAGTGACTATCTAGGTATCCATCTATTTTTATTGATATGACTTTATTAGTTTTACAGAACGTCATAGTCTCTTTTGAGCTAAATAATGATCACTCAAAAAATTTCCCCCACTAATGTCATTTGCTATACTGCTTCTGTCCTGGTTTCTTCAAGAATTCTATGACCTATGAAAGTATTTTTAGACATCTCATTGTTTTCCTTATGTTATTTTATTTTTTCTATTAGACAGATTCTGCCATTCATTAACATTACTGACCATCAACATTAATGACCCAACTGTAGTAAAACCAATTTAAATTATAACTATATTTTAGCCTTTTCCTACTTATTTGCCAACATGCCTCAGATTATCTATTTCTTTTAGTTTTTTTAAATTTCTGTTTCAAATTTCAGAAGTAGATAGTTCAATGAATCCTACTCTTCACTTTATGCCATGCCATTATTAGTTGATATGAAACCCCTTACATTTATTTGCCTAAATTTCCAATTCTAGATCTCAACCTCTTGTCACCATTATAAGCATTGTAATGTTTATTATGTATACTTTGATAAGCACGTCTTTGAAAATACATAATGTTACTTGATGCATATGAGAATTTTGTATTTGTTAAAAAATTGTGTTACCTACGTGGCTCAGTCCATTAAGCATCAACTCTTCATTTTGGCTCAAGTCATGGTCTCTAGATTCGGTTCATCAGTGAGAGCCCCGCATCAGGCTCTGCGCTGACAGGGCAGAGCCTGCTTGGGATTCTTTCTCTCACTTTCTCTCTCTCTCTCTCTCTCTCTCTCTCTCTCTCTCTCTCTACTCCTCCCCACTCATTCTAAATGATTAATTATTTAAACGATTTTAAAAACGTGCCACCATTTCTTCTATATTCTCTTCCTTCCACTCAGGACTGAGTTTGCTGTGTTTTTGTTTTTTAATGTTTATTTAGTTTTAAGAGACATAGAGAGCACAGGAGCAGGTAAAGGGCAAAGAGAGAGGGGCTCAAACTCATGAACCACAAGATCATGGCCTGGCCCAAAGTCAGACACCCAAGCACCCTGAGTTTTCAAAAATCAGTTCATAAAGCCAGGGTACAACTAGTTCTTTATAACCGCCTCTGCATAGTTATTTCCATCACTTCTTACATATCCATTCTTTGGGTGATACTTATTTTATCTGTGTTCCTGATATCACAAGCAGTGCTATATATGAATACATTTATACAAGCTCCCTTGTGGGTCTATTAAGTTCTCTGCCCTCTAAACAGTAAGAATAAAATTGCTGGGTTATAGGATTCTGGGTCTATTAAGTTCTCTGCCCTCTAAACAGTAAGAATAAAATTGCTGGGTTATAGGATTCTGGCATGCTAAATTTCATGAAGTACTATCAGACTACTTTCCAGGGGAGTCTGTATTAGTTTACATATAATCAAAAGTACATAAAGACTTCCTACTTCCTAAATAATCTAATAACTCAATTTTCTAATGTTGAAAAATCTATTCAGTATAAAGTAGTATAACCATTATTTTAAAGTACAATTCCTTCATTACCGATGACCTTGCATTATCCTGTGTTTATATAATTGTTAGCCATTTTCTATCTGTGTATTACCTATTTATATACTTTGCTCATTTTTCTTTTGGGTTTTGCTTTTATTCTTTTTTTTTTTAGCCTTTTTTTTAAAACTTTTTTTGTAATGTTTGTTTATTTTTGACAGAGAGAGAGACAGAGCATGAGCAGGGGATGGGCAGAGAGAGGGAGACACAGAATTGAAAGCAGGTGGGGTGCCTGGGTGGCTTGGTCAGTTAAGCGTCTGACTTCAGCTCAGGTCATGATCTCACTGTGAGTTCGAGCCCCGCGTTGGGCTCTGTGCTGACAGCTCAGAGCCTGGAGCCTGTTTCAGATTCTGTGTCTCCCTCTCTCTCTGCCCCTCCCCTGTTCATGCTCTGTCTCTCTCTGTCTCAAAAATAAATAAACGTTAAAAAAATTAAAAAAAGAAAAGAAAAAAAAAAGAAAGCAGGCTCCAGGCTCCGAGCTGTCAGCACAGAGCCCGATGCGGGGCTTGAACTCATAGACCATGAGATCATGACCTGAGCCGAAGTCGGACGCTCAACCGACTGAGCCACTCAGGTGCCCCAATTGTTTCTAATGTCAATTAGAATTGCCCACAGTACTTCTGGATACTGAAGTATCCTCTTCAAGTATACTCTTGTCTTTCTCAGCTTGGCCTGCTACAAAGAAATACCAGAGACTAGGTGGCTTAAACAATAGAGATTTCTTTCCCACAGTAGGTCTACTTGAATGTTAAGATAAAAACATCTCTAAAATTTCTCCTAATTCCTATAGAAAATAATTTTCAAAAGTATGCTCTTCCTCTAAATTTTCAAACTGACTCTGTCAAAGTTTGTCTACGGTTGAAGTTTTCTATTCACTCTTCATCAAACAAGGAAAGCTCTACTGATGCCCTATCATTACCAATAATGGGTAATTATATAATTATATTTTTATATATTAATTATATATACATAAATATATAAATAATATATAAAAATATATATAATATATATTATATATAAATATATATATACTTTATATATATATTAATTATATATAATATACTTATTATATTTTATATATAATTTATATATATACATATATAATTATATATATGTATATATATAAATAAGATATATATTTATATATATTTATATATAATATATATTTATATATATATTAATTATATATTATATATTATATATAATTATATATATAATATTAATTATATATAATTATATATAATTTAATATATATAATAAATAGATAAAATATATTTTATATATAATTATAATTATATAAAGGGCCAAATCTCAAAAGAGACCTTTGAAGGAGTGTCTGTTAGGCTCCATTGGGACTGCCATGGGATTATTCAACTCCCACTCTGCCTTTTAACAACATATGAGATATATGAAAACCTGTAATTCTTAACATGAACTGCTACTATTTTTTCCTCTCTGTACTCATACTTTATCTACAAATATGGTAGAGTAATTTAAGGTTCATGCCATTCTCTGCCTACTGACAACGATTTTCTGAAACATTAATTACAAATGAGTATAAAACACGGTACGGAGGCAGGGGAAGAATGGGGACAGAAGCACCACTGCTGTATAAAAAAGCAGCACCAAAAAGCATCCAAATTGGTAAAGAAGTAAAACTGTCATTATTTGTGGACATGTAAAAAACACTAAACACTTTATTAAAAACTATTAGAAATAATAAATTTAGTTAAGTTGCAGCATAAAAAACTAATATGCAAAAATCTGTTGCATTTCTATATGGTAACAATAAAATAGCAAACACAGAAATTAATAAAACAATTTCAGGAAGGCCTGAGTGGCTCAGTTGCTTAAGCATCCTGCTCTTGATTTCAGCTCAGGTCAGGACCTCTTGGTTAACACCATAAAACCCTGCATCAGGCTCTGCACTGACAGCAGGGAGCCTGCTTAGATTCTTTCTCTCCCCTCTCTTGCTACCCTTCCCCAGCACATGTGCATACTCTCTCTCCCTCTAACTAAAAAAAAAAAAAAATCCATTTACAATTGCACCAAAAAATAAAACACCTAAGAATTAATCAAGAAAATGAAAGACCTATACACTGAAAACTAGAAGGCACTGATAAAAGAAATTGGAAATGACACAAGCAAATGGAATTTGGGAGAATATTGTTAAAATGTACATACTATCCAAAACACTCTACAAATTCAATGCCATCCCTATCAAAATACCAGTGGCATGTTTCACAGAACTACAACAAATAAACCTGAAGTTTGTATGGAGCCACTAAAGACTGTGAATAGCTGAAGCAACCTTGGGCAAAAATAACAAAGTTGCAGGTATCACAATCCCAAATGTCAAGATATACTACAAAGCTATAATCATCAAAATAGTAAGATACTTACACAAAAACAGATACACAGATGAACGGAACAAAACAACCCAGAAATAAACCCATGCCCATACAGTTAATTAATGTACAAAAAAGGAGGCAAGCTGACACAATGAGGAAAAGTCAGTCTCTTCAATAAGCGGTACTAGGAAAATTAGCTTCACGCAAAAAAAATGAAAGTGGACTGTATTCACTATATACACAAAAGTAAACTTAAAATGGATTAAGGATCAAAATGTGAGACCTGAAATCATAAAACTCTAGAAAATAAAGGCAGTAGTCTCTCTGACATCAGCCTTAGAAACATTTTTGTAGATATGTCTCCTCAGTCAACAGAAACAAAAGCAAAAATAAACAACTGAAAATACACCAAAATAAAAAGCTTTTGAGCAGCAAAAGAAACCATGAACAAAACCAAAAGACAACCTACTGAGTAGGAGAAGATATTTGCAAATGATGTATCTGATGAGAGTTTAAAAAGACAAAGCAAACCAACAACAAAAAAACCTCATACAACACCAAGAAACCCATAATTAAAAAATTATGTCCAGTTGAAAAATGGGCAGGGGACCTGAATAGACATGTTTCTAAAGAAGATGCACAGGTGGTCAACAAACACATGAAAACATGCTCAACACCACTAATCATAGGGAAATGCAAATCAAAACCACAATGATATATTACCTTAGCCCTGTATGAATGATTAGTATCACAAAGACAACACAAGGGTTAGCAAGGATGTAGAAAATAAAGGAATGCTCATGCACTGTTGGTGGAAGTATAAATTGGTGCAGCCACTGTGAAGAACATTATCGAGATTCGTCAAAAAATTAACAAGTGAAAATTCCATGTGATCCGATAATCCCACTATTGGGTACTTTCCCCACCCCAAGTGAAAACACTAATTTCAAAAGCTATATGCACCCCTATGTTTATTACAGTATTATTTACAATAGCCAGGATATGGAAACCAGCTAAGATTTCATCCACAGATGAATGCATTAAGAAGATGTGGTAGATACATACATATATATACTGCAATACCTCTCAGCCATAAAAGAGAATGAGATCTTGCCATTTGCAAAAACATGGATGGATCTAGAGAGTATTACGTGACATGAAATAAGCCAGAGAAAGACAAATACCATAGTATTTCACTCACACGTGGATCTAACAAGCAAACAATAAGGACAGAAACAGACCCATCAATAGAGTGAACAAACTGATGGTTGCCATAGGGGAGGAGCATGGAGGAGTGGGAAAAATGGATGTACAAGACTGAGAGATACAAGCTCTCGGTTAGGGAGTGACTAAAACAGGAGGAGGAAAAGCACAGCATAGGGAAAATAGTTGTAATAGCATTGTATGACAGACGGTAGCTACACTTGTGAACAGCACATAATGTATAGACTAAACAAATCACTCTGTTATACACCTAAAACTAATGTAACGTTGTGGGCCAAGTACACTTCAATTAAAAACAAAATCACTAAGGAAGTAGACAGATGGTTGTCTATCATTCCCTCTTGTCAAAACTTTCATTTCTGAACTGTGAGCAGAAGATGGAGAGAAGTACATATGATCTTTCTTCACACCGAGAGGTCTGTTCTATTTCACGTGGTATGTTTTAAGGAGATTTGGCTTATGTTCCAATTTTAGTTAGAACAGTCATTCAATTAGGGGACATTTTTCTAGACGCTATTAATAGCTCTTTATTTCTCATCCTTTTTCTTTTTATCCTAAGTTTTTAGTGTGAAGCTGGATAAAGCTATGAAATTCTTCACAGGCACAGCCCCATTTTAATTAATATTGAACAGTTTATGCTTTATTCATTCTTCAACTGGAATGTAAATTCCTTAGACCTCACCCTAGCACAAAATAGTGTCTATAGGTTACCTCACTTTATTGCACTTATCTTTATTGCACTTCACAGATAATTTTTTTTAATTGAAGTTTTACAGCAACCCTGCATCAAACAAGTATACGGTGCCTTTTTCCCAATGGCATTAGCTTACTTCGTGCCTCCCAGTTTGGTCACAGTTTGGTAATACTTACCATATTATAAACTGTTTCATTATTATTTCATTACAGTGCTCTGTGATCAGTGATCTTTAACTTTATTACTATAATAGTGGGGGCACCACTAACTGCACCCATATAACAGATAAAACTTAACTGATAACTATTGTGTGTGATCTGATGATGCCTCCAACTGACAATTCCCCATTTCTCTCCCTTTTCTTGGGCTTCCTTACTCCCTAAGACAACAATATTGAAATTAGGCCAATTAATAACACTGCAATAACTCTAATTGTTCAAGTTAAAGAGTCACATGCCTCTCACATTAAATAAAAAGCTAAGAAGGACTAAGCTCAGTGAGGAAGGCATGCCAAAAGCCAAGAAATGGCAAAAACTAGACCTCCTACACCAAACAGTTAGCCAACTTGTGAATGCCAAAGAAAACTTCCTAAAGGATAAGCGCTACTCCAGTGAACACAGTAAGAAAACAAAACAGCCTTATCCAGGCACAACACTCCCTTGAGCCAAAGCCTAACCCACAGCAAGACTCAAACTCTCTTCAATAGTATGAAGGCTGAGAGACTTGAGGAAGCTGCAGAAGAGAAGTCTGACAACAGCAGAAGTTGGTTCGTTAGGTTTAAGCGAAGACGTCGTCTCTGTAACCCAAAGTGTACGGCAAAGCAGAAGTGCGGATAGAGAAGCTTCATCAAGTTGTCCAGAAGATCTACCTAGGCTGATAAATTAAGGTGACTATGCTAACCAACATATTTTCTATGTAAACAAAACAGCCTTATTTTGAAGAAGATGCCATGCAGGACTTTCATAGCTAGAGAGGAAAAGTCAATGCCGGGTTCTAAACCTTCAGAGGACATTCTAGCTTTCTTGTTAGGAGCAAATGCAGCTGGTGACTTTAAGCTAAAGCAATGTTCACCATTCCAAAACTCTTAGGGCTGTTAAGAATTATGCCCAATCTACTCTGCCTATGCTTTAGAAATGCAAAAAAAAAGCCTGTATGACAGCGCATCTGTTTACAACATAGCTTACTGAATATTTTAAGCCCAATGTTGAAAACTACTGCTCCAACAAAAAGATGTCCTTCAAAATATGACAACTCACGGACAATGCACCTAGTCACCCCAGAGCTCTGATGGAAATGTACAGTGACAGTAATGTGGTTTTCATGCCTGCTAACATAGTATCTATTCTATAGTCTACAGGTTGAGGAATAATTTCAACTTTCAAGTCTTATTATTTAATAAATACTTTTTGTAAAGCTATAGCTGCCATAGACTATCATTCCTCTGATGGATCTCAGCAAAGTAAATTGAAAACTTTCTGGCAAGGACTCACCATTCTAGATGTCTCTAAGAACATGTGTGATACATGGGAGGAAGTCAACATATCAACATCACCAGGAGTTCAAGAAGTTGGTTCCAAGCCTCATGGATGACTTTGAAGGGTTTAAGACTTCAGTGGAGGAAGTAACTGCAGGTGTGGTAGAAATAGCAAGAGAATTAGAATTGGAAATGGAGCCTGAAGATGTCACTGAATTGTTGCCATCTCATGATAAAACTTGAAGGGATGAGAAATTGCCTCTTACGAACAAAGAAAGTGGGTTCTTGACATGGAATCTATTCCTGGTGAAGATGTTATGATGATGGTTGAAATGACAACAAAGGATCTGGGATATTCCATAAACTTAGTTAAGAAAGCAGCAACAGGTTTCAAGAAGACTGACTCCAATTTTGACAGAAGTTCTATCCTGAGTAAAATGCTATCAAACGGCACTACATGCTACAGAAAAATCATTTGCAAAAGTGAGCCAATTGATAGGGCAAACTTCACTGCAGCCTTTTTTATTTTTTTATTTTTTTTAAACGTTTATTTTTGAGAGACAGAGCACAAGTGGGGGAGGGACACAGAGAGAAGGAGACACAGAATGCAAAGCAGGCTCCAGGTTCTGAGCTGTCAGCACAGAGCCTGACGTGAAGCTCGAACCCACAAACCTTGAGATTGTGACCTGAGCTGAAGTTGGATGCTTAACCGACTGAGCCACCCACATGCCCCCACTGTAGTCTCTTCCTAAGAACTGCCTCAGCCACTCAACCTTCAGCTACCACCAGCCTGAGTAGTCAGCAAGTCAGTATCAACCCTCCACCAGCCAAAGAATACAACTTGCTGAAATCTCAGATGATCATTAGCAGTTTTTAGCAGTATTTTTAAATTATGGTATGCACACTTTTTAGACCTGATGATACCGCACTTGTAATGGACAATGGTATATTTTAAACCTAACTTTGATATGCACTGGGAAACCAAAAATTCATTTGACTCATTTTATTGCATTTTTGTTTTATTGCAATGGTCTGAAGCTGAACCCACAATATCTCGAGGTATGCCTATATTCCTCAAAGCAATTAGTCTAGAGTTACACATGTTATAGGCATTTCCAAGTTAGGTGAAAACATAAAGATTTATATCTAAGGTGTAAGAAAAAGAATTAAAATGAATTCAGAGTGTAGTTTAAGTTATAGAGCTTGCTTTTAACTTCTCAGGTTCTCAAAGATACTGCTGCTTTGTTAGACAGTCTGTGGTTTAGAAATGGGGCTATGATTTTTATACCTGTTCTCTTGAGAGCCAGAAAGCCTCTACTTTTAATCAAATATTTATATAATGCCTCTTTGAGCAGCTTGGGGTCTAAATGAATGGTTGTCTATGATGATGAAATGAAATTGACTTTGCTCTACCAGAAAATGTATAACCAAAGAAAACACTAAAGTACAAAAAACTGCAAAATGATGGGGAAAAAATAAAAACAGTGTCAGTGGTAAACAAAATAGCAACACTAAAAGCTCCCATGCTGTGGTCTCAGGAAAGTTTTATTTCCTAGGAATTCTTAGCTCTGGAATAAAGATATAATTTTATATTCTTTGGATTGTTTGAAATGTCCACAAAGTCCTTTTGTTACTAGAAAATACTTCTAGGGCATAGATCACTTGGTCATGGCTCTTGTTTTTGTGAAAACTCTTTAAGCCAGCTCACCTTAAAAGCAGACACCTTGAGAAACAAGGCCCATGAGCAGGGTAAGAACACCAAGCGCAATCAAAAAATCATCAAGAGTTCTTGGGGTACCTGTGTAGCTCAGTCAGTTGAACATTTGACTTTGGCTCAGGTCATGATTGACCACAGTTGGTGGGTTCAAGCCCTTGGTCAAGCTCTGTCCTGACACCTCAGAGCCTGGAGCCTGCTTCACATTCTGTGTCTCTCTCTCTGCCCCTCCCCCTTTCACACTCTGCCTCTCTCTCTCTGAAAAATAGACAAACATTGGGGCAGCTAGATGGTTCAGTCAGTTAAACATTCAACTTCGGCTCAGGTCATGATCTCATGGTTCATGGGTTTGAGTCCCACATGGGGTTCTGTCAACTCAGAGCCTGGAGCCTGCTTTGGATTCTGTGTCTCCCTCTCTGCTCCTACCCAGCTCTCACTCTGTCTCTCAAAAATGAGTAAAAAGCATTAAATTTTTTAATTTAATGTTTATTAAAGTAATTTTAATGTTTATTAAAAATGTTCTTTAGCAAGAGGGTTGTTTATTAAATCTGAGAAAATTTCTACAGATGCAAATGAATTGTGATAACTCCTTTGTCAGTGTCAAAGAGTCACTGTTCCAACTATTACTGCCTATCATAACCATGCTTAGTTACATAAAATGTAAGGACCAATGACTTCTTTAACCACTATGTAAAATTTCTCCTTTTGCAGTTAATCATTTACAAGAGAATAAAGGAATTCAGTTTTTCTGACCTTCCTCCAAATTCAGCGTATGGTAATTTTTTTTCAACTTGCAATATATATAATAAATAGCACTGGTATCAGCCTCACTGATTTGCTTTACTATTAAAATGTATTAAAAAAAGTAATAAAAATATGTTTAGAATTTATATCAGGCACAAAATAAAGGATATGTCCAATTAAAATAACTGGGTATAATAAATAAAAGGGAACAAGGTGATGAAAGAGAACTGACATTGGTAATGAGCTATCTGCAAAGCAACGTACAGTGTTTTACTCTACCACTAATATTTCTCTAAATTGGTATTATTCTCATTTTAGAGGTAACTATACCAAGACTCACAGAGGTTAAGGGAATGGCCTAAGGTTGTACACGATGCCTGGGGCTATCTGCCCTGGAACTATACACCTGATTGTGGAAGAGACCTCAAATCCTGATAAGGCAAGGGAATGGGCTTGTTTATTCAATAAGAGACTAATTTTAGAAGGGCTTAAAAATTGAATAAAAACTTGGAATTTAGCATAAAAAAACAGAAGCCTAGCTATTTAGAGATAAGAATATAATGAATCAGTATTCTTTTAAAAAAACAGAAATATAGTCAAGCAGTGAATTACCATGGTTAAGGAACAGAGGGTAACAAATGAGGAAGCTGTTTTAGTCATTAAATGATATGCAACCAGGATAGAATGACAGTGAAGGGGAAGATGCCATATCTGTGATAAAAACAAAGCATATAAAGATTGCCAATTGCTTGCCTAATCATCTGCATGGCCCCAACCATCTTGGTAAGGAAGGGGATATTCTGCCTGGTGTTGGACCCTAGAAGAACTGAAGCCAAGTCTTCATTCCCCTTCCCACCATGATGGCTGGTGTGAGAAGTAGCTGAAAAGGAACTGGATGGCTGTCAGTGGAGATGCACAAGCTTCTATCAGAGTAGCTGAAATATTGCACTCATGATTACTTTACTTCTAGAAACAAGCCTTAGAGGTGGGAGCACCTTTACAACAACCAGTATAGAAATTATTTCTGGTACAGCCTCATTCAGCCTCTTTTTGAGTACTTCCAGCTGTCCTTCTCACTTCCACGGTTTGGAGAGTCTCTTATAGTTCATGCTCAAATAAATGGCAAGAAAAAAAAAGGAAGCAATTGTCAAACAAATATACTGTTTGGACCTTGTTTGGATACAGATTGGAACAAACCAATTGTAAACATTTTTTATATGACCGGGGGAAATTATAGATCCAATATGTAAACATTATTTTATTGTTAAATAGTGTTATGATAGAGGATTATATTTTAAAAAGCCATCTGGGGTGGATATTCTGAGGAATCAATATTTATGGGTACAAAAATATAATGTCTGAGATTTTCTTTAAAATACATACATATAACAAGGTGTGAGAAAGGACTATTACTTTTTCCGCATTTTGTTGATGTTTGAAATTTTCCAGATGTTAAGAAAAAGTGACTTCATAAGACAGAGGGAGAGAAACACAATGTGTGTATGTATGTGTCTGAATACATATTAATGAAGACCATTTGTACACAGATGAATCTCACTTATGCAGATGGATCCAAAGTGTTTCTAATGTGTGCTGTTTGGGGTGCCTGTCAAACTTTTAAAGGTAGCTCTCGAAAATACATACGACGACTGTTTATATGTCCTGGAATTCAAAATCATTTTTTAACTTCACTTCTGTCTGTATTTTATCACATTTCAACAAAGTATGTGATTTTATTTTATAATCAGGATACATAAAAACAAACGTATAAAAGAAGGCATGAATAGTTCTTTTGTTCAACCTAATACTGAAACTTCTGGCCACAGCAATCCGACAAGAAATAAAAGGCATCCAAGCTGGTGGGGAAGTAAACTGTCACTATTTGTAGATGATATGACAATATATTACAGAAAGTCCTAGAGATTCCACCAAAAAACTATTGAATTTAATACATTTCAGTAAAGCTCCAGAATGCAAAATTAATATACAGAGATGTATTTCATTTCTATATAGTAATAAAGTATGAGAAAGAGAAATTAAGAAAACAATGTCATTTACAATAGTACCAAGAATAAAATACCTAGAAATAAATTTAACCAAGGAGATAAAAGGTCTGTATACTGAATACTTTAAGACACAGATAAAAATAAACTGCAGACACAAGCAAATGGAAAGATATTCCACACTTACCGATTCAAAGATTAAGTCTCCATACTACCCAAAGCAATCTATAGAGTCAACACAAATCCAATCAAAATATCAATAGTATTTTTCACAAAACTGCAATAAATAATCCTAAAAGTTGTATGAAACTACAGAAGCCGAATCAAAACACCTAAATAGGCAAATCAATCTTGAGGAAGAAAAACAAAGCTGCACGTATCACAATTCCTGATTTCAAGGTACACTACAAAGTTGTAGTCATCAAAACAGTATTGTACCAACACAAAAAACTGGCCTAGAGATCAATGGAACACAATAGACAGCCTAGAAATAAACCTATGCTTATATGATTAATCTATGACAAAGGAGGCAAGAATGTATAATGGAAAATGTCTCTTCAATAAATGGTGCTGGAAAAACTGGACAGCTACATGCAGAATAATGAAGATGAACTAATTTCTTACACCACCCACAAAAAATAAATTCAAAAGGATTTAAAGACCTAAATATGAGACCTGAAGCCATCAAATTCTTTAAGGAAAACACAAGCATTCATCTCTTTGACATTACCCATGGCAACTTCTTACTAGACAGGTCTCCTCAGAAAAAGGAAACAGAAACAAAAATAAATTAATAGGACTACATCAAAGTAAAAAGCTTTTGCACAGTGAAAGAAACCATCAACAAAACAAAGGCAACCTACTGAATCAGAGAAGATACTTGCAAATGTTATATCCAATAAAAGATTAATATCCAAAATATATAAGAAACACCTACAACAGAACATAAGAAATAATAATAATCTGTTTTAAAAATGAGCATAGGACCTGAAGAGATGTTTCCAAAGAAGAAAAACAAATGGCCAACAGACATAAAAAGATGTTCAACATCACTAATTAAAAGGGAAATGCAAATCAAACCCCCAATGAGATCACCTTAGTCATGACAAAATGGCTAGTATCAGAAAGACAACAAATAACAATATGTTGGTGAGGATGTGGAGATAAGAATACCCTCAGACCTTTTGGTGGGAATGCAAATTGGTGCAGCCACCTTGGAAACAGTATGGAGGATTCTCGAAAACTTAACATTTGAAAAAAACATATGATCCAGGGGCACCTGGGTGGCTCAGCTGGTTAAGCATCCAACTTCAGCTCAGCTCATGATCCCACGGTCTGTGGGTTTGAGCCCTGTGTTGGGGTCTGTGCTGGCAGCTCGGGGCCTGGAGCCCGCTTTGGATTCTGTGTCTCCCTCTCTCTCTGCTCCTCCCCCTCTCGCACTCTGTCTCTCTCTCAAAAATAAACAGTAAAAAAAAAAAAAAATTAAAAAAATAAAAATTAAAAAGTCAAAAATTAAAAAGAAAATGAAAAATCATATGATCCAGTAATTCCACTGCTGCATATTTATCCCCCCAAAATGAAAACTCTATTTTGAAGATATATACAGCCCTGTGTTTCCTGCAGCACGATTTACAATAGCCAGGATATGAAAGCAACTTGTGTCCAGCGGTAGAGGAATGGAAATGTGGTGTGTATATATATATAAAATGGAATATTATTCAGCGATAAAAACAAATGAGATGTTGCCATTTGCAACAACATGGACAGACCTAAAGAGTATTATGCTAAGTGAAATAAATCAGACAGAGAAAGAGAAATACCATGTGATTTCACTTGCATGTGGAATGCAGAAAACAAACACAATACTAGAAACAGGCCCACAATGCAGAGAACAACACATTAAAATATTTAAATAATGTAACTTCTAATTTTCCCATCTTTGCCTTTTGGCTACAGAACATTCATTTTAAAATAAACTTCAAGGGGCGCCTGGGTGGCTTGGTCGGTTAAGCATCCGACTTCGGCTCAGGTCATGATCTCACAGTCCGTGAGTTCGAGCCCCGCGTCGGGCTCTGTGCTGACAGCTCAGAGCCTGGGGCCTGTTTCGGATTCTGTGTCTCCCTCTCTCTCTGACCCTCCCCTGTTCATGCTCTGTCTCTGTCTCAAAAATAAATAAACGTTAAAAAAAATAAATAAAAATAAAAAAATAAAATAAACTTCAATAGTTCACTGCCAATTATTTTTCAATGAGAAAAATTGTACTGGAAGCCTCACTTACAATGGAGTCGTCAACAGGCCAACAGAGAGAGCTCTCATGCCCTACCACTATTAGTCAATCACACACCCAAAAGGAAAATATGAACCTTGCATGTGGATACTACTTCACTATTCCAGCAGGAAGAAGGATGCTATTCTTCCTTCCTCCCTTGGCAACAGCCCAGCCCAATGAAAGACGGTCACAACTCAGCCAATGAAAAGCCACTATATTGCAAACCCGTAGTTGGCTTCACTGGACTTTTAGTGTATCACAGTCTTCCCTACTTCCTCCTTGCCTCTATAAAGGAACATTCCTCTTCTTTGCTCTGCAGACTTGGGTATGGCCTTACCTTAGCTTGATTGTCGCAAATTCCAATTCTCTGCTATTCCTGAATAAAACCCATTTTTGCTAGCAAAATAACCAGTAGTCTTATTTTTTTCAGGTTAATGGTAGAGGCACAGATCAGCAAAGAACTCCCAACTATACCTTCCACACAGTCTTATATCCTACCTAATTACTGACATTTTCTAGTGATACTGTATTAATGCCTACTGGTATTCAGTTTAGATGCAGGGACAATGTATGCCACGGCAGCAACACTACTTATTTTATCTATCATAGAAAAATGCAAAAAAATACTGCCTGTATATAAATCAAAAAAGAACTAAATTTTCCAAACTAACATTCAGAAGGAACTTCCTTGGAAACATTACTTATAGGCATGTAAAGAAGAAGCATGAGTTTTGACCTCCAGTATTCTTCTAGAGTTCTGCTTTAACTTCACTTATACAATTCTCATTCAGTTTCCCTTTCTCTTCAGTGTCCGGCCAGAGTGAAGACCTTAACACTTGCAGAGAATTGGTTTTGCTAAAGTGGAAGGCTAAATACATGTCCTTCTCCCTCATAACCACGTTCTTACAGCCATTCTTCTTGACTATTTTGTTACTCTTAACTTTTTTGTCAGTAAATGAGGAGTGAATATTTTCATTTGCTCTTAGTTTTCAGTATATTTTACTTTTCTTCTTTTTCCTCTTAAAGAAATTGACTTTATCTTGCCAAAGAGCTATATCCCTGACACCTAGCACAACATTGCGTACATATTAGGGGTTTTATAAAGTCTGCATGACTAAAGAAATGCAGTCTTACTCTTATCCACTCACTACGTTAAAACAGCAAATGGAGTACTCCAAGTTCAAAATACTCAGGAATCACTTTGCTAACATCTTACTCCAGGAGGCATTATTATATTCCTTAAGGCATGGAGATCCTTACTTACTAATTTGCTGGGCAATTTAAGCTACTGATGATCTGAGCCTAAGACATAAAACACTCAAGTCAACCAGGAGTGTTAGACAGAACAGGTAATGATTTTTTTTAATAAATGAAGACTGCTATCCTGTTTACGGACAAATAAGCTACCAATTCATACTAAAAGGACTACAAGATGTTTCTCCCATGAGCTGTTGCATTTTTTAATCTCTAGCTTCTCTATACTATTGAGGAGGCTGATGGAAGGGCAGTGAGATGAGGGTGTAATCTTTAATTATTGAAAACTCTACGTGACTACAATGAACCAAGTTGATAATGCAGAGCTCAATGGTAACATGTACCAACTATGAAACCAAACTTACCCAATGTTTTCATCACTCAAATACTGCTTTTGAGTGTAGAGTACTATTTTTTTTTAATTTATTTTAGAGAGCACAAGTGGGGGAGGGTCAGAGGGAGAGGCAGAGAGAGGGAGAAGGTGGGGGAGGGAGGGGTAGGGAGGGAGACAGAGAGGGAGAGAGAGGGAGAGAAACTCCCAAGCAGAATCTACGCTCAGCACAGAGCCCTCCATAGGGCTTGATCCCACAATCTTGGGATCATGACCTCAGCCAAAATCCCCAGTCAGACGCTCAACCAACTGAGCCACCTAGGTGCCATCCAGGTCACCCTGGTGACCTTTATTTTTCTACTTCTTTAAAAGCAGGCCACCATAATTACTATTTTGGAGACAATATCATTTCATATTTATTTCAGTTATCATGTTGGCATTTTTTACATGGTAAAGAAAAAGTCATTCTGGGGCAAAAGAGAACTATAAAACTTAGTATGATTTTATTTCAGTAGTGACTCAGGAAAAAGTCATGATACTTATTTCCTTTTTACTTTATTTCTTTCCTCTTAGAATACTCAGAACCACAGAGCTGTGAGTGCTTCTATATTAAAGTCAAATAAAACATCTGATAATGAATGAAATGTGTAAAATGGTAACAAGTCTTCCACATGTTCTTAACACCTTCTATTGTCCCTCAGGGATGAGGCATGAGTTAAAAAGTGGACCTTCTGAGGAGATAAGTGAAAAACCTAAAGACCTCTCAGGAACAAAACTCCAAGAAGTATGATAAATGTTTCCACATATTTTCCATTTTCAAATGACACTATTTTTAATTTACATATTCCTGTCACTAACAAGTCACAGACCAGAACCCTATGAGACAATTAACATATCACAGAGTATGAATTTAAGCTTTAGTAGAAGTAAAACAAATTCTAACACCAAGATCCTTTGATACCATAGAGGGGAGGTCCAAATTCCTACAGTTATTAAGGAAAGTTGGTCTTATAAGTGATCATTTAGTTAACTGTGTTATGGCTTCTGCCCTGATGTTTTCTTTTGGGAGATTCACAAGAGTATAGTATCCTTTCTTGCATATAATTTCATAAACATAGTACTCTCACAAGTGAGGATGGCTGACCTTTTGAATTCTCTAAATTCTCCAACATTCTGCGAACTGGTACGTCTAGACATATGATGAATGTCAGGTGAAAAATTTTCCTTGAGAGGGAAAACTGTACAAATAATAATTGATTGCTTACATCACAAACACAATTCTAATTCCTTACCCAGATTTATAGTTAGATACAGCTTAGAATCTGTATTCTTTGTAAATTTTTCCCAAATAAATTTAGCAGTTGAATATTATTCTTAAATTGTGATTGAGTTTTTAGTTAAGTGAAAAACATTTCTAAGCAATTTATCTTTTTTTCCTTCCTGCTTTGACTTGGGACAGTCTTTTCAAGGGTAATGTACATAGCCAATTCTAACCATGGTTTTAAATGTCAGATGTAAATTTCCAGTAAAAAAATAACATAAAATAAAATAAAATATATATATATACATATACATATGTGTGTGTGTGTGTGTGTGTGTGTATAAATGGAATTCACAATGGTAACTCTACCACTGACTTTTTATCTAAGTTTTCCATCACTTTGATATTTTTCCTGCTGGATCATTCACATACTTTGCATTAACATGTGCTAAAATAAAACCGTAAACTATCTTTCAAATACTATGTAAGAATAAAATAACTTAAAAGTGCTCTAATGGAGTATGCTATACAATCATTTTAAAAGACTTCCCCTATTTTAGGTATGTGTCATGATTAGCAAGAAAGAGAACATTTTATTGCCTTTAACTTGAGCCAAGTGTTCAACTTACATTCGCAAAACAAATATCCTTCTTACTTCCAACTTTTGATTTTCTTTTCTTGATGACAGTGAGATTTAAGAGTTAGAAAATGAGTTTGGATGAAAGTAACTCATAATTAAGGGATGTCTGAGCAACTCTAAAGGCAGTACATGTTGATAACTTGCTCTTTTTAAGAAGATGAAACCTACAGAGTGTCCTGAAAGGAAAAGGGCCAACCAGGCAAAGTTTTTCACTAGACACACAATTTGTTTCTTGTCCCACTAGAGTTCTCAAAAACTATATACACCAGTATTAAAGTCATGTCTTTATAACCAGCCCATAAAACATTTATTTCCTTTTGTGTTTATTTCACCTCTGGTTTCTTTTCCTTTTTGTGTTACAGAAGGATGCCCTCAGGTACTTATTCCATTAACTAATTGTCAACTGCCATAAGTTCAAATGTGAAAACAGCAACGTGTTTGAAAAACAGGCTTCACTATATCCACTCTATTTAAAAGCAAATTCCCTATTCCTAAGATATTAGAAATTTTCTATCTGTGCAAAACTGGAGGACACACACTTAGAAATAAGAGAAGCATTTGGGCAAATCAGGCTTATGAAAAATATCAAATATCAACCAACTGTGCCAATATGAGCTGCGTTGAAGTCAGGCTTGGTTTTACAAGAAAGCTTTCAATTGTCAAAGTCTTAATTCTCAAAATTTTGCTGACAATTCAAAAGGGAACTCATATTATAAATGTTGTGTTAAAAAACAAAGGATTCAAAGGTTGCAATAGTGCTAATGAACAGTTTAATTTAGAAGAATACTGTGGGAGGGCAGGCACGAAGGGAGGGAAGTATGGGAGGAGGAAGAGGGCTGAGGGCAACCTAGGTCACAGCCTATTTTCAACATGCACCTTCTCCTACTCAAGGGCAATAAAGGAAAAAAATGTGTTCTCAGAAAAATAGTTTCTCCCCTAGACTTTAATACTTTATATGTAACGTTAAAGAGTCAAAAAATACAGAGAAATACATGAGAATATTAAAATATGTGGGGAATTTATTTCAATTCAGTTGGTATTCAGAATTTTTAAAAGAGGTCAATGCAAAAATTGCTGACAAGGTCATAATTAAGGTTATCAAATTAAGCTCCTTATTTAGGTAAGGCAGAGTTAGACAAGCACACAAAAATGAAACCCACACTAGAGTGACTAGATGTTTTCAAGCAAGAGTATTTGTGGTTCCCATGATGATTGACATTGCCTCTAAAATAATTTACTTTAAAAAAACATTTGAACTGTATTTTACTATAGTTGAGTAAGTTGTCAAAAGTTCAAACTACACTTTGATTTTCATCACATAATTATTAACTTCAACTACAATTGCACATATTGAGGTCCAATAATGTATACATCAAAGCTTGTGCCATATATAATTACCATGTTCTACAACTTGTGGAATCAGGTTGATACAAGTACCAAAAAAAAAAAAGCTATGTGCAATCAAATTTCTCTTATAATTTTTTGTTTATTTTGCGGGAGTGTAGCAGGATTCTTGCTCAGTCGTGACACCAAGGCTTCTCTTTCCAGGAAGCAACTTTATTCCTGCCAGCACCACTCAGTTGGGTTCATACCAGAAGAACTGAGCCCCGAATGCCACATGGTGCAGTCTTTGGTGTTTTTTTTTTCCACTTCGTCTCCCATATATGGTAACATACCAACATGTAGTCTGATTAGTGGTCTCACGTTACAAGGTCATGAGGGATGTTGTCATCTACACGTATAAACAGGTTGCCTTAAGGTTTTTTTTTTTTTTCCCTTCCTTAGGGAAGGGTCTCTACCACAAGAGACAGCACAAGTGAGGAAGGGGCAAAGAGAGACAAAAACACAGTGAGAGAATTCCAAGCAGGCTCTGTACCACCAGTGCAGACCCCGATGCGGGGCTCAAACTAACAAACCCACAAGATCATGACCTGACCCAAAGTCAGACACCCCACTGAATGAGCTACCCAGGCACCCCAAATTTCTCTTACAATTTAAATACAAACATTATCCTCAGTCTAAAATTATGCACCAGAAAAAAAAATTTTTCATGCAAGGGGTAACTCTAACATTTATCTAAACAGAATTCACATTTTAGTTTTTTAATAACTGTGTTTCTTAAAATAAAAAGCATTTGGAATGCTTGAAAAATAGGAATGTATATAAGCCGTCATCTTCATAAGCCTTCAAAACTCTAGTCACATTTATTCAGTGATTTTATGATAAATTTATACAAATGTAACTATATTTTTTAAGACCCTACTGATTATAAATCTTAGTTAATTTGGTGAAAATTCTGTATTGAAAATGTTAGGACTTCAATGTTTTTAAATATGACAAACTTCCATCTGTATACAATATCAAAAAATAGAACCAAGAATTTATTAATCCTTAAATTTATACATAAAGTAATACTTCTGCTTTATCAAAAATGCAGAAGAAGTGACTCAATAGGAGGAATATATTTAAGGATTTAAATTTAAGGAGAATAAATTTGAAAAAAAAAATTGAAGTCATAGCTCCCCAACTTCTTTCCTTCCTTTCTACAATAATTTATAGGAAACTTTATTACATACAACACTGTATTTGATTAGATTTAGGCATCAACTTCTGTTCCAGCTTTGTCCATAAACTGCTGTGAGATCTTGGAAAAATCACTTCACTTTTCTATGTAATTAAGTGATTGAATTTGATGATTAGTATAAATTTATTTTTATCTTCTCAGTGACTTAACAATAGATACTTTAGGGAAAGTGGCTTAGAGAAAAGACAATTCATTTGTTAAGCATATTTTTATCAGTAAGTCAGCAATCAAACAGATAACTGGTTAAAATTGGGTTAGCTTACATCATGATTAAGAGTTATGACCACCTGAGTGTTTGGGATCAGCTAATTGATTCATCGGTAACCTAGAAATGCTATTTCAAATGATCACAGGATCTGCATTTAATTTCACCTTGATTACAGAATCCTCTCCCAACCTACATTCAACAACATTCAACAGGACTATTTAATTCCAAATTTACTAAAAATCAAGCCAGAAACTTTATTTTTACTTTTAAATAATATGGGTTTAGTGTTGGGGTGTCTGGGTGTCTCAGTCGGTTAAGTGTGCGACACAGGATTTTAGCTCAGGTCATTGTCTCACAATTTCGTGGGTTCAAACCCCTATGTCTGGCTCTGTGCTGGTGGCATGGAACCTGCTTGGAATCCCTCTCCCTCTCTTTGTGTCCCTCCCCCAAGTCTTTTTTCTTTTTTTAAATATGGGTTTAATATTTACTGAGAAGAAGGTTTCTTTTAATTGCTTGGTTACATATGTATTTGTACTATTTTTACAGCAATACGGAAACAAATGCTAAATGACAGTTATTTACATTTAGCTGTTAGTTTAAACTAGATTTTTTGTTAACTTTAAAATCTATCCCCCAATTTTTTTGGTAACAGTTAATTAGCAGAAACATGGTATTATATTCACTACAAAAACTTTTACCCTGATTTAGGAATGTCCAGGTTTTAGCCTGGTTCTGAGGGGAGAATAAAACATTTGAGAAGTTTTCTTCCCCTAGAAGAAATGTGAATTATTCTGGGTCATAATGACAGTATAGAGAATTTTCTTTTGTACTGTTTAGGAAAGAACACATAACTGGAATGAACGTATTTAATTAGTGAGTTGGCACTCTCAAAGAGGGAGGCTTATGAAAAACAACGTTGTAAACATCAGCAGTAATGGAACTATATTAAAATTTAATGAACTTCAATTCATGGCAGAGGAAAACTGTTATCTGATATATGTTTCTGAAAATTCTTTATCTCCCATTATTTACTGTGTATGAATCTATATGACAAATTAAGGCATCCTTCACAAGTACTTGAAGAGGGAAAAGAAAAGGAAACTTTATAGTTCTCTGGTATGCACAGGAGACATAAATTACAAGATTTTAAAATTTACTGGTGAAAAGATCAGCAGAGAGGGGCTGTCCATAGATATTTCTTCGAGAAAGGCAAATTTACTTTGGCAAGCCTATGCTCTCTGTCAAGCACTCTATTAGATTCATTCACACTTAGTAACTCATTTTCCCTTCACTATAACCCTGCCAGAAATATTTTTGCGGACAAATTGAAACCTCCAGAAACAGTTTACACCAGTCTTATTTTATCTGTATGGTTGCTAAGCTTTCATATCATGATAACCTAAGAAAAAGAAATGAGTTTGAGAGATTAAGGTGACAAGCTTTCAGTAAGAAAGGGGAAAAAAAAAAGAAAAGATTTCCAGTTTTTCACTCTCTGTAATTTGCTTGCTTGAAATCTTCCCTTTTGGTCTCTTCCAGTCATAGAGCTCTCCCTTTCTCTAGGGTTCCTTCTTTCTTCCTATTGTAAGGCAACCATTTTCGAGCTGTATTCTGTATGAAGTTCCAAACATCAAGTAAGTTGGGCTCAGGGAAAATGATGCATAAAGATGACTGCTAGACCTATCTCTAGCATGGCTGAAACACTCCTCAGTTTTTTTACACTAAGCTATATACTGTTAGTATGACATAGGTGGTCTGTTCAAGATCTCAGATTTCCTGAAAACTCCAATATCCACATGCTGAAAAGCTCCCCAAATCTAAAATATAAATAGAGAGGTTTGTTACTCATATATAGTAAATTAAGTTACATCTATAAATGAAATCAACTGGAGAGAGAGTTTCAAGTACTGACTTGGCTAAACATTAGAATAACTTCATGAATCCAGCCGTGCTAATTAAATCACAGTCTCTGAGGGAGATGTGTGGCTATCAGCAAGTTTTCTTAAATTCCTAGGGAGACACTAATGCTCAACCAAGTTTGAGAGCTACTGATATTCAATCAGAAGAGATTATCTATCCTTTAGGAATTCCAACATTTAAAAACTGTACTGAAGATGATTAACAGATAAAGTATGGAAATCAAGGGGTAAGATGGTTTAAATAAGTAGGAATTAGGAAACAGAGACTCAAAGTATAACCAATTTTCTTGAGTTTACAGTGTTGGTTGTTTAAAAATGTATGCAGAGTTTTTAAAGAGAAGACAGATTTTTAACATATATAAATGCTGATGGGAAAGATCCAGGAGAAAGGGAGAGACGGGTCATGGAAGAAATGGGAAAATCCATCCCTAAAGTCTGAGACTAAATGAAGAGTCAAGATCCCTAGAAGAAAAAATGTACACTGTAAAAAAGAATGTCTCCCTTCCTGTAATGTAAGAAAAATAGAAAATATGAGTCTAAAAGTGCATGCACAAAATTTAGAGAAGGTGAGAGCAATCCAAGAAGAAAACTTCTCTGTTTCCTCTACATTTGGATCTAATACTACCTGGGGGGGACAAAAGTGAACCTGCCTTACAAGTAATAAATATCCTCTAGGTTACTAACAGACTTAATTCCTGAAACAATTCAGTGAGATAGGTACTCTCATCCTTAGTTACAAATCAAGACAACAGAGGCAGAGGTTAGGTAACTTGCCCCAAATCACAGGGGCAAAATGGTCTGTAAATGGGACTCTGGGGCATGAGCCTCCACATTACCACATTGTCTGTCACCTAAGGTTCCCCGCCACTGAAGAGACTAGTGTGAGGCCCTCTCTTGTGTTATCAGACAAGCCTCCCTCTGATTATGCTCTTTAATTTATTCACCTTAAGAAAGTTACTTAACCTTTTTCACACTCAATTCTATTACTAGCAAAATGGAAATAATAGAACCTTCCTCAGAGAACTGTTGGCAAGAGAAATTGAATTCCATTTCATCATATAGATATTTCTGTAATTCCAATTTGGCAAGGTACAGTTCTCAGTACTGAGGGCTACAGCGTCAGTGGAAAAGACCAATTTTCTTCACAGAGTTTCTGTCTTAATAGAAGAGAAGCAGCAGCAACAAATGCACAAATTCCATGGACTGGAAAAGATTTGTCTGAATCCCCAAAACTTACAACTTTAGAGAAACATTAACCTCTGATCTCCTTCATTCTCAAGTTGTGTTTCTACTTTGCCAAGTTAGCCCTTTGGGGAAACATACTCCTTTATGTTCAAAACCACAGAGAGGAAGCATTTGTGGTATTGAAAAAGAGGCATCCTCTCAGGAAGCAAAATCGACAGTTCATATTTCAAGGTTTTTGGGAAAAGGTGATTAACAATAGCTAAAAGAAACTTGAGTTAGCTATATTAATTTCCCAACAAGTAGACTTTAAAAATCATTAGTGGACACAAGAAATAGTATTCATAAAGATAAAGGAGGCTATCAAAATCTCAAATTTGTGTGGGGTACCTAGGTGGCTCAGTCTGTTGAGTGCCTGACTTCAGCTCAGGTCATGAGTTCTCCTGGCTCATGAGTTAGACCCTCAGGTCGGGCTCTGGGCTGATAGCTCAGAGCCTGGAGCCTACTTTCAATTCTGTGTCTCCCTCTCTCTCTCCCTCTGCCCCTCCACTGCTCACGCTTTGTCTCTGTCTCAAAAATAAATGAAACATTAAAAAAAATTTTTTTTAATCTCAAACTTGTGTGAATCTTTTAACATGACCTCAAATACATAAAGCAAAAATTCATATAACTTAAAAGAAGAAACACATGTATCATCACTACAAAAGACTTCAACATAGTGTTAGCAATTCATCAAGAAGCTGTTAAGGACATGGAACATAAGTAAAAATATTGATTACATAAACAGAATTGTATTTCACATATTTAGCATACCACACTTCACAATGAAGATTTATATTTAAGTACAAATTAAATATTTAGTAACATTGGCAATATGTCATAATGTAGGAATCAACAAACTTCAAAGAATTTAAATTATTTAAAGTATGCTGACTAACCATAGTGAAAGTTAGGAATTACTTAAAACCAGGACAAGAACATGCAAGTCCACAAAAGAAACTTCCTAATTTCGTGGAAATTAAATATTTCTCTAAAAGATGCAAGAAACAAAGAAAAATTGAAACAAATTATAAAACTTTGAATTAAAACATTTCAACATTTGTGAGGAAAGAACATTTGTGAGATATAGCTAAAAAGCAAGATTTAGAGACCTGTTTGTAGCTTTATTTTTGAGACTTAGAGTAATAATTTGTTGTGCTATTTTGTAATACTTTAATCCTAAAGTCAATTCACTTATTTTATTTAAACAATTTACTGGGGCAGCTGGGTGGCTCAGCTGATTAAGTGTGCAACTTCAGCTCAGGTCATGATCTCATGGTTCATGGGTTTGAGCCCCACATCAGGCTCTGTGCAGACTGCTCAGAGCCTGGAACCTGCTTCTGATTTTGCATCTCCCTCTCTCTCTCTGGCTCCCCATCCCCGGCCTGTGTGTGTGCGTGCACACTCTCTCTCTCTCAAAAAATGAACAAACATTAAAAACAAATTTTAACAATTTAAATTAAAAATAAAGATTTCACCCATTTCTCCCACCCTAAAACCCCTGGCTCCGGCAACCACTAATCTGTTCCACCTATTAGGTTTGTTTACTTGTTTGTTTTAAGACTCTACATTAAGAGACATCATACATGGGTGCCTGGGTGGCTCAGCTGGATGAGCATCTGACCCTTGATTTTGGCTCAAGTCAAAATCTCATGGTTCGTGGAATCGAACCCTGCATCAGGCTCTAGGGTGACAGTGTGAAGCCTGCTTCAGGTTCTCTATCTCCCTCTCTCTCAGCCCCTCTTTCACTTTCTCTCTCTCTCCCAAAATAAACAAACATTAAAAAAAAATCATACAGCATTTGTCTTTCTCTAATTTACTTCATTTAGCATAATACCCTTGAAGTTCATCCATTTTCACTCACGAAGAAAATGAGAGGATCCAAAAAATAAAAACAGAAATTAAAGAGATTTACATGTAATACCACAGAAATACTAAGGATCATAAAAGCCTACTACAAATAATTATACACTAAATTAGACAACTCAGAAGAAATGGATACATTCCTAGACACATACAACCTACCAAGACTGAATCATGATGAAGTAGAAAAATTTAACAGATAGATTACTAGTAAAGAGATTGAATCAGCATTCAAAAATTTCCCAACAAATTGAATTCCAGGACCAGAAGACTTCACTGGTGAATTCTACCAAACATTTAAAAAAGAATAAATGCAAATTCTCAAACTCTTCCGAAAACACAGAGAGGAGGGAACTCATCCAAACTCATTTGAACAGACTGATTACTAGTAAGGAGATTAAACAGCATTCAAAAACCTCCCAACAAATTACAGTCCAAGACCAGAAAGCCTCACTTGTGATTCTATATAACATTTAAAGAAGAATAAATACCAATCCTTCTCAAACTCTTCCAAAAATACAGAAGAGGAGGGAACTCATCCAAATTCATTTTATGAGGCCAGTGATTATGATACCAAAATCAGACAAGGATATGACAAGAAATGAAAATTATAGGCTGACATTCCTTAAAAACAGATATACAAAAATCCTTAACAAAATATTAGCAAAACGAATTCAACTATTTAAATAATCATGTACCCTGACCAAGTAAGATTTATTCCAGAGATGCAGGGATGATTCACCATCTGCAAATCAGTTAATGTGATACACCACATTAACAAAATGTAGGATAAAAACTGCATGGTCATCTCTTTTTTTTCCAGATAGAACCATGGAGGATGGTAGAGAGAAGAAAAAGAAGGTTCCTGCTATGCCAGAAACCCTTAAGAAAAAGGGAAGGGATTTCACAGAGTTGAAGATCAAGTGTCTGAGAAGGAAGTATGCCCAAAAGATGCTTCAAAAGGAAATGAAGAAGTTCATCTGTGAAAAAGCTAAGCGTCACCAAAAGGAACATAGGCAAATGTACACAACTGAGATTCAACTGGCTAGGATGGCAAGAAAAGCTGGCAACCTCTATGTACTTGGGGAACCCAAATTGGCATTTGTCATCAGGACCTTACAGCTATCAATAGTGTTGAGTCCAAAGGTTCAAAAGGTGTTGCAGCTTCTTCACCTTCACCAGATTTTCAATGGCACCTGTGTTAAGTTCAAAGAGGCTTCAGTTAACATGCTAAGGATTATGGAACCATATAGAGCACTGGGGTACCCAAACATGTAGTGAGTGAATGAATTGATTTACAAGTGTGGTTATGGCAAAATCAACAAGAAGCCAATTTCCCTGACAAATAACACATTGATTGCATGATCTCTTGGTAAAAACGGCATCATCTGCACAGAGGACCTGATACATAAGATCTATACTGTTAAAAAAACATATCAAAAAAGCAAACAACTTCTTATGGTCCTTCAAGTTATCTTCTCCTTGTGGGGGAATAAAGAAAAAGACCACTCATTTTGTAGAAGGTAAAGATGCTGGCACGGGGAAGATCAGACCAGTAAGATTACTAGGATGAACTGAGGTATCTGCTATGATTATTTTTATAATCTGGTCAGCTAATCAACAACTACTTTCAAATTGCGAAAAAAAAAAAAAAGACCTATAGATCATCTCAATAAAAAAAGAACATGACAAAATTCAACATCTATTTATGATAAAAATTCTCAACCAAATGGGTATAAAGAGAGAACTTATATCAACATAATAAACACCATATATGACAAGTCCACAGCTTACATCATATTCAGAAGTGAAAAGCTGAGAAAGCTTTTCCTCTAAGATCAGGAACATATTTGCAACTTTAAATGCCCATATAGGAAAACAGAAAGCTTAAGAATAAATTATGTATGCTTTTCTTTCAAGATGTTGGAAAGAGAAAAGTGAATCAAATCTAAAAATATAAAAGAAAAATAATAAATCAATAAAATATAACTCAAACATTCAAAAATAGAAACCCTAAACTTTTTTTTTAAATTGTTTGTTATTTTTGTGAGAGAGACAGACAGACAGAGAGCAAGCAGGGAATGGGCAAGCAGAAAGAGGTAGACACAGAATCCGAAGCAGGCTCCAGGCTCTGAGCACCCAGGACACAGCGCGACGTGGGGTTCAAACTCACTGACCGCAAAATCATGATCTGAGTTGTATTAGGCCACCCAACCGACTGAGCCACCCAGGAGCCACTAAACCCTAAACCTTTGAAAATACTAATAAAATTAACCCCTAGCAAGACAAAGTAAAGAAAAAAGGATTAGAATGAATAAAACAACAAAATCAGAGATGACAAAAGGTAATATACTAATATTTACATTGCCTCTAGCTGCATCAAAAATGATGAGTGATTATAAACAACTTTTTAGTTGTAAATTAGAGTATTTGAATGAATTGCAAAAATTCATCAAATAAAACTACAGGAAGATGAAACCACACAGAGAGCCTGAATTACTTGGTATCAAGTAAAGAAATTAAATCCACTATTAAAAACATTCTTACAAAAATGACCCCAGGTCTAGATGACTTCATCAGTGAATTCTCTGAAATATTAAAGATATAGATAATACTAGTGTTACACAAGACTCTGTGTAATAACAGAAAAAGAAAATTCCCCAATGTATTTTAAGAAATTAGAATAATACTGATACCAAAACATGATAAATGCATTGTAAGAAAGGAAAAGTACTACAGAATCTTTCTCAAGAATATAAAGACAAAAATCTTAAATAAAATATAAACAAGTCCTACTCGGCGATAATGAAAAAGAAAAAAACAAGACAGTAGACCATTGGGACTTACTCCATGAATGAAACCTGGTTTAGTAATCAAATCACTAGGACTGATCACATCAACAGAAAAATAAGGAATAAGTCAAGTGTTTTCACAAACACAGTAGAAGAATTTCATAAAAGTCACCACTCATTTATGGTTTTTTTCCTAGAAACTCTCTTGCCAAACTAGAAATAAAAGGGAATTTACCTCATAAACAATATCAACAAATTCTTCCAAGAGTGGCAAAGTAATAAAAATTGAGGCATAACCGATTACATACTGCATGATTTCGTTTGTGTAAGTATAAAAGCAGGTAAAAATATGTGGTTTGAAGTCAAGAGATTACTATTCCAAAATGAGGACTTCTGACTTGTTGATAATATTGGGGTTATTGAATAGACAGATTTCTGTTTATAAAACTTAAGCTGTACACTTATGATACACAGTTTCCTGTATGCATATTATACTTCAACAATCAGGAGATAAGAATGAGACAATGATGCTCATCATCATCACTTCTCTTCAGTATTTACTGGAAATCCCAGCCCATGTAGTAAGGAAGAAGAAAAAAATAGCATTAAGAATTGGAAAAGAATAAAAATATTAAAAAGTGACATAAGTGTGCACTTAGAATATGTAAGACAATGTTTAGAATAAATTTAGAACTAGTACACAAATTAAGCAACTTCACTCGATACAAGACCAAGGAACTAAATTTTATGTCTCATAACCACAACAGAAATTTAGATTTAAAAATGAAATAACTGGGGCACCTGGGTGGCTCAGTTGGTTAAGCATGCAACTTGGGGCTAGATCATGAGCTCACTGTTCCCAAGGTCAAGCCCTGCAAGGGGCTCTGTGCTGAGAGCTCAGAACCTGGAGCCTGCTTCATATTCTGTGTCTCCTTTTCTCTCTGCCCCTCCCCAACTCACACTAGGTCTCTCTCTTTCAAAACTAAACTCTAAAAAAATAAAAATAAAAAAATAAAAATGAAATAGTTTATAATAGCATTCAAAGTCAAATATTTTTTTAATCTTCATTTTTGAGTGAGAGAGAGAGAATGTGAGTTGGGTAGGTGCAGAGAGAAAGTGAAGTACAGGGTCCGAAGCAGGCTCCAGGCTCTGAGTTGTCAGCACAGAGCCTGACGTGGGGCTCAAAACAACGGGCAGCAAGATCATGCATGAACTGAGCCAAAGTCAGATGCTTAACCAACTGAGCCATGAAGGTACCCCTCAAAGTCAATATTTAGAAGTAAATCCAGAAAACGTGTGAAAACTACACTAATAATTAAATAGCATTATTGAGAAATATTAAACAAGAGCTAAATAAATGAAGAAATATATTATGTTTTTGATTACACGACTCAATAATGTATGACCACCAATTCTCTCAAAATTTATCTATAGACTTAATAAAACCCTGTCTCTACACTATCAAGAGATGAAGATCGTTGGAAACTATTCATACACCTTCGTAATGGTCTCCCACATTACACATGGGTTGGTTTGTGTGCTCAACAGAATGCCATAGAGGTGACTATGTCACGTCAAAGATTACCTTATCAAAGACTGTACAGCTTCCATCTTGGTCACTTTTTCTTTAATTCTTTCTCTTGGATCGCTTGCTTTGAGGACAACAATCAACCACACCTTGAGATCACTCAAGCACCCCTATAGAGAGGCCCAGCTAACAGTGATCCTTAGCAAAAGTGGAGTAAAAGTGTTAAATCTGGAGATGATTCATCTTTCGGCAATAAATCGGTAGTATAAATCCCCATCTAAATGTCAGAAGTTTTAGTGGAAATCAGATGATCCTAATATAGAAATGTAAAGGTCCAAGAATAACCAAAGAAATCTTCAAAAAGAACAAATCTTGAGTACTAACATTACCAAACGTCAAGACTCATTATAAAACTGTATGAAGACAATGTGGGATAGGCACAAGGACAGATTTTTCCAAATGAAAAGAATGGACAGTGCACTAATTTGTCTATACATTCTGTCACCTAATTTACGACAAAAAAAAAAAACACAAAAAAACAAAAAAACTCTGCAGTGCAATGGGAAAAAGTGGTCTTGTCTAAAAGTGGTGTTAGATAAATTAGCTGTTTTTACGAAATAATTGTACCTAGATTAATCTACCATTCACAGAAGAAAGAGGAAGGGAGGAAGGGAGGGAGGGAGGGAGGGAGGGAGGGAGGAAGGGAGGGGGGAGGGAGGGAATTCCAGGTCAACTGCTAATCTAAATGTAAAAGTCAAAACAAATATTTTAGAATAAAGAATGAAACATCCTTATGAACACAGAGTTAGTAAATATTTTTTAAACAAGGGACAAAAAAGGCCGTTTATAGACTGAAAATTAATTGGACCACATTAATGTGATCTTAAGATCAACTATTCAAGTATTTTGCTCATTAAAAGACAACAAAAATAAAAATACATACTGTAGTGATTGACATTTGCATGACACATACCCAAAGGACTTAAATGCATCTAAGTATCTCCTATGTATCAGCCCAACTAAAAACTTGTGCCAAAGACTTGATACTTCACAGAAGGGAATATCCTAGTGGTCAGAATGCAGGTGAAAAGGGACACAATATTTTTTTTTCAAAAGGGAATAAAAACCACAATTCATTTATCATTCTACTTCTATTAGAAGGGCTAAAACCAATTTTAAAAAGTTAATACCCAGTGTTGGAAAGGATGTGGAGTAATGGAGATGTCAAAAATTCCTACTGAGTGTGTGAATTCGTGCAGTCATTTTGGAAAATTCTGGGGTCAGCTGCAAAAGCATACTCGAGCCAGCCATTCTCTCAGCATCCCCTCAGTAGAAAGGCATGCATGTAGTTCCATGCAGTAAGGAGAGCTAACATTCCACAACTAGGAAAAGATATGGATGACGCTCACTAACACGATATTGATGAACAGAGCTAGACACAAAGAGGTACGTGCAGTCCAAGTCCACTCACACACAAAAAATTTTAAATGCTAATCTAATCTATGTGAGAAGTCAGAAGAATGGTTACTCCTGCATGACAGGGCGGGGGACGGGGAGGGCTTTAGCTGAAGTTTAACTGAAAATGTTCATTTTATGAAAATTAATTGAGCTACATGCTTATGATATATGCAGTTTTCTGTATGTATATTATACCTCAAGAGCAGTGTGTGAAAGAAAATAGAAAGTTAGAAACTATCAAATAGATTATGATTTTCATTCAATGAAAATCCACATAAATTCCTTCAGTTTCACTCAAAACTGAAAAAAAAGAAAAAAATGCATTGGTACTTGTAACTGAAAATATGGACTCATACCTTGTATTATTACCCTCAATGTTTTTACCTTATTTTTAGAGCCCTGCATTGAGTTGCATGCTGACAGCAAGGAGCCTGCTTGGAATTCTCTCTCCCTCTCTCTCTGCCCCTCCCCTACTTGCTCTCTTTCTCAAAAGAAATAAACTTAAAAAAAAAAAAAAAAGATAAATGATTAGTTCCAAAAAAAGCTTGTATTGAGTCTGCTTAACAAAAACATAATTAGTGTGAAATAAAATTATGTCTCTCCTTGTAAATTTTCAACAGTTCTTTACTACCTAAAGTTTTTTTTTTTAACATTTAAAAAGTAGTTCACAAATGACCTTCATCTGTGTTTGTGGTATTCCCTCTACTCTTTATTTCATTCATTTGTACATTAAGTAACTAGTGATTGAGGACTTATTATGTCCTAGACACTATCTTAGAAGTTATCTCCATAGAGACTAAATAATCAAGTCCCTTCATCCAGTGAAATTGCAATACATAGAAATGATTTATAATAAGGAAAAACTATGCATATGGGGTCAACACTCTTCATCCCCCCGCCAACCACTCACCCACAGCTAAGGGAAGAAATTCACAAAAAGTTCTTGTTGCCCTCCACCCCATTATATGCAGCTGAAACTAAGACATATTGCAAAATGAATTCTATTCTAATGATTCTGGTGGTAGGTACTGAGTCAAAAGCTATTGTTAGCTATCTTTATTCTTACTCTAAATACACTCCAAAATGTGATGTAATGTTAAAAAAAAAAAAAAAGTGTGCTACCTAATACAAGCAAAAAATTTGAGAAATTACCCAATGGATTATGGTCTTCATTCACTGGAAATTCACATCAATCCTAATACAAAAAAAAGTCATTTTGGACCTCAAGTTATCTAAGAGGTATCCCTTAAGACTAAGCTTCAGGACATGTCAACTTATCTTGTACCATATTATTTTGAAGTAATTCCTCCTGGACTGTCATCCTGGGCTGCTAAAACAAAATAGTGTTGTCTGGGCAGCTTAAACAACAGATATTTATTTTCTCACAGTTCCAGAGGCTAGAAGTCTAATATTAGGGTGCAAGTATGGTCAGGTTCTCATGATAGCTCTCTTCCTGGCCTGCAAATGGCCACCTTCTCTGTGGGTCATGAAAGGTAAAGATTTTCCTCTCCTTCTCGCTCTTCTTCTTCTAAGGCCTCTAGTCTTATAGGTTTAAGATCCTACCATCATGACCTCATTCAACTAATTCCTAAAAACCGTATCTCCAAGTACAGTGTTATTAACATCAGTCACATTCTGAGTTAGAACTTCAGCATATGAATTTTTGAGGAGACACAATTCTGTCCCAAAGCAATTATACGTTGTTAAGTTTACAGTCTAGAAATAAAGCCAAGGTGATAAATGATGGCAGCAGTCTAACTATATTCAGGTTTTAAGAAGCTAATGAACCCAACTGTTAGTTACCTTTGACAACTACTTAGAAATAAACTATCCTTTATAAAGAGAATATTTTATTAGATAACCTCTGGAGACAGGGCCAATTGATCTTGGCTTTAGTTTTTTTGTTTTTGTTTTTTAACGTTTATTCATTTTTGACAGAAATAGACAGCACAAGTGTGGGAGGGGCAGAGAGAGAGGGAAACACAGAATCTGAAGCAGCCTCCAGGAGCTGAACTGTCAGCACAGAGCCTGATGCACGGCTTGAACTCACAGACCTCGAGGTCATGACCTGAGCTGAAGTCAGACACTTACCTGACTGAGCCACACAGGTGCCCCTTGGCTTTAGTTTTGATCAAAACATCCTGGAGCTTGGTTAAAATTTAGATAGGGTCCTTTGAGACTGGAGTCCTCTAACATCCTTTTTTTTTTCCTTTAGAGAACTGAAGTTTTCTTACTTTGGAACACTAAACTAAGTCTTCTTAATGTAGAAAACCTGCTTTTGCAAATTTGTTCTCTGCCCCTTTGAGGTATAAATCTTCCAGTCTCCTGTCAGTTTTATAAGCCAGGAATGTCTTGTCAAAGACCTAGAAGCCAATCCCTTTGAAAGAGAATCATCCAGAAAGGCAGTGTACCAGTTGGTGGGTAGAGCTTAATTTCCATAATCAACTGGCAAACACAGTTAAGCCTAATAACCCTAACAAACCTGCTACTGATGCATCCTCCATTAGTTTTTCACTAGCTCACCCCAGTGCTTAAAATCTCTCCAGCTTTTTGAGCAGACTCCAGTTCAATCTCTCTCCCCTACTGCAATTTCAATTTCTCCCCTACTCTATTTCCATAATCTTGAATAAAGTTTTGCTTGAATAAAGTTTTGCAGTCCAGTTTTTCTTTGAGAGTTCTAAATAAAGAATAATCTGTAAGATAATAATAACCTGTAATAAATAAATACACCATACTAAATCCTATATTCTTACCTTGCTGAGGAGTACATTTTACAGCTGTCAGAAGTATAAAAACCTCTAACTTATTTTTAGCCAAAAGGAAAATGAGGCAAGAATGAGAACAAGACAGATGAGAGAAAGGATGACACTGAGCTTCAGTTTTCTCCTTTGCTTTGAGAAGGAAGAACTAATTAACCAATTATGCTAGAATGGCTAAGGAGATAACTTTACTCTGAGATCAGAAGAGCCAAGAGACTAGAACTGTTTTTTTCTTTTTTTCTTTTTAAAGTTTATTTATTTTGAGAGGTGAGCAGGGGAGGGGCAGAGAAAAGAAGAGAGAGAGAATCCCGAGTAGGCTCTGCACTGTCAGCACTGAGTCCCACGTGGGACTCAATCTCACAAACCATGAGATGATGACCTAAGCTGAAATCAAGAGCCAGATGCTTTTATCACTAAGCCACTCAGGTGCTCCGTAAGACATGGTTCTTTATACGGTCTATTAACTATAACCTAAGTATACCTATTGTTCTAATTTTAATATTAGATTTTTAAAAATAGAATTATTTGAAAAAGGAAAATAAGTCTTATTAGCTTTTCTACTGAGGATATTTATTAATAAAAAAAAACTAAAAATGTCATGCTCTTAGTTTTTGTGTTTTTTATCAAAGGTTTTTAAGTTGTTTGATTACTATTATTTATTTCAAAGGACTTTGCTGACTGAAAATATTGCTTTTTTCTCCTGCTCTAAATATTGTCCCAACACCAGAAACATACATTTACTTCTCCAAAAGGGGAAAAAATGACAGTAACGAAACAGAGATAGACTTAAAATAATAACATATTGCTTTAATCTTATTGTCTCATTATTCACCATCATATAACAACAGACAAAAAAGCTTCAAGTTAAATCTAAGAAATACAACAAACCAGTAACTTATAATTCTCTTAAAGGATAGCAATAGCTGAGAAGCTTTTTGTATTTTAAACAAAAATATAAATCTAACAAGAGAATGATTTACAAAATGTTTCTGCAAAGTGCTATTCAGTAAATTATTCTACACAATCTCACATTTGTCATAAGACATGGCTATTTCCTTAACCATGTTTAAATGCTGTCTTGACAAACAATCTTCCTTTCCAAACTGCCTTTTTTTTATCAGGCTTCATTTTGGCGGTGAGGTATTTCTCATTTGCTCTTTCATAAAAAAGCTGTATTCTAGCTCTTTTCATTGATCTATAGGCATCTCAGGTCAAATAAATTATTTCACCTGCTGTGCTTTTAGTTTTTAAATTGTCATTTGGCATAGTTTTCCAGTTAAATTATTAAAAATTACATGCCCCCAAAGTCCCTCAATGTGAGTCCACATAATCAATGCATATTTACAGAAAACACTCATTAACTCCAGATTTATGTTTTCGTATAGATTTTTTTAAGTCCTTCAACTGCCTGACAAGAAGACCAACCATAACTTTTCTAATATTTATTTCCATTTTGCTTTGCAGAAGGAAGGTACCCAGGTATATGTTAGAGTGAATTGACTTTGTTACATCTTATTTCCCAAATATTTTCTCAGCAACACTGAGACTATTCATTCAGTGGTTTTCTGTATAGGGATTCTGCAGTTAAATTATTTTTAGATGAAATCATAAGCACAAGTTACTAATGGAAATTATTCAGAAATGCAAAAAATACTATCATTTGATTAGAAAATTTCCTGAAAAGTATTTCAGCATTGAAGTTAGTGGTTGGCAATGTTAAAGATATAAACTCTAAAGTGCTCAAAAATGATTATGAACCTACCTAGAGAAAGGTTTGCTATCGGGACACATCAGTAATCTTATCCCCACAATAGTAGGTAGGGACATAGGAAAGTCACATTTAAGAGGGTAAAAGAAGTCTCTTTATTACTTATATTTAATAAAGCCATCATCTATAACCCAGTTGTATATTACTGCCTTTTTATAAGTTGTCCTCAGTTATAGAAAATGGTGCTCATGGAGTAAAAAGTTTAAACTGAACTCCTTAATAGGAGACAAAAATGATAATAGAATTCATTTACTTGGACAGGATTTTTTCAGACTCAGTATGACTCCAAAACAGGTTATTTTGTAATCTAAACTGAATTCCTTTGTCCTATCTTAAAGAAGAACCCTAAAGGGGATTTTCAAATTGTTGTCAACTATAAAATTATCTATAGTACCACATATTTAGACATCACAGGACAAGGCTTAGTCTACATAACCTGAAGAATACTGTTGCATTATGCCTTAGGTTTCATTCTCTTTCACATAAATGTGAAATAGAAAATATACCATTAGTCATTGACCTCAGAAATGGAACACTGTCCCAACAAGAAAGGCAAGGTCCATTGAAAAATGACCCTTTTAGAACGGACAAGCACAACTGGTAATTTTGGAGATAATTCACAATTAAATTTGTAACATACCCAGTTAGAGTAAGCTCAGTAAGTCAGAAGACACTAGAGAATACTGGATAGAAGAGATATATATTAGTAAACTGAGTATCAAGTGAATTTCACAGATAACTTCAATTCCCACAATAAACACAATTCCTTGTGAAGCCCTATTTATTCCCCATGGGGCTCAAAGTTCACAGGAGGCTTATTCTCTCTTGCTAGTCAATGATGTAGCTGGCAACAAGACAACACTGCCTACCACATTAACTACATCACGACCTATTCTTACTCTCATTCACAATGTTCCTTTTTTCCTCGAAAGTGCCAAGCTCTTTACCACATCCTTGTCTTGGCACATATCAATCCCTCTGCCTCGTATAGTGGGTTAAACTGCACAGAGGTACCTACGAATTTCAATGGAGTCCATCCCGGGTTCAGGCTGTGCCCAAATCCAGTGACAGTTTCCTTACAGGACAAAGGCAAAGGGAGACTGGTAACACAGACACACTCAAGGGCAGAAGATCCATGAAGACAAAGGCAGAAACTGCAGTAATGCAATTATGATCCAAGGAAGGTCAATGATTACTGGCTGCCAGCAGAATCTAGGAGAGTCATAAATCCTTCCTCCCTCAGAGCCTCCCAAAGAAACAGCCCTGCTGACATCTTGAATTTTGACTTCTGGCCTCCATAAGAGAGGGAATGCGTGTCTGTTGTTTTATGCCAGTAAGTTTGTGGTTGTTACGGCAGCTGGTAGAAACCAAAGCACAGGACGCCATCTCCCTCTTCTTGGATGGCCTTTGCTTCAGGCCTCCTCCTAAAGGGGCTTTCCTTGATGGTACCACTAAAGTACATCTCTAAACCTACTAATCTCTATCACTGAATCCTGTTCATTTTTATAGCACTCATCAAAAGTTATAATTACATATTTAAGTATTTATCTATTTATTGCCTGACGTCTCCACTAAGCTCTAAGCTCTATAAAGGCCCGTTTTGTGTGGTTGATTAAACACCATGTGTCCAGCAAATTATACATGCTTAGCACACAGTTAGGTTCAAAAGTTGTTAATCCAGAAATGTATTATAAATAAATAATCTACCAACGTCACTGGCAACGAGTTTCTAAACCTAAAATTAAGGGGTGCCTGGGTGGCTCAGTCAGTTGAGTGTCCGACTTCGGCTCAGGTCACGATGTCATGGTTCATGGGTTGGAGCCCTGCATCGGGCTCTGTGCGTACAGCTCAGAGCCTGGAGCCTGCTTCAGATTTTGTGTCTCCCCCTCTTCTCTCTCTGCCCCTCCCCACTCACACACTCTCTCTCAAAAATAAATAAATATTAAGAATAAACATTAAATTAAAAGGCACATGAAACATTCCTGAGCACAGAATTTACTAAAGAATGAAAGGCAAGAGAAATGGATTACATTGTCTACCACACAGTACAAAAATTCAAGTCTTAGACATTTCCGTTTTCAAAATTCCTTTTGGTAATGCCACAATTATTGGTTTCTCTTGACCTTCCCCCAGGCAGTGCTCAAAGTCATGTTTTCTCCTGGATTGTGCTGCTTCTTTCTGGTCCCTTCTCCATTATCTCATCTCCCTTCCCTTTTGGAAATAAAAAAGAAATTGTATTTTATGCAGATGGGTTTTATTTTCTGATCATAACCGTCAACATAAGCTCCCAGTGTGTCACCTCCTAAACTATTTTCCCATGTTGTTAAACATTTACAGAATGCTTACACATCAATGACTGTTCTGTTAAGGAAAAAATAAATGTTCACAATTTAGAAAGAAGACAAAGGGAAGGCAGAAAATCTTTTGAATTTTACATTGGAGCATTGCTTAACCAGCCCATCTAAGGACTGTTTAATTACCTCAGAGACTGTATCCTTGATTGACTTAGAATATATTTTTAATTAAAAGGCCAAAGAAGACAAATTTACATGTTAACTTGTAGATTTTTGTCTGATACAGATGTAAATGATACCTGCCTGGTAGAAAAGGTAATCCAGCAAGTTTATAGGTCATTGCCCTGGAGAACATTAACCCATTAGGTATCTAACCTAGCCTTCTGGCTCAACAATCCTTCTTTAGCAACATAGCTCTCTTCCTATAACCACATGCATAGATATGTGGCATGTGCTTATCATATAGTGTATTCTGAGCACAGAATATTCTATATATGAGAGCTCTACGATGGACTTCTGAAAATTATAGTTTAGCAATTTTAACTGTTTCAAAAGCATTAACTCAACAATTACCAAGTTTTTTTGTTTTTTGTTTTTTTAAGGAATAGATTTTTTTCCCCTCTAAATAGAGTTGTACTGCCAGTTCTCAGGAAGTTAACTTAATATCATTCCCTCCCCCCGCCACACACACACCACTTAATACATAGCATGAAAGATTTTATAAGATTAACACAAAAGATAAAATGCTATGTACAGGAGATGCCTTTGCTTTCCCTCTGGTAACAGACCACATTTTCCCAACACTGCCACTCTCATTTTTTTTTCCTGATTAAACTCAAAGTTATTCAAAAAGCAGCCATGCGGAAGTTAGAAAACTATTTCTCATTGAAACTAATAATATATTTCACAGAGAGATAATTAGTATGTCCTGTATTCATCATGATGCTGCTTATCACTTTCATGGCACGCACAAATAAAGCGATCTCTGGGCAACAGTCTCTGTGGAAATGGCACTAGGTCAGGTTCAAAATGTATGGCAGACCATCTTTAAATATTCCGCTCCATTCTAGGGAACATCCCTGAAGCATTCAGTCAAAACAATATCAAGTAAAGCCATTCATAGTTTTATGATAATCTGTTTTTAACCATTTTGAGTATTTACATTAGAAGAGTCATAACCAAAATCTGAACTCTCCAGATTATACTGATAAGCATACATACACCCTTACACATATGCACATATATATATATACGTGTACCCATGCCTGTTTAAATTATCGCAATCATATTAAAGAGATAATTTGTAGTTATATTAACTTACACTAGACTTTAATTTAACTTTTTGTTAAACTTGAAGATTTGACTGCAGAAAAGGCACTTGAAATGATGTTATCATTGATTCTTTAAAATTTTTTCTGTGTACCTCAAGGTGACACACTGAACATCAAAATATCTACTACATTTCACTTAGCATTTAAGCTAAGGGGAACACCAAAAAATGTACTATTATAGTCATATTAAGATAACAAATACAAAGCTGACATTATTAACAAATGAGAACATATATGTTCATGTAGGGACACAAATAGACTATATATTTGTTCATAGCATATTTTATAGTACTTTTTTTTTTCTGTTTCTTGAAATAGTGTTTATTTACCTCTCCCTCTCCATCGCTCTCTGGTAATATATTTGGTCAAATGCCAGGACTTGTGTGATTATCTCATGTGTTTTATATGACTATGGTTAATCATTGTAATTACTAATCCTTTTGCAGCCCTTTGCAGTCCTGCTCATTGAATGGCAAATTACCTATTAGGAACTCTATATATCATATCACAAATCTTCATAGCACATATAAGGAACCTATTATTATACCAATAATAATATAAATACCAAACATTGTGACAAGAGCTTTACCCACATATTTTCACTGGCCTCTCACAACCACCACAAGAAGTTAGTATTACCAGTACCGTTGACCTTTGAACAACATAAGGGTTCCTGGCACTTGACCTCCAGGGCGGTGGAAAATCCACATATAACATTGACTCCCGCAACACTTAACTACTAATAGACTGTTGACTGGAAACCTTACCAATAACATAAACCATCAATTAACACATATTTTGTATGTTGTATATATTATATACTATATTCTTATAATAAAGCTAGAGAAAAGAAAATATTAAGAGAGTCATAAGGAAGACAAAAGATATTTATAGTACTATATTGATTCTGTAAGTTTACATTGTCTGTTCACAAGGGGAGTCATCTGTACCTACATGAATATTACCTTATAGGATACAAAACACTACCTTTTAAGGGTGCCTGGGTGGCTCAGTTGGTTAAGCATCTGAATTTGGCTCATGTCATGATCTCACAGTTTCTGGGTTTGAGCCCCATAGGACTCTGTGCTGACAGCTCAGAGCCTGGAGGCTGCTTCGGATCCTGTGTCTCCCTCACTCTATGCCCCTCCCCAGCATGCATGCTCTCTCACAAAAATAAATATTTAAAAATATTTTTTTTAAAAAAACAGTACAATTTATATGTATTACTAACACTGACCATAAATGAAAAGATAATGTGAAAAAGGAGATGGTTGTGAAACTATTACAGTAGTATTTTATACTGTATTTCTAAGTGATTAGATTAAGGGCTATGAAAAATACATTAATTTGTTTTACCTTCTACAGTTTCACATATAACTATACGCCATTCACAAAACAGAAATGTACACTATAATGCTAATACACCATATTTCACTCTTCAGTAGCTGCTCTGTAGGTAGAAAGAAAAGCACAGTTTGTTTTTGCTTTGTTTTATTTTTATTTGCTTAAGTGACATTTAGTTTGAGTAGTATCATAGGATATTTCATGTCTCATCTCAGACTCATCTAAAGTATGTTTTTTGAAAAAAGGTCTTCAAATTTACATACGTGGTTTTCTCCAAGTTAGAGAATTGCAGCCGCCTAAGTGTTCAAAAAAGTAATACATTTGGCACAATACGTCATTAATCAGAAATATGAAAATGAAAAATAACTCCAAACAGCAATTAGGCACACAAGATATGTGCCAGTAGTTCCAACCTGGGTTTGATCAACCATATGATTCTCTACGGCTCATCAGCCCCAAGGGCCACCAGGGCTGAACCAGACCCACCAAGTGCTGCTCATCAGTCTAAAAGGCTTTGTAGAGAGTAAGAAAAAAAAACAATAGGTAGAAGAAACAGGGGCAAAAAAAAAAAAAAAGTTAAAGAAGGAATAATAAACTAGAGAAGGATGAGAGATCCATCTAATGAAGTGTGCCAACAGACTGACCTTTCAAAGCCAGGCTGAGGTTGTTTTGTAAGGCTGTTCATAGCTTTCTGGTTATATAAACTACAACTACAGGATCTTTCTCTCCATTCTTTTTTTAAAGGGAAGTAAAAATACTATAGATTTTGGGTTTAGACTATTTGTTACACATGAAGAAAATACTGTTTTGTATTTTGCTGAATAATGTCAGAAAAGTCACAGGATAACACAGATATTTAAATCTTGATGTTAGAAAACATGGGCACAATAACTGGCGATCATCAACTCTCCTGTTCTTCTCTGTATCCCTTGAATCAACCAGAAAATTCTCTATGTATCAGCAAACTGGTGTCTGCAAATAATACCAACTGGTTTTATTTTATCTAGCCAGTTTGTTACTTAATGATGTTAGTCCATCTAATAAGTGTCGGGCATTCTGTTAGATGCTATATGATGAATAAAACCTTGGACTAATGGAGCAATAGACATGTCAATAGACATTAAACTAAAAAGAAAAAAAATACATAAATATAGACTTAAAATCTTGATGACCACTCTCCAGTTAAACTGTGGTTAGTGTTAGGATAGTGGTTAGTGGGGTGAGGGGCAATTTTCTACATGTATATTTTACTTACATTCAGTTAATTTATTTGATGTATCTAAGTGAAGATGTCAATTAGGCAACTGGATGCCTAAATTCCAGTTTTTTAAAAAAATGTTTTAAGTTAGAAGATAACTTCTCATATTTAAGCATGTAGGTGGTATTTACAATCACAAAAGTGGAGAAGAAAGAGAAAGCTCTTTGTCCTCCAATGCTACAATCTTAAGCAATATTTAAATGTTTTTTAGCAAATGCCCTATTCAAATAACAAATCTATCTAGTGATTCTCACCCATGCCCCCAAGGGGTATCAATGGAGCAAAAGAAAAAAACAAACAAACAAACAAACAAACAATGTCATTCCTCTGTTTTCTGAAAAGAGGAAAGAAGGAAGGGGTACTTTTTAATAGTAAAGATGAATCTTTCTGAACATAGGCATTGGGTGGGTGTAGGACTGGGTTTGAATCCTGGCACCCTCAGGACTTTGTAGCTCATACAATTTATGTAATCTTTCAAAGCGTTATTTTCTTGTGAAATGCTAATAATTCTTATTTCATGGGATTAATATAAGGATTAAGGAGTTGGGATAATGTCCATAAAACACAGACATTCATTAGAGGGCACATAATGATTATAACTTTAAGTTTTGCTCACAAAAGTATCAACATTAGGAAATAATTCAAAGGGCACCTGAGTGGCTCAGTCAGTTATGCATGAACTTCAGCACAGGTTATCATCTCACAGTTCATGATTTAGGAGTTTAAGCCCAGCATCCGGCTCTGCACTGACAGGGTGGAGCCTGCTTGGGATTCTCTCTTTCCCTCTCTCCCTGTCCCTCCCCCATTCATGTGCACGCACGTGCACTCTCTCTCTCTCTCTCTCTCACATACACACACACACAATTAAAAAAAAAAAAAAAGATGGGGCGCCTGGGTAGCTCAATCGGTTAAGTGTCTTACTTCGGCTCAGGTCATGATCTCATGGTTTGCGAGTTTGAGCCCCTCGTCGGGCTCTGTGCTGACAGCTCAGAGCCTGGAGCCTGCTTCGGATTCTGTCTCCCTCTCTCTCTGCCCCTCCCCCACTCATGCTGTCTCTGTCTCAAAAATAAATAAACGTTAAAAAAAAATTTAAAAAAAAGATAATGCAAGTTTATGTCCAATATCAAGACCACACCTAAGTCCTAATTCTCAATGATTCTACTAAAATTTCATACAATTTTGCTATTTAGAACTAGACTTTATCTTCACTATCTCTACTATGAAGAAAAACAGGAATTTACAAAATTACTATACACTTTTGACTACAGAAAATGTTTCTTTTACTTCAGGACAACTACTGTTTCTTCACTTCTTATACATAACATCTGAGCTTACATGATACCCTGAAATATCCAAAATTAAGAGTGGGGTTTTGGAGTGGTGGTGGGAGTTCAGAGCCCATAGCCAAGGAACAATTCTTGAAGACGTCTTTGGTGCAGAAAAGGTTATTTTATGTTAAAGCACAGGGGACAGGACTCATGGGCAGGAAGAATTATATTCGAGTTGTGAAGAGGGACTGCTTATACATTGGGGAGTTGGGGGAGATAAAGTCAAGTTTCTTAAAGGGATTTCCATATGCTAAGGAAGACTCACAGATTACTGAAGGCCTAGCTATTGTCAAGCTAAAGTTGTTTTCCCTCTAGCAAAGCATTATCATTAAGACAGTAGGGAGTTCCTGGATTAGACTATTGATAAGACTGCCTTTTTCTTGTAGTATTACTAAGATATTTGTAAACTGATGGAGACTATCAATTTAACCATTTGTTTTCTGTCCTTTTCTTTGTTCTTGGGCAGCCAGAAGTGCCTGAGGAATGTCCCGCATATCCTACTTGGGGGGGGGGAGGAGTGTTGTTAGCTTATGGTTTGTCCTCAGCTGGCCTTATCAAGAAGAAACAGAACAAAACCTGAATTTGAAATTGTGAAATATTTACATTACTCTGTGTTTCTCCATCCATGAATCTCTTTAAATTGTTTCTGCAATCTTTGGTGACAATCACTATCCTCATACTTTGCTCATCTCTGGATTTCCTGACCCCTGAAGTACAAAAGAACTGATACTTCCAAGATACATTTTGATTATTTACATTCCTTTATAGATAAAGCAGGTCAGGACCAGCATAACCAATCAGATACAAAATCAAAAATATACCATCATCCCTAAAAAATACATTCAAACAAAAATTTCTCAAGGATTCTGAAAAGTCCCTTATCACACATACCTCTCCAGATAAGGTTTCTAGTTATACCACATATATCGTACCTTGAAAATCATTGAAATGACATTTTTATATGTTTCATTTTCCAACACGTATTTAAATGATGAAGACATCTAAGATTATGGAATATGCTGACAGATTCAACATGATGAACTCTTTTGCATATTTTTTGGGCAAAATACTCTATCATTATGACAGTATAGCAGGATTCTTACACAGAGAGACAGGACATGGAGGCTTTCTGTTGAATAAAGGAAGCGATTTAATTCATTGTGCCAGCATGGGCTTAATGGGTTCATACCTGAAAACCTGAGCCCCCAAGAGTAGTGGGGTATAGTCTTTCACGCAATTTCTACTTCTTTGTCTCCTAAATATGGTGGCACATATAGTCAGATTGGATACAGTCCAAGTTAGAGTCATGGCACATCTATGCAGACACGTATAGGAGTTAATTGGGCCACGTTGCCTTCCTTTGTTCTGAGGAGGCCTCCACCCATTCCTTAGGGAGAGGCTCTACCTCCACAACATGTGCTCTTAGCAATGGAACTATTGTGTACTTATCAAAAAAAAAAAAAAAAAAAGATGAAAAACCATCTGGAGAACACTTGAATGTTTTCAAAATCTGCATACTGGTCATCCTAATCCAACAAATTTCTAGAATTAGTATTTCTGAAATGTGATCTTGACTAGTTTAAATAATTATTTGCCAACTCTGATAAAGCCCTTATGCCAAGATGGTATTACCATCTGGCCTGGTTTCAACTAACTTTTATGTTACTGGTTTTGCTGACAGGATTTCAGAGTGACCAAGGTCACTCTACTTCAACAGAATAGAGTGGTATGATAAAGACACATGCAGCTGGGTCCCATGCTCAGTTACTCTATCAATTGATAAAGCTCTACTTAAATACATGTAATAGGAGAAATTGGACCTTAAAAGAGAAAATATTAAAACTTTTGTCTTTCCTGTAAGGTTCAGAATCACCAATGAATTTGAAAGTTGCTTCTTGTCACTATTTTTATAGCAGCTCTTTGAAAAGTATCATTGCAAAGCTTCCATAGACTGTAACAATTGCAAATGTTCACTGGTAGTACATGACCCAAACTGAACCAGAACTTCTAATGAACTAAATTAAGTTGGATCATAAAAATTGATTTGTATAACAGATTAATTTTAACACAAGTCAACCAAAACTATCCAATTTTAAATTCTGATATTAGTTTTCTCTAGATGCCAATACCCTTCAATGACTCATGGGGTGAATATAGCTTAAATCAATGAAGAAAAGGGATCCTGGAAAATTTTTTTCTATGATTCTCCTGGAAGAATAGTGGAAGAATGTAGAAGGGGATACTAATAATTTCAAGTTTACAACACAAGCCTAGCAGACCAACCAAGTGCTAGCCTACACAATGGATTATAAGCCTTCTCACAGATCAGAAAAATTTCTCTGCTTTATTCATAATCAAAGAATGGCAAGTACTAAAGATTTAAAAGATCAAAAAACTTAGCATTGTTTTTCACCATTGTTTTGAACAATGGAAATGAGAAAAAGCCTTAATGTCCATCTACCAAAGTATGATTAATCCAGGCAGTGGAATGGTATTTAGCTGGTAAAAATGCAAACATAGCAAGTGAAAGGAACAAAGACTAAAATTGTTAAAATATCCTGCATCATTTTGAGTGAAAAAACATAGAACAGGAAATATAGGAGCTGCCAGTAGGATCCCATTTAAGTAAAACATTTTTTCACAAGAAATCTGGATGGGTATAAAATAAGTTTGTAATGGTGTTCCTCTGGGGAATAATACTGAGGTAGAACAATTGTGACTTTCAAATGTATAGACCCTTTATATGGTTTGAGTTGGTACTAGTATGTCATTTTTGTATAATAAATATAGAAGCATTAAGATGATTTTATTGAGGTGTAACTGATATACATCGTATCGGTTTCAGATGTACAGCAGTTGACTCAGTATTTGTATATATACTTGACATATTTTGGCTCCACTGCACACATACATGGATTTTTTAAAAATAAATTCAGTACTATAAATGTATTTTCTCTCCCTTCTGATTCTCTTAATGTTTTCTTTTCTCCAGCTTGCTTTATTGTAAAAATGCAGTAACACATGTAACACAAAAAAACAGGGGTTAATGGACTGTTTATGGTATTGGTAAGCTTCTGGTCAGCAGTAGTCTATTAGTAGTTAAATTTTGGGGGAGTCAACAGTTATAGGTGGATTTTCACTGCACAGGGTCAGGGGAGGAGGGGTGGCTCATCTAACCTCCATAATGTTCGAGGGTCAACTGTGTTGTGAAATGATCAATAAATCTGGTTAACATCCATCAACACATATAGAGCCTTTTTTCTTATGATGGTATCTTTACCATCTACACCTAGCAATTTTCACATATGGAATACGGTATTATTAACTATGGTTGCCATGCTATACATCCTATCTCTGTAACTTATAATTGGAAGATTTTACCTTTTGACTACCTTCACCTATTTTGCCCACCTTTGGCACACACCAATCTATTCTATTCTATTTATCTATGAGGGGTTTTTTTGTTCTTTAAGATTCCACACTTAAGTGAGCTCATATGGTATTTGTCTTTTTCTGATTTATTTTATTTAGCCTAATTTTCTCAAGTCCCATCCATGTTGTCACAAACAGCAAGAGGTCGTTATTTTTTACACCTGTATAATATTCTATTAGATACAGCTATCATGTTTTCTTCATCCATTCATGCATTTTTTCCCCGTCAGAGTTATTAGTACCCTAATCTGTATTGTGAGTCTATGAGATTAATATACAATTTCCCACAGCAGATTAGGAGAATAGGCTGTACCTTGAAGGGTAGGTAGAATTTTTTACTGAAATATTTTTTTTTATTTTTATTCCAATATAGTTAACACAGAATATAGGTTTCAAGTGTTTAATACAGTGATTCAACAATTCTATATACTATTCAGTGTTCATCATTATAAGCGTACTCTTAATCCTCTTCATTTATTTTACCCATTTTTCTACCCATCACCCTTCTGATAACCATCTGTTCTCTAGAGTTAAAAGTCTGTTTATTATCTTCTCTTTTTTTCCTTTGTTCATTTGTTTTCTTAAATTCCACATGAGTGAAATTATATGATATTTGTCTTTCTCTGACTTATTTCACTAGGCATTATACTCTCTAGCTCCCTCCATATTACTGCAAATGGCAAGATTTCATTATTTCTTATGGCTGAATAATATTCCATTGTAAATATACACTTCTTTTCAATTTTTTAAAAATGTTTATACTTATTTTTGAGACCGAGAGAGACACAGCAATAGCAGGAGAGGGCACAGAGACACAGAATCCAAAGCAGGCTTCAGGCTCTAAGCTGTCAGTAAAGAGCCCAATGCAGGGCCTGAACCCACAAACTGTGAGATCATGACCTGAGCCCAAGTGACGCTCATCCAAGTGAGTCACCCAGATGCCCCAATTATATACCACTTCTTCTTTATGCATTTATCTATTGATGGACATTTGGGCTGCTTCTATAATTTGGCCATTGTAATAATGCAACAGATGACAGACACATACATGTCTTCGAATAAGAACATTTGTATTCTTTGGGTAAATACCCAGTAACACAATTACTGGGTCACAAGGTAGTTCTTTTTAGTTTTCTGAGGAACCTCCATACTGTTTTCCACAGTGAGTGCACAGTTTGCATTCCCATTAACCATACAAGAGGGTTCCTTTTTCTCCACATCCTCACCAACACTTGTCATTTCTTGTGTTTGGATTTTAGCCATTGTAACAGGTATGAGGAGATATCTCATTATAATTTTGATTTGCATTTCCCTGATGAGTGATGTCAACCTTTTTTCATGCATCTGTTCTCCATGTGCAGGTCTTCTTTGGAAAACTGTCTGTTCATGTTTTCTTCCCATTTTTTAATTGGATTTTTGGGGGTATTGAGTTTTAGAAGTTCTTTATGTATTTCAGATACTGTCCCTTTATCAAATATATCATTTGTAAATGTCCTTCCCATTCAGTATGTTGTCTTTTAGTTTTGTTGGTGTTTCCTTCACTGTGCACAAGTTTTTACTTTGATGTAGTACCCATAGTTCATTTTTGCTTTGGTTTCTCTTGCTTCCAGAGACATTATCTAGAAAAATGTTGCTTTTGGCCTATGTTAGGGAAATTACTGCCTGTACACTCTTGTAGGATTTTCATGATTTCAGGTCTCACATTAAGGTCCTAAATATATCTTGAATTTATTTTTTGTGTGTGATGTAACAATGTGGCCCAGTTTTATTCTTTTGCATCTAACTGTCCAGTTTTCCCAACACAATTTGTGGAAGAGACTGTTTTTTCCCATTGCATATTCTTGCCTCACTTGTTGAAGATTAACTGACCATATAGTCATGAGTTTCTGGCTTCTGATCCTGTTCCATTGATCTGTGTGTCTATTTTTAGTGCAAGTACCATACTGTTTTGATTCCTACAGCTTTGAAACAGAACTTGAAATATGGCATTGTGATACCTCCAGGTTTACTTTTCTCTTTCAATATTGCTATGGCTATTCAGGGTCCATATAACCATTTGTGGTTCCATATAAATTTTAGGACTGTTTGTTCTAGTTCTGTGAAAAATGCTATTGGTCTTTTAATATGGATTGCATTAAATCTGTTGATTGCTTTGGGTATTATCGAAATTTGAACAATATCTGTTCTTTCAACCCATGAGCATGGAATGTCTTTCCATTTCTTTGTGTTGTCTTCAATTTCTTTCATCATTGTTTCATCATATATTTCAGAGTATAGTTCTTTTACCTTCTTGGTTCAGTCAATTCCTAGGTATTTTATTCTTTTTGGTACAATTATAAATAAGATTGTTTTCTTAATTTCTCTTTCTGCTTTTTTTTTGTAGAGTCTTTAGAGTCTTTTAAGTATCATATAATCCACAAATAGTGCAAGTTTTACTTCTCTACCAATTTGGATGCCTTTTATTCCTTTTTTCTATCTAATTCTTATGGCTAGGACATCCCAGTGGGTGGAAGATGGGCTAGATGGGTGATGGGAATTAAGGAAGGCTCTTATGATGAGCACTGGGAATTGCACATAATTGATGAATCACTGAATTCCACTCTCGAAACCAGTACTGCACTGTGTACTGTTTAGAATTTAAATAAAAAATTGCAAGAAAAAAAATGAGTGAGGAAAAAAAAACAAAAGCAGAAAAGCTTTCAATTTTTTTCACCACTGAGGAGATTAGCTATGGGTTTGTCATATATGGCCTTTATTATGTTAAGGTATGCTTCATTTAAAATATAGGTATTTTTTATATAAGTCCGTACAACAATTTTATCAAGCCAATGAGAGATGTTAATCAGGATAAGGATGTTGTTATTAGCAGATAGCCAAAAAAAAATTTCTAACTTCGTGTGTATGTGGAAGGCAGGGCTGCATATGTATTGTTTAGTGCTATACTCTTAACTCGTTACCTAGACTAAAGTGTTCACCATGTTAAAACTTGTTGAATAATGAAAAATTCTATCATGATAGATGATAGAAAGAAAAACAAACAATAGATGGGCTATTCTAAGAAAAGAACCTGATTAATTTATCAAGAAAAATATTAGATAGCAGTTAAATTTTTCTGAGGAAATTACTTCAATCGTGCCTAAGTATTATTTTTAAAATATTTCGTGGGGTGCTTGGATGACACAGTCGGTTGAGTGTCCAACTCTTGATTCAGACTCAGGTCATGATCCCAGAGTTAAGGGATTGAACCGTATATCAGGCTCCATGCTGAAAGTGGAGCCTGCTTGAGATCCTCTCTGCCACTGCCCCTCTCTCCCTCTTGTACTCTAAAAAAAATTAACAAAATCTTAAATAAATACCACTAAAGTAAAATATTTCTTAACATTGAAGTATTTTAAAATAGATATCGATGTTGGTAATCAGGACATAGCTTGTATTTATATACTTATACATTATATAAAAAGTAAAATGAATGCTTTTATTAGAATTAGTAAAGCTATTAGAGCTGGGGATAGCATGACTTCTCTAGTTATTTGTCTTCCGATATTCCTTCGTAATCTGTTCTTAGATATAATCACTCATGTTCTAATAATCCCAAGGAAATGTGCCTTTTAATACTATTTCTTTGAAATGCAGAAAGCCTCTAAGCAATAATTTTCTAATGGTGAAAACAAAGGTATGGTGTTAAATAATGAGATATATGTTTTGGAAGAAGAATCTGGCAATGAATTTCAGAAACCGTGACAAAGCCAGTTAGCTTCTAGGGCACTTCTAAAGCTAAAAAATAACGTACTTATTCATTGGGCCTCCTGAAAAGTGAACCATGGCTATTTTTGTGTTGGTGAATTCAACACTTGGGGCAAGAGATCCAGCAAGACAGCTGAAGGAAGTGGACTGAGTGAAGGGTAAGGAGTACATTTTTAAGAGTTTAGAGGAAAATGTTAATTTTTTTACTAAGCCATATAGAACATGTCTTAGTTTACTGGCTCATATCATCCTCTTCTGCCTGTCTTAGCAAATGATTTACCTACTTTATTTCCTCTGGAAATAGGAAACAGTCCAACAGGATTTGGACCATTTTTTTTTTCCCCAAAGTTTCTTTCTTGATTTACTTTAAAAGTAAATATACTTTTATAGATTTTTCCCCCTATAATCCTTTCCCTAAATGAAAACTTTCTTGATGCTTTCTAAGATTGGTTACTGCCAACAACAAAGTCACTCATTTCACTTACCACCTCATTTGCACCTAACAGGGAAAATACATACATACAAGGGATAATGAATGAGGCAAGTACATTTGAGCTTTATTGTAGCACCTTTCATCTCAGCAGGCTCTCCAGCAAACACAGGAGATCAAGGACTTTGAGGTATACAGGAATAAGGCACAAGAGCGGGATTTCAGGAAAACCCATCAGAACAGTAGATTGGTAAGTGACAGTATTCTCCTCTTTGTGAATTCTTATAATTTCTAGTCCTAATACAGTCTTCTGTACCAGACATTAGAAAAACGTCAAAGTGGGAACCAGTTTTGCACTAACACAAAAGAAATAAGAAAGGGCATTATACATTTCAGCTTTGGTGGAGGGGAATTTCAGTAGACACTTGGCTGAACCAATTACTTCTAAAGGAACTTTTACTTTTAAGACACACACATGAAGTAATCATGAAGAAAAGATTGCCCATGCACAAAAGTACTCAGATAAAAAGCACAAATTTTAACTGGTGTTATTTCGAACACCGAAGTTATTAATATCATATGGCATACAGAATAAACTGGCTAGGTGTTTGACATCAAACTAATAGCTCAGCTAGGAGGTTAAATAAGGTAACACATGCAAGCCAGATCGACTGTCACACAGGAGGCAATTAATAAAGGTCAACTAAGTTTTGTCCAATAATGTAATCAATACCACTATTTGTGTTTCTCAAATAAACGAAATTTGAAAAACAAGCATACTTTCTATTCTGTAATGAATTTACCTAAAAATGAATCTCAACTTAGGTCACCATTTTGTATTGTTACCTTCTATTTGCTATATCATGATAATCACACTCTCTACCATTTACAATCTCCTAGACCAAATCATTCATAAAAGGCTATGAAGAGAAATCTTCTATTTGATTTTCACCGAAAAAAATCTAAAAAAGTAACTGTTAAGAACCCAGAAGTTCCCCAGTTACATAAAAAAATACTTCTTTCAGACTATCTTCACACTCCAGCAATGCAAAGTGATGTGGAAAACAAAGGGAAAAGGAAATGTAACAAAATTAAATGTTCTTATAACTTGCAGCCCATTGACAAATACTTGAGAGAGGCAGAGTGTGACATTCCTCCAGGAATTCCCAACTGCCTTAATGTTAATGCCTTGCTAGAGGAAAAAAACACCTTAGCCTGACAACAATCAGGCCTCCAGAATTCTGTAGGTCTTCTTTAACATGTGAAAATCCTTTTGAAAATTTTCTTTGTCCTTACCTTCCCCAACTCCAAAGTATATCATCAATTGTTCTTCACAATTCCAGGGCGGCTCTTTTTGTGCATGCATCCTGTCCTTGTGCTTTAGTAGGACCACCTTTTTAAGCACTGAAAATGTCTCAAGAATTCTTTCTTGACCATTCTCTCTCAAGAACCCCACATCATATCACATCACAAAATACTGGTTAGCATATATGATTAAAATATGGATATGGACAATTAAAATCATTTGCCATCATAACCGATTCAAGAGCTTGTACAACCTATTATCATAAGTGACCAATTACATGAATTGGACACTTCTGTAGAGCTTACTTAAAAGGTTCTTGATTTCACAAACAATGACATGTTTATCTTTGCATCCCCAGAGCCGCTGGCATAGTGGTTGGCATGTAACATTGCAGGTGTTCAATCAACCACTCCCAAATTGGACAATGGAAATTCATTTGGAACAGTTGATGCAATTCCTATTATCTCTACATAACATCATTAGATCACTCTTCCTCCCACTCTAACACCTTTGGAAAGGAGATAAGAATCAAGCAACAAAATGAAAATACAATTTTATCAGATAATTTTAGAAGAAGAGCAGGAATTAATGAGAAGGATATTTGATAATGACAGGGTCCAGGAAATAGGCAAAGAAGAAAAAAGCCATCAAGAATTACAGAGAAAGATGAAAACAAAGGGGGATATAGGAATGGTGGGTACCAGGGGTAGGAAACGTTCCTATGTGTTACAACTGTCAGTAACAGAGATTAGTGAAGGATTAGGACTAGAACAGCAAGCTTTTGCTAACCAGAGAAAGCAGAAGCCTGATAAATATTATTTATCAAAATTTGCCAATAGCCTAAGGTCCTAAAGGTCTTTTGTTAGTAATAGCTTAATATATAAAGTTCATTTTTATTTAAAAAAATGTAGCATTTTTGGTATAACTTCTAAAATATGAATGGGGCACTTGGGTGGCTCAGTCGGTTAAGCGGCTGACTTCAGCTCAGGTCATGATCTCAAGGTCTGTGAGTTCGAGCCCCGCGTCAGGCTCTGTGCTGACAGCTCAGAGCCTGGAGCCTGTTTCAGATTTTGTGTCTCCCTCTCTCTCTGACCCTCCCCTGTTCATGCTCTCTGTCTCAAAAATAAATAAATGTTTAAAAAAAATTTTTAAAATAAAATATGACTAATCATTTCATTATTTGTGAAAATATTCTTTCTTTGAGGATGGCAGCTGTGAATGCTTTATTTGTTCAACATTTACCAAAAATAACGTCCAAAACTCAGTTGACTGAGAAGGCAATATTCATTATTCTCAACCAAACAAACAGCATAGATGTTCTAAGCTGTTTTACAGATTACCCTGCTGTAGGTCTTTTCTCTAAAAATAAAAGAGTCTCTAATTTTAGTTCTACATTACTTGAAAGTTTGAAAAAGTTTCCCATTAAGTTACCTGGAAATATTTCTACTTGACCCAGAATGTACTGATTATTTACACTGATTTGAGTGGAAATAAAGAAAGCAATGCCATCCTACAGGCTGTGTTTCCTGGCTCAGTAGTGTCAGGACAACACTGGACAAATTATTTTATGAGAAGTGATTTGATGAATTCAATTTTTCCTCTCCCTATTATTCATCAAGAAGTCTAGAAATTGAAGACAAGCAAATAGGCATAGCACCTTTCATTGTCTGTTAACCGAAAACTATTTTTACCATAGCCTTGGGCAGAGAAAGGCAGATGCTCTTATGTTATAATAAGGCCAAAGTTATTAGTTATTTGTTTGTTACAAATAAGGTCAACGTTATGTTAATAGAAAGAATATGAATTTCTTACAGAGACCAGATGGGGACCTTTAGAAATAAATGAGTCATCACAGTGGGAGGCATGTTTGATTTCAGATATCTGGGTAAAAACAAGCTACAAACGAGTGAAAACCCCCGCTCCACAATATTTTCTATTTCCTCTGTCTAAATAAAAAAAGAAAAAAGTCTTCATTACACATTTAACACAGACCAAAGACACAAACCCCAGTACAAAGTGTCACCCTCTGCAGGACCAGGAGAAAACCCTCAACACAGAGGGGAAAGCTTTTAGCAACTGATGTAGGCAGCAAAATTTTAAAGGCACAAGAGGTAATTGGGAACAGAGGAGTTGGGAAATCCCATATATCTGTGTATGTGTGTGAATGGGTGGGGAAGGGGCCCTCCAGACCCAAGGGAAAGTAGTTAAAGGGAGAAGACTGAAGCCAAGGGGCAGAGAAGGGAGAAATTAAAGTTTATGATGTTCAGTTGTGACACTGACCTATCTCACACCTCAAAACCTAGTCCAAGTCAGTAACCCTGCTGTGACAACAAGTCAGGTAGCTAAGCCGCCTCATCTTCCATCTACGCAAGTAATTACAAGCAACTTTGGGTCAAATACCTGAAGCCAACAGTAAATTCCTTAAATTTCTGTTAATATTCTATTTATTCATTTTGAGAACAGGAGCTTACAGTACAATGTAGAGTAGAGAGGTTATAGGCCCTATGCCATGGTCATCAGTGGACTTTGGCAGCATCCTTGACGTGCTTCACTAGCAAAAGATCTACCCACAAGGCCAAGTTAGGTCAATCAGTCATCCCTACTTTCCCCCCTTCTTTCTAAAAAGTGGCTTGAGGCAACAGAGGCATGTAGATGGGAAAGTAAGGCAAAGACCAACACATGCATTACATAGAAAGTTCTTTCTCTTGAAATATGTCTACCATCAGTATGATTCCTAAAATGAAAAACAAGCCATCACGAGATGGCCATCCCTAGCTATAGCCTTCCAAATGCCACAATTGTAATTTTGCAAAGAAAACATGATGATCTATACTGGGAAATCAATATTACAAAGCCTTAATTTAAGGAGGAAAGATAATTCAGGATTAAGAGCAAAAAAAAAATGTAAATGTACATAGTAAGAGTAAAAAAAGACAAATTGAAAGCTGGTAATGGTCTTATTTTCTAAGTTTTCAGGAGGCCACAGTTTTCAATACTACCTCCAAGTTGTTTCTACGTGTTATTAATTTTCCATGAGAGATTATACCTCCTCAGGGGTTCCAAAGTAAAGACCTTACATGACCTATTTTAACCTAGTGCACACTTTTTAACAACCGATTACTAAAATAACCTAGAATGAACAGATTATGAAATAGACAAGAGACTAACAAATGAAAGAATTTGAGCGATTTTATAAAGCTCCACTCAAGTTGACAGAGATGCAACTGCCTATCAGAGAAGCAATATTTGCAATTTTTGGCAAAATGAAACATAAATACAACCTATGGAAGTGCCATTTTTTTTCCTTATATGGAAGATATAAGCAAAGCACTGACATAGAATATATAGAGACATGCTACATGGATGTGACATATATATCTGCATATATATATATATATATATGCTACATAGATGTGACATATATATGCAAATTCAATTGTATTTTAATGTCTAAAACAAAAGTCATTTTAAGTAAAAGCTCATTGCTAAGGTTTCTGTGACTTAATCACGAGATCAAGCAGTTACAATGAATGAATGGTGTGTCTAGGGCTGTGACGGGATGGAATCTATTTTTACTGAAGAAAATAAACAAGGGAGAGGGAAAAAATTTCAAAGGTTTTTTTTGTTGTTGTTTTGTTTTTAAGGCTTAGTAGTTAAAAAAAAATCTCAAATTAAATGTTGTATCACTTGTAATGTCACAGAAGCACAATTTCAAAATCAACACATTTGACCAAAAATATTTTTAAATCCAGATACTGCAAGATGCAAAGAAGCAGTACAGTATGATCCATTTCACACTCACTGCACTATTCTAAAATAAAGTTTTACTAACTCAGAAAATGTGATTATTTTCAAGGCTGTCATACATATTAACTTCTGAACTGTGCAACTACTCTTGACCTGCTAAGGCCAAGTCAGAATACCAGTGAAAGAACTGAGCAACAGCCTCATCACCCAATTCTCCCTCATTTTTCCTGTATCTAAGCCATACTTTTCTGGACAATCAAATGGTTGATACCTTGTAATTACAGCAGTGACAGACTTGAAAATCTGGGTTTACTCCTTTGAAAGAATTCTTATTATTTCCTTATTTTTCCTGCCTTTTTTCTCCCGTAAAACATTCATCCTGAAAACTTTAACTTCCCTTATCTTCACATTTATATCGGTTCTGATTTATTTTCTTCTTTCCTTAAAAAAGTGACCTCCAACCCTTCTCCATAGTCCTTTTTTAGGTGCTTTCTTAATCATTTTACAAAAAGAAAGCCAGAAGAGTATGATTAGTATTTCTACCATCTAAGACATCCTATATGGAAACAGGGGATCAGGAAAAAAAAAAAAACCTTTTATAAATATCACGTTTCACACATAATCAATGAAAAAACTAACCATAAAATATAAATCTATCAGAGAGAGTTAATTCACTCTTCTAGTTTTTTGGGTTTTTTTGGGGGGAGGGGTGGTTAACATTTTTCAAAGGTTTACTTCAGTTGCTCCACAGCCCTAGTGAAATTTAAATATTTTAATAGACTCTTCTTGTAAATATTATTGCAGTTGAATATTCTACAATTTTCAACATTATAAGAAATTATAATTTCTTATTTTTCTTTCAATACTAATGGAAAGCTTCTGCAATTTGCCTGGAATTTTGTCATTTTCATTCCCTTCTGTAAATGCTTTGTAAATTCATTGTTGACAAGAAACTAAATATGGAAAGCAGAGTCCCCCAAGAGTGCACATTAATATTTAGCATTTCTGTTGAGATTCACAATTTGTCGCTAGCAACCTTACACAGATACATTCCTATACTAGAGGATAATGTATTCCATATGAAAAATGTATATATATTTTTTTAAATTTTTTTTTCAACGTTTTATTTTATTTTTGGGACAGAGAGAGACAGAGCATGAACGGGGGAGGGGCAGAGAGAGAGGGAGACACAGAATCGGAAACAGGCTCCAGGCTCTGAGCCATCAGCCCAGAGCCCGACGCGGGGCTCGAACTAACGGACCGCGAGATCGTGACCTGGCTGAAGTCGGACGCTTAACCGACTGCGCCACCCAGGCGCCCCAGAAAAATGTATATATTTTTAATTTAGAAACAAAAACAAAAATAAAAAGTTGCTTTTGTAAGCAATTACCTTTTTTCTCTTTTAATTTTTTTTTTATTTGTTGTCTTTATTTTTGAAAGGCAGAGAGAGACAGAGTGCATGGGGAGAAGGGGCAGAGAGAGAGGGAGACACAGAATCCCAAACAGGCTCCAGGCTCTGAGCTGTCAGCACAGAGCCCGATGCGGGGCCTGAACTCAGGAACCGTGAGATCATGACCTGAGCTAAAGTCGGACACTCAACCGACTGAGCCACCCAGGTGTCCCAGCAATTACCTCTTTCTAACATGGGAGTATCTTATCAATAAATTTTTGTTGGTCTTCTACTCAACAATGTGATGGATGTGAAGATTCACATGCTCCATTGCTATAGATGTTGTTGAGGGACGAGCTGCTATTAGGACTGGGGAGGCATAATAGGCTGGAGGGGGGAGATGGCAGACTTTCATAAAATAATGTAATAAATAATGGATATAATTATTTTCTGAAAAGACAGCACATTGGATAAACGAAACAAGCTCCAAAACTGTATGGATATTACAGTTTTAAGTAATGAATTCACACAGGCATGCATATTACACAGGACGGACACCATCATTTTTTAAGTTTAAGAGCCATTCAGCTTTTCTTTTTTGTTCTTTTTTCTTTTTTTCTTTTCAGGTTAACTTTCTACTGAGATATCTTTAAGCTCACTGATTCTTTCCAGTCTACTAATGAGCCACTTAAGATACTCTTCATTCCTTGGGGCACCATGAGCCACTTAAGATACTCTTCATTCCTTGGGGCACCTGAGTAGCTCAGTCAGTTGAGCATGTGACTCCTGATTTCAGCTCAGGTCATGATCTCACAGTTTGTGGGATGGATCCCCGAGTCAGGGTCTGTGCTGACAACATGGAGCATGCTTGGGATGCTCTCTCTCTCCTCCTCTCTCTGCTCCTTCCCCACTCTTGCTGTCTCTCTTAAAATAAACATTAATATTACATACATATATGTCATTCTTGTGTGTGTGTGTGTGTGTGTGTGTGTGTGTGTGTGTGTTTTATTTCTAGCATTTCTTTTTGGATCTCTTAGAGTTGTCACCGTTCTGTTTCAGTTATCCATCTGTTCTTGTATGTTGCTGACTTTTACCATTAGGATACTTAGCATATTTGTCACAGTTATTTTAGATTCCCAGTCTGATAATTCCAAAATCTCAGCCATATCTAAGTCTGGTTCTGATACTTGCTTTGTCTCTTCAAACTGTATTTTTTGCTTTTTAGCCTGTTTTGTAATTTTCCGTTGAAAGCCACATATGATTAGGTGAAAGGAATTAAACTAAATAATACTTTAGGGTTAGGTTTTATGTTTATCTGGCTAAAAGGTTGTGCTGTCTTTGTGTCATGTGTAGTGTCACAGGCAAAAGTTTCCTCTAGCTTCCTTGGTTTTGTCTCCTTTGTGGTCTTTATGTTTCCCTAGAGATTCCTTCTTAAATTAGGACTGAGGCTTGCAGTTTTTTTGAACTGTAATTCCGTATCATTTTCCAGGAGCCTATTGATGTGATGGGAGGTATATGTGTGTTGAGGGAGCAGTCAATAGTCCTATAATTAAGTTAGAGTCTTTTAGTAAGACTATGTCCCTAGACTATTTTCCTTCCTCCAACAAAATTAGGTTTTGATAAACCCCCAATCAGATTCTGGTAAAAACGAGTTTCTTTGAGGAAAGTCATTTTGTTAGAGAACAGAGGGCTCTAAGCTTATTTCAAGATAGTTACTTCTCCCTTCTCCCTAAGCATCAAGGAAATTTTAGGAAATTTTACTCCAATTTATCTCCCTAAGAACACGGTAGGACTCCTGGAGGTACAAGTCAAGAAAATGTGGGAGCCTTCCTGTGGTTGGACTCACAAGTGTTTTTCTCTCTCAAGCTTAGTTCATGCTCAGGGTTCAACAATTAGTCAATTATCCTTTAAGTGTTCTTACCAAGTTATTCCAATGGCTTCTGCTCCAGGTGACTATGATTCCTTATGTTTCCTGTCTCTGCAATTTTAGGGTCAGCAGTTTGGTGACTTCACTGCTCTCATGAATCTACAGGGTTTGTAATTTTCAGTTTGTTCAGTGTTTTTTCTCATTGCAAAGATGGGGATGAAGACTTCCAAACTCTTTACCTGCTCAACTTAACTTTATAAATGGTACTTTGAGGAATTACTCAGCCTCATTTGTTTAAAAGTACTTAAAATATTCTTTAATCATTAAAAATTTGATTATTCAGAGATTATAACCCAGTCGCCCATTTTTCCTATTTGAATTATTGTGAAAACCCAGACTGTATTTACCTGACCTGCTGAGAAACAGGGGTTCTGCTCATCTTACAATATATATCCTGACACCTAGCTCAAGCTTTGACCCAAAATGGCTTATCTGTGGCATGATACATGCCTAGTATTCACTAGCATGTAAACATTTTGATAGGCAAGAACTTCTGGGATATCACTGAACGTGATTAGCAAGTCTGTCTTTATCGTTAATTTTGCCAAAAGCAGAATACTAATTGTCAGTTGAAAGGTTGCCTTCTCCTCTGGAAATCTACGAAATAAACAGTACCTTATTAGAAGCTAGAAAGCAGGCTTAATGTTTTGTTTGAATGTCATTCCCTATGAAGACTTTCACCTAATCTAGCAGAGACTCTGATATGAAATACAAAAACACTGCATACCCAAAGTTAAATAAATGACCTTGAAACAATTAATGAATGGATACAACACAATTTAAAAATAAATGTTTCAGGGTGCCTGGGTGGCTCAGTTGGTTGAGTGTCTGACTCTTGGTTTCTGCTCAGGTCAGGATCCCAGGGGTCCTGAGATCAAGCCCCACTTTTGGCTCTGTGCTGACAGCATGGAGCCTGCATGGCATATTCTCTCTCTCTCTCTCTCTCTCTCTCTCTCTCTCTCTCTCTCTCCCCCTTCCTTGCTTGCTCACACATGCGCTCTCTCTCAAAATAAACATTTCTTTAAGAAGCAAATGTTAAAAAAAAAAAAATAATGTCTTTACAGTAACGTCACCCTTGAAAACCGATCCTCTTGAACAGGGTTTGTTGTAATCATGATTCATAACAGTCAAACTAAAAGATTTTTTCCTTTGGCTGCTGTTTTTACTTATTGTATGGTACGTTTGGCACCATTCATGCAGCCAAAACAGATTATTTTTGTAACATTGTTATCAAACAGACTGAGTCACCATATTTTCACATACACACTTGGAGCCAATGCTTGAAATATTTTTTTTAAGTGACAAAGAGAATTACAATAAACTGCATGAAATCTCACTCAGTATTTGTCCATAGTAAAAAGAAAATGCATTCATGGAGAAAATCACATAGAGGAAAAAAAATTTTAACTAAAACTCTAAGGGAGGTGGGAACTAATGACGTGTGAAAATTTAATAGGCTTCAGTACGCCTACTATGCTATACTCCATTTGTTAAGGAACGGTAAAGCAGCAGTTATCTGCGTAAAGTGATTAAGGGTTATTAGCAATAATAATGGTTTGCTAGCTGATAAATTTGTAGATTAAACAACCTCTGCCATGGAAGTTAGTAATATTTCAAAGATACTGCTCAAAAGAGAATGGAATGGGTATTTTATTTTCTTATCAAGAAAACTGGACTCTTTACCAAAGCATGTGGCAGCGGAAGTCTTGCTTCTCTCATTTTTCAGTTTAATGGGTGGTGAGACTCCTACCCAGCACTGAAATTTTTATGACATTTCACTCAGTCCCTCATATGGTGTTCTATAGTTACATTCCAATCATCTGCTATTCTACTCTTAAGATCACATCAGAAAAGCCAACAACCTATTTTATATCCAGATCAGTTTTATAACTAAACTAATGAATAATGTATGTAAGTTTCTTTGCTAGGGTTGCATTTTTATCATTTTTGTAATGAAAATAAATAGCTAGTGCTATATTTTCAGAATGACCACAGTTTCCTACATTTCCTACATTTGTCAAAATTTTGGAAATTTCATAAAATAACCCCAGGGTGCCAACTGTTCTAATAGCTAGCCTGATGGTTAGAAATCCAGATGTGAACCAGCCACATGATTGCTCTGTTAGTAACACCGGGAATACAAGAAGGTCCTCAAAAACATGGCTTCAAAGCTCAGGGCATTGTGCATGCGGTTTAGTCTTATCTATGCAGTTTTGTAAGTTATCCATCAAAACACCTTGTTTCATGATCATTTAACGGAATCCAGAATCACTTATATAATTATGCTCTTTTTCAATCACAAGTACTACTTACCCTATGGGAGTGGCCATCAGTAGTTCCACGAAAACCTAGTGTTAGCAGATTCTAAGTACTAGCCAGTTTGGCTAAAATATCAAAATTTGCAATAAAACATTCAAATAGATCCTACGTAAAGGACATGGGGGCATTATTTTCCAGATCGTATTGTGAAAGGCAAAGGCACAAGCAAAACTATTCTGGGGAGAAGGAGGACTGACTACACTTTCACAATAGCTTGACTGAGGCTGTCCAGAGAGCCAGGAGGCATCGAGCCCAGGGTTTCTGAGCGCCTGAGCCAGAGGCAATTTAGGAAGAGGACAACACCAGAGACTAGCGGACAGAGAATTCCAGTTAGTCTGGAGGCTTTCTCATGAAGGTAATGATCATCATTTATGATATAACCCTGGCAAGATAAAGATAAGAATCATACCCAGGCTTTGAAGTTGAAGATGATGATGGCGAAAATGGTAACTCCTGTACCGCAGAAAATTCCTACACCAATGGCTCTTCAACCCTGCCGCACACTTGAACCACATAAGCATTCTTCATATATAACTCTTGGGGAAAATTATTTGAGGAGCAGATATTAAGCAGTCTCCCTCAAGACAGGGAGCAATGTTTCCTCAAATATATTTTCTAATAATTTATATCTAAGCCCCATTTCCTTTCCCTTTCTCTACCTAAAAAGAAAGGTCTGGCAGTCACAAATGTTTTCCTTTTTTCCTTTTTTTTTTTAATGTTTATTTTTGAGAGAGACAGAGAAAGAGAGAGAGAGACAGAGAGAGAACACACAAGCAAGGGATGGACAGAGAGAGAGGGAGACGCCGAATCTGAAGCAGGCTCCAGGCTCTGAGCTGTCAGCACAGAGCCCAATGAGGGGCTCAAACTCGTGAACCATGAGATCATGACTGGAGCCAAAGTCAGACCCTTAACCAACTGAGCCACCCAGGCGCCTCACAAATGTTTTCCTTCCCTTCCCATTTCAGGTCTAAGATCACCACCTGACATCACCAACAGTGTTTCTACTTTGAAAGGTAAGGGAGACTAGCAGATTGCAGCAGAGGCAATCAGGAACATCTTGTTTCCATCAATGAAATATGGAATGTGCCCATGTAAATTAAAGGTCTTTCCTAGTGGTTCTCAAAGTGTGGTCCCCGAACAGGAGTTTAAAAGTTCACTGGAGAATATATTAGAAATGGTAATTTACCGGGACCTACTCAACCAGTAACTTTGGGGGTGGAGCCTAACAATTTATATTCTAACAAACCCTCTAGATGATTTCCATGCATTTCAAAGTTTGAGAAACCCTCATCTTTACAGTAATTTACATGAACTCTTTACTACTTTTCTTCTAAATTTATTATAGCACTCTAATATGTAGATTAAAAAAAAACAGATTCAATTATCTGTGTTTTACATTTTTATTCAAATATGAGTCTGCCCTGTTTTGTCTGCATATTTTACTCACAGTTTTGTAAGTCAGAGGAAACATTTGTTATGATTTTCACTAAAAGTAATCTTTCAAGGACCTGACCAAATAGCCCATATTCCCAGAAGTTTTCTGAACGAGGGACTAGATGTAATTTTGTAGAACATCCCTTTTCTGTCTGCTACCATAGAAGCAATCTACAATAGCCATAGGAGAAAAGACTCTTGAATCAGAGAGCCCAATTCAGCCTTTGGCTCTCCCTGTAACTAGAAGCATGACTCATGACAATTTTATGAGCTTCAATTTCACATGAAGTGGGAATAAAAAATAAAATAAAAATACGAGTAACCTCATGTGATGGGAATTGAAAATGACTTACATAGGGAAAAGGCCTACCCAAAATGTGCACATTTTATCTAATAATTCTGTTGTCTTAACCTATTCTGCAGTGTGTAATGTCTGCCTTCCCCCAACAGCTGTCCACATCCTAATCCCCGGACCTGTGATGTATTGCCTAGCATGGCAAGAGGGACTTGGCAGGCGATTAAGATGAGAGTATCCTGGAATTACACAGGTGGGCCTAAACTAATTAAATGAATTCTTTTAAGTAGAGAATTGTTCCCAGCTGTGGTCAGAGATGTACGAACAGAAGAATGGTCAGAGAGCTGGATCTTGCTGGCTTTCATGATCAAAGAAGGGGGCCATGTGCCAAGGAATGCAGGCAGCTTCCGGAAGCTGGAAAAGGCAATGAAATAAGTTCTCCTCTGAAGCCTCCCAAAGGGAACACAGCCTGCTGACACCTTGATTTTGGACCAGTGACTTGGATTTCTGCCTTCCAAAACTTTAAGAGAATAAATTTGTGTTATGTCAAGGCACTAAAGTTTGGGTAATTTGCTGTGGCAGCAACAGGAAACTAATATATATCCTTATGCTTACTCTTTAAAAAAAAATCTCTTAATGTTTATTTTTGAGAAATAGAGAGAGAGACAGAGCTCAAGTGGTGGAGGGGCCAAGAGAGATGGAGACAGAGAATCCGAAGCAGGCTCCAGGCTCTGAGCTGTCAGCACAGAACCCAACGGGGGTCAAACTCACAACCCCCAAGATCATCACCTGAGCCAAAATTGGACGCTTAACTGACTGAGCCACCCAGGTGCCCCTCTAATACTTACTCTCTTTAAGTTACTTTGAGATGTAAAACTAGGGTAAGTCCCACCCATACACATTACAAAGCCATTGACATACAAGTGGATGGAGAAGCATATTAGTAGTCCAGAGTATCATGATTATAACACATAGGCAAGGGAGTTACTAGGGGTAAGCAGAATGTATCCTGCTTTCACTGAATCAGGTAGTCAACTCACCTGAAGAAACTAGAGGTGAGTCACAATTTGGCAATGAAGTTGGTCCTTTAAACTTTTCAACTTGCTTTTTTTTTTTTTAAGTTTATTTACTTATCCTGTGAGAGAGAAAGTACAGGAGCAGGAGTCTGAGCCGAGGGAGGGAGAGGGAGAATCCTAAGCAGGCTCCATGGTATCAGCACAGAGCCCAATGCGGGGCTCACACCCACCAAGTGTGACCTGAGCCAAAACCAACAGTCAGACGCTCAACTGACTGAGCCACACAGGCATCCCTCAACTTGCTTTTTTGAAGAAGAGGTTTCTTTTTCCCCCCCCCTTCTCTTGCAACACTTGAAAAATATATAGCCTTATTTTATAGGGCTAGCTGCCCTAGCCACCACAAAACAGAGCTATACTTTGTTAAGCCCCACCTGGAGAAAACAGAAATCACTGGATATAGCAATGGAATTTGAGTTTTTTCAAAGTGCTTAAATGTTTGTTTGCCTAACATTGTAAGCTAAGAGTATAGGAAACCGACAATGTGCTTACTGATCATTAAGTTAAATATGCATTCAATTGCCTCAGCAGCAGAAATATTCCAATAGTCCTGAAAAGAAATTGAAATATACTCTATTGACACTTTTTCCAGGACTGCCAACAATCAGGGTCTCACTTTAAGAATTAAGATTTACCATTTTAATATACCAAATATGAACTGGAACACAACTCGGCAAACAGGGGCTTACAAGAAGCTTTAACTAGCTTCTCTACACACCAGAAGATTTTTGAGGTGCTTGTAGATGGCAGTCTTCTCACTGTGTCCTCACATAACAGAACAAGCTCTCAGGTCTCTTTGCTAAGGGCACTACTCCTACTCCTTAGAGCTCCACCCCATGATTTAAGAACCCCCAAAGGCCCTACCTGCTACTATCAACACATTGATCACTAGACTTACAACTCATGAATGGGAGATGTTTGCCTATAATGTTATCAGTATTAAATGGAAGCATCTAAGGACACGCCTGGTCCTACACAGTGAGCATTCAGTAATAACAACTATTATCAAAATTATTGAAGATGATGATTATGCTAGGTCTGCTGCTACTGTGACAGAGGTTGTGAAGTTGAGAGAAAGAGGAAAAAGCAACAACCTACATTTTTCTTCTCCATTCAGTCAATTTGTTGTGGTTGTTTTAACTAAGGTAGTTGATATGCTGATCCAGTCCTGGCCTTACAGAAGACATCAAAGCAGGTCTCATGGGACAAAACAGCAAGCAGTAGACTGGTGTCAGCTATGCAAATACAGGAAAAGGAGAAAGCCAGAGGTGTTCCTGGGTACAGCAGGGGAGCTCGATGATGATATCTGGGGGCCTAAAACCTCATTGCCCATCATACCCACGCTGAGGAAAATTTGGTTGCACGTAATAGTGCTACACCTCACACATAAACAAAATCAGAACTTTTTGTGCAGTCCCAGAGTGGACACTACTTGGCTGTCTATCCAGTCTATTCCCCTTCCTTGTGCATAGGCCCAAGCCCCTAGAGGTCAACACTCAGGGGTACTAACACCAGCCCATCACTAGTGATACATGAGTCCCTGAGCAAAGCTGAGACAGTCAGATTCTCTTTTCCAAAGCCACTTGAACTTTGAGTGTGGCTCGACCTGCCACGTGCAATATGGGGAGATAGCCATATCCTACTAAGTACACAGAAGAGAAAACGTTTCAGAGAAAACAGACAGCAAAACAGACATGCAGGGTAAAATAAAGACGGAGGGTGCCAAGGCCCAACAATTTTTCCTATTTATGTTAGCTGAGGCCTGAATGAATGTCTGTCCCTGAATGAATTGTCCCCTAGGCTGTGCCCCAGTACCCTGATTATTAATTTGTCTTTTGACTGAAGTATCTCAAGTTGGTTTCTGTTACTTCGCATCGAAGAACTCAAACAATGTAATTGCACAACCTCTGCTGCTAAGCCAGAGATTTTTGCTTCAGTGATTATCTTCTAGTTCAATTTGAAAATATCCCTTGAATAGTCAAACTCATGGGCAGCAAGTATTTTAACTGCAAAAGCCTAATCCTGCAAAGTCATTAAAGGTTTTCATGTGTGTCAATGCCACTTTATAGAGATGACAGTATGACACTCTAGCTGACTCCAAATAATACACCTGAGCCAAATACAAGCCACTAAAATATCCTGAGGAATCTTAATATCATTACCAACACCAGGTAGTGTGAAAGTCCACATTATGAGAACTTTATACATTTATACCTAATTTTTTTTAATATTCTAACAGTTTGCCAAGCAGGCAAAGCTCTCTTCATGTATATTTATATTAAGATCTCGTATTTTTGTGGCTACTTTGTTTTCACAATAGCTAAAAAGGGTCCAAAAGTAAGCTTCATGCTAAGACATACATTTTTACTCTATTTTTAGTGACTGTATTTTTTTAAAAGGCTCTTTCAATAGGGGGGAGAAACATAAGCACCATATGAAACAATCAAAATATAAATAAGAGAGCATAAAGATTCTCACTTTCAAACAAAATTTTAACCTGTTCATGTATTTTAATTGACAAATTGCCTTTGTTTCCAACCCTTGCTGCTATCACATGGAGCTACTGTTACCAAGTTATATTCCTAATGTGTATTACCACATTTGTCAATAGCTTACTTGTGAAAACTGGAGTTTTTCTTACTATCGTCATACATCTTGAAAGACAAGTAATTACACTTTTTGTATAAAGAGTATTTGTAGTCAACCTAATTAAAATTGCTAATGCAGGGAAGAGAAAAACTTATTATTTAAGCTTTGAGTGACATAATTTGGGGGTTTTTTGCCCAAATATTTACTTGCCTTTTTAAAAATTTTTTAAATGTTTGTTTAGTTTTGGGAGAAAGAGAGAGAGAGAGAGAGAGAGAGAGAGTGCAAACTGGGGAGGGGCAGAGAGAGGGGTAATAGAGGTTCTAAAGCAGGCTCTATGCTATCAATAGCACAGAGCCCAATGTGGGGCTCAAACTCACAAACTGTGAGATCATGACCTGAGCCGAAATCAGATGCTCGAACGACTGAGCCACCGAGGTGCCCCAAAGATTTACTTGTTTTAGTAACACAGAATTACATACTAAAACGCTGGGGTGTATTCTTTGGTTCACTGAAGAGGGTGCTAGGTAGAGAGAGGAGTTTCCAACATTTTGAGCTGGAAGGTGCACACTCTGAAGAGGAAAATGTAAATAATGTTTCATGAGCCTGTATGTCTAGTACAGTAGGAATTATAATCCAGCCTCCACTTGGCCGAAATAGCGGCTGGCCTAGGGTTGCAGCTGAAGAAAAGGTGAATTAGTGTCTGAGTGTTACACAGCCACAAGCTAGGAAACCAGAGGAAATTTGGACTTTTAAGTACAAGGCAGTGGGAAGAACACAAGCCAAGTTTCAGTCCCCAGACTGAACCAACACTTAGTCAGAAGGTGGGGTTTAGCAGTCCCTCTGGATTTAAGTAGTAAGTGGAAGAGCCAAGTTCATGGAGAAGGTATAAAGGACACTGAGAGCAACCATGTTTCCCTCTCATGCCCAGACCAAATGCCCTCTGTGTTTCCCTCAATCCTCTAATGCAGTGTTCTCCACCCAGGATGTGCAGTGAATCACCTGATGAGCTTTAAAAAATATATCACTACCTGCTTTCTCCTAAGACCAAGTTAGACAAACTCTCTGGGGGTTCAAATGCACGGCCAGCATTATGAACCACCCATTAAATGGAAAAAATTACTCAGCTCGAGAAAAAGGTGATGGTGAAATGTGGATTCTTACAAGGAATCCCCTGAATCCAAACCTTCCCAAGGGACTGTGCACAGAGCTGCCAAGGCCACAGGGCTTGTAAGGTCATCAGTGACCTTGTGAGGAGAAAGGTACGGAGGCTACTAAGCCATTTCAGAGGACATGCTCAGATTCCTACGGCAGAAAAAACTACATCAAATCAGATGGCACTTGATGTCTATAATAAAGTTTATTCCAAGATGGATTACCACAAAATACCTACAACCTAATACTCTATATAAGGGCCTATTAAAAGCAAACAATGGGAAGTGCACTAAATTTTTTTCCAGTTGCAGTCTAAGACATAATAGGAAGAAATATATTCATGTTTCCTTTTGTTTAAATTCACTGAAAGGGTCTTCATTTCTGCAATTTCCTTTTGTTCCAGGGGTTCAGAATTTCCTATGTGCAAAAACCAATTAAACAAACAAACAAAAAAACCTCTTAAGAAGTTGATCCTCAGAGCTGCATTATTTTTTCCTCTCCTGAAAAGCACCATTCTTTTGTGTATGTCTAAATGTTTTTCTCCTAAAATGCACACCTGACAACCAAAATGAGATGCCAGCCTCCTCAGAATGAGGAAAAGGGCTTCCAGCCTTTGCCCTGAGGAGGTAAGAACCTTCTTGGAATATGTCCATCATTATAATAGTGCTTGAGGGAGTTTACCTACTCCTATTTTAATTATGGTTTTAAGTCACATTATTTATATTAACCCTTTCAATGCCAACCCCAAACCCACTTTCTAGACATTCTCTTCCTTGTTTATTATGCAAGTTGGGTTTACATCAAAACAATACCCTGTTTGTTAAAATTCATCATATTCACTAGTGTGATGGCGAAATCAATTCTTGTACATCACTGGTGCTGGAAGACAAGATAAACACTGCCCAGGAATGAAATTTTAGCCTGAGTCAGCATAATTATCATGCTATTAGAGAAATTTGCTGTGCTGATTAGCATACAAATTAGCTTCAGTCTAAGAGTATAAGAACCCAAAATCTATCTCTCAATTTGAGTGCATTTATGCAGTTCCCCACCTAGTCCCACTTCCTTTCTGCCAAAGGAAGTTGGGAAACTCAGACCCAAAGAAGGATTCTAAATAATGTTGCAAAACTAGTCAGTCTGGATAAGACAAGGTGTACTATGTAAATTAACTATTTTCCTGCTTTAAGGCAAATTGTGGAAAACCAGGATGGGGAAAGGATGAGATAACTCATTGCATAATGTGAGGAGGATTCAACATTAAAGACTGGCTCATGTGTGTGTCCTGCCTAGGGTTAAAGAAGTTAAGAAATATCTTTGGATGGTTTGTTGAAATATGAAATAAGACAGGAGTTCGTTCTCTTAAAGGGCTCCTTAAGGATGCAGATTGAAATTCGGTTGTTGTTTTTTTTCTCTAAGAGCATAGGCTAAGAGACAAATTTTCCTTCCCTAAGCCTCCACCCTTTCTATTCTCAACCTGTAATTTAGCTAATTTCATTTTTATCTCCCTGTGATTAATATTGACTTCTTTTACATTTTTAAGTTATATAAGACAGAAATCACATCTTACCAATTTTTGCATTCCTCATAATGCCTAATACTCCATGTTTCTATCTATTCATTATGTGCTTCATTCTAGAAAGGTAGTAAAGGGTTTGAAAAACTATTTGCTTAGGGGCTTTCCTACTGAAGGACATCAATGCAGGCTGCTATGCCCACAGGCACTTCCTCCCGCATTTGGCAGGTGCAAGGAGAACCACGCTTACCGTAAAAAAATGAACACATTCCCCAATATCGAAGGTCAAACTGCATATCCAAATGGGTAATGAATCTTATCAATGAAATCATTCCTCAGAATTATCAATAGTAATTGCTTAAACGGTAAAGAACCATGACATAGAGTCCCACATTCTTAACACACTTGGAGTGAAACTCTACTTTTTTTCAGCCTTGCTCTTTGTCATGTCCCTGAAGATACCTTATTTGCGGTCATTTCTGCTTTATGACCTTTGTTGCGTAAAGCTAACAGGTTAGGAACTCAAAGCACTTTGAACAGAGACTAGTGCTTCCTAAGCTGTTAATATAGCTTAGTTAATGTAACTATAATAGTAATCATTATAATGATCGTGTCTAAATCGTTTTTCCTTTTCTGCACGTAGAGACTCTTGGTGGCTACCATGTATTTCTTTAATTCTTAGTTCCACAAAGCATACAGTGTTGTATCTATTAGTAGGAACATGTGTGGAAGATTGAAATGTAAAGCATGGTTAAAGCAATCAATCCTCAAATACACCAAGGTTTCTTTTTACCTATAAAACACCCTATATATTACAACTAATAGATAGTTATACTGTCTATCTGTTAGTTACACTAACTATACTAACTATCTGTTAGTTATAATGTATAGTAAAAGATAAAAAACAAAAATTATTTTTAGCACAAATACACTAAATTTCTTAGAATCTACTCAGCATATGAATGAATTCAAAAGCAAATAACACAAAAATATAGAATAGTCTGTTTTCATTCAAAGGCTCAGAAGGACAATGACCGCTATGGTGAAATACAGAATGGTGATATTGATCCATTCATCCAAAAATATGTCAAAGCAATTTAACAAACTGAATTATTTTTATAGGGTATTAGTTATTGAACAAGTCACAAGTGAAAATCATGCTACTACTGACCTCTCAGTCATCAAAAAAGCCCCAACACCAGAGGTCAAACGTTTCTAGTACGTATAAATGGTAACAGTTCAGAGTCAGCCACCTTCCCAACTCAACATTCTGTAGAAAGCTTCTAAACATTAATTGACGGTTGTAGTTTTGAGGGGGTCATGAGGAGGAATATTTTTCTTATTAAACTGATTTACACAAACCATCTCTGAAAGGCACCAATACTTAAATGAATGCCCGCAGATTATTCTAGTAACTCACATCTGAGATTTTTGGAAGCGAATATTTCAGAGAGTGTACTTTATTTTTTCTCAAATCAATCACTTCGTTGTTTTGTTAAGTGTTATGTCAAAGCTGTAAGTTACAAGTGCTACTAAATGATGAAATACCCAAGTCCTTGCGTCTATCTCATTTGTTTGCAAAGCTATGTGAAATAGCCTTCTAGGGAAATAGTATAGTAACGTGCATTTGTAGTAATTCATAGTGTTACATGAAATAATAAAATGCCATTTCCTCTAATTTATTAATGAAAAAGATTCTCACCACAAACTGAAAGAAATGACATTTTTATAAGAAATGTTAACTTACATTGAGACTAACAGTCAAGATCAAGAAATAATTTACACGTTTTCATGCTTCTGTACTTGTCATGATTTCTTTTACTATCATTCAACCTCAAGTACTTTACCTATTACCATTTATTATCAGACAGAAAAATTAACCGCAATATTAAAACATGAAAAATGTTAAGTTCAGACATGAGCCACAGCTGAGAATCCTGTTGACACTCTTCTACTTACAGCATGGAGTTTCAGGTACAGGTTACATAGTCACTCAACTTTTGAATGGTGTAATGTTGTTGTCTAAAACACAGACTATTGTCTCGACTGGGAGATATAAATATAACCAATTATTGAACCAAATTATCCATTACATATTAAGTGTCTTGGGGCACCTGGGTGGCTCAGATGGTTAAGCGTCTGACTTCAGCTCAGGTCATGATCTCACTGTTTGTGGGTTCAAGCCCTGCATCGGGCTCTGTGCTGACAGCTCAGAGCCTGGAGCCTGCTTCTGATTCTGTTTCCTTTTTTCTCTGCTCCTCCCCTGCTCACGCTGTATCTCTTTGTCTCTCAAAAATAAATAAATGTAAAACACAAATTTATATTAAGTGTCTTGTAAGTACATTAGTTTATTCACTCCCATGTTTATATCTATTTACTGCACAATAGGAATGTTTTTGAATATAGTAGCCCTATGTCTTGAAATGAATTAATACACATTCTATAAAGAATAACCTACTTAAGTGTGCTTTACATTTTGCACCTTCAATGATGCACTATGCTTTCAGCAGTAACAATCTGTTGGAAACCAATGTTCCTGGCACGCATTGGTTTGGGGAAAACCATCTACAATCCTAATTACACTTTTTTTTAAAGGTTTATTTATTTTGAGAGTGAGAGAGAGAGAGAGAGCTTGTGTCTGTGCACAGGGGAATGGTGGAGGGTGGGGGGGGAGAGAGAGACAGAGAGAGAGAGAGAGAGAGAGAGAGAGAGAATATGAATGAATGAATCCCAAGCAGGTTCTACACTGTCAACACAGAGCTTATGCAGGGCTAGATCGCACAAACCATCAGATCATAACCTGAACCAAAATCAAGAGTCAAGATGCCTACTGGACTGAGCCACCCAGGTACTCCCCCCCCACAAAATGACACCATTTTCAAGTCCAAAGCTGTGGACTTGAGAGGTCATGATCACAGAAGAGAAATACAAAGGTAGAGCCATTCATTACTGCCTTCCCCTTTCAATCATTTGCTAATTTGCAAGCAAAGGGTAGGGGCTGAAAAATCATACAACTTCTTATGAAGCTGAGGAGACTAAAAACGGGGTTAGAGGTCATCAAGGAGAAGTGAATACCCCAGTTAGGACCCATGAATGTTGATATCAATTATACATGGCCAAACAAGATTCTATGTTAAATTCTCATGCTTGTATTTGTGTGTACACATGTGCACACACTTATATCAGATTTGAAAGGAAAGCAAAGGAACCTTAAAATTGAACTCCAATTCTAAACAAGCTTCACCCCTGATTGAATAAATACAAGCTGCCTCTTCTTTCTGCTTGAAGGTAGCAAAAGTGGATTTTCTCTTAACAACCTGAGACCCAAATTACCTTCAAATTTTCATATACAATGGGAAGGGAACATTCCATCACAAAATTTTCAGGTATACCCAAAAAAAAAAAAAAGATCAAATGGGTCAAAGTCAGAAAACAAGTAATCAAGAGAAATAAATCCATGGCACATATTAGAGTTTTCAGACATGTATATTAAACATGGTGAGTACAGTTCTGTAGTTCATAACTAGGTGGAGAACTTTGGGCAGGAGCTGGAACTATAAAAATCAAACGGTCAGTCTAGAAATGAAACATTTATAATGACTAAATAAGTAACATACTGTGTGACTCTGGTAATATACTTATAATGAGCATCATACTAAAGTCTATTTAGTTGAGATCAATACCATGCTTCTAGAAAGTGTAATCTAGAAAATATCTTTGACTAAATTTTCTAAAAAGTACTCTATTAATACATGAAATTCATTGTGCTCAAATAGGGGAACTGCTTTTTATTCTCCATCTATGAAAGTGTATGTGTGTGTGTGTGTGTGTGTGTGTATCAGACAACTGGAAAATTTCACTTTTCCAAGTGTATGAAACATGATTTGATGATCATTCTGCACTCAAAGAGAATGCCAAAACACTAAGTGACCCTAACGATATTATTCAGTATTTCACCATGTTTGTTTTGTCTTTTTCATTTATATCTCTAAGCCTTATTACACTGTTGAATAAGTTAAAGGTAACCACTGTAATTCTTAATTGTTCCTAAAACTTCAACAAATTGTAGAAGAGTAGAAAAAAATGTCTTAAAAATACATTATATTCACCCCTTTTACACAAGTCTGAAAGTATATAAATATGTATACCTCAAGGTATAAAAACTCATTCACCATTGAAAACATTAAGCTATAAATTGAAGATTATCCAAGGGAAGGCTACATATTATTCAATGAATAAGGCCGTCATTAATATGTTATTATGATTTTATCACTAATCTAGGCAATGTGAGGTTATCTTTGAGTTTATACATGCACCAATGATGCTTAGTATCTATACTGCCTCTTTTAGATTGTATTACATATTTGAACATGCTGTTCTATATTGTTTTCTATTTTCTATTTCAAAGTCTTATTTCCTCATTGATATACTAGAAGTACGTCTGATCTTAAGAAACCCTGAACCCAAGTACGTGTAGTAATAAAAAAAAAAAAAGTATGCCTTCTCTATGTAAGAAATTTGGAATTAAAAATTGAGTAACAAATATATCCTTTGCTTCCCTTCTTTGGAAAAATAGCACAGAATAAGAAGGAGAAGTCTGTGGTTCAAGTTCCATGGCTTTGTACACCGGCTATATGAGTCTTTGTTATTTCTCTGTGCAGTTTCCTCATTGATTAAAAAAAAAAATCATCTACTTCACGGGGTTACTCTAAGGATAGAATGAAATAATATATATAACGGGCTTAGAACAATTATTGCTAAGCTTTGTGTGTTTGCTGCTGTTGTTGTCCTTGTGGCCACTGCTATCATTACTATTACTAGAATTCGATTTACATTGTCAAGTCCCTTTGCTCAATATGTATTTCCCATCTTCCTTCCTTTGGCAAAACATTTCTCATTTTTCAAAACCTGACTCAAAAGGCTACCTTGAACCCCTAAAACAATGTCCCTTTTCAGTGTTCCCCACAGCACTCTCTTTATGCTGTCATTATCCACCAAGTTATACTGAAATTATCTATTTTAATATCCAGTGTCCCTTTACACTTGCATCCCCGCCCCTCCACCGGCTCCATACTATAGGGCTATAAGCTCCTCAAGGGAAGTCAACTGTCTTTGTTCCCTAGCAGTGATGCTGTGTCAAGGGTCCCAAGCCAAGGCAACCCTCAGTTTCAGTGGTTCACAGGAGGGCTCATAGCATTTAGCATATAGTTGCCTTCATGGCCATCACCATCAGAAGGATACAAAGCAAAATCAGCCAAGGGAAAAAGGAGCATGAAGCAAAGGAAAGGAAGCAAAGACCAAAGGAAATCAGGCATAAAATTCCAGGAGTCCTCTCTCGGTGGAGTCACACAGGACTTATTTTTTTGCTTTGTTTCATTATTCCTCTATCATAGAATTGTGGTAACACATGCAAAGTGCTACCTACTAGAGAAGCTCATTAAGCATTCAGTGTCCAAGGTTTATACTGGGGGTTAATCACATAGGTACTCTCTGCTTCACCAATAGCAAAATTCCAGACTCACAGAAGAAAACCAGGTATCCAGCATAAACCATGTTTGAACAAACAGTCTAGGCAGAGTAAGCCACTTTGTTTAGCCAAAGTTTTGTAACATTGTAGGGAAATGTTTACTGTTCAATTTCCCAGACACCAGTCAAGGTCCAGTCTTGCAAGAAGGACTTTCTTTTCCACACAAGAACCTAGCACAGAAAATGTATTCAACAGCTATTTGAGTTAACTGGACTAAATGAGGCAAGCCCTCCAGTGGAACAATGTTAACAACAGTAAAATCAGTTCAACTCTCAAAATCTCATATAATTTAGAGCACAACTATAAGATGAGGTAATTATGTACACATTCATCTAATAAACATGTTTTCTGGACACTTACATTGCACTTTGCACTGCATTAGTCATTGAAATACAATGAGCACTCTTGTCAAATGGACTCATTTAGGTAGGGAAGTCAGATGGATAAAGCAATATTTAGAACTGGCTCTACCCAATGTAAAATATGTAATTATAGCAGTATCAGTGTTGATTAATGAACTATCATACTTTATTTTCCAGAAAATATTTCAATATTCTTAGGATTCTGATTATTAAGTGCTTTAATTACCAATGTGTCATTGTTTCAAAAGGTGTCAACACATTTTAACAGCTTCATTTGTGGTTCTGCTTTTGCTAGTACATATTGGCTAAGATATCCCGAAGAGTCCCATCCCTCCTGACACAAAACAACTGAACCCAATATAAAACATGCTTTTAATATTTGGTTGGTTTTTATTTATTTTTATTTATATTTTAATGTTTATTTACTTTTCCGAGACAGCGCAAGCGGGAGAGGTGCAGAGGGAGACATAGAATCTGAAGCAGGCTCCAGGCTCTGAGTTGTCAGCACAGAACCCAGTCAGAGCTCAAACCTATGAGCCGTGAGAGCATTACCTGAGCAGAAGTCGGATGCTCAACCAGGTGCCATAATATTTGGTTGGTTTTCAGAAATTAAGGGGAAAAAATTAGGCCTTCTCCACAAAAGCAAACAGATATACAAATAAAATCCTGAAACCAGGGCAGAACACTATGAGTTGGGAGCAAATATGAAAGCCAGGTTTGAACTGAGGTTAACGTGTGGGGACACTGGGACTAGAGCTATGCCTTGGGGCCACCACACAGTAGGAGGAGAGCAAGTGGGAACTGGTGGAGAGTTACCTGAGGAAAGACCAGGAGGAAGAAGGGGATGGAGGGAGGGAAAAGAGCCATAGCTTTCACCAGATTCTCACTGGAGTTTATTTCCAAAACAAATTAAGATCCTTTCGACTAGAAGTTTGTCCTCTATTTCAAGAGACTATTGTAGGAATTCAGGCTTTTAGATACTGATCTTTAAGCAACAGAAAACTGAAAGAATTACTGCAAGTTCCAAAAGAAAAATTCATTACCTTTGGAAGGGAGATGAGGAGAAGATTCAGTACTAGGAAGTGTGGAGGAACCACGGAAAGAAATAAGCTTCTCTGTCAATGTAGTAAAATATACCTTCTCATCCTGCTTCAATTAACTTACTGAAAATGTTGAGTAATATTGAGTAACCATATGTGATTTAATAACCACCCACTCCCACTCTTACTAGGCTTTATATAAACTCTTTGAAGTCTGTCTTCTTGGAAAATATTAAATATTGAGATTAAGAAAATTGAAATATGGAAAATTATTCTTGATTAGTTGAAGATCGTTTGAAAAAAATACAGCTAAATTTTGAATAGCAAGTTTCTTACAAAAATCTTGACAGAAACTCTCAGTATCCATATGAAAGAGAAATGTAATTTACATAATAAATACACAGAGAATGTGGTACTGTCAGAAGCCATGATTATTTAATCACAAACTAGTGTATCTGCATTTAATATCATCTGTGAAGATGCCCTTTGTACTCACACATTATTAAAATCACCTAATTAAAAAGACATAGCATAATGATCTAAATAAAATTCAATCTCCAAAAATATTAACAATTAGCTTAAATCCATTTATCCTAAATGATTCATTCCAATTTCTCCGTGCACAGCCAATTTGATTTGTCAATCAGCCAATACAAACTTGCAATTAAACGGATTACAAAACTAGCAGAGTACTCAGTACATCATCAATACTTTAGAGAGTCTCATAGGTTGTTTAACTTCTGCTTACTTTTACCAATAAAAGATTGTGATTCTACAAATATAACTTTTGTAATTATCATTTTTAAATGTTTCCAATCATGTTTAGAGCAAGGGGAGAAACAACGATATTCAAAGTACATCTTAGATGCTATATTAAGAAATGTGGAAGTGTATAGGACTTCACACGATTTAGTGATTCATTCAGGTAAGACTACCTAAATGCAACCCCAAGGCCTGAGTACTCTGCATATTTGACAAATCAAACACTGACCATTTTTAACTAGTATTCTGCTTTTTATCATATTCACCTATCTGTATTTCTCTGTATCTATCTCCCCAATCTATATAAAAGCTATCTATATTATTTCAATAGGCTAGGTTATGCTGAAGTTACAAACAATCCCCAAAGTTCATGGTCTTTAAACAACAATTTCTCACTCATACTACAATCTATTCACTTTAGTTGGGGGTTTGCTCTATTTCGTGGTCTTTCTGGGACTCAGACGAAGGGAAGCTCCAGCTCCATGTTACAGCAAATTGCCAAAGGCCGAAGAGTTAGAGGGGGGGAGACAAGAAAGAGTAAAACAAGTAGAAACAGGATTCTTTATGATTCACAAACCGAAATTTTTACGTTTGGTCAACATTTCATTGGTCAACGCAGGTAATATGTCGTATCTAATTTTTTCAGCTTAGGAGGAATGTCCTATCATGTGCCCAAAACATATTGAACCAGTAACATTTATATTTGGCGAACAGGACTAAGAATCACTATAGTAGTCAATATATGCCAAGCACTGTGGTTATTCCTGTGAACACTGAGGCTACAAACAAACAGTTTCCTTTCTAACATCTATTTTAAGAATATACATCATCAATTTATTTTTTGGTTCTGTTCTCTCAAGAGACTAGAAAATAAATTGAAAATGTCAGGGGGAAAGGAAATCTCATACCAAAGACATGTATTACTTTTTAAAATATTTCTTGTAACTACAGTTGTTCCTAAATTAACCAGTAAATTTGAAATCAAATTATTCTTGTTGGTAGAAAAAAAAGTTTGTTTTTTTTTTTTTTTTTTACAGTCAACTCTGCAGTACTATATCAGGTCATCTAGACACACTATTAAAATCTCAGTGTAGCAGAACAATAATTTTAAAGAATCAAATGTCAAAAGAGTATTTTTAAGTGGTGTTAGAACGGAAGAGCTATCTACTGAGAAATCGCAGGACTCTGTTCTGTTCACTAGGTTTTACTGAAGACTAAATTCTCTCTATAAAAGCAGTACTCAACAAATTCATAATGACAAAGAAAGCATGAGAAGCCAGCATCACATGTTTAATTATTCAGCAATTAAAGAGCTAACACCTGTAACTTATTCCTTTTTTAAAGAAATCTCACCATATCACTATTCCTAGCATGTTTCCTAGAAGAGTTCTAAGTTAGCTTTCCCTCTTCAGAATTTTCAAATGTTTGTTGCCAAGGAAGTAATTTGGTCATCTCAGGTTTCAATTCAAACTACGAAACACTATTTATGGAAAATATTATCAGAGAGAAATGTGCCACATGGCTAATGAAGTATATGCTTCAAAGTCCTCCAATGGCCCTAACTCTTCCAAAGTCCTGACAGATCATAAAAATATGTTCATATGATCATACAGTTTTGTAATTTTTTTTTTTTACAAATTAGCTATTTTAGCTACTTTCAGTTAAAACCACTGATTTTTTCACTTTGCTTTTATTCATTCTTAGCCAAATTTTGGATACCACTGAACTGACTACAAAGCATCTTTTGATACTCAGCCAAGGAATGATTGATTTTGGAAGCAATTTTAGCAAAATAAATTTACGGGAGTTACAGTCACATAGGACACACACGTAATTATTAGCTATCTGGAAATAGAAAGGACTTTCAAACATACTCCTAATGACCACTCTGACATAGAAGTAAAAGACCAAAGATCCTAGTTGTATTATGAAGGCTTCTTGTAAGGCCCAACACCAGAAGTTTGTAGTTATTAGAAGACAAATATGTTTCAGTGTAGCCAAGAGCTGGTCATTCAAAAATTATTCCAGCTTTTATAACTCCTAAATAAAGAAACTTAAAAGAGGTCATCTCAACTTCCACAATTCTAAAATTTACATAGGATTACCAATAAAATGTGAAGCTGAAACAAACTTTTCTATTAATTTAAAATAAAAATCCCAAAACCATACTAGAGCAAAGACTTCCTGCTATGTTTTTTCTTTTTACCGTAAATATGAAATTGTCATATTATGAGGTGATCAGAGTATGTGGCCAAAGCATAGGGAAACATTTGTAGAAATATTTTAGCCAATTAATTAACAATGTTATTTTTCAGAATAGGACAACAATCCCAGTATTTGCTAGCTTTTATTTTTTTTATTTTTATTTTTTTTTCAATATATGAAATTTATTGTCAAATTGGTTTCCATACAACACCCAGTGCTCATCCCAAAAGGTGCCCTCTTCAATACCCATCACCCACCCACCCCTCCTTCCCACCCCCCATCAACCCTCAGTTTGTTCTCAGTTTTTAAGAGTCTCTTATACTTTGGCTCTCTCCCACTCTAACCTCTTTTTTTTTTCCTTCCCCTCCTCCATGGGTTTCTGTTAAGTTTCTCAGGATCCACATAAGAGTGAAAACATATGGTATCTGTCTTTCTCTGTATGGCTCATTTCACTTAGCATCACACTCTCCAGTTCCATCCACGTTGCTACAAAGGGCCATATTTCATTCTTTCTCATTGCCACGTAGTACTCCATTGTGTATTTAAACCACAATTTCTTTATCCATTCATCAGTTGATGGACATTTAGGCTCTTTCCATAATTTGGCTATTGTTGAGAGTGCTGCTATAAACATTGGGGCACAAGTGCCCCTATGCATCAGTACTCCTGTATCCCTTGGGTAAATTCCTAGCAGTGCTATTGCTGGGTCATAGGGTAGGTCTATTTTTAATTTTCTGAGGAACCTCCACACTGTTTGCCAGAGTGGCTGCACCAGTTTTCATTCCCACCAACAGTGCAAGAGGGTTCCCGTTTCTCCACATCCTCTCCAGCATCTATAGTCTCCTGATTTGTTCATTTTGGCCACTCTGACTGGCGTGAGGTGATATCGGAGTGTGGTTTTGATTTGTATTTCCCTGATGAGGAGCAACGTTGAGCATCTTTTCATGTGCCTGTTGGCCATCCGGATGTCTTCTTTAGAGAAGTGTCTATTCATGTTTTCTGCCCATTTCTTCACTGGGTTATTTGTTTTTCGGGTGTGGAGTTTGGTGAGCTCTTTATAGATTTTGGATACTAGCCCTTTGTCCGATATGTCATTTGCTAGCTTTTAAAGATAGGTAACTTCTGATTTCTTCTCTTAGTCTAAGTAATCATTTCATATAGAAATCTGTATTTGTGATGTTATTTTTTTCGTAAAGACAGCTCCTGAAATTGCTTTAGACTTTTAGCCTTAGGCCACACAAGATCTAGATCCACCCCCAGAATCATGACTTGCACCCCAACTGTTATCATCTTCATCATCACCACCAGCATCATCATCTCCACTACAGTCCCAAGGCAGAACTACGCAAGGATGACATTTTTCAAACTCCAGTCCCAAATTTTCTTCTCTTTCTTTTGAAATGTATCACAGTATTTGGGTGTCAGAATTTTTGTAGGTGTATATGCATATCTCACAAGAAGGTCTATTTATCCCTCTTTGTCCTCTTCTTCCGAGAGTAGTGGAGGAGGGTATGGCAACTGGTTTATCATCTCCCTCACTTGCCTGCCATCAGTTAGGAAAAACATAGATACTGGACACTCTGTGGAGGACTGTTTCTTCATGGGTAAAATTAAAGAGTTGGGCTGGATAAACACTAAGTATCTCCGGCTTTCACTTTGTATGACTGTGCTAAGCCAGATAACGAAGTCAGTTTAGGATGTTCAACAGGTAGACAAGAATTCTATTTTTAAGTTATAAGAACGCTAGAAATAATAAATGACTATCCAATATTTTATCTGTATAAACTATGCATGCATACATCGTAGTTTTCTTCTATACAGCTCTCAGATGGAAAAAATTTTAAGGTCAAGAGAACAGAATATACAAAGGTTTAAGGGAACAGAGGATGTAACTATTTGGGGAACTAGAAGCTGTGTACAATACAACGTGACTTCAGGGTTATTAGTATGTAATCAAAATAAGGCTGGTGTGATCAAGGGGAGCCATTTTCTGATGGTACAGGTCATTTATATTAAGAACCTGCACATTTATCTTGAGGACAACACATGTCTAACCTATTAGGCACAAGAGTAATGTAATCAAATTAATGAATACATTAGTTTCCTATTGCCACTGTCACAAGTTAGCACAAATTTAGTGTTTTAAAACAAGAATTATTATCCTCTAACTCTGGAGCTAGAGGTCTGAAATGGGTGTCACAAGGATAAAAACAAGATGCTGGCGGCACTGCATTCCTTCTGAAGGCTGAAAGCATGAACCATTCCTTTGGTTTTCCACTTTCTAGAGAACAACTGCATTACCTGTCTCATAGATAGGTCACTCCACCCTCTTTTGTTGTCACATCTCCCGAATCTCCTGCCTTGTTCTTTTCCTCTTAAGGACTCTTTTTTATTACACTGTACCCACCCAGATGGTCCAGGATAATCTCTCCTTCAACTCCTCAAAAATCCTTAATTTAATTACATCTGTTATGTTCTTTCTGCTATGTAAAATGTCATATTCACAGGTTCTGGAGATTAGGACATGAACATCCCTGGAGGCCATTATTCTGTCTACTATGTTGAGCTAGAGAATAGTGGCACAGGCATTTAAAACATTTATTTAATAAATTCTATGCAGCAAGAAGTGTAGGAGTAACGAGGAATTAAAGGCTGAGTAATATGCATTATCTCATCTCCCATGGAGCACAGAAGCTGGTAGAAGAGGAAGACATTAATCAAACCATCACGTAAATCTGTAATTACTCTATGTAATCAAGAACCTGAAGCTAAAGCACAGGAAGCTAAAAGCAGTTTATGAGAGGAAGACTGGAAGTAGTCTAACATACCAGAGAAGGCTTCCCTAAAGAATGGAGAATAAAAATAAAAGTGAAATGAGAAGTGCCTATTTCACTTGTGAGGTCAATAGATAGTGGATAAACACTATTAGTTTTTCCTAACAAGAGCAATGACAGTTGAGAAAATAGGCCTAACCCAGGTTTCACTGAACCAATAAATAAAATGGCAGGTGAAAAAATTCAGATAAGTTGGTGTCTCTTTCCAAGAAGCTTGACTCTAAGGAAGGGGAGGGACAAAACCTAGAAGTGAATGTGAATTTGAAGAAGAAACAAGAGGAATATAAATGCTAATGAGAAATTAAAGTAGGAAAGTGGATATTAAAGATACAATATTAGGAAGTGAAAACTGACAAGAGACCTCAGACCAACTAGGAGGAAATGGAATCCACAGCCCAAATGGAGAAATCAATCTTAGATTACTCTTTTCATTGTATCAGGAGGGGAAAAAAAAAGTATGGTTTGAGCTAAACTTTAGGAATGCAGTCAAGAATTAGGTTCTTTCTGGGGTGCCTGGGTGGCTCAGTTGGTTCAGCATCCGACTTCAGCTCAGGTCATGATCTCACCATTTGTGAGTCTGAGCCTCACGCTGGGCTCTGTGCTGTCAGCTCAAAGCCTGGAGCCTGCTTCAAACTCTGTGTCTCCTTCTCTCTCTGCCCCTCCTCCATTTGTGCTCTGTCTCTGTCTCTCAAAAATAAATAAATGTTAAAAAAAAATTTTAAAAATTAGGTTCTTTCTGATAAAATTCAGGTCCTACAAAAGTAGAAGGCTTAGTCCTATGTGCTTAGCAGCCAAAGTAGTGTTCTAAAGAAGACAGCACAGTTAGAGTGATGAAAAACTAGTATTTCACCAAGTAGATGAAAGATGAGACAATGGAGCAGGGGTATTGTTAACAAAATGTTTATATCATACATAAAATCAGATTAAAGAAAGAACCAAAAAGAGGATGGGGTGAAATACAAAACTCCTATCACTAACTCCTTCAATTTGTTCATTGACCGAGATCTATAAAGACATACGACATGCCAACATCTATTCCAAGTATTAAAAAGTAAAGAAATGAGCAATTTCAGTAAGGTGACGAATAAATGAAATGGGACAAATGTAACAGCTTTGGAAAGATTAGCTGAAGTTATGATCTAAAACAGATTTTAAATTAAAGTTACAGATGTTCTCATTTGGGAATGGCTAATTTAAGCGTCAGAAACAAAAGTGGTTGAAGGAAAAAGACAGTATGTTGACTCACGTAAATTAAAAATCCAAGAGACAAGAGTTAAATTCCAGAGGCCCCAAAGCTCAAATATCAGGACTTGGCATAACTCCTTTCTTGCATATAAATTATCACTCTTTGGTTTCCTTTTCAGCTATAACAGCTCAAACCCTTTTCTTCAAAGAAAAATGAACACAGGAAGCTCAACCTCCTATCCTTTTAATTACATGCAATAAGAAATATCAAGTGTCTTTCCCAGTCTTCCATGAATATTGTGATTGAAAGTGATTGGACCAGCTTAGGTTAGGCTAAACCAATCATATCCTGAGGAGACAGAAATACTTTAATTTCCATGGGTGTTCTCTAGGCAGAGAACCACCAAGAAAAATGGACTTGGATCGCTGAGAGGAAAATGAATGAAAGAAAACAGAGTATTGTAACTAGAAGAATTAGAGGGTGGGGAAGTAAACAATGGATAGCCACTATAGAGACTGTTTTACCAATATTTCTAATATTAACATTTCTTCTTCTATGACCAGAGTATATGGCTAAGATGGATGAGAAGTGAAAATAATTGGAATTGAGAAAACCAGAGAAGTGTTGGTTCACCAGTTGAAATACTCAGGTAACCCAGGACAATAACATATCTTGAAAAGGAAGAATAGACTTCTACATGCCAAAGGGTTCTAAAATAAAAGTGAATGAGAAGGCTAATGGGTAAAATAAATACTTGGTAGAAGAGGCAAAGCTAGATAGCATAAGCCTACTATTATTTTTCTGAATGTTATATCCCACACATTGCCAAACACCATTTTAATTGGTCTTAAATATTATCCTCAGAATAATGCTTGCTTTAAATTTCATAGCTAGTTTAATGTTCTTAAATGTTTTAAGAAATTAAACTACACTAAAAATACTCAAAGTAGTTTAAGATTTATAACAATTTACCTAATATAGGACATATTTAATCTTTGTGTTATTTTAATTGAAGTATAGCTTACATATATTAGTTTCGGGTATACAGCATAGTAATTCAGTAATTGCATATATAATGCAGTGCTCACCAATACATGGTACGTGCTTACAAACTTTCACTATAGTTACTACAGTATTAGTTACTATATTGGCTATGTTGTACTTTTTATCCTTGTGACTTACCTTGTAACTCCAAGTTTGTACTTCCTAATACCCTTCACCTATTTTGCCTAATCCTCCATTCTCTTTCCCTTTGACAACTACCACGTTTTTTTTCTCTTATATTCAGGAGTCTGTTTCTGATTTTAGCGTTTCCACATTTAAGTGAAACCATGTGATAGTCATCCTTCTCTGACTTATTTCACTTAGCATGATACCCTCTATGCCCATCCATGTTGTCACAAATGACAAAATGTCAACTTTTTATGGCTGAGTAATATTCCATTGTATATGTGAACCATATCTTCTTTATCCATTCATCTATCAATGGATAGTTTGTTTCCCTAAATACCATTATAAATAATGGTATATATTATACTTGATGCTACAATAAACATAGGAGTCTATATATAATTTCAAATTAGTTTCTTCATATTCTTCAGGTAAATACCCTACCCAGAGGCCAAATTGCTGTCACAGGATATTTCTACTCAATTTTTTTGAGGACCCTTCATACTGTTTTCCATAGTGGTTGCAACAACTTAAATTCTCACCAACAATGCACAAGAATTTCCCCTTCTCCACATCTTCACCAACACTTGTCATTTCTTGGCTTTTGGATACTACACATTCTGATTGGTGTGAGGTAACACCTCATTGTGGTTTTAATTTGCATTTCCCCAGTGATTAGTGATGGGTGAACATCTTTTCATGTGTCTGTTGGCCATCTTTGTATATCTTTTTTTTTTTTTTTAATATCCATTTAGGTCCTCTGCCCATTTGAAAAGGATTATTTGGGAAGTTTTGTGGGGAGTTGTAGGACTTCTTCACATATTTTGGATTATCAACACATCAGATATATGGTTTGTTAGTATTTTCTCCCTTTCAGCAAATTGCCTTTTTGTTCTGTTGATAGGTTCCTTTTGCTGTACAAAAGCTTTAATTTCAATGTAATCCCAATAGATTATTTTTGCTTTTGTTTCCCTTGCCTGAGGAGACGTCTTCTAAAAATGTTGCTAAGGTTGATATCCAAGAGTTTACTATGTTTTCTTCTAGGAGCTCTAGTGTCAGGTCTCACATTTAGGCCTTTAATCCACTGAATTTATTTTTACGTATGGTGTAAGGAATTGGTCCAGATTCGTTCTTTTGCAGGTAACTGTCCAACATTCTTAGCACCATTTGTTGAAGAGGCTCTCTTTTCCTTATTGTAAATTATTGCCTTTTTTGTGGATGATTTGCTATACAACCATGGGTTTATGTCTGGGCTCTATATCCTACTCCCATGATCTATGTGTCTATTTTTATCCCTATAAATGCTGTTTTGATTACTATACCATTGAAACATAGTTTGAAATCTGGGATTGTGATACTCCAGCTAGATTAGATTGTATGTATCTAATCTTCTTTCTCAAGATTACTTTGGATATTTGGAGTCTTTTGTGGTTCCATACAATTTAAGGGTTATTTTTTCCGATTTTGTGAAAAATATTGGTATTTTGATGAGAATTACATTAAATCTGTACATTCCTTCAGGAGTGTTAAAAATTTTTTTAAAAATATTCCTTCAATCCACGAGCATATGTCTTTCTATTTGTGTCATTTCAATTTCTTTCATCAGTGTCTTAAAGTTTTCAATATAGGCATTTCAATGCCTTAAATTTATTCCTATTAGTTTTGATGCAACTGTATATTTGATTGTTTCAATTTCTTTCTGCTAGTTCATCAGCAGTGTGTAGACACAATAGATACCTGTATATTGATTTTATCTTGTAATTATACCAAATTTGTTTATTAGTTCTAATAGGTTTTTTTTGTGGAATCTTTAGGATTTTCTATATACAGTAACCTTTGGATGCCTTTTGTTTTTCTTGTCTGTTTGCTGTGGCTAGGACTTCGAATACTATACTGGATAAAGTGGTCAGAGTAGACCTCTTTGTTTTGTTCCTGATCTTAGAGGAAAAAGTTTCAGCTTTTTACCATTATGATATTAGCTGATATTATGATATTAGCTGTAGAACTGTCATATACAGCTTTTATTATGTTGAGCTACTTCCCTTCGTACCCACTTTGAGTTTTGCCAAATGCCTTTTCTGTTTCTATTGAATTATGTGATTTTTATCATTCATTCTGTTAATGTGGTATATCACAATGATTTGTGGATATTGAACCCTCCTTTCATCCTGCACTAAAACCCATTTGATCATGATATATGATCCTTACAGTGCATTTTGATTTTGCTTTTCCAATATGTTGCTGAGGATTTCTGTACCTATGCTCATTACATTTATTGGCCTATAGTTTTCTTTTATATATTATCTTTGCCTGGATTTGGTATCAGGGTAATAATGTCCTCTTAGAAAGCATTTAGAATCATTCCTTGGTTTTTTTTTTTTTTTTTTTTTTTTTGAGGAGTTTGAGAAGACAAGGGTTTAAATCTTCTCTACAGGTTGGGGAGAATTCACGTGTGAAGCCATCCAGTCCTGGAATTCTGTTGTTGGGAATTTTTTAAATTACAGATTCAATTTCATTACTAGTAATCCATCTGTTAAGGTTTTCTAGGTCTTCTTGATTTAGTCTTGAAAGGTATGTTTATAGGAATTTATCTCCTTGTAGGTTGTTCAATTTGTTGACATGTAATTTTTCACTGTGTTCCAATAATTCTTTGTATTTCTGTGGTGTTGGTTGTGACCTCTTTTTAATTTCTGATTTTGAGTCCTGTTTTTCTTGATTAGTTTGCCTAAAGGTTTTTCAATATTGCTTATCTTTTCAAACAACCAGCTCTTGATTTCATTTTTTTGTTTTTACGTCTCTTTACTTAGTCTCTGATCTGTATTATTTCTTTGATTCTACTAACATTGGCTTTGTTTCTAATTCCTTTAGGTATAAACTTAGATTATTTGAGTTTATTCTTATTGCTTGAGTTAGGCCTATATTGCTACAAAACTCCCTCCTGGAATAGCTTTTGCTGCATCCTAAGGTTTTAAATCTTGTTTCCATTTTCATTTCTCTCTTGGTATTTTTTATTTCTTCTTTGCATTCTCCATTGACCCATTGGTTGTTTGGTAGAATGTTGTTTAGTCTCCATGTGTTCGAGGGTTTTTTTTGTTTTTTTTCTTGTAACTGATTTCTAGTTTCATAACATTCTGGTAGGGAATCGTGTGTGCTATGATTTAATCTTAAGTTTACTGAGATTTGTTGTCTAACATATGACCTATCCTACAAAATGTGTTTTAAAGTCCCCTACTATTACTGTATGACTATTTCTCCTTTTCTATCTGTTAATAGTTATAAGCTTTCATGTTGGGTTCATAAGTATTTACAACTGTTACTTCCTCTTATTGGATTGACCCTTTTAATATAGAACACCCTTCTCTTTCTTTCATCACAATCTTTGTTTTAAAGTCTATTTTGTCCAATATAAGTAATGCTACCATTTCCCTTGCATTTATATGAAATTTTTTTTCTATCTCTTTACTTTCAGTCTATATATGTCTTTAGGCTTGAAGACTTTTGTAGGGCAGCATATAGATGGGTCTTTTTATTTTCAATCCACTCATGATTTTTTATTTGAGCACTTAGTCCATTTACATGTATAGGACATAGTTATTGCCATTTTGTTAGTTTTCTGTTGGCCTTTGTAGCTCTTCTCTGTTCCCATCTTCTCTTGCTCACTTATCTTTATATTTGATGACCTTCTTTAATGTTATTCCTGGGGTCTTTTCTATTTTTTTCTGTGTTATATGCTTTTGGTTTGTAATTACCATGCCTTCTGTACACAATACTCTGTATGGATAGTAGTCTATATGAAGTCGATGATCACGTAAGTTTGTATGTATACCAAACGCTCATTTTTTATTCCCCTTTTCACCATTGACGTATTTTATGTTGTATTTTATATCTTTTTTTTTCTATCAACTAATTTTTTTTTAGGTATAATTTCACTACTTTTGTCTTAACCTTCACACTGGCTTTTAAGTCTTTTAAGTGATTCATCTGCTACCTTTACTGGATGTTTGTTTTTACAAGTGGAATCTTTTCTTTCGTAACTTTTTTCTTTGTTTTCCACTTGAAGTCCCTTTAACATTTCTTGTGAAGCTGACTTAGTCGTGAACTCCTTTAAGTTTCATTCATCTGGAAAACTCTCCATCTCCTTTAATTATGAATGATAGCCCATGCTGGGTAGAGTTATGTTGCATGGTTGTTGTTATTTTCCTTTCAGCACTTAATTTATCACGCCATTCCCTGATGGCCTATGAAGTTTCTACTGAAAAATCCCACCATCCCATCATTGGTTTCCCTTGTATATAACTGTTAGCTTTCCTCTTGATGTTTTTAAGATTCTGTCATTACAATTTTTGTCATTTTAAATTATGTGTCTTGGTGTGGACTTGAATTCATGTTGTTTGGGATTCAAGGTACTTCCTGGACCTGGATGTCCATTTCCTTCCCCAGGTTAGGAAACTTTTCAGCTATTTTTTCAAGTAAATGTTCTGCCCCTCTCTCTTCTTCTAAAACTCTCTATAATGCAAATGTTATTACCCTTGACCTTGTCCCAGAGGTCCTTTAACTTCTCATTTTTTTTCTTTTTGTTACTCAACTGATTGCTTTCCACTACAATGTTTTCCAGATTGCTGATGCATTCTTTGGCATCATCTAATTTCCTACTGATTCCCTCTAGCCTATTTATTTCAGTATTCTTCAGCTCTGACTGGTTCCTTTTTGCATTTTCTATCTTTTTGTTAACATCTCAGTGAATTCATCCACTATTTTCTGAAGTCCAGTGAGCATCTTTACGGTCATTACTTTGAACTGTTGATCAGGCATCCTGCTTATTTCCATTTCATTGGGGTTTTCTGAGATTTTGTCTTATTCTTTCATTTAGAACATAGTTCTATGTCTCCTCATTTTGGCTATGTGTTTATTACTATCTATAGGTAAAGTCAACTAGATCTTCTGGTTTTGAAAGTAATAGCCTTATGTAGAAGCCATCCTGTGGTGCCCAGCAGCACAACCTTCCCAAGTCACCAGAACCAGGTGCTCCAGTATTATCCCCTGTGTAGGTCATGTGTGCACTCTTGTTGTGGCTGAGCTACAACTGCTGTGAGTGCACTGGTGGGTAGGGCTCGCCTCTGGCACCACTAGCTGTGAGGCCCATCTGTACCTACTGCAAGTAAGGAGGATAGGGGCTAGTTCTCTGCTTCCCTCCTGCAGGAGTCATTCTGGAGAGGCAACCTCCAGGCCAGAACTACGGGGGGAATGCTAGGGTGGGGCAAGGAGTATTAGCAAGGCAGACTGACAATGTCAGAACTGGCTCCTATAAGCATGCAGCCAGCTAAGCTGAAGGAGGCCAAAAAAATGGCACTCACCAGCATCTCCATTCCTGGAAACAATTCCTGTAGTTCCCAGACAGCACACATGCTAAAATTGTCAGATGTTTTTCATATATAACCCAACCTTTTTCAAACTGCTGTTTCACTGCTGGGTCCCAGAGCAAGTGATATAGCATGTTAGCCTTTGAAGAGGACACACTTGGTTTACTACAGCCCTCTAGCTCTTCCAGAGGTAAGCCCCAGTGATTTAAAAAGGCAGACATTAAGGAAGTTTGTCCTCCTGATGCAGATCCCCAGCATAGGGCTTCATCCCTTGCCCCTCCATGCCATCTGCTTGTGGGTCACCACATGGGTGGTGTGGTTCCTAGCCACATCTCTGCACCCCCTACACTTCTTGATTTACCCTTCTCCCTGTCTTTAGCTGTGGACACTCTGATTTGCTGGTCGTCAGGTCATTTTCAGGATGACACTTAGTTGTTGTGCCAGCATGTCCATGGTTGAACCCAGGATCCTTCTACTCTGACATCTTGCTTTGTGCTTTTAATATTTAGTTCTGTCTCTCTCCACATTAAAAATACTACTTTCTAATTCTTATATGTAGTCATCTTTTCTAACCTTTTCAACATTTTCAAAATTGTGAAATCTCATTTTACACGGTCTTATATACATGCATACATATACGAGTCCAAAAGATTTATATTTGTAGAAAAAAATATTTTTTCAAGGAATCTCGATGATTATACATTTTACAGTAAAATAATAAAATAGGTCTAGAGTTGACTTTTTGAGGAATGGAAATTATGGGAAATCTCACGCAATTTCAGTCTTCACTAACACTAATTTGTGTCTAATCTGGAACAATGTATTTTTAGATTCGGTGCTTTTAGAAGATCTTATTCATATTAATTTTATACAAGATTATACTATTACTGAAAAAAATAAGTACCCACTTCAGAAGAACATGAAATGAATCAGTGAAAGAAAAAGGGCTCCCTGCTTGACCAACCAACTTAGATCATTCAAGGACCTTACTAATAAAAGTTGGTTTTCTTTTTTTTTTTTAATCATAAATAGCTTTTAGTTAGAAGTAAAGCGTTAAATCTTTTTTTCTAATTTTTGGAAATAGGGAGAAAAACCAACTGTAGAAATTTAGGTAGAAACAACAACAGGAAACATCCTGAAGCTATTGAAACCAAGTCCCAGGCATTATGCTATTGCAGTGATTTAGTGAAATCATCATTACCGTATCAAAATTGCTGTCAGATTATTATTAGATGTACGAGATGTATGTTTACCTTAGCTTGTGAGTGGTTATGACTGAATGGGTGCTTGGCTGCCTGTCCCCTACCCCCTTCTCCTCACTTCCTCCCCCTGCTGTTCTAGGTCAACAGTTTATTGTTCTATAATAATGTTTTCATATTTCAAAATCATTATGTTTGCCAAGAATCAAATTTGCAGTAATGAATCTGCACTTGTGGTATGAGCATTTTTTTGATTTACAAACAAAATGTTCCCTAGTGAAATAAAATAGACAAAAATAGACCTTTTTGGGGGTGGGGGGGAGGACAATAAGGGCTTTCTTTCTAAGGAAGAGTTTAGTCATGAGAACTAAGTGAACTGATTTTCAAAAACTGATCACATTTCTCTACTTCTTGACATAAACTTCTAATGTAGCAATGCATACCAGTTAAGAGCCCCCTTGCAAAGCAATATTTTACTGTTTTGCTTTTAAGACTACGATGACCATCACAAACAGCAACAAAAGCACTTATGTACTTTCAGTAATTCTTAATGTCAAACCTCAGAGCCACAGTGATATTAACTTCATTTATTTTTTTTTAATTTTTTTTAACGTTTATTTATTTTTGAGACAGAGAGAGACAGAGCATGAACGGGGGGGGGGGGGTGGTCAGAGAGAGAGGGAGACACAGAATCTGAAACAGGCTCCAGGCTCTGAGCAGTCAGCACAGAGCCCAACGTGGGGCTCGAACCCACGGACAGTGAGATCATGACCTGAGCCGAAGTCAGACGCTTAACTGACTGAGCCACCCAGGTGCCCCAATATTAACTTCATTTAAAGAAAATGTATTTTAGATATTCTTGGGAACCAGGAAATCTGTGCAAATTATATACTCTAGCATAGTTCACATGAAGAAACGACAGACAGAAGGTATTTAAAACACCAAAAAAAAAATAGGGATTACAGTGATTTTTTTTTTTTTAACAGAGCATGTATGAGTACATTCTTATTTACTTGTCCTAACCTCCAGTTTTGGACTTTTTTAGGGCAATTAAGAAAGATTTTGGTGGAAATGGAGGAAGAGGAAAGGAAGGTATCTAAGTCTACCCCATGACTTGCCGGAGTTTGAAGCATAGAGATTTTGTTATTTAGATACTTCACCTTTGAGGCTACAAATTTATTCATTAAACCATACTTACTATATGCAGCTCCAAATAAAGACAGAAAACACAGTACCTGCTCTCAAGTAGCTCAATGTCTGAAAGGGGGTCCACAACACTGAAGAAACGAAAAATTATTCAACATAGAACAATACGAATTCAAAGAAAAAAATGTTAAAACAGGACAGTGATGTGCAAAAACCTTAACACAGTTTGGAACACAGAACTGTGAGTAGTTTTAAGAAAATATTAGTGAAAAGTAGGGGAGCACTTTTAATGCTCTGTTTCTATTTTTTTTAATATTTTATCGAATTAAAAAAATTTTTTTAATGTTTTTATTTTTGAGAGAGGGAGAGAGCTCACGCATGCAGGGGAGGGGAAGAAAGATAGGGAGACAGAATCCAAAGCAGGTTCCAGGCTCTAAGCTGTCAGCACAGAGCCCAATATGGAGCTCGAACCCACGAACTGGGAGATCACGATCCAAGCTGAAGTTGGACAAGCCATCCAGGCGCCCCTATTTTATCTAATTCTAAAAAAAAAAACAAAACAAAACAAAAAACAAAAACAAAAAAAACTTTAAAGGTCAAAAAAAACACAAAAATCAAAAAAAATTCTCTTTTAAAACCTGACATTTTTATTTCCTTTCTCTCATAAACAGAGAATAAGAATTCATTTTTTGTAACATGACCACAATACCAATAGCACAGTGAAAAACAAAATACCAAAAATTCCTTCAAAACCATCTAGCTGTGCTACAGAAGAATTTTGAAACAGGATAATATGAGTCTGTTTTCTGCAGTAGTGGTAGGAAAGGGAAAGTTACAGTGGGGTGGGGGCAAGACTAGAAGACAGTAATCTAATAAAAGCCTAATGAGATAATCCTTGACAAACATGTATGCCCAGAAGATGCTTGGCTTCTAGTTCAAAAGCTCCCATGTGGGAGTCTACATTTAATTGACTGTACTCATTCATACAAATATAGTGGCTAACTCTCCTTTTATTAAAGAGGACTGATTTTAACAAAATTCTCGTCAGAAAGAAATGATTAGGATTTTCAGAGGGGGGCCCTCTGTAACTGAAATTTTAGCAAACAAGAATTCTTGCCTCTTATGTTCCCTATATTAAAATATGCAAACTTCTAATAGTTAACCCTTAGTTATAATTGAGTCCTTTTACATAAAAGAACAATAGCTTTAAGGTCTTGAAACAATGACAAATGGTTAATAGTTAATTTCTGAAAAAATCTGCTCCAAAGGGAATTTCTAAGAGTTGTGGTACAAGGATACAAACAAGGAAAAGGAAGTAAGGGAGGTCAGTTCAAGAACCACAGGTGTCTCATTATTCTCAGTATTACTCTACCCAAAACTGAGCTGATACAGACCAATAAACTAGAACAGAGCATTTCTTTACACCCATTACCATGTTAGGGACTTAAGGACACCCTAAGGACCCTAAGAAGCCTCGAATACATTGCCGGGTATCACCCAATAACTTCTATAAACAAAAGCTTTCTAAAGTGGGCAACAGGGACAATCCTGGAAATGAAAAGACATGGATAATATGTGGCAAGGATGGTTAATGGCAGAGGAAATATTGTTCCATTCACTCTGCATTAGTGAAGATGCTCCTGGTAACTAAAGCAAGGGTTTTTACCACATCTAGTTAAATCAGTCCTTCCAAAACTAAAGTCCATAGATCAGTGTTGATCTGTGCACTACTTACCAACCTCCCAGGAGTACAAAAATTGTTAATGACCAGTTGATGTTGCCTCAACAATGAAATGTGTAATTAGCATTGACAAATGTTTGGGGTTTATGTTTGTGTGGGAATATTTTCTGGCTTGTGTGGGAGTATAATCCAAAAAGAAAATGCAAGGACGGAAAAATATTCTGAAGTAGTTACACAAGTTAAGGAGTTTACACCAGAAGGTAAATGACACACTGCTTCTGTCACTGAAAAACACTACCTTACTAAGAAAAAAATTAAAAGGGACAACATCGTACTTAGTAATTGAGCAAAAGATGGGAATCCTGTAAATCACATAGTATGTATCAAACGAAAGATCCTTTTCATCATATGATTATCTGGAAGATGACTGTCAACACCAATATTGCCTACTCACCTCAGGTTTATCACGGGGCACGTTCTGCTGTAAATGTTTCAAGTATGAAATACATGCCTAGTTTTTCTGCACGGTAATAACTTGTTGGGTGCCCAACTTGTAAAGATGAAAATTCAACACCTACACTTGTTGGCCATACATTTTTGGTACTTTTAATTGCCTTAGTATGTCTATACAATTACAGAATAGATTAATTTCCATGGTAGATAAGGACTAAAGAGGAAACAATAACAAGTAAGAAGTATGAGAGGACAGAGTTTCTACTGATTAGTGTAACAAGATCTATAGCAACAATGTAAAAATCATCAATCAAGTAGGTGATTATTCTGACACTTTATATCTGCAAAAGGTTTTAAAACAAAGTGTTTTTTTAAGTTTATTTATTTTTGACAGAGACAGAGGGCGAGCATGAGCTGGGGAGGTACAGAGAGACAGAGAGGGAAACACAGAATCCAAAGCAGGCTCCAGGCTCCAAGCTGTCAGCACAGAGCCTGACACAGGGCTTGAACTCATGAACTGAGAGATCATGACCTGGGCTGAAGTCGGACGCTTAATGGACTCAGCCACCCAGGTGCCCCTCCAGAAGGTTTTAATACACTTTACATTTTTGACAAAGAATTATCAGTTTTATTTTCCATCCCAAAAAACCTACACATAGGAATTTCACAGATCTGGAATCAACTTCTTAAATCAAAAGTCAATTTAAACTGAACTATATTCTTATAGGGTAAGTTGTTGGGATGGCTATTGATGAAGTATTCAAAGTGATTTTTGAAAATTATAGATCACTTGTTTCATTTTGGATAAAAGTTAAAAAGGATATTCGGAAGTTGCTCAAATTGCTTTACATTTCTTCTTCTATACCTATCAACATAGTGTAGGACACTGCTCTTCCGCTGACCATCATTAAATTTGGATACAACACAGGGCATTATCCCTTGTAAGTAACAAGTTTGTCAACGCCATCTAGATTCTTTCACAAGAAGTGCATCCATCACAATAAATAAGAAACCCAAGTGTGCACAAAGGTGTTGACAAGGAGAAATCCTTATTTCCTTCATAACTGTTTTAGCTATGATTGCACAGTTAGGTAATAGTGATTTTCCGTATTAATCCCCAAAGCATCATTTTTAGTATACAACACAAATATCTGCATTATCTTTTCTCCTGTTATGTTTGTCCTGAGCATATTTATTGGAAATTTTAGATCTACTGAATCAAGTAATAGACTGAATAGGAGATCTTTAGTTTTTTTATTTCATACTTCTGGTAATCAATTTTTAGTGTGTCCACAAAAGTACTGTTTCAGGAGTGATTGGAGGGAAAAAAGTTGTTCATCACTTCCAAGAGTTACAAAGCACTTGTTTATTTAGACCATCCATTTCCCCACCCACATACTTCTCTGCTTCATGTACCTAAGAACATGTAATGTTGTCAGAAGCAAAAATAAAAAAGAGCTGGATTATCATTTCCTTGTATGATGTACTTAAGATTAAGGTATCACATATTTTTGGCTGTGTTCTTTTTTGAGATACTGATTCTTATTTTGTCTTTTGCTTTTCACCTTCTTTTTCCATTCCAAGCAGAGAATGGAGCCCTTAGCACTTACTTATTTCTGATACTTTTGCTGGGCATAAAACAAAATTTATTTTCAGTCAAGTTTCGTTTTGGTAAAAAATTAAACTCAAAATTACTAGGCCAGGTGTCTTCCATCACAGAAAAGAGAGAGAGGGTACCTTTAAGTGGAGTAAAAAGCAAACCCCATTAAGCAATGAAGGTTAAAGGAACAGAATTGAAGATATAGCCAAAAAAGCAAAAAAACATACTAACAACAAAAAAAAGAACCCTAAAATGTAACACCCTAGCTAGGCAAAAATTACATTATCAGCCCACTTCATTATATTGTCTATTCACAGGTAGAGGACTGTTGGCTGGCAGATAAATAACTAGATATGTTGGAAGAGGCCAAGATATTAGTTTGACTTTTCCTCAAGATCTAAAAGGGCTAAGTATCTGCCATTTTAGATGACTCAACATATTAATTTTAAGCATCGATGAATACAGAACAGTAATCTTTTCTTTCAACACGCATAGCTGGTATCCCGGGATTTATTTACACTGTAGTAAAGATGATTCTGGTGCTGTGTGGACCTGTGGTATTCTATTTGACGTTGTGTGTGTGTGAGCGTGTGCGCGCACACGCATGTGCCAGCGACGGCGGGTAGGAACACAGAAATTAAGACACACACACACACACACACACACACACACACAGTTCAACCACAGAATAGTTTGAACTTCTAGTCTTGTATAGAAACACACACACCTGGGTTGAATGGGCAGTTCCCCAGAGGGGCTACAAGAGGAGTGACCATTTTTCATGAAATGTTCTTCCCCAAGTTATCACTCCCCAATCTGTAATGTTCTTCCAACTCCACAATGAATACACCAGCCACATCGCAAGGCAGCTTTTGATCCTTGATTCCAATGCCCAATTCTCTAGTAGTATACCTATATAATGGAATGCATTCAGTTCTGAATATCTTCATTTTGAAAGATAAAAATTGGAGCTAAGGATATAATACTTAATGAGCCCCTTTATGTGGCACTGTACAGGACATTTTATATATTTGATTTCACTTAATGAGCAGATGGCAGATGGCTTAGCCATTGGAATCGTTTGATAATAAAAGCGTAGTAGAGAATTAAGGTTGGAAGTCTCAAAAAAGTCAAGTAATATCAAAAGCTGTAAGTTTTTCCTTCACCTCTTAAATTAATTCAATTTATGTTGTGGCACCTAACTAATATGCATATAATGACTTTGTTTTGGTCAATGTAAAGACTAATTTGCCTGACAGATTAGTATTGATTCATGCAGAGCCATGATCAATATTGAAATATGAGGATTAGTTATTTTTAAAATATGTAACATTATTGACCGTATTAGGTTAAACCTTCTGAAATATACAATATATTAGAAATAGATATTTTGAAGAGAAACCATTTTAAAGTTATAGCAACAGGAAAGATAATAATCCGTTTAGTTGCTTCAAAGACATTTTTAAACACCTCTGATCTTCCTTCGAATTTTATCCTCCAAGCTTTCTCTGAGTATGGGTACTGACAGGGGTTCTAAAGGGGCTGACTGAGGAGAGAACCAGGTAAACTTAAGTCCATCCTCTCCTTCACTGTGACACTCAGTGTGAACACAACTTCCCTGTGGTCTGCATCTCTACATTTATAAGAAGAGAAATGCACTTGGGAAAAGGAAACATGTAAATAGGAAAGAAGGTGGGATGCCATAATAAGAGCAACTCCTCAGAATACTTTGTCCCAAAATCAAAGAAGGTAATTTAAGGTAGCAAAAGATCAAGACTACCAACTCCCAGTCGTAAGTTCCATAAGTGCACAGAAACTCCTGAGTGTTAGGGGTCCCAACAGAGGCCCCTCTGTGAGAGGCCAGTCAAGTAACCACAAACACCAGAAACCCACCAGGAAGTTGCCACAGTATTTGTTTTTGGAAGTTCTTTTCAGAGTGGGGGGTATGTTGCCTGAAGACTATAGTTTTCTTCATAAGGTTAAAGATTAAACATTGTCCTCAACAAAGAATATTTCTGAATCTTTTTTCCATACAGTTTGAACTATGGCCAATACCTCTTAAAATAAAACATCTTGTCCGTTTAAATTCTACCACCTTTTTTTTTTTAAGTTTCTAAAGTCAGTGTGCTAAGGTTGATGAAAAGATAAATCACAGGATAGAAGCTCAATTAATTAAGGCTTTATGTGAAATGGTAAGATCCCTATTACTGCTAAACAAAAAAATCAGGATTTGACTTCTTTTTAGGTTGTTTTACAGTAACTAAGCCACACCCATCTGTATTTACTGTCCACTTTCCATTTCTGATGCAATGAGAGGCGCTTTATAGTATAGTATAGTATAGTATTAGTATAGTATTAGTATAGTATAGTATACTAACGTATTTAATCCTCATCTCTACCCTAACGAAGTATGTGCTATTAGTTCTTAAGCAGAAAAAAACTAAGTCGGAGACTACCTTAGGAAACCTACCCAATAGAATCCAGCAAAAAAATAGCAAAAGTGTGATTCAAACTCCCTCAGTTTGGCTTTGTAGCTCTTTGCCCTTAGCAGCTATGTCACACCCTATTTATTGAGTTTTCCTTCTGTTGGCTGGAGCTTGCCTAAGTTTTTCCAAGTTGTCCCTTGTTAGAAGGCAAACAAGATAAAAATAGAACCCGTGGACTGAATTAAACATAAAGGAGAAGCGTGATATAATTTTAAGACCTTTTTAAAGTATCTTCTGGCATAAATCAGTAATTTTCCAACAGTAGAATTATCTAGGCCAGCCTCCCCAAAACCCAATGGAGTTTTTCGGAACCACACTCTCAATGTCCATAAGGTTAGTAGCAAATAGATATTATTAGACACAGCTAATTAAAGAATAGTTAAAATGTATTCATTTTTATGTAAATAATTCAACAAAAACTGGCAATTCAGAGTTGTGAACCGGATGAATACAAACTATGCATCTTTGATTAAGATTTGCATAACTCTGTAATGAGTCAATTTTGGAAGTGCTTTCTGCAGAAGAGTAACTCGGGGAGAAAACAGTGCATAAAAGAGAGCAAATACCCACTATGATGCTCAAGTTGGAGAAAAGTAGGTCATGCTTTCATACTAAGCAATCTAACAGTATAGAAATCTAAAAAGCTGTTTATGTACATAATTTATAAGCTAATTTCTTCTGCCACTTTTTCAGAAAGAGCTTTAACGGGGAGTGAAAGAGCTCTCAGGTTCTTATCTTTTTTTAAACCCCAGGATTCATTCCTCTCATTGGTGAGGTATTTAAAATTCTTAAGCATATACTATTTGCATTTGATTTATATCTCTGTCAGAGACATGTATCTTGTGTTCTCTTGGTATTTTCATTGGTCTGGTAGTTTTATTTACTTGCCACATATTTCATGAGTTAATTGGATGGTATCTAGGTGAAAACAGGAAAGAACACACTGCAGGGTCTGGGAATGTCACTCCTTGAGTGATAGTTTGGCCTAAATAGGACAGAAAATTTCTTGATCAACGTCTTTAAATTTGAATAAAAAAATCTGTTGAGTTGTTTCTGCTACAAGATGTTAAGCTGGGCTTTCAAAGTGAAGTTCTATACAAGGATTTATTATGAGGACCAAGATCAGTGAAAGGACTCCTAAATCCCTCAGTCACACTGGATAAAAGTTTAAAGTACTTTTCAAGAATGGAGGGATGGGAAGCACCATGTCCCAACTCTAAGTCAATGAAGTGCAGCTGGAGTAAGGAAGGAGATCCATTTGACAGGTGTTTAACCTCAAAAATGCAAGATAAACACCTGGTTATCTTTTTTAATGAAAGAACAAAGGAGAGGTAATCCACTAGGGATCAACTAGTAATCAGTTTTAGGGAACAAGAATGTGTCAAGATATCCCACAGACCAAATGCAAGCCACATAAATGAAGGCACAGGTATGGGGTCATCTAACTTCCCTTCCATCAAAGCCTGTGGAAGAGGTGTAAAGATCTCAGCAACAGAACCAGCACACCCAGCATGAAGTTTCATCAAGAGAACTGTTAAGTACGCCGGTCTGGAAAAGCCACATATTTTAGGATTCCAACTATGTAATATCTTGGGAAAAGAAAAGAAAATACGAAAACAAAAGTATCAGTGATTTCCAGGGATTAGGGAATAGGCAGGGATGAACAAGTAGATCACAAGGGATTTTGAGGTCAGGCAAAAGATTCTGCATCATTATGGTAATCGCCAATATATGACATTATCTATTTGCCAAACCCACAGAATAAACAACAGAGTTAACCCTAAAACTGTGAGATTTCGTTCACATACCAACATTCTTTCAGCAATTGTAGCAAATGTCATAAAAATGCAAGATGTGAATAGGGAAAACTGCATGTAGATGCTAGAAGAGAATTTATGGCAATCTCTCTGTCCATCTACTTAATTCTTCTGAAAAACTGAACTGCTCATAAAGTCTCTTAGTTTCTTTAAAGGTATCTTGAAAAGAAGACAGCTAAAAGTTTAAGAAACCAATCACAAAAGAGTAGGAGAGGGAGGAGAATGAGGGAAGAAAAAAGGAATGAATGTTTGAAGGTAGGAGAGTGAAAATATTTGGAACATGATCATGGTGCACCCAGAGATGAATCCTTTCAGCAATGAGTTAATCCATCTTGCTATTGGCAAAGAATTCCAAGATTAGAAGTTAAGAAGCTGCCATGAGTGTTACTCTTGACAGTTAAGTCACAATCTGTCCTTAAGGATACTTTTGTCAACTTATTTTTCTTAAGTTTATTTATTTTGAGGAGGGGGAGGGGCAGAGAGAGGAAGAGAGAATCCCAAGCAGACTCTGCACCACCAGCAGAGAGTCAGAAGCTGGGTTTGATCACACGAATTGTGAAATCCTGACCTAAGCTGACATCAAGAGTTGGATGCTTAACTGACTGAGCCACCCAGGTGCCTCAAGGATACTTTCTCTATGCTTCTAGCTACCAATATTTGTAGGGATCTTCAATTATCCTAATATTCCTTCCCCAAATCCACGAATTTACAAAGTAGGACAGAAAAACTAAACACCACTATCAAATATCTAAGGGAATAATGGATGACCTCTAAACCTATTACCACTCAAATCTCCCCCTTGAATGTTAGTCCCTCATATTCATCATTCAACTTCTCTAATGTTCAGTCCCTCAAGGAGTGTCAACTACAATGTTGAAAACATGGTGCAGATAGAATTTAAATCAACTACAAAGTAAAACAGAAAATGTGACAAATTACTCAAAGTGATTTTGGCAAACAGAATTAGATGGAAAGTCAGACCAACAAGGATGCACTAGAGTTAAATTAAAAACTAAAGAACCACCCATCAAGCTAAGCTTCAGAAAGAACAATTTAAAAAGCAAAGCATTAAGATTTTTATCAAAATGGATAATACCTGTTTTATTTTTTTTAATTTTTATTTTTGAGAGAGACAGAGACAGAATGTAAGTAGGTGAGGGACAGAGAGGGAGACAGAGTCAGAAGCAGGCTCCAGGCTCCAAGCTATCAGCACAGAGCCCACACGGGGCTTGAACTCACAAGCTGTGAGATCATGACCTGAGCTGAAGTCAGACCCTCAACCAACTGAGCCACCCAGGCGCCCCTTGTCTTTTTTTTTTTTAAGGGATTCACATATTGACTGAGCTACAGTACTCCAAGTGAAAGGATGAGGTCACATGGTCTTATTTTGTTTGGTAAAACCATGGTAAGAAAATACCTCAACTACTGTAAATAAAAAAATAAGTACCTGCATGAATTTTTATTTTTTTCAGACAATGTCCTACTAAGATCTGCTCCCCACCCCCCTTTACATACTATGACATTTTGATTCTCATTTTTAAGTTTATTTATTTTGAGAGAGTGTGTGAGAGCAGTAGAGCAGGGAAAGAAGCAGGGGTGGGGGGGAAGATAATCCCAAGCAGGCTCTGCGTGGTCAGCACAGAGCCTGATGTGGGGCTCAGTTATACCAACTGTGAGATCATGAACTGAGCTGAAATCAAGAGTTGGACATTTAACCACCTGAGCCATCCAGGCTCCCCAACTCTTATTTTTAACAGATTTAATTGTAGTGGACTTTTTATGATACAAGTGGCTTTTGACAAGATTACTACAAGCACTCCCATACTTGTTAACACTTGCCCTATTCACAAACTGCTAAGATGGAGAAAAGAACATGTCAAGTATCTTGCACTCGTTCTGCCCTACCTTCAAGTCTCTGACCTCCAAAGTTAGTCAATGTTGTTCCCTCCCAAACAGCTCTGAGTTTGACTAGTCCAAGCCTACAGATAGTCACTTGGGTTTCTCATTCTACATGATACTCACAACTATCTTTGAAATATTAATAGTTACACACACTGACCAAAATTTGGACACATCCCTGAAGTATTTGAGAATTCAGTATCCTACAGCATGGATCCACACTGGAGTTCCATTGTATTTACTTAACAAGTCATTTCTCTATAATATTTTAACATAAAAATTTCATACTGATTGCCTCCCATCTTTATTTCTAACACTGTGTTTGTCACTATTATGGGCACTGAAATGAACATAGGACAAGTAGAATATGGTATCCATGCCTAAGGGTGGTGCATTCTGGTTGAAGTTCCATTTTCATGATTTACACGTATAAAAAAGTAATCATAGTTAATTATAATTTAAATTCTTTAGTTATTTACAATTTAGTAAAAAGAGTGAGGCCTACAGCAGAATAATGTAAAGGACACAATCAAAAAATGTACAGGACTGATGTGACCCTTTATAGATGTTTAAAATAAGAAAATATGTGTTCATCAACAGATGAATGGATCAATAAGGTGTAGCATACATACAACATGATATTATCAAGCCATTAGAAAGAAGGAAATCTTGCTGTTTGCAATGACATAGATGGACCTGAAAGGCATTATGGTAAGTAAATTAAGTCAGATGCAGAAAGGCAAATACTGCATGGTACCCCTTATATGCGAAATCTAAAAAAGTCTAACTCAAAGAAAGTAGAAAAAAAAATGGTTGCCAGGGGCTGAGGAGTGGGGAAATAGGAGTTGGTTAAAGGATACAATCTGTCAGCTATCAGATATCCAGGATCTGAGGATCGTGCATAGAATGGTGCCTATAGCTGGTAACACTGTATTGTAGAACTGAAATTTGCTAAGAGACAACTTAAATGATCTGCCATGCACACCAAGATGAATATATGAAATCATAGGTGTGTTAATTAACTAGATGCATGGAATCCTTTCATAATGTGTATTTTATATACATAATCATGATGTACACTTTTCAGATCACATAATTTTAGGTCAATTGTATCACAATAAAACCAAAGAAGAGGAAGGGAAGAAAAAGACTCATGTGCTCAACCATTTGAAAAGCAAAAAAAAAAAAAAAAAAAAAAAAATCATAATTTATAAAACACAAAGAGGTACATAAATATACACACACACACAACAAAATAGCAAGAATAGAGAATGTTCTAAAAGAATTTTTTTAAATACAAAGGTAACAGTAAATGTTGATAGTTTATAAGAGCAATGATGTGAAGGCCTGACATGAATACTATGTCATTAGGAAACAAGGGATACAAAGAAAAAGGAGAATGAATATATGCTAAGTCCAGAGTTTTCATTACATTACTCCTTTGCTAAATCCTCACTTTAAAAAGATGCCATTATAAAGAATCTGTTTTTCAAATTTGCAGTATGTGAGACTCTGTTCAATTAAGTACGGTTAATGTCTTTCTGTCCCTCCAAGAGTTAACTTATTACTGTCTCTTCCATAGTTTCAAGTAGTTTCAAGCCTAAGACCTTTTTGAATCTTAACTATTAAATTATGTAATTTTATAGAGCATTCTTTTTCAAGAGATAAATATCTTGTATACCATTCTCAGCTCTATTTAATCTCAGACTTTGAATTTTCTATCTTGCCCCTCTGTCCTCAATAACAGAAACCTTTATCTCTGTGTTCTCTCATCTATACAATTCCCAGCTTGCAGATACCCATCTACCAGGAGAAGATTATTTTTCTCATTCCTACTCCCTGACCTTCCAACATGCTAGTGCCAACAGAGGAAAAAAAGAAAGATGACTTTAGGCCATGTTTATTATGAGAATATTAATTTTTCTTATTGGTTTTCTCCATTTTCTACCGCCTCACACCTTTCAAGAATAAAAAACATACTTCTTCTGCCTAAGCTTTTATACTTTTTCTCAGTAAAATGTGGTTTAAAATGCACATATAATAACTTAGGTTTTATCTCTCCAGATATTTGCAGTTATAAACATCTATTGCTGTTTTAGCAAGATGATGCCTTAGAAAAGGTCTCTAAAGGATTTTGTATTCTTACGAGATCATAATATTTTATAAAGCCTTTAACATTTATATTTTAACTTAAAGGAGTTTCAGGATTATTGTTATGTGTCACAACAGTGAAAAGTAGGTTAAGTACTATTTTCAAACAACACCTATTCTCAAAAATACTTGATTTTACAATACACTCTGTCTGAAAATGTTCTTGGGCAACATTACTTATGCCTAAAAGATTTGTGATGATTCAAAATATTCCATAGATGTTACTACATTTTTCATAACTTAACACACACACTGGATATTCCAGAGATGTTGACTTTGCATGAGCCTCTAACCCTGCAGCTGTCCCCAGTCACGTGGACGGAAGCCTTAATTGCTCATTCAGAATTCTTTATTTCTAGCTCACAAACACATTTCCTTCCATTTTATCTGAATCTATTATCTAATATTCTGAAGAACTCTCATAAAATGTGGACTTGCACATTGGGAGGATATCTCTTTTATATTTTGGCATCCTTTTATGGAAAACCAAAACTTTCTGGGTTGGAGTTTGATTTGGGGACTTATTTGCTAAGGTTAACTTGCAAGGCACAGGTCTGAAATAACCATGACCTTTTGTTTTTCCCACATCAACAGATCCTCTCAAGTCTCAACATTTGTAAAAACTGCCACTGGGGAACTCACAAATTGCTTCAGTCTATGATAAGACAGAACTCCTCTTTCTGTTTAGGTCTTGGCAGGACAAAATGTAGTTAAGCCCATCTGGAAGTGTTATTTCTGAGGTTGAGTTTCCATAACCAGAGCACAATTAAAGACTAAAGAAGCTTCTCATGATTTTTGAGCTGATTAAGAAATAAGACTGTTCTGCAGGAAAATTCCAAAGTCAGTAATTGACACTTAGGGAACAGACAGATCATTTGACATTAGGGTTATTACTGCAATTATCAAAAACTATTTCCTGTGTGCAATACAGTCTAATTTTACACTTCAACATAAGAAAATTTTTGCAGTTTCCAAATTAAAATGAAGACAGCTATTTTGCAGATGCTACCTTCATTGGAAAAAAAAAATCTTCATATATAAAAATGCTTTACTGGTCCACTACTTGAGAGGTTCTTAGAGAATCTTCATTTGGAAGAAGTTATTGTGGTTTTTCCCCTTAGCTCCCTTTATAAACAAAGGCAAGTATTTGACAGTGTTGGTAAAGGCACCATGTAAAATGACTGCTATTCCATTTGTCTTGTTACCACTATTCCAGCTCCTATTTTAATTATTTGAACTATGAGAATCCTATGAATACATTTATATGAATTATGGGCAATAATAACCTGCCATCTAGTTTAAAGAGGGAGTCCTCGCTAAGTAATTTGTGTAAAATTACACAGCTACTAAGCAACAAAGGGAGGACTCCTACTTGATCTTCAGTCAGTAGTCTTAACCACTACACTGGCAGCTTCCGGCATGTAATTTTTAGTGTCCTTTGGAGAAAAACAATTTTTTTTGACTATCATGTTCTGGTTCACAGCTTCATCATCATTATTCATCAAATAAGTTTGGGAACAAGTAACCTAATACACACAATGACAGATGTTCATGTCCTGTGTTGGTCCCCGATTAACACTTGTACACACACTGTGTTTGAGCACCTACTTACAAGAGCCCATCCAACTTCACCTAACAAGATGGCTCAATGGAGTCAAGACCAAACCTGTAAATGCCTCTTATCATCTTCTATCAAAATATTACTTCTCTCTCCCTCATACATACACACACTTCTATATATGCTATTTATATACTCACACATGCATAATTTATTCTTAGAAAAGTTAGATTCCTATCCAGAGAATTTATGGAAGAAACCAGAGAGAGCAAGAGGTGAAAACTTAGCACAGGAGAACTAGAAAACATCTAGGGCCTGACAGAAGGGGGTAGAGGGTGGGTGAAGAACCTACCCTGTAATTAACATTTGTTGATAATTATTTTGTGCTAGGCAATATTCTAAGTGCTTTATATGTATTAAGTCATTCAATCCTTATAGCAATGCTTTAAAAAATGTGTGAATACCATGGCACTTCACAAAGAAAGAAACTGAGCCTCAAAGAAGGTATGTTGAAAATCACAAGGCTGAAAAATGAAGCCAAGGTTTGCATGCAGTCTGTCTAGTTCCAGAGTCCACATTTTCCACCATTAATGGCCTACTGTTTGTCTTTAAGAGTGCAACATCCTCCCAATATGCGACATATAATTTTCTAGTGTGTGATTGAAGACTGTATCGTGTTGGTAACTGATTTATGCTAGCAAGAACCCGATCACTTTGTGATAAACTAATAATGATCACAAGTTAATGACTATGCAAATTTAAAAGAACCAAATTTAACTCTGGATTCTTCAACTATTACTAGAAGATTACCCAGTTCACTCAGGCCTTAAAGATAGTTAAGACAGTTTAGCCACAATGTTTAAAATATTTACACATATTTCAGACTCTTAATATCAGATTCTGATCATCTAATTAAGTACTTAAGTCCCACAATTTCAGTCTGATGGTTTAATGCACACACTGAAAGACACCTAGGGACAAAATAATAAATGGGAGAAGTTTATTTCATGATGCATTTTACAGCCAATCTCAGGAGCTAGCATGGATGAACCGCCATCTACCCTTTACTTAATGACCCAAATCTTCCCTCAAATACTCCTGATGATTTTAACATCACTATACATTAAACAGATGAAAATTCCTATGAAACTACTGAATGTGTTTTCTATTTGTCTGTAACAGCAGCATTGTTACTTACCTACTTTCCTATCAAGTCTGTCACATGGTTGGTTAAATTAAGAACATTGTTTGCCCAATACAAGTGGTTTAGTTTAAATCATGGAGATTGAAAAAAAAATTTTTTTTAAATTTTTTTTAACGTTTATTTATTTTTGAGACAGAGAGAGACAGAGCATGAACGGGGGAGGGGCAGAGAGAGGGGGAGACACAGAATCGGAAGCAGGCTCCAGGCTCTGAGCCATCAGCCCAGAGCCCAATGCGGGGCTCGAACTCACGGACCGAGAGATCGTGACCGGAGCTGAAGTCGGACGCCCAACCGACTGAGCCACCCAGGCGCCCCTGAAAAAAATTTTAAAGGAGCTGAAGAGTGGATGGATACCTGCAAAATTTCTAAACCTTATAAAAATTTCCAATAACTTCTAAGAAAAACAGAAGGGTTATTTTATTCAGTGTTTGATATCAAAATGTGTTCATTTGCATCACACAAGCATTAACACAATCATTTGTGGTATAAAACAGAAGGCTCCATTTTAAGTTAACAAATTTATTATTTTCTATAAGTTTAGATTAAATATAGCCTAATTAGAGTTTAAGTATTTTTTAAATACTATATTTTAATTCAACCACAATCTGTTTGACTCCTTCAAAATGGGTGGCCAATTTTGTCATTATCATTTATTAAACACTTCATTTCTATCGATAAAAAAGCTCACAAACAAGTTGGACTTTTTGTTAGCAAATGAATTTGTATGCATATATAGTACTGTACAGATTATGGATGAATAGATCATTTTTAGTATATAATCCAGTAAACTATCAAACTACTTAAGAAATACGGTAGACCACGGAATAAATTTAACAAACACCAGATAAGTCAAAACTACTTGTATTTACAGAATCTGAATATTCAAGTACATATAGCAGCATATAATAAAATCCTTAGTATGTCAAATCCAGAAATTAAAGTTATAAAATGAATCCTATTAACAATCATTTTAAAAAGAATGATGGTTCAAATTCCTTAAAAGTTTTTATTCGACTCAACAAAAGCTTGAATCCAGACAATGTTGAAAAAACCTGAGAATTAAAATAGATTCTGCCAAGTTCTACCAAAGAAGGAAAAAACTATTAATAAATACTACCACTTGTTTTTCCCCAGATAACTTTTAAATGTTCTCTCACCTTTCTGAACCAGTTTTAAAGCTCTAAATCAACTAATTTACATAAAGGATTTAAAAATATCATTTCCTATTGCCTTAGTAAGACCTATATTAAGCTATTCTACAAACCACTTGTGTAAAATTGTAAATAAACTTTCAAAATGATTTCAAGCCAAGCCTTTCCCCAGAATCAGTAAAGCGTATAAATCCTTCTCCTACCATGTGTCAGATCCTATGAATGGACATTTTGAAACTTCTCCAATTTGATTTCATGTGAAGGGGAAACAGTCGCCTCCTTGATAAAGCCTCCCCATCCATTCCTCTATGCAAAAAGGGTTGGAAGCTTGGGGAATGTGGCCCAAACAAGCCTTCTCCACAGGTCTCAATGTTCTCATCAAACCTCTAGCTACTCCTAACAGTTTTCTAGCAGCTGATAAGCTCAGAATTGAAAACGTGATTTCACTTTATTTCCAAGCCTCATTGCGGGGCATAGATCTGACTTGGAATGTGCCCAACACATTGGTACATTTTTGTGTTCCTTGGTTGAAATTTTCTAATTTAACATCATATTATCATGTCTTAGAAAGCAGTAAAAGAGAAAAGGGCATTTTTTTCCAACTGTAACCTTGGAAATAGTTGAAGAATAGGTTAACAGAACTGATTTGTGAAAACTCCCCATTCAATCTAACCACTGCCAAATAATACCTCATCGAGGGCTGAGAACTCTTTACTCAAATTTTTAATATCAACAAGAGAAAAGGTATAGCAAAACCCCAATCCTTCAAAACCTCATGGATATATATGATACAATTAGAATACTTTACTTACCTTAAATATATTTACATGGATACATTATAGCAATCCATACAAATAAAATGTAAGATCATCTCTAATCATAGCCTACCAATGATATGTATTAAGTACTCAACAAAATAAAAATTCAGAGAAACTAATGATTCAAGGTAAATCTCAGTGCAATCAAGGAAAACAGGGCACATCTTAAGAATGAGAAGTTGCTCAGGTGAGCCTAACTTAAATGAAGGTGCTCACCCAGGCCGGGAGGCACAAGTGAACCAAATTCAAGTTTAAGGGCTTAGCTTCCAAAGTTATTTTCCTACAGCCCCGTAAGACTGAAACTATTCATTCTTAAAGGTCTAACCCAGCACACTCACAGTGACCTTAACATGTGTGATGTGCTATACTCACACATTTTATTTAGACAAAAGTATTTCAAGTGAGTAACATGTCAATTACAACTCAAAGAAAAACATTTACCATGCCACCCAGCTTAAAACCTAGGTTTTACTACTTAGGTGCTGCGGAAGAAAAAAAATAGGACTAAGGGGAAAAGTTTGTCAGAAAAAAACAAATATCCAGTAGTTTATGAAGGTAAGTGATAACTTACCCAGCTTCCAGTGCAGAAAGATTCAAGGATTCCCTGATGAAGGAATGAAGATCCTGATCAGAATCACCAGAAAAATACCCTACCCCACTTCCACCTGCTCTAACAAAAGTTGTTGAGGTGAGGAAGCTGATTATGCACATATAATGTGAAAAATGTGGGATATATGGCACAAAGTATTACATACAGCATAAACAAAATAGTCCCACTAATCAATCCACTGTCTTTTAATTTTAAGATTAACCTAACTAGCCTCACACTGTTAAGTGGTTTGTTTTAGACACAAAGTTAGCAACCTCCAGCAAAATCTTCAGATTCCTTTCACTGTCATGTATCTAACTGAAATTGTATCAAAAGAGCTTATAGGCTTGGCGATTAAATTGGTTTTATATTCCGAAACCACTCCCACTCCAAATTCATCTTCCAAATAGGTGACATTCACATAACTGTTCGAAAGTATTTTTCAGGGAGATGTGCACAATAAAAATTGGTGCTAATCTTAACTTTCTTTTTGTATGAAAATCAACATTTCTAGATGAAGAAAGAGATAATGGGTATTTGTTTTCAAGTTTTTGAAAGGACTTATCCTGCCATACGGTTAACCAGCCCTGCTTCAGGTAAACACAACTATTCCATTAATTTGGTCTGTTATCCAGTGAGAACTCTCGAAATTTTACTCTTAACATGAACTTTGTTTTCCACCGAATCTAAATTCAGGTCATATTTGTTCAAGGGAATAAAAGAAGACTTTTGGAACCATGAAAAATATTAGAATGATAAAACTGTCTCATAAACAAGCTAATTTTAATTATTTACTATTTCCACCGGGTCAAATCTCTCTTCTATTCCCACAGCCTACTCCACTCTCCTCCCAAAAGGATGGATGGGGGAACCAGGATCCGTTTGGGAACATTCAGTTTTGAGGATGTCTAAGCAAACGAAACTTAGAAACAACAGTGTTGATGGAAGTTCTCAGCCAAAAAACCTAGACACACAGTTGAGGTCCTGTCGGGTGCAGGGGTAAGGGAGGGACACAGAGGGGGCTCACCCTGGGCCCACAGCACACTTTGGGTTCTCCAAGATGCAACCCCCACTCCACCCCAGGAAAGGATGTGTGGACCAGAGCTACTCACTCAGCGGTGATGCAGAAAGTGCAGGTCGGTGGGGCCCACGCAGGGCAGAGACTTGCTGGGGCGCAGCCTAGTTTGCTGAGTCGGGCAGACTCCATGCTCAGAACCTAACCTCCCTAAGGAGGCACCTGCTGGTTGCTCTTCCTGCCATGGACTCCAGACCCATGCAACCCGCCCACCCACTAAAACCCCGCCCCACGCCTGCGCTGCCCTGGATGTTGCTCCAGACTCAATTCAGCTGAGGCAGGCATTGCAGGACCATACAACCAGTTTCTACAGTTTTCCTCTGAAGGAGGACCCATGGTGCTACCAGGCCCCAGCAGTGCCTTTCCTGCACATGGTCGTTGGACTCTTGAGACTCACCCCCCTCCCCCCCCGTTGAAGGGTCTGACAATGGCCAGTGGCCAGGCTGGAACCCAAACCCTGTGTTCCAGCACTCTCGCAGGTCCTAGGACCAGGGCCCGCTGTAGAGCCTAAGGTTGAGAGACCGGCACATGCCTTCCCATTCAGAATTAATTCTAAATCCAAACATTCTATATTCTCTCCAAGTCCTTTCCACTGTGACATCCTCGCCTCACCCCATGCCCCCTCAAAATAAACTGCACAAAACAACCGAAAAGGACACACTCACTGCATGTATCCTTATTCCCTTCCCATGCTTACCTTTTTGGATTTTGTGTTCTCTAACTTGAAAGTATCAGAAGTGAAACTAACGTGAACGCCACTGAACTGCAGTGCTGAACGCTGAAACCATGGCTTAAAAGAAAAAAAAAACCCAACACCAAAAACAAAACAAAACAAAAAACTTATTTCAATCTGACTCTATGAAATTTCTCCTTTTCCATCCACAAACCTCAATGAATAGACTCTTTTCAAGTAATCACAAAACTTGATTACCAATTGAATCTAAAGCAGGGTTTCTCCATCTTAGCACTGCTGACATTTGGGGCAGGAGAATTCTTTACTGTGGGGGCTGTCCTGTGCATTGTAGAATGTTCAGCAGCATGTTTGGCCTCTACTGACCAGATACCAGCAGTATCCCTTCAGTTGTGACAATGAGAAAGGTCTCCAGAGATTGCCAAAGGTTCCTTTGGAGCAAAACCATTTCCTCTTTCCCTTAAAGAACCATCAATCTACACCATCCAAGTACTGAATTTTAAAAGTAATTTAGAGAATTCTACTTCTCTGCCTTATAAGTTATTCCTGGTATGCATTATGTGGTAAGGAGACAACACTGAAAGTTTTCCCAAGGTTATCATATACTTTACCTATATTAGGGAATGCAAATGGAGGGCATGGCAATTTCTTTACTGGCATTTTATGTTCTGTTTCCTTTCCCTAATATATTAAAAATAGACTGCAGGGAAAAAATGAGATTAATTGCCCTGGTGGATGGGAAAAGGATGAATACAGTAATCAAGGGCATTGTAGATCACCTGAAATGTAAATACATGAAAAATTTACAGATTAAATCTGATCAAAATGGACAAGAAATGAAACATACTGTGTTAGACAAGGTTTCGGACCTTATTTCATTTACAAAATCAACGTCATGAAAAGATGTTAGATATTGAATTAAAATACACGTAACTTATTTTTTGATAGACAGTCTAATGCCAGTCCTTAGTTTGCTGATCATAGAAAAACTGTCCTAAAACACTTACGCTAAATGTATTAACATAATTTCTAAGAGATTAATTCTATCTGTAGAAATGAAAACTTGTTCATGTGAAACAGTTAACTAAACTAAAAGGCATCCGATGAAGATTATGGAATTATCACCATTAACTGAAGTCTGTTTAGAGCTCCAGTGTAGGATTCTGGTTGTGACTTTTCTCTAGGGACATCTCACAAAACACACATGCTCCTCCCAGTGACTTCACTTTACCATCACAAATTCTTCATGTTTTGTTCTGTTTTGCTTTGTTGCACTTTTCAATTTTCAAAAACACCTTCCTATCTGTTAGGGCCCTTATTACTCATAAGTATCTGAAGTGAGGAAGAATTCATCTTCCATCTTAGGAGAAACAAGCTTCCTGAACAACAGTCAGTAAACAAGAGTAAGGAGTCACACTTGTTTTGGGTCTTATATTCTTGCCACTCTTCCAAATTAACCTTTATAATTGGTATGCCTTTCTCCACTTCACTGACCTGGATCATACTTGCCGACTGTTCATGAACTCTACAAAATAAACAGGCTCGGGGCGCCTGGGTGGCTCAGTCAGTTAAGCGGCCGACTTTGGCTCAGGTCACGATCTCGCAGTCCATGAGTTCGAGCCCCGCGTCGGGCTCTGTGCTGACAGCTCAGAGCCTGGAGCCGGTTTCAGATTCTGTGTCTCCCTCTCTCTGACCCTCCCCCGTTCATGCTCTGTCTCTCCCTGTCTCAAAAATAAGTAAAATGTTAAAAAAAAATTAAAAAAAAAGTAAACAGGCTCAGCACACTTCATGCAAGCAAGCAAGAGAAAGAAAGAAAAACACTCTCTATTCTTTATTGAGACTTCAAGACCAGAAACTGATAAATCTGAACTCAAGTTTCAGGCTACGGCTAATTTCACTTTGTGATGTTGGGTACCTCTAGAGTCTCGGTTGTTTCCTAACAACCCACAGTTTGAGGATCAATAAGAAGATATATGGAAAGTCTCTACTGTTGATGGACTTAAAAGCTACCTTATCAAGTGTACCCCAAATAATCTTAAGAACATAGAAAATTTCACTTTGTTAATTAGGGATCTGTGAAATTTAAAAAAAAAAAAATTAACTTTTATTTATTTTTTGAGAGACACAGAGAATGCGAGCAGGGGAGGGGCAGAGAAAGAAGGAGACACAGAATCCGAAGCAGGCTCCAGGCTCTGAGCTGTCAGCACAGAGCCTGACACAGGGCTCAAACCCACGAACCGTGAGATCATGACCTGAACTGAAGTCAGATGCTTAACCGACTAAGCCACCCAGGCGCCCACGGGATCTGTGAGATTTTTAAAAATAGTTATTTCAATATACCTTTATGGAAGCAGATGGTTTGCAAAAGTAGACAGATGAATCAATAAACAAAGAGAACCTATTTGTAAGAAGAAAGAGAGAGGGAATGGGAAATATTTGGTTTCTTCTATTAGGAAAATCAAAAGAATTTATTGAGACCATGGACATGTGGTAGACTCTCACTTGGAAATTTTTCTGTATTTCTCTTCAGACAACAAAAGGAAATGCTAATGGGGGCATGCAATGGGGGAAAAAATGTTTCACTTGAAATGACTAGATAGCTACTTGATAAGCTTCAGAACTCTTTAAGAGAGTTAAGAAAATTAACATCTACGAATCACAGAACTTCATAGCTAGAGCAGAATTAGACATTATCTAATTTATCCCTCTCCTGAATCAAATTTTGACCAGTTGCAATCAGCAGGTGAAGATCATTGAGGAAGATGGTGTAAGAGTTGGAGCGAGTAAAAGCAGAGAGCTGCTCGAAAACCAAGATAGTGCAAGGCATACTATGTTTCAACACTGAATACTTGATAAAAGGTGGCTCAAAATTGAAGTTCACCTTATGCAAAAGAGACTTGAGGTTTGCATATATGTGTGTTGTATGCATGTATGTGTATTTTCTAATCACCCAGGTATCTCCAGCACAGCAGATTCATGTGAGTGGAGGCCAATGACCCATGTGATGCTCATAGCCATTTCTCAACATTAATACCACCCTTCCCCATACTCCAACATATTTAATATTTAATATTTAATATTTAATCTCAACGCTGGTTGTAAATAGATGCCACATGTAGAACTTTAAAAATAAGACTGCCTAGGTTCCAACCTCAGAGACTTGTATGGTTAAGAACCTGGAATTAGTATAACAGCTGCCCAGGTGATCCCAATGTACTGCCAGCATTGAAAACAATAGTTTCAGGATTAGGGCCATAAGGAATAGGGAGAGTCAGGGCACCTGGGTGGTGCAGTCAGTTGAGCTTCCAGCTTTGGCTCAGGCCATGATTTCACTGTTCATGAGTTCAAGCCCCTATTAGGCTCACTGCTGTCAGTGCAGAGCCTGCTTAAGATCCTCTGTCCCCCTCTCTCTGCCCCTCCCCAACTTGCACTCTCTCAAAAATAAGTAAAACATTGAAAAAAAGAATAGGGAAAGTCAAAATGTAATAACAATAAGGAGAAAGTCAAGCTACAAATATTCAATAATAGAAAATTTGGGCAAGTACCTATATACTTTATACACTTTAAATTTTAATCTTAATTTGGAAACTACTCTCTTTTTGTTTTCATTTTTGTAAAATATAGTCCCTCTCCCTCTCCCTCCCCCTGTCTCTATATATGCCTAGACTTTTAACTAGCCAAATCCAAGTGTGTTCAAAAGAGAATATAATATGATCAAATATGATTGATTATTATCAACGTAGAGGTAAAGTTTAACATCAAGAAAATATATATCTTGGAGTACCTGGATGGCTCAATTGGTTGAACACCTGACTCTTCATTTTGGCTCAGGTCATGACCCCAGGGTCATGGGATCAAGTCCCAGGTCAGGCTCTGTGCTGATCATGGAGACTGTTTGGGATTCTTTCTCTCTCTCTCTCTCTCTCTCTCTCTCTCTCTCTCTCTCTGCCCTCTCTCCTGCTCGTGCATGCTTTCTCTCTCTCTAAATATATAATTCTTCTTATTGATTGATCAAAAAGAAAAAATTCAAGATTATTTCCATATATGGAGAAAAGGAATTGAGAAAGTCTATTCCTATATGTTATAAAAATTATCAGCAAACTAGGAAATTTGTCTATATCTACTAATTAAACATATGCCTATGTTATGACCCAGGAATCCTGCAATTAGCACATACCCAAGCGCAGTAAGTTCACATACACCAAAAGAAAAACAGCAACAGCAACAACCAAAACCCTTGTACAAGAATATCCAGAGCAGCTTTATTCATGATAGCTCCAAGTAGTCAGCTTGCAGAAGCTCACAAGGAATTTTGCAAGCTTATTGTTAAGCTGTGGGAAATTTGAAATTGGCCAGGGTGAAAGCATTAACGCCAGGGGTTGAAAAATGCTGCAAATCAGAGTGTCTCCTTACTTCTTCCCACCCACCCCAGCAAGTTTACCAGCATACCATTGAATAGCTCCAAGTTGGAAGACATCCAAGGGTCCATCGCCATGAAGTTAGATAAACACAAGGTGGTATATTCATAAAATGGAATAATATATGCCAGTAAAAAGAAAAAACTTACTGATGGATGCAGTAACATGAATAAATCTTAGAAATATCACGTGGATGGAAAGAAGTCAAACCAAAGCAATACCCAGTAACCAATAATTATAGAATTCAGAATATCTCTAGAGATACAGTGATATTGAGTATAAAGGGGCATGTAAAGATTCTAGAGGTGGTGGAAATGTTCTCCATTTTGATCTAGATGGTAGTGGCATGGTTTTATGCATATTTGTATTAATTGAGCTACATACTATATGTAAATTATACCTTCATAAATAAAGATTAGTGTTTTAAAATAAGTTTGTGGAAAAGATGAAGATGACATAAAGCCAAGGCAATTTTGAGAAAGGTGACCCCAAAACCAGGTATATGTCCTATTGGTTATTAAAATATGTTATAGGGGTGCCTGGGTGGTTCATTTGGTTAAGCCTGGGGACTCTTGATTTTGGCTCAGGCCATGATCTCATGGTTCATGAGATTGAACCCCACAAGGGGCAGAATCGAGCCTGCATGGAATTCTCTCTCCCTCTCTGCCCCTTCTCAGCTTGTGTATTCATATCCATGGTCTCTCACTATCTCTCAAAATAAATAAACTTAAATATCATAACGGTAGTAACAAAAGCATACAGAATAAGCACAACAGAGAAATAACCCAATGGAAAGAATACAGAGCTTAGAAAGACATAAACAGAATTTTGATATATGATAAAGAAGGTTATCTTATTTATAACTCACAAAGCAATGAGTTACAAAGAGATTATTTAATAGATTATGGATGGAAAACTCTGTATGATTACAGAGAGGAAAACAAGACTGAATCATTTAACTGATACTATAAGGAAAAAAAATGTGGGAGAATATCTTTGTGACCTTAGCAAGGGAAAATATGTATTAAATAAAACGCTAAAGCTAAAAACCATAAGTCAAAAATTTGATGTGTTTAAATAGATCAAAAGTGAAGGTTTCTGTTGAATGACGAAGACCACAGAGAAAGGTAGGAGACAGATAGGAGCCAGAAGGAAGCTAACTGAAGTCTGCAACATTGCCAAGGGAGCAATGTCAGGAGCTGCATTCTTTCGCACAGTAGACACTAGCCATCAGTGACTAATTAAATGTAAATTAAGGGGAATTACATAAAATTAAAAATTTACTTCCTCATTGCCACCAGCCATATTCTAAGTGCACAAGAGTCATATGTGGCTAGTACTATTATATGGCACAGATATAGAACGTTTCCATCACTGCAGAAAGTTCTATAGAACAACATTATTCTAGAATATAGCAGCTTCTGCAAGTAAACTGCAAATGAATAGCAAATGTGATAGAAAAATTGACCAAAAAAATTAAAAGACAAGTCACAGAAAGGTAAACCCATGTAGTTTACATGTAAATGAGTTGCTCACATTTACTAGCAATCTGAGAAATGCAAATTAAAAAGATATTATACTTCTACATCTATTGAAGTGAAAAAAATTGGATGTGGTATAACACCGTGTGTTGTCAAGGATGTAAAGAACTAAGAAACCTCTTGCACAACTGGTTGGAATATAAATTTTTCTGATTTTACAGGGAAATGGTTGTTCAGTATATAGTCAAATGGAGTATGTATATAAATTCTGTCCCAGTGGCCCCACACGTAGCGAAATCCTCTCAGAGTTTCACAAAGGTGCTTCTAAAAGGATATTCATTGTAGTGTGTTATGTAGTTCTAGAAAGTTGAAGACATATGCATCCTAGATATCCATTCTTCTGGGAATAGATAAGCAGAATGTAATGAATGTTCACTGTCAGATATTCTGAGCAATTAGACACAATTCATTAGATAAATTTACTAAGAGAAATATGAGTGAGAATAGAAATATTATTGAATATATTACAAAAATTATAAAAAGTATCAAATAGAATAAAGGCTATATACAAAATATTTATGTAAATTAAAACATGTTATACAAAATAATTATATAAGTACAAATACATGTGTACATATACATGTATGTATATGTTATACAGAGTCATACACACAATAAGACGTCTATATCAGATTGAAGAAAATAGGAGTGGAGATATGACAAAAGGGGAAACAAAAGAACAATCTAAAAAAATAATTTTAAAGAAATGGTGGATCAATGGAGTAGAATAGAATGTACAAAGTCCAGAAATTCACCTACACTTATATGGGTAATTGTTATTCAACAAAGATGGAAAGTCAGCTCAATGGAAAATTATAGTCTTTCAACAAATGGGCATTACTATTCAAAGAAAGAAAGAAAGAAAGAAAGAAAGAAAGAAAGAAAGAAAGAAAGAAAGAAAGAAAGAAAGAAAGAAAAGAAATAAAAAGAACCTCAACTCACACATTGTATCACATATAAAAATTCAAAATAGATTATAACCCTAAATGTAAAACCTAAAAGTATAAAACATCTAGAATAAAATAATAGGAAACCTCTATGACCTTGAGTTAAGCAAAGATTTCTGAAACATAACACCAAAAGTACTATCCACACACACAGAAAAAAAGATAAACTGGATTTAATTAAATTAGGAGATTTTGCTTTCCTAAGACACTGTGTCATAAATAGAAAGACCTACTCCAGAGTGAGAGAAAATATTTTCAAAACATGTATCTGGTAAAAAAAAAACAAACATGCATCTAGAATATACAAAGAACTTTTAAAACTCAATAATAAGAAAATCCAGTAGAAAATGGGGAAATGGCTTAAACAGACACCTCGCCAAAGAAGGTATTCATTTGGCAAAAAAAACCATGAAAAAACACTCAATATCATTAGTCATTAGGAAATGCAAATTAAATGGGACACCACTAAACATGTATTAGAATAGTGACAACTAAAAAATTGGCTGGGCTAAGTATCAGCGAGAATATGGGACTCTTGCACAAAGCTAGTGACGCTGTAAAAGGGCATATCCACTTTGCAAAACCAGTTTGATGCTCTCTTTAAAAAGTTCCCATATGACCCAGCCATTCCACACCTATTTATACAAGAAAAATGAAACCTATGTCCACACAAAGATATATGTTATTGCTCATAACAACTTTATTTGTAACAGACAAAAACTGGAAATGACTCAAATGTCTATTAACAGATGAACTGATAAACAAATTCTGTACAGTGGCATACTACTCAGTAATAAAAGGAAGGAACTGAGGTACCTGGGTGGCTCAGACCTTTAAGCCACCAACTCTTGATTGCAATGATCTTATGATTTGTGAGGTCCAGCCCCACATAGGGCTCCACGTTGTTAGCGCAGAGCCTGTTGGGATTCTCTCTCCCCCGCCCCCTCTCTCTCTGCCCCTCCCCTGCTCACTCATGCTCTCTCTCGCTCTCAAAGTAAGTAAATTTTTTTTAAGAAAGGAACTACTGATACACGCTATATTATGGGTAGATTTCAAAATAATTCCTCTGCATGAAAGAAGCCAGACAAAAATGAATGCACACTATATCATTCCATTTATAGAAAACTCTAGAAACTGCAAGCTAATCTATAGCAATAGAAAATAGAATCATGGTTGGGAGAGTAGAGACAAGGAGAGATCACAAAAAAGGCAAAAGGAAACTTTTGGGGCTGATAGAGATGCTTATTATCTTCATTGTAATGTTGGGTTTATAGATGTATTCATATGTGAGAATTCATCAAATTGTACACTTTACATAGGTGCAGTTTGTCTTACGTAAATTATGCCACAATAAAGTTGTGAAAAACAAGAGAGAGAAATAGTGGAAATAAGAGAGGAGTTTTGCATGGAGCAGTATTAATGAACAATATGCCATAAATTGCAAAAGAGGAGTTTAACTCATCCATCTGCATTTCAGGTGCTCTAAATATATTTTAAATGAAAAATCATGCTTGACTGGAAGATTTGCTCAATGCTCTCAGTTACGGCTGCTCAGAGCCAGAGGTAATCTATTCCACAGCCATTCAGTGCTAGCTAACCTTACTATGGTCATAGGAGAAACAACCAGCCTTTGATATATTAGCATTAAAAAACTACTAATCTAAAAAAAAAGAAATTGGAAGCAATCACTGGTGTCATGAACAACTAAGGTTTGGGAAAGATGTTAATAGTGTTTTAAGAGCAAGATGTGGATTAGGCAAATTTGAATTTTGTTTGTTTATTTCCTATGAACACAGTGAATGACACTGTTAAAGTTAGTCTGGGCACCATAATGAGAATGTCTTCTCATTAGCTACTTCAAAGGATTTTTACAACAATAAGATGTCAACGTAGTTGGTAAAGTCCCCTTGGACTTAAAAAAAAAAAAGCATCTCTTATCCAGGCCTCTGTTATTTATTGAATGGTGTGTTACAAACTCATGTCTAAAAGAACCATATTGCTTTAAGGATATTCACCAAAGAATGATATTTAGACACAGGGATCCTTAATGAATGAACCACTGTATTAGAAAATTCTCCTAATACTCTTAGGATGGGGAAGACTTTGTAAAATAGAAAAGTCATGAACAAAGATGATCTATTTCCACTCTTTTCATGAAATCTGAAACTAAAATACCATGCTAAGGATAATCAAGCTTAGGAGCTAACACTGTGAAAGAAAGTAGCACCTGAATTACCCTGCACATATTGAAGCATGTTCAGATGATGCCCCTAAAGAATGAAAGGGGAAATATAGCTCAATTTATGGCAGCACTCATAATTACTAAGTAAAGCTCTTCCGAGACCCTTTCTTTGAAAGAGAAGGTTATTAATTTCAAGGTAACAATGAGTCTGGGCCAAACAGAAAAATGTCACTATTGCATAGCAGAATATCCTCCTAGAATGTTCTGAGTGATCATAGAATACCTATATTCTTTATAGAGAAGCACAAAATATCTTGCAGACTGTGGAGTATGTGCAATGGTACTTTTCTTCCTGGAGCAAAAACAATAATCCATCACTCCCACTCTGATACCTAATAAATACTGGCGTTTCAAAGAGAATTGCTTTTCATTTCAGCTTTGCAATTACCTTATATACAACTTAGCTCAAACATCAGGCCTTCTATATCTCTTGCTTTTTATAAAACTGCCAAAGTCTATGTTTGAAGATTAATGCAAAGTGTAAGCCATTTTCTACAAAAATATGCTTAAAAGAAATTTAAGCATATAAAAAAGCAAATATGTCACTAACTTTTAAATGACATTGCTAAAAAGATGTGACTCTTCCGATATATTAAAATGATGTATTTTTAGTATTTGTTTGATTGAGGCTGTTTGAAATGTATAACTTGGTGTAATAAAAGAATCATGAGTCACTGCAGTCTTACCCTGATTGACATGTCCAAAGCTCCGCTGAGGAGAGCCTTGTATAGTTGTCATCAAGAGATTGGAAAGTGACATGCTTTTCAAAGATGAGATCAAGCAGTCACACTGAGTATTATATTATGTATATAATACACTGTATGCTCTATTATGTGGCATTACAGCATCAGTTTATGAAGTGCCATGTGAAAAATAGCATGCCTTGAGGTAAGAGCAGCCCAAGATTTCCTAACAACTGTACTAAATATAAGTGGATTTTATTGAACAGTAATCCTAATTATCTGTTATTCATTCAAGAAAAAAAAAGATTGATTCTACAACAGGCCTTTTAAATTTACAGTTAGCTGACTGAAGTGCATGCAAATGGAAATAAAACTGCAGCCCTGGGACATTCTAAAACATGACACATGAGGTTGCCAAGGTAACCCACCAGGAGACTGCCTTGGCATCTTCTGGAATAAAATGGGAAGAAGACATTACAGTGAAAAGATGGGGGATGGGGATCTTCTGGGCCTGGTTATATAATAAAAGTGTTGCAAAAGACTACAACTCCATGAAATTGGTTCCAAACAAAAAAGGAAAACGTATTTCTCACAATTCGATGTTTAAATTGGGCAAGGCTTATGAGCCACGAGAGTGTAATTTTAAAAGCTATTTTAAATATTATTTTAACAGTATAATTATCTTAAAGCCACTGCGCAACAACATTTATTAAATTTTGCACTTACAAATAATTCACCTGTGGTCTACAGCTGACGTTCAAGGTGCAAAAGTGATGTTAACTTTGTAATATTTTACAGTTTGGGCAGGTCTTGGGAAGCAACAAAACTTGCCTAATATTCTCAAAATATAACATCCCAAGAGAACAATAAAACACATGACACTAAAAATCCTTCCACTTTAGCTCACTGTTAAATTTTACACTTGTCCCCTATATTCTTCTTTTAGAATTACAAAGTATTCCTTTGATTTAGGAGTTGTTTCCTTATTTTTCACAATGCTCCTGTTTCTATTAAACACACACACACACAAAGCTTTAGCTCCCTCTCTTTGAAGAGCTGATTCTCTCCAACAGAAGGTTATTCTATAAATAGTCAGTGAATCTCCTTGGCCTGTCCTTAGGCTTTTTTCATTTCTCCTCTGTCCCTGAAGATTGAACAAGAACTCTGAGATGATGAAGGACAAACACGGGACTAGGCCACTTTGGTGTGTTGTATGACATCACTTGTGGCTGTCACAGCTCCGCTGCATTTAAGAATCCCATGTACAAGCAGAAAATTCAAATCGAAAAAAGGAGAATTTAAAAATAACGCCATTTATTCAAATGTTTATGTACTAAACACCTGCATTTTTTTAAGTCTATGTAAAAACAGAATTTGTGTCAGTTGGAACATTACCAATAGCAAGAAAACTGGAATATTTGATTGGGTATCCTGGATAGCATTTATCCAATCAATTCCATTTAAAAAATCAAAGCCAATTATTTTACATTGTATATTCATTCATAAAAACCGATGTTATTTTGTTATCTTGGTGCAGTGGAGATATTAAGGCAGACTTCCTTTCAAAAGATTAGTTTCCTTTTCATACATAAGCAGCTACAGACCTCCATCTGGTCATATCACTACTTTCCTCAAAATCTTTCAGTATTGGGGCACCTGAGCGACTCAGTCGGTTAAGTGTCCGACTTCGGCTCAGGTCATGACCTCACCATTCGGTTCGTGAGTTCGAGCCCCCATGTCGGCCCTGGGCTGACAGCTCAGAGCCCGGAGCCCGCTTGGGATTCCGTGTCTCCCTCTGTCTGCCCCTCTGCTGCTAGCACTCTGTCTCTCACATTGTCTCAAAAATAAACATTAAAAAAAATTTTTTTTAATCTTTCAGTATTAAAAAAAAATCTTTCAGTATTTCTCATCACCTATAGGTATGAAAGTATCCTTACTCTAATTCACAAAGCCCTTTTCAATTAAGACCCAGGATTTCCGCTTATACATGGTAGCCTCCAGCCACCAGAACTTCTCATTCTTTGTGAGTGCACAGGGATATTTATTTTTCTCTAAGACATTTGTCTACTTCTCTGAGAACTTGCTTCAACACAGCTCACATGTCACATCTTCTGTGACTAACGTACCCTCCTCTTCTCTCCTGAGGGAAGTGACTATTTTTTTCCCTTTGTTCCTGTTGCACTTTGTATTTATCTGGTGGACTATATATCACATTGTTATGTGCTTTAGAGCTCTATCTCCCATGCATTGTACACATTTTTTTAAGTTTATTTTATTTTTGAGAAAGAGAGAGAGCAGGGAAGGGGCAGAGAGACAGAGGGAGAGAGAGGATCCCAAACAGGCTCTGCACTGTCAGCACAGAGCCCCACATGGGGCTCAAACCCACAGATTATGAGATCACGACCTGAGCTGAAATCAACAGTTGGAGGCTTAACCAACTGAACCACCCAGGTGCCCCCGTATGATACACTTCTTAAAGACAAAATATGTCTTATTCATTTTGGATCACTGGTACCTAATAGACTCTCTAGCACACAGTAGACAATAAATGCTTGCTGAATGTTGACTGCACATATCTATATTCAACTGTAAAGTAAAGAACTGCTGGGGTGGGGAATGGATCCACAACTAGCTGGTTCCTCAACTTTACATTAGAGCAGAGTCACCTAGTGGAATAGGTCTAGGGTTCAACAAAGGCATCAGTTTTTTAAAGAAACATTGAAGGTGATTCTGACACCAGAGTTTGGGAATTGAGACATAGACTACTGAAGAGTATGTTACATGTACCACAGAAGTTTTCTAACATTGAAAAAGTTGGAAAGTGGAGGGATAGCCTAAAACTGGAGATAATTTCCATTAAATAATTGATCTAATTCATTTTAACAAAGTACAGTGTAATGCGGTATAAATGTTTACTGTAGAGTCTAAAATGTCATCTGTCTGCAAATTTTTTTAGGGGAAGCAAGTTACAAACAAGGTGATAAACCTATAATCTCAATTAAACGGCACACATCATCTTCTCAAGATCAGAAGCTCACCCACATTATCATCTGAACAGTCTCTAAACATGTCAGATCAAGGAAGCCTAGAGTTTCTGCAGTGAGAATCTTAGTCTTCTTTGTATTTGAAGGAAATCAGAGAGAAGAGTTTACAAAATGAGTGTCAAGTATAGAAAACCACTGAAGCAGCTCATATCATGAACTGTTCTGCTGCTTACAAAACAAATTGGGCACCAATAGGTTAGGACACTTTTTGGCTGTATTTTTTTAAGTTATTTATTTATTTTGAGAGAGAGAACAAGGTGGCAGACAGAGAGGGAGGAGAGAATCCCAAGCAGACTCTGCAATGTCAGCACAGAGCCCAAGGTGGGGCTTGAGCTCATGAACTGTGAGATCATGACCTGAGCCCAAACCAAGAGTTGGACACTTAAACCGACTGAGCCACCCAGGTGCCCGTGTTGGCTGGATTTCTAATGTAAAATAACTTGATTAAATCAAGCTTATTTGAAGAGCTATAAAATTGATGCTTACATATTCCAGCTATCTTTTCCTAAAATTACTCATCTTGCTACTGTGTTCCAAGGGTCCATAAGGATCTCATGGAAGCATGGCAATGAGTGGTGTGAAAAAGACTTGTCTCCAGTCTCCTCTGCCTACAATTCTGTGAGAATCATAACTGATTTCTCAGAGTACACACAGTATATGACATCAGTCCAGTACAGCCACAGACTACACCAACTTCTCAGCAGGAATGAGCTAATATACACAAACCTGTGATCCTACCTCCAATTCTGATTTCAGTACCACCTCTCAAATAGCAAAGGAATATTCACCTGAACACCTTCTTTGCTTGGTACTGATATCTCGTTTTCCTTAACCCTTGCTGTCACCTTAAGATGATGAATGGCACCACTGTACAGCCTCACCCCAAACCCAAACAATGGCCAGAATTCTCCACAGTGGGCAGATCACCTGGACCAGGACACCGCTGGTGGCAGCTAGACTTATCATGTTGCTGAACCTGGGTGAAGCATAAGGCTCTATCATTTAACCACAATTTCCATATCCATAACTTTACCGGGCCATTCAGATAATATGCAGATAATTACTGCAAGACTTAGCTCTGTAACAACTGTATTCATATTTCTGCCCCCATCAAGGCTGGATATTTACTTCCTCCTTTTTTCACCCAGCCTGAGATGCTAAGGCCTCAGTATATATTACTATTAAGCCTGCATTCACTAGCACGTGATTAAGTCCTGATTAAGTCCTGAACTCACTGGGAAGCTAATGCATTATGGTTACTAAACATCTAAATGCCCTAACTCTTGCTGGGAAATAAACTGTCATATCATGTAAGCACAGAATCATTGAAAAGAGTTGCCCCTGTTGATCTCCTGGCACATTTCCTTTTAAAAGCAATTTTTAAAAACATTTATTCTCCCCTATGGAAATTCATAGATTATTTAAAAAAAAAAAAAAAGTATCGTAGAGAAGAGTTTTTACTCCCAGGGAAAGAAGCATCGTTTATAAAACACATTTAGGAACTGATAGAATGTAACAGGAGAATTGGGTTCATTTGGGTTGATGATTATTGTCATACTTTTCTAAAACTTTGTTTATACCATCCCCATGGGTTTTTCTAAATTGAACTGGTTGGTTGAAGTAAGTTCTAATACTATCAGACTAAATTAGAAATAAGAAGAGCTCATGGGCAAAAGAAACGGCAGAAATGGAAGAGAAACAAGAAACAATGTCATAACTAAAAATAAAATTCTTCTAACAACTTTCTCCTAAACTCTCTAAAATCTTAAAAATAAGATTGCCTAGGGTCAGAGGACCCGCAGATACTCAAAAGTGTGATATTTCTTTATTTTATGGATTCAGGAAGTCATAGGAGAAAAGCAGCCCTGAAAAAAAACCAGAGCAACTTTATTTGCTTCCCTTCCTTGCTCTACTTCTATAGTCCTCTGAAGACTAATAATGCAAAATGCTTTCACCTCCCCCTCTGCTTTGCTTCAAGAGCTATGACACTAAAGGGTAAGTGTGTATATAAATTAATGCTATAGAACATCAATTTCTATTTACAAATTTCACTAAACTTTGACAATTATTTCAGTAATGTGCTGAAGACAGAAAAAAGATCTTAAGCAACTTCACCTGAGTGGAGACACAGAATTAAGTCCAGTGCTATAAAATAAACATGGTTTTGATATTATAACCTAATTATTTCTCCATAATAGCTACTTACATATATACCTAAGTGTCCATTTAGTAATAAAAATAGAAATAAAGGAAAAATCAAGTATTTTTTTATACTTATTTATTTTTGGGAGACAGAGAGCATGCAGGGGAAAGGCAGAGAGAGAGGGAGAAAGTGAGGCAAAGAATCCGAAGCAGGCTCCAGGCTCCGAGCTGTCAGCACAGAGCCCGACGCAGGGCTTGAACCCACGAAGTGCAGAATCATGACCTGAGCCAAAGTTGGACGCAACCAACTGAGCCACCCAGGCACTCTGAAAATCAAGTATCTTGATTAGAAAGTGATGAAAAATTTTCTTCCAAATGTAATTACTAAAGGAAAAATTAAAACGTGTGTGTGTTCAGTAGTAATGGCGGTGGTAGCAGTACTGATAACCCAGTGATATAGATTTCATATCCTAAACAGAACCTGGTGAGATAAAACCTTAGAACTAAGTACAAATCTTATATGTCAAGCCTTACTAATAAGGATAATTGCTAACTGATATTTATTCCCACTCTGTGTCATACACTGTGCTACGCATTAAAATTATAGAACTTCATTAAACCCTCATGCAATCCATATGGTGACACTGGAAGGGAAAAGTTAAGAGCCATATCTGTGGCTTTATCTTTAGGGGTGCCTGAGAATGTGATCCTTGGGCAAGTCTCCTAGTAATAGAGTTCACAAAATTAATACAAAAATAGGACACCAGATAGAAGGTGAGAATCCAGCCAAGAACTATGTATCAAACCAAGTACTTGTTTTATTGTCCAGAGCAAATAATGAACAATCTGTATTGATAAAAAGCAACTTTTTTGAAGATTGGGGTCAATTATGAGCACCTGAGGCAACTGCTTGCCTAATTAAGAAAAAAGCGAAAGGGACTGCAGTGCTGATTACTCCCCTAAACCTAGGTTGTCTAGCATCTTATCTCATGATTACATTGTCCCAAGTATGGAATGACTGGCATATCAAAAGCAACGCATATTAGTCATGCAGAATACATGGCCTATGCTATGGTGTTGCTTTGTGTGCTGTGCTATTTCCTTCCTCTCCCTTCCTTAAATCCAAAGGAAAAAAATATTGGTGCTGGTTAAAAGTATTTGTCTCGTGAACTTGATGGTCAATCCAAAACCATAAGCCATTACTGCCAGCATAACAGAAAGGGTTCACTATCTGTATTTTACAGAAAAGAAAATGTAAGCTTAGAGATTAAGTTACGATAAGTAGGCAAACCAGTACTAGAATTGTCTGACATAAAAGAAAGATCTTTTAAATACTACCAGATACTTTGTCCGTATTGCTTCCTGCCATCTTACCAGTCCTGTTATGAAGCTCTCTATTATTGGTTACTAATGACTTCATCATATAACTGTATTTTCATAGTTGATATGTAATCTAATTATATTCCTGATGGATAAAACTCATCACTGCCAGAAATCTCTCTGATATCAAGCGTATCTACCCCTTGGCTCTCTCTGATTTACTTCCTTTCACTATTCAAGTTATCACTATGGTCTTATATTTTCCTTTAATTTCTCCCCAGGAACATAAGAAAACATTAAAACATTAAAACAAGAAACATTAAACATTAAACAAGAAACATTAAAACAAGAAAACATTAAGAACAATTTTTTAAACCTATTTAAATATACACCTATAATTATTTTGCTGATTTTTTCCAAAATGCACCAAAACATCAGTTTATTATTTTTAAGTTTCTTATTAGATGTTGGTATTATTTTCCCCAATACTCTTTATGTGGCTCTTCTCATCCATGTTATCATAAACTACAACTACCTTAAGGGTAGGGACTGTGTCTGTCAACATCTTCCTCTGTGTATCCAGATATCATAATTGTTGGACAGTAATAAATATTATAATAAAAGATAATTAATGCACATGTCTGGTATGTAGAGCTTTTTATGTAAATAAATAGACATTTACTAAACTCAACTTGAATGATCATTTTTATAGAATGCCAAAACAAAAAGCTGAAAGTTATGAACCTGGATTTATATTAGAGGGTACATGAAAGAGAAATTTCATCTGAGTTGCAATTTTGTATTAGCCCTAGGTATAGAAACCTTTATTTCCTTTTTGCCATTACTTTTAAGAAAGGAATAAATTTTATTACAAAACCTACACAAGCATATTCATGAGAAGGAAAGGAGTTGGTTTATCTTCCAACCTAACCTTAAAATAAAAACTGAATGACCTGGCTCTGCTTTTATAAAGTCATATAGGAAAACCACTTTTCATTTTTTTGTGGTCCCAATTTAGAAGTGCTGTCTACATTGTACTGCGTTAACCTTTTAGAGTTCTATTCTACGAATTCCAGAAGCACAACTATCCCTTGAACATCTCAATGGGTCACATCTGGTTTCTATAGGATACATAAGCATGTTGTCAATGATGACAGGATATCTTCTGGAAATACTTAACACAGAAAATTTTCAAAGGATATATATTCTGGATAACAAAGATTTGCTCTTAACAAAAATTACTATTTTTATTCTAAAAATATAAGGCAATACAGACTCACTAATGTTATATATTATACCCACTAGCTTAACCAATAATTCTGTTCACTAAAAATTCTATTGCCTTTCCCTAGTTTATTGCATTGTTGTTCTGTTTATATACTGAAATGAATATATATCTCTTATAAGTATAATTAAAAATATATTTATATATGATAACATATATAAAATAAAAATAAATATTATATACCACAGTCCAAGTGACTTACAAACAAACAAAAAAATATTTCCCATAGTTCTGGAGGCTGTGAAGTCCAAGATCAAGATGGCAGAAGATTTGGTGTCTAGTGAGATCCTACTTCCTAGTCCACAGAAACTCATATTCTTGCTGGGTCCTCATATAGTACAATGGGCCAGGAATTTTCTGAAGGCACTTATGTAATTCATGAGGGTTCTACCCTCGTGACTTAATTACCTTCCCAAAACCCCACACTCAAATACCATCACACTGGGGATTAGGTTTCAGCATATGAATTTGAGAGAGACACAAACATTCAGTCTGTAGCAATAAATTATTGAAAGTATAATTATGTTTTAAAGTGTTAAAGTTTTCATACATTGTCAACATGATCTTCTTACACACCTTATAAGGAATCTATTATAATTCCACTTGGAGAGAAGTTAGTGAAGAGCAGGACATAGATTTGAACCAAATCTATGTAATTTTAGAGCTATTATACTTTATTTACAATGTGTGATTTTTAAATTGTTATTAGAAAAGTAATTTATTGTAAAAATATTAATGTAAATGAAACTATCACACAGAGATAACACCTGTTTATATTTATGTAACACCTGTTTATATTCAACAAATATAAACTCTTGCAGTTATATTTATATATATACACATATATTGACATAATATATTATTATTACAACCAATATTGACACATCTATTTATATATATTCATAGGGAGATGTGTTATCATCACATATATTTTTTATATATCCAATTTTTTGTATATCCAATATTATCTCCTACTTTTCAATTTATAAGTTAGTGAGATTTTTCATATATCATTAAATATTCTTCTCACATCACTTTTATTTATTTTCCTTTCAATATATGAAATTTATTGTCAAATTGGTTTCCATACAATACCCAGTGCTCATCCCAAAACTTATCACTTTTAATGGTTGTGTAATACTCCCTTATAATAATTTACAATGTAATATTGTTATTAACTTACAATTGGTGTTGTCATGTATTTCAATCATCCAACAACATGAAATTGGCTAAATAAATTGTTTTTGGTATTTGCTGTATTCATGGCTTTCCTTTCCCTACTATCAACCTTCATTCATTACTCACTTCTGAGCAATTTAAATTTTGTTCTCTTCCACTCATTGGAAACTGCTTTTGCCAAAACAACTTGGTAACTTTTTGTTATCAAACCTAATAACTATGTGTCATGCTTCTTAACTGACTGATCTGCAAGGGTGGCACTGTAGACAATGTCATTCCTCTTCCTTATATGGATTCATTTAAGCCATATGCAGTTGTTTTCACCTAGTGATTTCTCCATCAGATCTTCCAGATCTCAGCTTAAGTCACCTTCCCAAGAAGGCCCTCCAATAACATCCTCTCTAAATAAGTCTCCTGCTGTTTTACATCCTGAACACTGTTCATTCACAGACACAGCACAATTTGTTAAAAAAAAAAAAAAAAGATTAATTTTTTGGGTGGGGTCTTTGGGGTTTTCTGTATACAGTATCATGTAATCTGCAAATAAAGTTTGACGTCTTTCTTGCCAGTTTGGATACCTTTTATTTCTTTATGTTGTCTGATTGCTGTGGCTAGGACTTCCAACACTGTGTTGAATAACAGTGGCGAGAATGGACATCCCTGTCTTATTCCTGACCATTGTTTATTCAATAGATGGAAAACACCAAACTACAAGAAAACTTTCTATTTTATTTAGCGATGTAAATCTATCGCACATCATAGTTCCTTGCCCTGGGTACTGCACTGAATAGTGAATGAAACTTTCCTTCCCCCCATTCCTCCTGGGAGAGAAGGACTTTCGTTGTAAATTTATCACTGAAGGGCATACGAGTCCTGTGACTCAAAGTAATGCTGTAAACTTTGTATAATTCATCAAAAAAAAATATTTTAAGGTGGCAACATCAAAAGGAAATGAATGTGAAAAGAATATACTCATGAAGTCGCTGTTGATAAAAACCATTAAAACTCCTTGTCACTAACTGTGGGATCATAAGCTATTTAGTCAGCTTGCCTCAAGACAGATTTTGATCAGTTATTATAGATTTCTCACCTAGATTGATAGTTTGAGACTTTTCTTTAAAAAAATAAAATTATGCTAAGGAAATGTCATAAATTCACACATGTTCTTTGTTTTCACCTTTAAAAGTAGATGATTCTATGATTCTATGATTCTCAAAATTCAATTATATGTCTCAAAAAGGACAATTGCTATTATAACACTTTCCCTCTTGAAGATTAATTACCTTCCTCTAGCTTTGCTTCTTCAGTGAAGAATTTCTGGTACCAGACATTAACCAGAGATTCCATTGTCAGCGTTTTTAAAGTTTGAACTTAATTATATAGAATTTTTTTACATATTTCTTTTAAGCTATCACACGTTTCAAGGTATTGAATGTTTCTATGAATCCCTGCATATTTAAGTGTACTTCTGTAAGTTCAAGTTTCAGTCTTCTGATGAAAAGAGAGATAGATATAGATATATAGATATAGACAGATATAGCTATAGATATAGATAGATATGCTTGATTTTTCAATCAAATCTTAAAGAATTTATTGAAGCTCATTTCTTGGCTTAAAAATATTTTAAACTACAATTTTTCAATGTTGAAAAGCTCCCACATTAAATTCAAACAAAAAAAATGGTGCTCTGTGCAACCCAACATGCATCCAGTTCCTCTCCAGATCTCTAGCTTCTCTAATCCATACTGCCAGTGGTATAGATTGTACTCCAAACACAAACCAGCTTCTTTATCAAGCTCATCACCCAGCAGTACCGCACAACCTAGAAGCAGTCCCAGAACATGTTTACTAAATCAAGGTGCTTTTTTTGTCTTTTCATAGAGGTATCATGTTCTTTTCAAAGATAATAATAGACTCCTAAAATCACTAAAATTCCCGAGATATTTGTATTAAATCACATATTGATAGTCTTAATCTTAAACTAACGTTGTCATGCATGGGTTTCTTCAGGAAGATAAGTAGATTGCAGCTGCAATAGGTTTTTTCATTATTTTTTCTGGGAATACACAACCATTTACATCGTCGGAAATCTATTTAGTTAGTAACAGTATCACTTGTAAAAAAAAATCTTGTTAATCAATAAATAAGGGGAAATAGTCCATGATTATAGCTCTGTGAAGAGTCATTATATCCTGACAAGGGACCAATACATATTCAGCATCAGAAATCATATCCTCAAAGAATGAGGTTTTGTGGTAGTTACTGAAGAATTACAAGTCACGGTACTTGTTAAGATTTTGACAATCTTTATTTGTCAATCTGTATTGACAAATTGTATTTGTCAGATTGTACAATTGACAATCTGTATTTGTATAAATATATCAATCCAAACAGATTAAATCCAGCTTGCCCACCTAGTTTCCAGTGAAGTATTGTCTTCCTTTTGCTGCTTCCTCACCCAGTCAATCATATATCTTGAACATCATTTTACTTGTTGTACACACATTTGCTTGTCTATTCTTCTAAATGGTAAGCTTCTTGAGGGTAGGAGCCATTTATTTCTTTTATAAGCAAAGCTGAAGGTCAAAAAGCATAGTAATTACTAAGAATCCTATATTTCTATAGGCTTTAATTTCACTCACTCCATCTAAGTTTGAGCACATTTTGCTTTGCCACAAATTTCAATCTTTTTATAGCCACCAAAACTCATGTATAAATTTGACATACTTTTCAACAATAGACATAAAATGGTAAAGCAAATCTCTCTTCACATCTATTGGTTTAATATCTGTCCCTCCCTCTCCTTTATTAAAATGAGAGCAATCTCATGATGAGTAGGTAAGGAGAAATAAAGACACCAAAAGTAAGCTTAAGTCATTTTTAACAAACTCCCTATAGATTTGGACAAAGGTTTCACTGCATCCTATCAGGCAGTATAATTCATCACAAATTAATGTTTGCATTAAATGTTTTTATCTTGTCATCTAAAAGCAGTTATAATTATAGATTAGTCTCTTATTATTACTTTTATAATGAAAGCTTCCAAAAGAGAATTTGTCAAACAGTAAGAGTTGGCATCATAGTTGATTTACTGTAACACATGTTTTTATTCACTTGTATATTATGTAGATTTTTATACTATCTTTAAGCAAGTTTTCCATAAAAAGGTAACAAAGGTAATTTGAATATCTATAATTTAACACCTTAGGTTATTTAATATACATGGAATTTGAAAATGGCTAATAGCGTGATATAATTTCTTTTAGAGTAGTTTAGTACTTCATATGTTCTAATTCCAACTGTGACTAATCAGTACCTTGCAAAAAATGTGAACACTATAATTGTTACAGTAAAGGAGACTTTAAAAATGAATAGTAAAGTAAAAATAATATTTCTTAGTCATTTAAAAGTAGCTTCCTTTTTTTCATACTCCTTTCCTAACATCCAATAGTCATTGTATCTCTATTTTTATTTAACATCGGGAATCATTTCAAAGAATAAAATTTTCTATTTTTATAAATCAAAGGAGTTAGATAATATCACACATCAAATTCTCTTTATCCTTAGAATGAGGAGGAAATAAAAGGCAACAGAAGGAATTTTTATTGAGCATCTCCTCTTTAAAAGACATTACACTCTAAGTATAAATACCAGATTTTCATTCTCTTGCTTGAATCATTCCCACTCAGTGTTCTATAACATATCTCAGATGGCTATGCCCTCTAAATTTTTCCTGCTTGGTGGCCTCATCTTACTTGATTACCCCCTCTGTCTAGCTCAGATTCCATTACCTATTATTTCAAATAATCTCATCAGTATCTTTCCTTGCAGTCCTTGGCTTTTCCTCCCATACCTCTGCCAAAATCCCAACAGGTATTTACCATCCTTGAGTTTGCTTCTAGGTTACTGAGATCTGCTAGAAAAAAAATAACCAACAATAGGAGACAGATTAGAATTTACCAACTCCATTGATTTTAATAATGCCTAATCAATTTCTGAAGGTATAACAAGTAAAAAAAAAAAAGGGGGGGTGGAGTAGAGAAAAAGAAAACTAAGCTGCTACTTAATATATTTAGCTCTATGGAGGTTATCAGATTGCTAAATGTTGAGGGCAAAATTTAATTTTATCATGAAAAGCTGATGCGCTTACTGGAGCTGTAGAAATCAGTCTATCAAGTGGCAAGATAATGATAGCACAGATAGACTCTATGATGACTCACCCTGTTTGAAATGATAACCATTTGCAGAGACTACTCTTAAGCAACCCTCAATTTATTTTATTGGTATAAATTGAATGTGCTTTTCCCCTATGAACCTAATCTGCCAAAATCTAAACCTACAATTTCTCTCACTGTTTTCTTATTTAACCCAATGGCACTTAATGTCATCAGTCTGACCCTACACATATGTTATATGGTTGAATGTAGGACTCTGCCAATTTTTTTCTCATTAACCACTTAAGTGTTTCATTCACCCTAGCCTTATCTGTGAAGCAGTGATAAGATTTAGCTCATCTGTCAGATCCTTGTGCAATAATTCTTTCCTACTTTTACGTTAGAAAACTGGAGTTTTAAAAATTTATCCCTCCATGATTATAATGAATTCTTAAGTTCTTTGAACAGTTGTATCTAAATCTCAACTTCTAAGTACATGTTTTTATCATTTAGAATGATTATTTGTTTGAAATCTATGGTTAAAGAATATTATTCTGTTTTCAATACATATTTTTTTATTTTTAAACAATTTTTAATGTTTATTTGTGTGTGTGTGTGTGTGTGTGTGTGACAGAGAGAGAGAGAGAGAGAGAGAGAGAGAGAGAGAGAGAGAGGGCATGAGCAGGAGAGGGGCAGAGAGAGAAGGAGACACAGAATTTGAAGCAGGTTCCAGGCTCTGAGCTGTCAGCACAGAGCCCGATGTGGGACTCAAACTTACCAACTGTGAGATCATGACCTGAGCCAAAGTCGGACACTTAACTGACTGAGCCACCCAGGCACCCCTCAATACATATTTTAAAATTTATTTAGTATGTAGACAACCAAGTAGAAAATAAAAGGATGTATTTTTATTAGAAAAGAACAAATGACTAGGATGAAAATTGGTCTTCTCCCTGTCATACCCATACCCATTGAATGCTTATGGGAAAAACATAAAAGATTGACTTTTCTTTCTCATAACTTAAAAAAAAATTTAGACATTTATTTCTATGTATCTAATTTAGAAATTTATTTCTATATATCTAATTGTCAAAGTCGAGGTTTAAATGCTTAAATTAATACCTTTTCCATACCTCATTCATCTTGATCATTTTCCTCTTAACCACATGTCCATTCTTTTCGTTCTCTCCCCTTTTAGTTCAAGTTATATTTTTATATCCTTTCCCCACTCCTCTCTCTCCCTTTTTCTCTCGTCAGCCACCACCTCTCCCTCTCTCTTTCTGTCTCTCTTTCATTCTCTCTCTACATGCCACCCCCCCACACACACACCTCTACCCGCCCTCTAACAACACCTTAGTCCACCCACAAATATCTTCACCATCAGTCATCTCTTTTCCACGTCAACTACCACAAACAGGGTTTGGATGTTCAGTAACTCTTGAGTGGCAAAGTGTAATAACCATTAACTAATTTCCTTCTCTAATCTAGTTATCTTTAGCTTCTGGAGAGTTTCCGATTGCTCTCAAAATATGATAGCTTTATATCCTCTTGCCTGTAAAATCCCATACACATAAAATTCACCATGTAGTTTATGATGAATAGCAGTTACAGAAGCCAGACCACAGGTATTGGTTTAAAATTATGCTCTTGCTTCCCCCACTTCCAATCTAGCCCTACCCCACTGCCACTTTAATTCTCCTGATGTATTGACAAATCACATTAATTTCCTCAAAAAACTTGTTATACCCCACTATTTGTTGATTCTGAATCTAAACCTTTATTCTGGACTCAAAATTCTATAAGGTACAGCTTTACTTCCAGTAAGACTCACCATTCTTGTATTCTGTGAAGCCTACAGTCTAGCTCAAATTACTATGCACCAAATGTGTTCCCTATTGTCCTTCCTTTACTGATTTCCTCTGCCTAAACGCTCTCTACACCAATTAAAATATACCACTTCCTAGGTTCCAAAGAAATTCTGAATTCATTTGGGTATAGCATGGACATTAGGGGTTTTAAAGCTTTCCATGGGTCTCTAATGTGTAGTTAATTTTGAAAAACACTGATGCAGATAATCTAATACCCTCAGTTCTTTCTCCATTCTAATAATTTTAGAAGACACAAAACTAGATGAAGATATTTATAATATATTGATCTGGCAAAGTACTCACATTCATAATATATGAAAATTCCCCCAAATTAATGGGGAAATGGCAGGAAAATTTTCAAATATGCAAAAGATTTGAACAAGCATTTCACTTATGAGAATACATTTATCTAAGTGATCATTGATAAAATCAAGGTGTAGTCAAAAGCATGAGTCATAGGGGCACAAACACAAAGTACAATAAGATACTACTACACATTTAATATTGGATAAATAGTTTGACCACACAAAGAGGTGGTGGGCTGATATAGAACTGGAATTCTCTTTTACTACTCATACACGTGTAAAACCATTTTAGAAAACTATCTGGCAGTATCTATTAAAGCTGAACAGAGCTGAATATATATACATCCTTATGATGTTAGCAATTCTACCCTTATGTATCACCCCCAAAATGATATTCGTGCACACAAGACCGGTAAATACAGCATTATTCAAAATAGCCAAAAAGCGGTAAACATATCAAATTTCATTGTACATATGTGCAACAACATGGACAAGTCATAGACATAATGCTGAGTGACAGAAGCCAGAGAAAAGAATGCACTCTGGGTGGTCTTATTTACATAAATTTAAACTGGCCAAATTAAACCATGGAAGTGGAAGCCAGCAGAGTAGTGACTTTGGGACGGAGAGAGAGAAGTAATGCCTGAGAGGGACATAAGAAAATTTTCTGGAATATGAGGTAGTTCTATAACTTGATTTGAATAATGGCTACATAAGGTTCACTTTGTAAACAGTTCATTGAGCTATACATTTAACTAGATGTATGTTATACAATATACTTCAATTTGACATTTTTAAAAGGGAAAGATCTATATGTATTTACATGTCATGAAGGTAGAACTTGAAGATGTATTACTAATGAAGAAAGAGCACATTTTTGCGTAAAAAAGGGACTATCATTTGGAAAATCATGGGTCATACTAAAGTAGTGAACAATTAAAATATTCAACAGTGATACATATAGAGCTCACATTTCATTTGCTACTAACGACACCCATGCCACATTGATTCTGGCATAATGAATAATGGAAACCACAGACATGAGTGCTCAGACAGGACCTGAAATAAGACAATGTAAACCCTTTCTACAGAGTAAAGATACATAAGTATTGCCCAACCTCCCAAAGTTAAAGGTAGTAGTAGCCTGTAATAAATGACTTCCTCTCATACATGAGATTTCACTTTGAGGGCAACATACTTACCTAATGAACTACCTAATATCCAGGAAGTAATTTTTTTTTTCTCAAAACAGCATCTGAATCTTCCAAATAATTTTACATTTCTTTTTCACTTTCTAGAAAGTATGAATGCACCACTATTAAGAGGAAAAATTTGACTCTACTAATTACACAAATTATACAGTATTTTTCAAATAGAGACAAAGCTAGATTAGATCACCAAACATCATTTCTTAAAATAAAGTTTAAATATTGATTAGACAGCAAATGCTATAGTTACTATGAATTAAAATGACCAATTCTATGTAAGTTACTAAGAGAAATTAATATTGCCTATTAACAATTTATTGTGACATATTTAAAAACTATACTTTCACTCACCAGCAAGCTATTCTCTTTTGTAGACAATCTATATTAAGGCACATTGGATATCAGATATCCTATTATTTATATACTTTCATAAAATACTTGTTAGCTCTTTATATTTTAGCAACAAAGAGAAATACAAAATCTACTTTTACTCCCCACCTCCCTCTTTATTTCTAATAACATGCTTTTAACTGCCAGAAGAAACCTGGCCAAAATATCATCATATAATTCATACATTAAGGTGCACAAAATTCCAAAATCCTCAGGCTTATGTATAACATTCATATTTTTAGCACCTAAAACTATATTGTTTAATTGTGAACTATAATAATTTTTGTAGCTGAAAGTAGATATTTTCAAAATTAATAAAAATTAAAATATGTAAATATCTTTCTACTAACTATATTAGAATGCATTTAAAATAGCCATAAAGTACATCCAATTGGCTAATATTATATTTAATGGCAAAAAGCCATTCATGTTTAGAATTTTACATTTCCACTAAAAATTTTTTTTAATGAAAAGATTGGATATATCTTAAAATCAATTTAAGTGGTCGATGACCTTAAGGACATCTCACCAAAAATGGTAAACAGATGCTAAATAAGCATCTGTGAAAAAATGCTCCATATGTCATCAGGGAAATGCAAATTAAAACAACAATGAAATACAACTACAAATCTCTTAGAATGGTTAAAATTCAAAACACTGATAACACCAAATGCTGGAGAGCATGTGGCGTAACAAGAACACTCATACATTGCTGGTAGGAATGCAAAGCAGTACCCTTTGAAAGACAGCTTGGCAGTTTCTTACAAAACAAAACATATTCATAGCATATGATCCAACCATCATGCTTCTTGGCATTTACCCCAAAGAGCTAGAAACTTCTTTCCACACAAAAATCCACAAACGGATGCTTATAACAGCTTTGTTCATAATTGCCAAAAGTTGGCTGCAACCAAAATGTCCTTCAGGAGCTGAATGGATAAATAAACTGTGGTACAGACAATGGAATATAACTCAGTGCTAAAAAGAAATGACCTATCAAGCCGTGAAAAGACATAAAGGAAACTTAAATGTTTATTACTAAGTAAAATATGCCAATCTGAAAAGGCTGCCTACTGTATGATTCCAACTATGCCACATTCTGAAACGGCAAAACTACAGAGACAAGAAGATCAATGGTTGCTAGGGGTTGGGGTCAGAGTGATGAATATGATTTTTAGGGAGTGAAAATACTCTTATGCACACATGTTACTATATGTTTGTATTATGTAAATAAACACATTTGTATATTTGTAGCAAGTACAATACCAAGAGTGAACCTCAATGTAAAGTATGAACTGTGGGTGATGATGTGTCAGTGTAGGTTCCTTAATTGTAACAAATGTACTGCTCTGGGTGGGGGTGATGTTGATAATGGGGGAGGCTGTACATTTGTGGGAACAAGCGGTATATGGGAAATTTCTGTATCTTCCTCTCAATTTTGGTGTGTATCTAAAAATCCTAAGGTCTTAAAGCAATCAATTTATGCTGGAAAAATGCCTCTACATTTCACTTTTCCAAAGCATTTCAAAAAATACTTGCTATGAAAGACATGTGTTTCATTGACTTTTGTGTGTGTGTGTGTGCTGACATGCTTTGATTCCTGTCACATTTTCTTTTATGTGTGTTGTCATGCTTTGATTCCTGTCACATTTTCTTTCATGTATCTTCTATAGATATTTTCTTTATGGTTACCATGGGGCTTATATAAAATATCTTATAGCTATAACAATCTATTTTAACCTGATAACAACTTCAAACATATATAAAAATTACTCATTTACATACCCCACCCCACTTTGTAATATTGATGTCACAAATCACATCTTTATATATGGTGTATCTATTAACATAATTTTGCACCTATAGTTATTTCTATGCTTTTGCCTTTTATTATTTTTTTACTTTTTGATATTTATTTTTGAGAGAGAGAGAGAGAGAGAGAGAGAGCGCGCGTGAGTGAGGGAGGAGCAGAGAGAGGAGACAGAGGATTTGAAGCAGGCTCTGAGCTGATAGCAGACAGCCCCATGCAGGACTCATTCTCACAAACCATGAGATCATGACCTGACCCAAAGTTGGACACTTAACCGAATGAGCCACCCAGGCACCCTATATGCTTTTGTCTTTTAAATTTTATCCAAAAACAAAAGTGCTTTAATTACCACCAATACAGTATTGCAGTAATCTGTACTTGCTTATATATTTACCCTTACCAGCAAGCTGTATATTTTCATATGCTCTCTGCATGTTTTCTGTATAGCATCCTTTCATTTCAACTTGTAGGATTCCCTTTATCATTTCTGAAAGGGCATATCTAAAGGTGATGAACTCCCTCAGCTTTTGTTTACCTGGGAAAGTCTTTATTTCTCCTTCATCTTTGAAGGACACTTTTACTAGGTTAGTATTCTTGGTTAGCAGGTTTTCCCCCCTTTGGGCACTTCGAATACGTCATCCCATTCCCTTCCAGTCTGAAAGGTTTCTGCTAAGAAATACACTGATAATCTTATGGGAGCTCCCTTGTACATGACAAGTTGCTTTTCTCTTGCTGATTTCAAGATTTTCTCTTTGTCTTTGACTTTTGACAGCTTAATTACAATGTGTCTTTTGGTGTGGGCCTCTTTGGATCCATAGTAGTTGAATTTCTTTGAGCTTCCTGAACTTAAGTGCTCATTTCCTTCCTTATATTTGAAAAATATTCAGCCATTATTTCTTCACATATTCTCCCCCTCCCCTTCTCTTCTTTCTGAAACTTCCATATGCATGTAGTAGCTGGTTTTGAGTTCCTTAAGTTTTCTTCACTTTTCTGTACTATTATTTTTTGCTCCTCTGACTTAATAATATCAAATGATCTGTCATTGAGTTCACTGATTTTTTTTTCTTCTGTTTAATCAAATTCAACATTAAATTCCTCTAGTGAATTTTTTAATTCAGTCATTGAATTTGTTTGGTTTTTCTTTATACTTTGTTTCTTTGTTGATATTTTCATTTTGTTCATGTATTTTCTTGACTTTGTTGTTATTCTGTGTTCTTTTGTAGATCATTTACCTCCTTGAAGGCAATTATTTTGAATTGGTTTTTAGGTAATACATCAATCTCAATTTCTTTAGGTTTATTTTGTTCCTTTTATTGGACAATGTTTCTGTTTCGTTGTGTCCTTGTGATTTTTTTCCTCCCAATTTTTGGATTTGAGAAAACGGCATTTCTGTCAGTCCTTATGGCTGGCTTTGGACAGCCCAAGACCTTCATCAGTTAACCCAGCTATGATTCTGGGGGCCTTTGAAAACGTTTGAAGGGTAGGGATGTGACTTCTCTGGGCTTGAAAATTTCCCAATTAGAGATTTACCGGTTTCTTTTTCAGGAGCTCATAATCTTTTGTTCCCTCTGGTGACTGCACAATACTGCAAGTTCTATAGTGCTGCAACAGCAAGTTGTTCAGCTCCCTTTTGTTCTCAGCAATGCCTAGGCATCCAAAGTATCTTGATTCCCTGTCAGGGATCCAAGTCAGGCCATACAGAAACCAGTTTCTCAGGCAGCCCTCTGTAAATCCAGATGAATGCTTCTCTCTTCTCCCTCCCTCCCAAGAAACCATGAGGTGGGTGCATTTTCCCAATAGCACCCAGTCACATTAGCCTCTGTGCCACTGTAGGTCCTCCAGTGAAGATTAAGTTATCCCCTTTTTCTCTTACTTTCAGTGACCCCCCAAGCAAATTAGGCTGGCTCCAACTATGCCAGCCTGAGCTAGAGTTCTCTCCAATGACACTGAACTGTGCTGGCTTGAGGGTGAGGCAATTGAGAGTAAAGTTAAATAATTCTTCCCATTCATTTCTATGTAGCTGTTCTCAACTTTTCACCTGCCTGTGTAACTGTAACTTCTGAAGATGTTCCTGGAGTTCCCATAAAGATATTTTGGTCCACATATTGCTAGGTTACTGTCTTGTAGGAAGACAAAGCCTGGGTCTTCCTGTTCTCCCATCTTGCTCTTATTCTCATTGATCTCTGCTCTGGTCATGATTATTTATTTTCCCACTTATTTTGGTTTTATTTTGCTCTTTTTTAATTATTATTACAGTAGACACTGAACCCATTGATATGAGATCTTTCTTCTTTCCTTATATGGGCTTTATAATGCTATAAATTTCCCCCTCACACTGCTTTAGTAGCATTACACAATTCTGATACATCACATTTTCTTTTTCATTCAATTCAAAATACCTTCTAATTTCTCCTTTGATTTTTTTTTCCTTTGACTCATGTTATTTAAAAGTATATTATTTAATTTCTAAATTTTGGAGGATTTTTCAAGAGAGCAACCTATTAGTGATTTCTAATTTAATTCCACTGTGATCACTAACATACACTGAATGACTTAGATCCCTTTCAATCTTTTGAGACTCGTTTTATGGCCCAATGCACTCTGTCTTGGTAATGTTTGTTTGTGAGTACATGAAAAGAATGGTTTTGGGTAGAATGTTTGGTTTTGGGTAGAGAATTTTATAAATGCCAATGACGTGAAGTCATTGTGGTTCAAATCTTCTATTACCTTACTAATTTTTCTTTCTCCTGTTCTATCCATTGTTGGGAAGATCTGTTACTATACTTGTGAGTTAGTCTGTTTCTTCTCATGGTTTAAGCAATGCTTACCTTATGTATTTTCAATCATGGTTATAGGTGCGTAAGTTTTTTTTTTTTTTTTCTTTTGAGAGACAGAAAACTCATGAATGTGAGCAGGGGAGGGGCAGAAGAAGAGAAAGAGAGAAAATCTAAAGCAGGCTCCACACCCAGTGCAAAGTCCCACAGAGGGCTCAATCTCACAAATGTGAGATCATGACCTGAACTGAAATCAAAAGTCGATGCCCACTGAGTCACCCAGGTGCCCCTATACATTCATAAGTATTGATAATTCACCTCTTTATTGGTACAAAATAAACTTATTTATCTCTGGATGAAATTCTTTGCTCTGAAAGTTACTTTGTCTGATATTAATATGATCATTCAGATTTTGTTTTATAAAGTGTTAGGATCATATAAATTCTTCCATTCTTTTACTTTTAGGTTACTTATATCTATATACTTGAAATTTGTTTCACACAGGTAACTGTTGTTTCTTACCCAATCTGACAATCTCTACATTTTATTTGAAATTTCTACACCATTTAAATTTATCTGTTATTAATATGTTTAGCTTGAAATCTATTATCTTGTCATTTGTTTCTTATCTGTCCCATCTTTTCTTTGCTTCTATTTTCCTAATACTGCAGTTTTTTAGATCAGCGAATATTTCTATCATTTTATCTCCGTTGTGGACCTTTTAGCTATAACTCTTTGTCATTTTATATGGTTGCCTCAGGATTTAGAGGATAATGTTTAACTTTTCATAATTTTTTAACTAATACCACTACACATAAAGCATAAAAACCTTAAAACAGTATAGTACAGTAAAAAACCTTGGATTGTGTGTAACTTCCTGTGTGAGTGTTCTGCAAGATGAGCAAACATTTCTAATATGTAAATCTTAACTTGATAAACGAGTGATGTCTTGCAATATGATGCCAAATTTCACATGATCACAACTGAGCCAATAGTTCTTGAAATTCACTTTGACATACAAGTGCTTTGGAGTGCAAACATGTTTCTGGATGAATTATGCTTGCAAACCAAGGTTTTACTCTACTTCTATTTTCCAATCTCAATATGTATGCCAATGCCCATTTTAATTTTATATATATCATAAATCTCACTTTACATTATTTTTGTTTAAAGTCTCTTATCTTTAAGAGAGTTACATAATATGAAAAAAATCTTAAATATTTACTTATCTAGTTACCATTTCCTGTGCCCTTCCTGTCTTTTGTGGATTCATATTTCCACCTGGTATCATTGTCTTTCTGCCTAAAGAAACTCCTTTAACATATCTTGTAGTGTGAGCATACAGTTCACAGATTCTTTCCACTTTGTAACAAAGTTTTTAAATTTTTTTTTTTAATCTTTGTTTTTTTTTAAGAGAGAGACAGAGTGTGAGCAGGGGAGGAGCTGAGGGGAGGGACACACAGAATCAGAAGCAGGCTCCAGGCCCTGAGCTGTCAGCACAGAGCCCAAGGCGGGGACCAAACTCATGAACTGTGAGATCATGACCGAAGACAGACGCTTAACCGACTGAGCCACCCAGGCACCCTTGTAACAAAATTTTTATTTAGCCTTTGTTTGGAAGGAATGTTTGATAGGTACAGAATTCTAGGCTAACCTTTTTCTTTTAGTTCTTTAAATTTTTTTTCCACTGAATTGTTTAGGATATGAAATATACTATTGTCCTTGTTTTTGTACTCTGTAATATGCCTCTTAATTCTTTTTATTTTTAACATTTTTTTATTTAACACTACCACTGAGCAATTTGATTATGATGTGCCTTTGTGTAGTTTTCTTCATCATTCTTATTTAGAGGGCTTATTAAGTTTATTGAATTTGTGTCATCAAACTGGCAAAATTTATTTTTTTTTAAGTTTATTTATTTTGAGAGAAACAGAAACAGCATGAGTGGGGGAGGAGCAGAGAAGGACGGAGAGAGAGAGAATCGCAAGCAGGCATTGCACTGCCAGTGCAGAGCCCGAAGCAGGGCATGAACCCACAAAGCCACAAGATCATGACCTGAGCTGAAACCAAGAGGCGGACTCTTAACTAGCTGAGCCACCCAGGAGCCCCAAACTTGTAAAATTTATGACCATTATTTGGTTAAATATTTTCCCCCACTCTGTCTTCTGTCCTCTGGGCTAATTTCATTAAATTAAGTATATTAGGTTCTTTAAAGTTGTCCCACAACCCACTGATACACTGTTTGCTTTTCTTTTTCTCTTTTATAATTTTATTTTTCATGAATACAAAAAGAGAAAAAATTCATTTTTATTTTCAATTTTTATTAAATATATTTTTCTTTAATTTTTATTACTATATTTTTTACTTTTGTGTAATTTTTTTCAAATTCTACTTTACTTCCATCATTTTATTTTAATCTTCTTCAGTGTATTCACCTTTTCAAATTTTCAAAAAATTTCCTTCCTTCTTTTCTTTTTTTCTCTTTTTTGTTTCTTTTCTTTTTCTTGAATACAGAAAGAGAAAAACTTCATCTTTACTTTCAATTTCTATTAAAGATATTTTTATTTAATTTTTATTACTATATTTTTTGCTTTTATGCAAATTTTTTCAAATACTATTTTACTCCCATCATTTTATTTTAGTCTACTACAGTGTATTCAATTTTTCAAATTTTCAAATTATTTCTTTTTTCTTTTTTTATCTTTTTTCACTTTTTCATTTCTTTTCTTTTTTCTTAAATACAGAAAAAAGAAAAAATTCATATTTATTTTTAGTTTTCATTAAAAATGTTTTTATTTAATTTTTCTACTATATTCTTACTTTTGTGTATATTTTTTCAAATTCTATTTTATTCCCATCATCTCATTTTAGTCTACTTCACTGTATTCATTTTTTTCAAATTCTCAATTTCCTTTTTTTTCTCCCCCCCCTTTTTTTTCTCTAATCTGTCAAACCACTTTCAACACCCAGACCAAAACACACCTAGGATCTAGCATTATCTATTTGATTTTCATGTGTGTGTGTGTGTGTGTGTGTGTGTATTTTTAATTTTTTAATTTTAGTATTTTTAATTTTAATTTTTTTAATTTCAATTTTTCTACTTCATTAATTCCTTTTCTCCCTTCAAAATGACAAAATGAAGGAATTCACCCCCAAAAAAACATCATGAAGAAACGACAGCCAGGGATTTAACCAACACAGACACAAGCAAGATGTCTGAACCAGAATTTAGAATCACGATAATAAAAATACTGGCTAGAGTCAAAAATAGATTAGAATCCCTTTCTGCAGAGATAAAAGAAGTAAAAAATAGCCAGAATGAAATTAAAAATGCTATAACTAAGCTGCAATCACGGATGGATGCAGCGGCGGCAAGGATGGACGAGGCAGAACAGAGAATCAGCAATACAGAGGACAAACTTACAAAGAATAACAAAGCAGAAAAAAAGAGGGAGATTAAGGCAAAAGAACACGATTTAAGAATTAGAGAAATCAGTGACTCATTAAAAAGGAACAACATCAGAATCATAGGGGTCCCAGAAGAGGAAGAGAGAGAAATAGGGGTAGAAGCGTTATGTGAGCAAATCATAGTGGAAAACTTTTCTAACCTGGGGAAAGACACAGACAACAAAAACCAGGAAGCACAGAGGACCCCCACTAGATTCAACAAAAACCGACCATCAACAAGGCATATCATAATCAAATTCACAGAATACTCAGGCAAGGAGAGAATCATGAAAGCAGCAAGGGAAAAAAAGTCCCTAACCTACAAGGGAAGACAGACCAGGTTTGCAGCAGACCTATCCACAGAAACTTGACAGGCCAGAAAGGGGTGGCAGGATATATTCAGTGTGCTGAATCAGAAAAATATGCAGCCAAGAATTCTTTATCCAGCAAGGCTGTCATTCAAAACAGAAGGAGATTAAAAAGTTTCCTAGATGAACAAAAATTAAAGGAGTTTGTGACCACTAAACCAGCCCTGCAAGAAATTTTAAGGGAGACCCTTTGAGGGGAGAAAAGATGAAAAAAAAAAAAAAAAAAATATATATATATATATATATATATATATATACATATACACACACACACACACATATATATATGTATATATGTATATATATATATGTGTGTATATATATACATATATATATCAAAAGCAACAAATATTAGACAAATATATATATCAAAAAATATATATATATCTCAAAAGCAACAAATATAAGGACCAGAGAACACCACCCGAAGCTCCAACTCTACAAGCATCATAGTGGTAAAAAATTCATATCTTTCAGTACTCACTCTAAACATCAATGGACTCAATGCTCCAATCAAAAGACATAGGGTAACAGAATGGATAAGAAAACAAGATCCATCTATATGCTGTTTACAAGGGACCCACTTTAGACTTAAAGACACCTTCAGATTGAAAATAAGGGGATGGAGAACCATCTATCATGCTAACGATCAACAAAAGAAAGCCAGAGTAGCCACACTTATATCAGACAATCTAGACTTTAAAATAAAACCTGTATCAAGAGATGCAGAAGGGAATTATATCATAATCAAGGGGTCTATCCACCAAGAAGACCTAACAATTGTAAACATTTATGCGCCAAATGTGGGAGAACAGAAACATATAAATCAATTAATCACAAACATAAAGAAATTCATCGATAGTAATACCATCATAGTAGGAGACTTCAACACCCCAGCTACAACAATGGACAGTTCATCTAATCAAAAAATCAACAAGGAAACAATGGCTTTGAATGACACTCTGGACCTGATGGACTTAACAGATATATTCAGAACATTTCATCCTAAAGCAGCAGAATATACATTCTTCTCTAGTGCACACGGAATGTTCTCCAGAATAGACCATATACTGAGACACAAATCAGCCCTAAGTAAGTACAAAAAGATCGAGATCACATCATGCACATTTTCAGACCACAATGCTATGAAACTTGAAATCAACCACCAGAAAAAATTTGGAAAGGTAACAAATACTTGGAGACTGAAGAAAATCCTACCAAAGAATGAATGGGCTAACCAAGCAGTTAAAGGGGAAATTAAAAAGTATATGGAAGTCAAGGAAAATGATAACACTACAACCCAAAACCTCTGGGACGCAGCAAAGGCGGTCATAAGAGGAAAGTATACAGCAATCCAGGCCTTCCTAAAGAATGAAGACCTCAGATACACAACCTAACCTTACGCCTTAAGGAGCTGGAAAAAGAACAGCAAATAAAACCCCAAACCAGCATTAGACAGGAAATAATAAAGGTTAGAACAGAAATTAATGCTATTGAAACCAAAAAAACAGTGGAACAGATCAATGAAACCAGAAGCCGGTTCTTTGAAAGAATTAACAAAATTGATAAACCACTAGCCAGTTTGATCAAAAAGAAAAAGGAAAGGACCCAAATAAAATAAAATAAAATAAATAAAATAAATAAAATAATGAAAGAGGAGAGATCACAACCAACACAACAGAAATAAAAACAGTAAGAAGAGAATATTATGAGCAATTATATGCCAATAAAATGGGTAATCTGGAAGAATGGACAAATTCCTAGAAACATATACAGTACCAAAACTGAAACAGGAAGAAATAGAAAATTTGAACAGACCCATAACCAGTAAGGAAATTGAATTAGTAATCAAAAATCTGCCAAAAAACAAGAGTCCAGGGCCAGATGGCTTTCTGGGGGAATTCTACCAAACATTTAAGGAAGAGTTAACAACTATTCTCTTGAAACTGTTCCAAAAAATAGAAATGGAAGGAAAACTTCAAATTTTTTCTATGAAGCCAGCATTACCTTGATTCCAAAACCAGACAGAGACTAGACTAAAAAAGGACAACTATAGACCAATTTCCCTGATGAACATGGAGGCAAAAATCCTCAACAAGATATTAGCCAACCAGATCCAACAATACATTAAAAAAATTATTCACCACGACCAAGTGGGATTTATACCTGGGATGCAGGGCTGGTTCAATATCCACAAAACAATTAATGTGATTCATCACATCAATAAAAGAAACGACAAGAACCATATGATCCGTTCAATAGATGCAGAGAAAGCATTTGACAAAATACAGCATCCTTTCTTGAAAAAAACCCTCAAGAAAGTAGGGATAGAAGGATCACACCTTGAGATGATAAAAGTCATATATAAGCAACCCAACACTAATACCATCTTCAATGGGGAAAACCTGAGAGCTTTTCCCCTAAGGTCAGGAACAAGACAGGGATGTCCACTCTAGCCACTGTTATTCAACATCGTATGGGAAGTCTTAGCCTCTGCAGTCAGACAACACAAAGAAGTAAAAGGCATCCAAATTGGCCAGGAGGAGGTCAAACTTTCACTCTTCGCAGATGACATGATACTCTATATGGAAAACCCAAAAGATTTCACCAAAAAACTGCTAGAACTGATTCATGAATTCAGCGAAGTTGCAGGATATAAAATCAATGCAAAAAAATCGGTGGCATTCCTACACACCAACAATGAAGCAACAGAAAGAGATATCAAGGAATTGATCCCATTTACAATTGCACAAAAAACCGTAAAATACCTAGGAATAAATCTAACCAAAGAGGTGAAAAATCTATACACTGAAAACTATAGAAAGCTTATGAAAAAACTGAAGAAGACACAAAAAAATGGAAAAAAGATTCCATGCTTCTGGATAGGAAGAACAAATATTGTTAAAATGTCGATACTATCGAAAGCAATCTACATATTCAATGCAATCCCTATCAAAGTAACACCAGCATTCTTCACAGAGCTAGAACAAAGAATCCCAAAATTTGTATGGAACCAGAAAAGACCCCGAATAGCCAAAGCAATCTGGAAAAAGAAATCCAAAGCAGGAGGCATCACAATCGCAGACTTCAAGCTATACTACAAAGCTGTAATCATCAAGACAGTATGGTACTAGCACAAGAACAGACACTCAGATCAATGAAACAGAACAGAGAACCCAGAAATGGACCCAGAAACATATGGCCAACTAACCTTTGACAAAGCAGGAAAGAATATCCAATGGAATATAGACAGTCTCTTTGGCAAGTGGTGCTGGGAAAACTGGACAGTGACATGCAGAAGAATGAACCTGGGCCACTTTCTTACACCATACACAAAAAGAAACTCAAAATGGATGAAAAACCTAAATGTAAGACAGGAAGCCATCAAAATCCTTGAGGAGAAAGCAGGCAAAAACCTCTTTGATTTTGGCCGCAGCAACTTCTTACTCAACACATCTCTGGAGGCAAGGGAAACAAAGGCAAAAATGAACTGCTGGGACCTCATCAAAATAAAAACCTTCTGCACAGTGAAGGAAACAATCAGCAAAACTAAAAGGCAACTGACAGAATGGGAGAAGATATCTGCAAATGACATATCAGATAAAGGGTTAGTATCCAAAAATCTATACAGAACTTATCCAACTCAACACCCAAAAAACAAATAATCCAGTGAAGAAACGGGCAAAAGACACGAATAGACACTTCTCCAAGGAAGACATCCAGATGGCCAACTGACACATGAAAAAATGCTCCACATCACTCATCATCAGAGAAATACAGATCAAAACCACAATGAGACACCACCTTACCTCTGTCAGAATGGCTAACATGAACAACTCAGGCAACAACAGATGCTAGCGAGGATACAGAGAAAGAGGATCTCTTTTGCATTGTTGGTGGCAATGCAAGCTGGTGCAGCCACTCTGGAAAACAGTATGAAGGTTCCTCAAAAAACTAAAAATAGAACTACCCTACGACCCAGCAATTGCTCTACTAGGCATTTATCCACAGGATACAGGTGTGCTGTTTCAAAGGGACACATGCACCCCCATGTTTATAGCAGCACTATCAACAATAGCCAAAGTATGGAAAGAGCCCAAATGTCCATTGATGAATGAATGGATAAAGAAGATGTGGTATATATATACAATGGAGTATTACTCAGCAATCAAAAAGAATTAAATCTTGCCATTTGCAACTACGTGGATGGAACTAGAGAGTATTATGCTAAGTGAAATTAGTCAGAGAAAGACAAAAATCATATGACTTCACTCATATGAGGACTTTAAGAGACAAAACAGATGAACATAAGGGAAGGGAAACAAAAATAATATAAAAACAGGGAAGGGGACAAAACAGAAGAGACTCATAAATATGGAGAACAAACTGAGGGTTACAGGAGGGCTTGTGGAAGGGGGGATGGGCTAAATGGGTAAGGGGCAGTAAGGAATCTACTCCTGAAATCATTGTTTCACTATATGCTCACTAATTTGGATGTAAATTTTAAAAAATAAAATTAAAAAAAAAAGAATTATTTCTCAGCATCTTCCTTATGCTTACAATGATCTTATCCAGGGAAAAAGTATTGTACTCACAATTACATTATGATTAAATGAAATAATGGGAGGCTTTACAAATAAAAGAAAACATCTCTAAGACCTCAGATGCAAGTTGAAAACAATAAGAGTACATTTACTAAAATATAAAAAAAAAACTAATTTAAATCTGTTTATTATGATGATCAGCCAATACTGGTCTCTCTAAGCAGTGTTACAGAGCTTTAATGGTTAAATGGCCTATAGAACTTTCTCTTTTATTGTATGATTTGACACTGAAATTCTACTAAAAATATTCCTATTGACTTTAAGCTATAATGTTTTTTTCTCTATATTTCATGCTTTTCCAAATAATGTGTTGAAAATAAATATAGAGTAAATATATTTCTGGTGTCTAATGGAGAATCTTTCTGAAATGTTGTTTTGCCTCACACATGATTTTTAAAAATATTTTATAAAAAAAATTATATTCTTTGACATTTCCCTTGCTCAGCTTACAAATATATTTACTTACTTGTAAGATATCAATGCCCAAATTTATAAGCTAGTAGACTTCCCTTTTAAATTTAATATCTTAATTCAAAAAACAGTTATGAAATATACAACTAAATGACTTCAGGCAATATTTGTGCCCTAAGATTTTCTTTAATGTTTATTTATTTATTTTGAGAGACAGCACAGTGGGGTAGGGGCAGAAAGAGAGAGAGAGACAGAGAATCTGAAGCAGTCTCCAGGCTCCACACTATCAGCACAGAGCCCCACCTAGGACTCAAACCTACGAAATGTGAGATCATGACTTGAGCCGAAGTTGGCTGCCCAAAAAACTGAGCAACCCAGATCCCTCTTGTGTCCTAAGATTTTAATGTGCACAATATTTTTCAGACCTTTCAGCTTGTGTGTGTGTGTGTGTGTGTGTGTGTGTGTGTGTGTGTTGCATGTGCATTACATAATTTGGATTACTTAAAGTGCATATGAAAATTTTGTAGATGCACCTTGGGGAAACTGCCTGGATTAACAGTAATATCCCCATTCTGTACTACACTCTCTTTTTTCAAATACCTGGGAATGGGCAGGAAATGCAAGCAGAGCCAGTCATAATGAAACCACTCTTTGTCATGAAGACCATGGATATTAATCCAGGTCATATTAACAAGAATCTCTTCCCAATATTTGGAAAAGGGAGGTTCTTGCTTTTCTTTCTTGCAAATCTATAAGAACAGGAGATGAGTGTTATCATTTGCCATGGCTTTGGTTTTGTGAAGAAAGCAATGTGTGAAAAATGAAATGATACCAGCAAGCAAACTGAGAGAATCCTGGGCTCGTCACAGCTTCCAACTGGCAGGCACCTTCATATACATCCATTTCCTTAGCAATTCAGTTTTATCAGCCAAATGAATCCTCTCTCATGCTTACAGGAGTTTGAGTAGGGTATCTATCACTTGCAGTCAAAAATTGTCCTTAAATGTTGATATAAAAATTTGAAATATATTTTTAGAAGAAAATCTAACAAGAATTTTATGAATTCTTTTGATTTTATTTTAATGATGGATAAGAAAATAGAATATATGACTGCTGGTATCAGCTTATCTACCTATGAGACTCTAAGTTGATTTGTCAGTTAATGATAATAACAATTATTATTAATAATTCTAATGTAAAATTTTATCATCATAAATTTTATTTCTGTTGGTAATATTTATTTTTTTTAATTTTTTTTTACGTTTATTTATTATTGAGACAGAGAGAGACAGAGCATGAACGGGGGAGGGGCAGAGAGAGAGGGAGACACAGAATCGGAAGCAGGCTCCAGGCTCCGAGCCATCAGCCCAGAGCCCGACGCGGGGCTCGAACTCACGGACCGCGAGATCGTGACCTGAGCTGAAGTCGGACGCTCAACCGACTGAGCCACCCAGGCGCCCCCTGTTGGTAATATTTAGATAAGGAGAATGATTCACATTTTCTTCCATTATTTTCCATGTTTATGTACTGAAAAGAAAAATGTTTACATGGGTTCAATATTCAGCCAAAATTTCTAGACTCAAAATGAGTGTTAATTAGGTAATAAAATTTTGGAAAGTAACAGAAATCTTCATGGTCCACAAATAAAAGGACTTTTCTTGGATAAAACAGAGAGGAATGATGCAAAAGGAAATAGAAAATTGGGACACAATAGCATAACTGAGAGCTGAGATCAAACATAAAATGTAAAGAGATCCTGGGAAATATGGTTAATCCTGGATTGAATACTATATCAGGAGCTCAAAACATCTTCCCCAAGTAAAAATATTTTCCTTCTGTTTTCATTTTTTCTAAGGTAACCAGTAATTAATACAATTGGTAGTGCCTGTCTATATTTTATCATTCTCTTTCATAATATAGTCACCTGCTTTCTGTGAATAAATGTAAAACAAATCAATCTATATATATTAATTGATTTCAAGGCATTGTGCAAGGTTCTGCAAGCAATATTGTAGACTAGTGATTTTAACAGTCTAAAGTTTGCTTTAAAGTGTTTACACTATGAATTGTATGGCTTAAACATTTTATATCCTCCAATTGGCAGAATTTTTGTTAAAGCATATTTTAAGGAAATATGGAGGGCTGAAAGAAAAAAAGAAGGCTCACACACTCAATGTAGCCCACAATTTCCACCTCGAAATAGTTCCCATATATGAAACCCTTTAAATTATATTGTAACCCTTCCCCCTGGAGTCTTGACCCGCAGTTTGAGAAATACTGGCATTGATATATGAAATACACAGATAATGCAAAAAAACTCATTTTACCACATAGTTTCACCTTCTGCCCCCATCAATCATATTACAAAATCTGTCAACAGGAAGCAAATTGCCTCCATTCCCATGGTCACTTTAGAGGAAGTGTTAATGACCAAAATAAATGCCAAAAGTGAACAGGAATAAAGATATAGAGATAATATTCTACTTAATTAGCTTCTAAATAGTAATATTAATCTACATGGCAAAGCTTGTATTGAAAGAAAAAACTAGAAAAGCCTTCTAGATCTTGTTTTGTTAAGTTTGGAGAAGACAATAGTATTCTCTGATATCAGTGTTTCTCTCTTACCTTCTCTTTGCTTTCCCACTTTGCAATTCTTTATCCAATCTCTTCCTCCAACCTTCTCCCTTCTTTACCTCACCTATTACTCTGACATAGCTCAACATGGTAAGGGATGCAAATAAACTTGGAAGAAAATATTGTAGGCATATAAACTATACATTAAATTCCAAATTACTTTGTCACTTGGCTAATGAATACTTATTGTATGCCTACTACCTACCAGACAACATCACATATTCAGATGATGGACATGGTTAACAAAATAGCTCCTGTCCTTATGGACTTTACTCTCAACATTTAACAGAGAAGAAAACCTGCACCAGTATTTACTAGCTACTGAGAAACTGTTACGTACAAAATGTTGAGAGTAGATTTTCATAGTGCTAGAGAAATATATAATTTGGGGACTCAACTTATTTAAGTGCATTAGGAAACGTTTACTGGCATAGTAATAGTCATACTGGGATTTGGAGGGGGGCCATCATTTAGATAAGGTAAAGAGAAGGGGTAGAACATTCCAGGAAGAGGGAACAGTATGCACAGAAGCAGTGAAATAGGAGAAAGCATTGCCTGCCAAACAGAAAACCAGAGTGGCTGGCATGAATTAAGCAAATAGTAGATTTGTGCATGTGAGATTGGAAAGGCAACTAAAGGTCAGGTTTGGGGGATTTTAGCAGGATTATTCGAAGGCCCACTGGAAGCTGTTGAAAGATTTCAAGAGGCAAATGACGTATTCAAATCTGTATTTTAAAAGGGGTATATCTTGGCTGCTGTGTGGAGAATGGAGAAGAGGAGGCAGGGTAACCACGGCCATGACATCTTCCGCCTGGTTCAGGATACAGACAATGAACACAGAAGTGAATGCATTCAAGAGGTACTTCGGTGGTGGAATGAATTGAATTGGGGAGAAGAATAAGAAGAGAGTCTAGAAATATGCTTATATTTTTAGATTAAATATATAACATATAATAGGGAGTTTTACTGAACTAGAGACGACTAGAAGGCAAAATTTTTAGATGGAAAAAACTACATTATCTTAGGATCACAAAGGTGACCTAAAACTGAACAGCTAACTGAATACTAAGTATTTAATTATCAATAATTTTACTTGCCCTTCATAGGATTATAAGAGTTCTGGGTAGATGATTCAGATGGCCCATTTCTTACTAAAACTTTCCCAATTTTGCATGAATATCTAAGGCATCTGAAATAAAAGAGAATTATTTTTAAATCTGGATGTGCTCAGGAATTTATTTCTCATGAAGAAGAAAAGAAAAGCCATGTTTAAGGGAAAGGCTGAACTAGTCTATCTTATATCTTGTTGAATTCATAATTATAACCAGAATTTCTAGTGGTGGAAATAATACCGTCAGGAAACAATAAGAGCTTTAGGCATTTTCTTCTCATCTATCCCTTTTGCCACTAACTCTGCCACTGTAATTTTCAGTTTTGGCTTAAAATTCTGTGTTCTCTGCACAATAGGCTATGGCATTATGTCTTTCCCAGACTCATAAACCCCTAAGCTGCCATCTGCTCACCCAAAACTGCTTTGAATATCCATTCTCTAAACTAAAGCCCACATTTATTACCTCCAAAGATTTTTTCCATACTACAACCACATATTTGGGTTCAATAATCCAAAAATCAATCATTCATTCAAGTTTAGTATAATACTTACTTGAGGAAAGCAGTCCACCTAAGTGCTGAGCTGAAACAGACAAACATTAAGTTACTATATCTCACAATGATTGAAATCTTACTGGATTGATAGCAGAGTGCTTTGCACAATTTTGGGAAAACTAAACAAGTGTAAAATTTTTAGGACCAAGTTTTAAAGTAACTTACCAATATGTTACCATTTAACATTTCTAATATAGGCCTATAAGAATCTTACTGGCTTGCACAGTTGTCTTTTCCATTAATAAAGGGGCAAACAAGAAGATAAAATCTAACAGATCTTAGCCTCTTAATTTAGTAGTAACATTGAAAGCTTACATTAACAAATTAAATATAGAGCCTGATGTCAAGACTTTTATAAATTCAAATGCTTAAAAGTTAATCAATTAATCTTTCCATTACACTTGGAGTATCTCTTCACCCCATCACTTTCACCCCCTCCTAGCCCTGAAGGATCATTAGAGACAAGATGCATGTTAAGATTAGTAACTGTAAAAATGAGATATGTTATTAACATTTCTCCTAAATGGCAATGCCATTCTGTCTTGCCTAACCTTTGCAAGTTGTTTTCAAGTGATTATGCAATTCTATTCAGATTTGGGGAGAATTACACAAAATCTTATATATTATATGTGACAAATATACAAATATTATAAATATTTGTCGCCTTTTCAGAGGTGAATAAAAACGGGATAAAATCTGGGGCGCCTGGGTGGCTCAGTCAGTTAAGCATTGGACCCTTGATTTCAGCTCAGGTCATGATCTCACAGTTCGTAAGTTGGAACCCTGCATTGGGCGTCGTGCTAGCAGTTTTGAGACTGCTTGGGATTCTCTCTCTCTCTCTCTCTGCCCTTCCCTGACTTGCCCTCTCTTTCTTTCTCTCTCTCAAAATAAGTAAAGTTAAAAAAAAAATAAGATAAAATCTTAGGAGGCATCCATGGATCATATTTATTTATCATATTTATTGCTTCTGTGATATATTTCCTGGCCAGGTGCCAATTAATTTGAATTGTGTAAAATTTATAATGCTAACAGGTGCTTCTGGTTTAGGATGGCAAATTTGGCACAAATATTCACCTCTTCTTACTCATAAGTTCAGAAAATCTTGCAGATTTTACAAAAGCATACACTGTCAGAACAAATAAAACCAGAATTGTGAGGAAAAATTTGTAAAAGCTATCCAGGAAAGTCATGGTCCACGTATGATGTGAAGTGTTCAAATCAGAATAAAAAGTCAGCAAGTGTAAGAAAGAAGAATGCAATGGATACCAAGAAACAGAATAATTGAATGAGATGCTGAAATAATAGATAACGGTGAAAAGAAAAAAATAAAAGATAATAAGAAATTACAGGGGGGAAAGCTATATAAAAAAAGCACAAAAAGAAATGTAGAAAATTAAAACATGATATGATTTTGAGAAGTCAACAAATGGTATGTATTGCTTTTTTCTACATTTCATTGGCCACAACTCAACGGTGGCAAGCTGTAGTAGTAACTAGAAACTTTTATTAGTTTACTAGAAATAAAAGCTTGATGAGCACTTAGGCCTATTTTACAGTTTCTGTGAAATGGTTAACAATTTAAACTCTTATTTTTTTATTCCATCATTCTCAGATATGATCTTTTGACTCCTTTGCAAGATGACAGTATTATCATTTTCCTACCTCTCATCACCCTATCATCCAGTTTCTGCCACAAGTACATTATATTTTTTATTACATGGTTGGTAATATTTACCTTATATTCAATAACAATCAAGTTTGCTGTCTTTTGAATATTGGTTAATTATAAAAGTTTATAGTCCATAAGAGCATTTATGTCATTATAACTATAAAATATTGTTCATTACAGAGCCACATTTTGTTCTATTATTGTATTCTTTTTCAGACCTATTTGCATGCTCATAGGAGAGTGTATTTAATGGATTTTTCCTGTCTAATACCCTTTAAACAATCTGAACAACAAAGAGGATAGATAGATAGATAGATAGATAGATAGACAGACAGACAGACAGACAGACTGTTTGGAACTATAACAAAAGATTTGATGTCCTTGCCATCAGAGACACAAGAGCAGAGAAAGTGATGAGGCTGGAAAAGTACTAAAAGAACTCATAGCTAAACACTTCCCAAATGTGGCAAGGAACATAAATTTTCATATTCAAGTTGTTAAGTGAACCCTAAACAGGATAAACCCAAAGAAATCAGTGCCAAGGCATATCATAATGAAAGCTTAAAAACTAAAGACAAAAAAAAATCTGGAAATGGCTAGAGAAAAAGAATGTCTTACCATAGAGGGCAAAAGGGAGTGGCACAGTATTTTTCAAGTGCAAAAACAACAGTAAGAAATCCTGTCTACCTAGAGTCCTATACACAATTAAAATATTCTTTTTTTTTTTTAAGAAAAATTCAAGATATCATCAGATGAAGGAAAACTAACAAAATGTGTTGCTAAAGAACACAGTAAGCAAAATTACAGGTAAATAAAATAGACTTCCCTTCTCTTTGGTTTTTAAAATTATGTTTGGTTGAATCAAAAATTCTAACATTGTCACATTGATATGGTTTTAATTATACGTAGAGGAAATACTTTCAAAAATTATAAATGGGGGGAGATAAAAGGAGATAAAGGGAGCTAAGTCTTCTGTATTTCACTTAAACTACTGAAGAAATGACATCAGTGGACTGTGAGACATATCACAGTACAGCCATAGATTTAACACAAACACACGTACACATATACACATACTTAAGGTAATAGAACAACCACTAAAGGACCATACAGAAAGACAGGATTATCAAAAACAATATAGGGGCACCTGGGTGGCTCTGTAGGTTAAGTGTCAGACTTCATCTCAGGTCATGATCTTGCGGTTTGTGAGTTCGAGACCTGCGTGGGGCTCTGTGCTGACAGCTCAGAGTCTGGAGCCTGCTTTGGATTCGGTGTCTCCTTCTATTTCTGCCCCTCCCTCACTCGTATTCTCTATCTCTCAAAAATTAATAAACATTAAAAAAAATTAAAAAACAAAAACAATATAGATAAATTCAAATGGTCATCTAAAAATGTAAATAAAACATATCAAAATTTGAAGGACACAGCTAAATCAGTACTGAAAGAAAAATTCCTAGCATTAAATAAGTATGTGTATGTAAGTACATATATATTTGCTTTAAAAATAGTGGATTGGGGTGCCTGGGTGTCTCAGACGGTTAAGTATCCGACTTCAGCCCAGGTCATGATCTCACAGTTGGTGAGTTGGAGCCCCACATCGGACTCTGTCCTGTCAGCACAGAGCCTGCTTGAGATCCTCTGTTCCCCTCTCTCCCTGCCCTTCCTCCATCAAGAATAATAAATAAACATTTAACAAATAAATAAAAATTTAAAAAATAAAAAAGTTAATGGATTAAAACTCTTAAGGGTTGGGGCACCTGGGTGGCTCAGTCAGTTAAAAGTCCAACTCTTGATTTTGGCTCAGGTTATGGTCTCATGTACTGTTCGTGGGATGGAGCCCTACATGGATGGAGCATGGGGTTCCATGCGGACAACATGGAGCTTGCTTGAGATTCTCTTCTCTCTTTCTATGTCCCACCTCCAACCCCCCTCTCAAAATAAATAAATAAGCTTAAAAAATCTTCAGGGTTATACATAAAAATATTTTGAAACATGTCTAAGTTATGATACATTGTATATGCATTATGTATATATGTATATGTATATGTATTATGTATATACTTACATATACATACATATAACCTAAATACATTAAAAAATATTTTAAAGTATAACCTTTAAGATTTTTATTCCACTAACTTTATAAACAACATATTTTATATAAAAGTAACCTTAGTGTTTGACTGGTGAGGGAAACTAAACCTGATACCTTTGGTTCCAAAGGCTGAGTGTGTTGCATTATTGATGTCCTGGCTCTTGTCCCCTTGGGAATGTTTCAAATATCCTAGGTCTTTTCACCGCACTGCAATAATGGACACACATTGTAAACCGAGATTTAATACATGAAAAGGATTTGTCTACCAAAAACAACTTAACTAAACCTCTTTTTCTATACCCTTTTTTGCTATCATCATCTCCCTTCCATGATCATTATAGTCATTGATGGCTATGAATTCCATAAAAGAATATCAATTTAACAATTTGGACACAGAAGGTACTAAGACCAAAAAGTTCAAATGAGTGTGTGACTGATGAGAGAAGGAGGAACACAAGGATCTTCCCAGGATCATCAAGTAAACCCAGTGAGAGCTTAATGGAGGAAGGTAATGAATTAAAACCCCAGTGCTTTTAAATTAACATTGACTACATTCACTGGGTATGCTGGAATAGAAATTTCATCCTGGAACAGAAAAGAGATATTCATGGAAAATACTGAAGAATCTCAACAAAATCTAGTTTTTTTTTTTATTGTAAAGTACCGATGCTAATTGCTTATTTTAACCAAGTGTGCCTTGGTTATGTAGGATGTCAACATAAAGGAAAAATGGATGAAGGGTGTTCAGGAACTCTCTGCACATTCCCTATAACTCTTTTACAAATCTAAAAATATTTCACAATGTAAAGTTTTATTAATATAAAATTAACATTGAAATTTTGTATACAAAGACAAAGACTTCACAGTAAGGGCTTTGAAGCATGAAATGCCATTCTAGCAAAACCCCAATACATTGGTGAAGAGCAATACAGACTTAAAAGAGATAGGCCAGAACATACTGGAATCACACTTTCAGTCATATTACTTAAAGATCATCATTACTTTCTTCCTAACTGGTAAATCTAGAATTAAATAAGAACATACCACATATTTTAAATAATTTCACATAGATAATAATGTGCATTAATTTAGTGTCAGAATAGTTACACTCGGGAGTTGCCTGTGCTTGCTGTAAGCATTAGAAATGGCATAAAGAAGGGGCACCTGGGTGGCTCAGTCAGTTAAGTGTCCAACTTCAGGTCAGGTCATGATCCATGGGTCAGGTCCATGAGTTCAAGACTGGTGTCGGGTTCTGTACTGACAGTTCAGAGCCTGGAGCCTGCTTTGGATTCTGTGTCTCCCTCTTTCCTGCCCCTCCCCCACTCATGCTCAGTCTCTCAAAAATGAATAAATTTTAAAAAACAAAAAAAGAAATGGCATAAAGAACCTCCAAAGTTCCCAGAAAAAGGACATTTATATGCAAATATGAAGGTTAAGGAAAACACTGTAAAATACTTAGACTAAATGAAGGTGTCTAATCTCTGAAGTAAAGCATAAAAAGTGAGAAGCCATTGTGGCAGGCTAAGCAGCTTGGCTTCTTAAGTTCCACCGGCAATATAAATTCAATTTTTCCTCCACGCTAAAGAATTAAAGTCCCATAAGGGTGAAATCTTTTCAAGCCACTTACCATAGTTTTTCCTTTGAACAGATTATAATTCTTTTCAGGAAGGAAGGAAGGAAGGAAAGAAGGAAGGAAGGAAGGAAGGAAGGAAAAAAGGAAGGAAGGAAGGAAGGAAGGAAGGAAGGAAGGAAGGAAGGAAGGAAGGAAGGAAAAGAAAGAAAGAAAGAAAGAAAGAAAGAAAAGAAAGGAAGGAAAGAAGAAAGAAAGAAAAAGGAAGAAAGAAAGAAGGAGAAAAAGAAACAAACTCAGGAAAAAATTAAAAAAAAAAAATCCAGAAATGTAGGCCTGGATTCTTTCCCCTGGTATTTTTCTACAAAGTACAGAAAGGGGAGATGGCTGTCACTGTCCAGCCACTGTTAATAAACCTGTTATTGCTTCTATGCTTTCAGCACATCATTAGAAAGTATATACAATTTGATTCAAAAGTTAGAAAACATGAGTGTGGCCAGTGGTATTTAGTGTCATTCTGCTCCTTCAAGGGATTGGAAGAAAAATTGTGAGAAAATTAGTATCAGCCTGCAACATCCTTGCCCAAATACAGTGTGAATCTGGGGAAGATTGTTCCCTGTGTTTTTTGAGGGGCTAGCTCTCAAATGCATAATTCTGAAAAATGAGTTAACTTTCTTTTTCTTTTTTAAGATTCTGGAACAGTATTGGAAGCAAAAATAATGAGAAAAAGATGACTATAATTTAAAAAACAGAAGCATTCAATCCCATTTTCTTCATAGAGCACATACTAAAACATAAAAGAAATTCCAGGGTAAATGCCCTAAATAATAGAACTAGTTAATACCATACAAACTGAGATAACTTAGGGGTGCCTGGGTGGCTGAGTCAGTTAAGCATCTGACTTCAGCTGAGATCATGATCTTACAGTTTGTGAGTTGAAGCCCCCATCAGGCTCTGAGCTGTCTGCTGTCAGCTGACAGCTCAGAGCCTGGAGCCTGCTTTAGATTTCATGTCTCCCTCTCTCTCTGCCCCCCCCCCCACTTGCTCTCTGTCTCTCTGTCTCTCTCTGTCTCTCTCTCTCTCTCTCTCAAAACTGAATAAACATTAAAAAAAAAAACTGAGATGGGTATTGAAGAGGGCATCTTTTGGGATGAGCACTGGGTGTTGTATGGAAACCAATTTGACAATAAATTTCATATATTAAAAAAATAATAAAATAAAATAAAATCCAAACAAAAACTGAGATAACTTATATTTGGAGATGATAATTTTTCTCCCTTTCATTATAGCAGATTCTACTGCATAAAGATTGAATAACATATCTCAACTACAATGAGATATCACCTCATACCTGTCAGAATGGCTAGAATCAACAACACAAGGAACAACAGGTGTTGGTGAGGATGTGGACAAAACCGGACACTTGTGTACTGTTGGTAGGAAAGCAAACTGGTGCAGCCACTGTGGAAAACAGTATGGAGTTTCCTCAAAAAGTTAAAAATAGAACTTCCTTATAATCCAGCAATTACACTCCTAGGTATTGACCCAAAGAATATATGAATACTAATTCAAAGAGATACATGCACCTCTATGTTTCTAATAGCATTATTTACAATAGCTGAGCTACAGATGCAGCCCATCAATAAATGAATGGATAAAGAAGATGTGGTATCTATATGATGGAATATTATTCAGCCATAAATAAGATAGAAATCTTGCCATTTGCAATGGCATGGATGGAGCTAGAGTATACTACTGAGCGCAACAAGTAAGAGAAAGACAAATACCATATGATTTCACTCACGTGTGGCATTTAAGAAACAAAACAAACACACAGAGGGAAAAAAATAGCAGAGAAAGAGACAAATCAAGAAATAGACTCTTAGCTATAGAGAACAAACTAATGGTTACCAGAGGGGAGGTGGGTGGGAGGATAGAGGAAACAGGCGATGGGGATTAAAGAGGGCACTTGTGATGAGCACCAGGTGTCATAGAGAAGTATTGAATCACTATATCATATACCTGAAACTAATATAACACTGTATGTTAACTAACTGAAATTAAAAAAAAAAACTTAAAAAATGACAAAAATGAGTAAAATAAACAACTGGTCTTGTTGGGCAGAAACGCATCCCCTCAGTAACACTTTGTTGGTAGTAAGCTTGCTACTTGGAAGTCTTCTGAGGACCACTCATTTCTCCCGGTTATATCTATGCCTTTAAATCAGGTTACTATGATAAACAAGCTCAAGAGAGCTTAATAATTAATGTATATATGACTTATTCCATTAAAAAATTAAATTTTAGTCATAAAATTTTATATAGGAATGTACTCTATAATTCTGACATTAAAATGATGTACATATATCTAGAATCATTCAAAGATGTATTCTTCAAAACATTAGAATATTGAGACCAATGAATTTGAACTTTCAGTATAAAACACTGTTGGTATCTATAAACTTCATTATTCTTCGGATAATTCATATTTAAAAAAACATTAAAATTAAAATATTTTAGACTAATTCATTATCTCATGCTACTGAATTAAGGCAATTTGTAAACTAATAATCTAAATAACTAGTCAATTTCTAGTCTGACACAAGAAAAGTGAACTTTCTTATTACAAACTCATAATTTTGCATCAAAATGCAAAAATAGCCAAGTGCTTCAAAACTGTAGAAGCAATGTAATGCAATGAATGGATACCACACACACACAAAAAAAGAGTTTTTACAGATTTAAGAGGATGGCACACTCTTCTCTCACTAGGATATAATTAATTACATGGTCAGGAATCTTTATATGTTTTAGTCACTACCTTACACAAAGATCCAAGGCAGAGCTCAAAATACACGCTTTAATCTCCATTTTATGACTAAAATCTAAAAATCAACTAAGGTAAACATTGGCAAAGAAGAATTAGCTAATTTTTTTAAAATAAGGCCTCAATTTCTACTTCTTTCGTCAAAAGACAAACCATATTAGATTTAAAATAATAATTATCAAGGAAAATCGCAACCAAAAAGCATGATGAGTCATAATTTCACATGGATTATTTGTAATACTCTGTCATAACTGTAATTATTAGATGGCCTCTGAAATCAGACCATCTAGTTTCTAATCCCAGATTTAACAAATTGCTGTGTGACCTTGGGCAAGTCACTTAATCTTTCTGTGCCTCCTTTTCCTTACCTGTATTTTTCAGACAGTGATAAAACCTACCTCATGGTGTTGTCAGGACAATTAAGTGAAAGATAAAATTGCTATCCAAGTGTTAGTAGTAGTAGTAGTAGTAGTAGTAAATAGTGATAGTAGCAGCAGCAGTGGCAGCATGTCCCTAACAAGTGTTCAAAGTCATTCTGTAGGGACACCTCTAATCGAGGCGGAATGTACTAAGAATTTTGCTTCACAGATGAAATGCATACTTAATAACAACTCATCCAATTTCTACGAGTTTTTATAGTTATAAACATTAATAATTTGTTTCTAAACTACTGTATAAATATAAAAACATAAAATAGACTTGGAGTCTGGGAATTACCTTTTTAACTTTATAATTAGCTTTTTAAACTTATGCCTATAGCTAAACTCACATGTAAACTAATCCTAACCAGGTGATTTACTTTAATATGTATTTTAATATAAATTAATGCCTAGTATTGTCATAATTCTGGATCTTCATTTCATTGTTACAGTTCTATGATAAATATTTGTTGCTTACTGCTTATGGCATCTTTTCTCTAGATTATTGTTGAGATAATACCAATAATTTCTCTTTGAGGCTATGTTCTGTCATGTTGAATTATATGAAAAAAATGAAAAAGAAATGTATTTCAATAATATATAGGAATCTGGAACAGTTCAATTAAAAGTAAGTTAAATGATGTGGTGAGTCTGCATGAAGTAGTAAACATGAGGACATGAATTTCAATGGCAGTCTGCATTCAATATTTCAGCACAAATGTTTTAAACTATGATTTTAAATGTGCAACTTTATACATACGTTATGTGTTGAGTTGCATACGCACAAAAAGATAGGTTGAAATTCTAACCCTCAGTACCTCCAAATGTAAGCTTACTTAGAAATAAAAGTCTTTACAAGGTCAACAAGTTTAAATAAGGCCATCATACTCAGCCTTGTGAGCATGACTGGTGCCCTTGTGAAAAGGGGAAATTTGGACACAAAGACAGACACAAATAGAAGGAAGAGGATGCAAAGATACACAGGGATCATGTCACGTGAAGACCAAAGATCAGAGCGATGTATCTACTACAAGCCTGCGAACAGCTCAGGCTACAAGAAGTGAGCTTCCTAAGAAAGGCAGGGGAAGTTACTTTCGGCGCACCCTCATAGAGAGCATGGCCTTGCCAACACCTTGCTTGACTGCAGATTTCTGCACATTCCGCCTGCGCAACACTCTTGCCCCTCCCAGGCCCCCGCCCGCCCGAGCTTCGAGGCAAGAAACTGCTTGTTGTTTTGAGCCGTCCAGTTTGTGGTCCTTAGTGACAGCAGTCCTAGGTGTACAAGACATTTTACTAAAGGTGCTGTTGCATTTCTGGTGTTTAGCTACCAATCTTCCATAATCTTAATTATATACTTCTTTGCAACTGAAACTGTTCTATAAAGATGTCACACCCCTATGGAAATAATCCTGAATCTGAAGGTATGACACCACAGGCATAAGGCAGATTTTTTTCATCAGCAGATTTTATTGTGTTCTCGTATATTCTATAAAATGTGTATTTTATTTATGCAGAAAAACTGGATTAGGGTTTTCCACAGGAAAATCGAGTGTAAATTTCTTTTAAAACTAGAATAATTTTGTTTTACCTTATACTGCTTTTTAGTGAGAAAAGAAATTGTGTTCTTGTACACCTTGATTTGAATATTCAATAGAAACATTTTTATGCTAATACTGAGTCAAGGTAAAAGAGATATACTAAACCACATCCTACATATGATTTGAACCACAGAAACGAAGGCATTATATAATATGTATTAGTTATAACCATTCACCAGGAGCAAGTGCAAAATAAAAAATAAAGGAATCAACTAAAATTTCCACCATAAAGCATTCCACTATAATTGAGAAACACATTTTGTATCATTTTTTTTTTGTACTAAGAAAGTAAATTCATTCTTCAAGACACAATTCCTTGGTTATTCTTTCATATAAAGAATATAACCTACTTCCATAATAATTGTAAGAACATTGAGTATGTTTACTTCTTTCTTTCCTTCTCAAAAATACTTCTTTCTCCTGGGATTTCCCTTTCTTCTTCAGATTCAAAATAATAGACTTTTCTCTGAGTCCTTCTTGTGCACTAACTTCATTCAGTTTTGAATTCCTCAGATATTTTAGTATTTAATGAAAAGGCTAATGTTTACAAAAGATCATGTCTATTATGCAATTTTAGAGCAGTTGTGGCCTACTAAGACATCAGGTGACAGCTCCCAAAGGGAAGGAGGGAGTCAGCTGAGATGATCTGGATGGAGGACAAGAGAAAACAAATCAAGGAGAACAGCAAACCTATGTAGACATAAAGAATACCAATCGGTGATCAGAAGAGGATCTTATCCAGGCAAGTTGGACACAAAGCGAAACATCACAAAGGATGTGGTTAAGTGTATAGATTATGGAGTCACACCACATTCACTGACTGTATCTTTAATGGCTGTGTGATCTAGAGCATTAGTTTTCTCATCGTCTAAAAAGATGTAATATTAGTTTATTGTAGGGATAAAGGGAGATGACCTTTTTTAGAGTTCAGTGTTTGTGTGGTACCTTCTAAACATCTGGTAATAGCCAAGGGCAGTAGCCCTAATAAGGCAGGCAAGAACTGATCCGTTAATAAAACTGTCCAAGAATTTTTTCTGAATGCCCCCCTTTTTTTTAATCTAGCTGACTGGAATGCTCTATATGTCTATTAAAATAAAATATCTATCATTTCCATGTCATCATAGATTGTATTTTCATCCAGACCCAAAGCTTTACATCAATACTTTGATAACTCAAATTTATATCTCCAGGTCTGCTGTTCCTTCCCCTGGATCTGTGGGGATCTGTGGGGGCAGGATCTGTGACTTGAATATGGCAAAGATACTGGGATATCACTGTTGTAATTATGTTACATAATATAAGTCTCCATCCTGCTAGCTGACTTGTTCTAGAATCGTGCTTCCCTTGCTGATTTTATGGGGTTTTTTCAAGTTTTAAGTTAAATTCTAGTAATTTAACATATGTGGTAAAATTGGTTTCAGGTGCAGAATATAGTGATTCATCATGTACATATAACATCCGATGCTCATCACAAGTGCCCTCATTAATACCCATAAACAACTTAGCCTACCCCCCCACCCGCCTCCCTCCATAACCCTCAATTTGTTCTCTATCCTTATCTCTTATGGTTTGCTTCCCTCTTTTTTTTTCCTTCCCATATGTTCATCTATTTTATTTCTTAAATTCCGCATGAGTGAAATCATATGATATTTGTTTTTCTGACTGACTTATTTTGCTTAGCATAATACACTCTAGCTCCATCCACATTGCTGCATATGGCATGATTTCATTCTTTTTGATGGCTAAACAATATTCCATTGTATGTAACTTTGCTATTTTTTTAAAAGTTTATGTATTTGCTTTGAGAGAGAGAGAGAGAGCAGGGAAGGAGCAGAGGGAGGGAGGGAGAGAATCCCAAGCAGGCTTTCCTCCCTGAGAGTCAGACACAGCACTCAATTTCATGAACTGCAAGATCATGACCTGAGCCAAAATCAAGAGTTGGACATGTTAACCAACTGAGACACCCAGGTGCCCCTAACCTTGCTAATTTTAAAAAAGCAGGATCCCAAAAGTCATTAGGCTGCAAGAAAATGAAGTCTGCCAAAAACCTGAGTGAGCTTGGAGGCAGACAGAGTTCTCCCCAGATCAGGTCAAGATGAGACCCCAGCTGGCTGATACCTGTTTGCAGGCTTGTGGAGAGCCCAGCTAAGCCATGTGGAGATTCCAACCTCACAAAAATTGTGAAATAGTAATTTGTGTGGTTTTTAAAATTGTTTTATTGATTTATTTATGTATTTATTTATTTATTTATTTTTGAGAGAGAAAGAGAGAACGTGTAAGCAGAGAAGGGGCAAGAGAGAGGGGGACAGAGGATGCAAAGTGGGCTTTGGGGCTGACAGGAGAGCCCAGGCACTCTAATTTATGTTGTTTTAAGTCACTAAATTTGTGGCGATTTTTTATGTACCATAGAAAATAAATATAGGGATTTAATAAGCATCTTCTCACAAATTTAGACTGTCCAAGAGAGTAGTGATCCCCCTAACATTCAAATATGCATCTTCTAGTATTCCTTATCTAAGTTGATGACCCCACCATTCACCCCAGCTGATCAGTTAAAACATTGTGGAACCAAAACAGATTAAAAACAAAAAAAATCGGAGAACCATTCTTGATGGCTTTGTGCCTCTCAGACTGAAAAATCCTATCAGCCTTATACTTATGTCCAGAAAAGTAATACTGGTTATAATCATTTGGTTCTAATCATTTGCCTGTGCTCCTGTAATAACTTCTTTTCTTCAATTCTTGACCCTCTAGAGGCCAGAGAGATCCTTTAGCAGGTAAATCACTGATCAATATCCAGCTCTCAAGTCTTTCAAATATTACCATGAGATTGAAACAAAATCCAAATCATTTAGATGATTTGGAGTCCCAAGTGATCTGGCCCATTATATCATATCCTACTTCTTCTTCCCTTAATCATTTTGCTCCAGCCATACTGATCTTCTTGCCAGTTCTTGAACACTCCAAGCAAATTCTCTACTATTGTCCTTCAATTTGGTATCCTTTCTGTCTTAAATAGTCTCCCCTTATTCTCACAACTTGCATTTTTTTTCCCTAAACTTCTACTCACATGTTATCTCTTCATAAAACCCCTTTTATGAATGACCCATCTAAGTTAGAAAACTGTATGACTCCTATTTCACCTGCCTTAGGTTTTATTTTTTTTATAGTACTTATTAAAACTATCATTATCTGGACGCCAGTTGAGCATTCAACTCTTGATTTCAGCTCAGGTCATGATATTAGAGCCCAGTTTTGGGCTCTATGCTGACAGTGCAGAGCCCGCTTGGGATTCTCTTCTCTCTCTGCCCCTCCCTCCCTCACTCTCACTTGTGCTCTTTCTAAAAATAAATAAATAAACATTTAAAAAACAAAAATAGGGGAGCCTGGGTGGTTCAGTTGGCTAAGTGTCTGACTTTTGGTTTTGGCTCAGGTCATTATCTCACAGTTCATGAGTCTGAGCCCCACATTGGACTCTACTAACAGCACAGAGCCTGCTTGGGATTCTTTCTCTCTTCCCCTTCCCTGCTCACTCTCTATCTCAAAGTAAATAAGTAAACTTAAGAACCAACCCCCTGCCCCCCCAAAAAATATTATTATTGAAATAGGGAATCTGAATGAACCTTATGAAGTTCTGTTGTTTTCCTGCCTCTATTCATTCCAGGACCTGTACCCTTGCCTTCCACATGTCTCAGAGTACCAATAATGTATGCCCTCTTTGTAAGGATCAGGAGTTAATGATTTCTTTGGAGACTTCCAGCACATTGATAACATCTAAGGAATGACCAGTTGAGAATAACTAGGTTAGGCCATCCTGTGTGTATTCCAGACCACTGGGACTAGATATCTAGACACCCAAGACACCCTGGCTGCAAGGAATAAGCGACTTATGGAGGACACCTGGACTCTAGTTTTTGTTCTGACCAGTTCCTTGATGCCTGAGAGGACATGTACACCAAATCACAATCCTGAATAAAAACCCCAGACCCCAAACAAAAATTAGACTCTCTCTCCTTTCCTTTCCACATCTCCCAGATGCTCTGTCTATATCTACACTATCTAAATATCTTCAATAAACTCTGATCTCACTTCCTTTTGGCTTGCATTTGATTTCTATCATGCGTGAAATCAAGGGTACTCTTCGCTGGTCCTGCAGGAGCCCCTCTGGGTCCTAGAACCCGGTCTGTCTAAATCATTATCACCTATTACCCATGTATATTGTCTTTTAGGTAGAATACAAGTCACATAAATACTGGTAACTTGGTTTTGTTCATTTCCATAATCTAGAATACTACATGGTAAAAAGTAAGCAGTTGACCAATTTGGCATAAAACTGTAGTTGAAATCATTTTGGAATCCTTTCAGGAAAAAAAAATATTCTGCCATAGTACTTTGAGAAGTTCCAAGTATCTCACAGAAAAACACGAGTACATTTCAAACTTTTATTGAAAATTTAATGCTAACTAATCACAAAACTATATTCTGTCTTTATCTTTTTGTATTCTGTTTTAAGAAATTTTTAAAGTGAATTATCCCATGAATTAACAAGTATTCCAAACTACAGCTTGTGACTTCTCTGTCAGCTACATCTCAACCGTCATTTTTTACACTCCAATGTATATTTAATACAAAGAAATAGAAAACAGTGTGGCAGAAAAGTAAAATAACTTGTTCCCCAATTATGTTAACAGTGAGTATAAAAGTCAGGCTTGTAATGTTATCCGACAGAGACCAGAGACTATGTGCATGGGGGATCTGCTTATGGTGACACAATCCATCATACTGTCATTGTTTGACAGTCACAGACAAGAGGAGATACCTAGAAATTACAAATGAATTTTCTCACTAACAATTTATAGCAATTTGCAGAACACTGTAACTGGCACATTTTCTTCACATAAGTTCCTTATGTTACTAAAAAAAGGATGTTGTTTTTTATACTGTTCTTATTTTATTCAGGAAGATATTTGCCAACAGAGTAGTATCATGTGTTAATAAATTGAGTCAAATAATTCTCCCTCTCTTGTCTGAGCCAGTGCTTTTCTGCTTGAGGAATGAGTAGCTTAGATGATTGATAACAGAATCCATAACCTTTCCCCTCCAAGTCACCAGCTTGAACCCAACCTAGTTGAGCAATGAGAGACATTTGTTTCCACAGGCAGCTTATGAGAGGTTTGCATGAAATGAATGGGTAGTCTCTATTTGCTTACTGGACTTGAAATGATAGTTACTTGAATTAGAAATATATTCTGCTGTGAGTAAAGACCTAGATTATCGTTATACCAATATCCTTTTTTTCAAGGCCCTAAAGTTAATGTATGATATTGGTTGGCATTCAGTTTCTGACTAGAATTTTACTCTCTGAGGCAAGTTTATATTCAGTATTTTCAATGTTTTCAATATTACATAAGTATTATTTTAGATTTTTAATAATTAAAACCTAAACATGGTATAGTAATAAAGGGTAGCAGAATTCACTACCCCAAAATATGTCTCTTTGACATAAGGATTATTTTAAGCTTATTTTTTTTTAAACTGCAGACAAAGGAAAGCTCTGTAAACCAAGTAAACCTTTTTGTAAGAGACATTTACATTTATAAGGGAAATCTCCATTTGCCAGGGTGTCTGTCTCTCTGTACCAGGAAGAGAAGGATGACTCTAAATCTGCAGAAACTCTTATCAGTGGAGAAGGCAAAAGCCTAAATCTGCATAAGAACATTACCTTGGCTGACAGTGCTTTGCTTGGTAACCTGTCATGACCGACTCTCCCTTCTTCCCAACATCCTGGTTTTTTGTTTGTTTTTGTTTTATTTTGTTTTGTTTTTAGTTGAATATATTATTTAAGGTGGTGACTTGGGCCATTTCACAGAGTTACTTAGTTTTACTGGGTTTTTTCCATGTATACAGGAGGTATACATGTTATTAAAATTGTTTTTATCCTGTTAATCTATCACTTATTTGAGGGGGTAGGGTTGGGGGTGTCTCAGCCAAGAGTCTAAAAGGGTAAGGGAAAATTATTTTTCTTCCCCCACAAAAAACCAACTATATGTATAATAATTAATGTTTTTGTCTTAAATTTATATTCAGGTCTCAAAAGTTAGAATATCACCTTTTGTAAGATTTAAATAATTTTTTTAGTATTTTTAATTCATTTATTAATTAAAGAATTTAAAGTAAACTGATAAAAGGATATATGTTTTTTAAGTTTATTTATTTATTCTGAGAGACACAGAGAGCACTTGGGGGAAGGGCAGAGAGAGAGGGAGGGAGGGGATCCCGAGCAGGGTCTGCACTGTCTGCGTGGAGCCTAACATGGGGCTTGATCCCACCAACCATGAGATCATAACTTGAGCAGAGATCAAGAGAAGGACGCTTAACTGACTGAGCCACGCAGCCATTCCATAAAAGGATATTTTCTGAAGACATTTCAAAATGAAGGAAATAATATCTTCCAATTGCTGAGTTAGTCTGAAGTGACTCAGGTTATGTGGGCCCTCCTCTTTCCTAGAAGCTTCCCAAATGTATGTAATGGAAGAAAAAGTTGTTTTCACAGATAATTTTTTTAAAAATATATGTTATTTATAAGAGCTCCTTGGTTCTCAATGTAGCATCTCTATATTCACTATAGTGGTTAAGGCTGTCATCTGTCCTTCCTGGCATGGGGTAGGGTAAGTAGTACACTTCCTTGCCGCTATGGAAGCTATGTGTGGATATGTGATTTGTCTTTTCTAAGAAAATGTGAGCAGAAATGACGTGGCGCCTTTCTTGCAGTTGCAGTGATCATAGAAATATGGATCCACCTGATGCAGCTACCCCCTCCCAACTTCGACTCAGGTCACGATCTCGCGGTCCGTGAGTTCGAGCCCCGCGTCGGGCTCTGGGCTGATGGCTGGGAGCCTGGATCCTGCTTCTGATTCTGTGTCTTCCTCTCTCTCTGACCCTCCCCCGTTCATGCTCTGTCTCTCTCTGTCTCAAAAATAATTAAACGTTAAAAAAAAATGCACATGTACCATACACAAGAAATTTGTTTTTAAATATTAAGTACCTGATATTTAGGGGTTATTCATCACCAAAGAATAACATAGCCTACCCTAACTGACACAAAGCTATTTCACAGACATGACATTGATGTTATATTTTGCTTCTAAGGATGCAAAGGCAGAGAAGTCTGAAGAGGACTAAAATATATAGCATAAGAAAGGATTAAGGTAAAAGCAAAAAATGGGAGAATTAGAGGGAGTTCTATGCACAGAGAACTACATAAATTATTAGGAGGGAGGCAAAACAGAGAGATCTTTACTGTTTGGCAACTGAGAAAAAAGACATGAGAACTGATTTTTAGGGAGGTGAAAATATTGTGTGGTATATAGTACATGACCTATGCCCTTTTAAAGCCTTCTCTCCTATAGGGGCCAGGGGTAGGACACCCCAAGATGGGGACTGTGGCGTTACCATTATTTTGAGTTAAAACCAATCCAAACCCACCAAATTCAGAAAAGTCTCTTTACCTCTCCCTCAACTGTCTGCTTTACCAGGAAAAGAGCTATTAACAGAGATTCCTCTTTACCTAAGAAACCTATCTGCATAATAGGGCATCTTTGTTTTTCAAACCTCCCCTTTTCACCTTCCTGCTAATGGTCTTTTGCCCCTTTGTATCCTGAGATCCTTCCCCTTCTCCTTAGATCTTATAAACATCACATTGCTTGGGAATTTCCATTTATATGTGGATTCCCCACACATACACTATTAAATTTGATTTTCTCCTGTTAATCTGTCTCATGTCAATTTGATTCTAAGTTGAGCTAGGACCTTGAAAGCCAGAGGAAATTCTTCCTCCCCAACACCACTAATGGGTTTTTAGTAAAATCTGTTTTTCTCACTACTTCTCTCTGAATATATTCTTTGAGGAAATGGAAAAACATCTTTTAAGGTTACCACAGGAAGAAACCAAAGTGACCAATGGAAGGCAATCAACACAATCTTTCTCAGAAGATAAACCAAAGTAATATTTTATGTGGCTAGAAAATCTATAGCCTTTTGTTGTGATTGATATTTAGGTATTCCTAAATACTGCCAATGCTAATGTTGATTCAACCAATGATTGTGAATATGTGTATTGGAACCATGGGAATAGGAAAAATTTGTGTGACGGGAAGGGAGGAGCCAAAGAGAAAAAATAAAACCTCCTCTAAAGAGGGATTCAATAGATATCTGCACTAAAAATCGGGAAGTGTCACTATGTACTTGTTACTTTGAAATGTAGATTAAAGAACTAGGAAAAGCAGTGAGGTGAGTTAAAGTGCTTGTCTCTGGGTAATAAGACTTGGGGGTAAGGAGAGTTGAGAAGTGTATAGAAGAGTCAATCAAAAAGCTGTATTATTGGACAAAAATTAAGTTGTATAAACAAAATTAAAGAAACAAAACTTACACTTTCTCATTTTTAATCATCTAAATTTGTTTTGATGCCTTTAATTTTTTTAGCGTTTAATATTATGGTAATTATCAAAGAAAATATGTGTTCGTTTTATAAAACAGATATGACAGAAAATTATCATTCTAAGTTGGCTACATTTCCCTAGCCAATGTCTGGAGCAGTTCTACCTGGTATAGGAAATGATGATCGCAAATGAATTAAGGAACCACTCACGAAAACATCACTGTTTTGCATGAACACTGAGACTGTCTTCCATCTCAGTCTCCAGTGCCAGCCGAACAGGCTGAATAGGCATGGTGAAGCGTCAGCTAAATAACCAATTATAAATTGAAATTTTGTTAATTTTAACTTGTTTTATTTTTTATTTTATTTTTTTAAATTTACATCCAAATTAGTTAGCATATAGTGCAACAGTGATTTCAGGAGTAGATTTCTTAATGCCCCTTACCCATTTAGCCCATCCCCCCTCCCACAACCCCTCCCTCAAACCCTCAGTTTGTTCTCCATATTTATGAGTCTCTTCTGTTTTGTCCCCCTCCCTGTTTTTATATTATTTTTGTTTCCCTTCCCTTATGTTCATCTGTTTTGTCTCTCAAAGTCCTCATAGGAGTGAAGTCATATGATTTTTGTCTTTCTCTGACTAATTTCACTTAGCGTAATACCCTCCAGTTCCAGTTCCAGCCACGTAGTTGCAAATTGGCAGTCGAATGCAAGAAGAGTTGATGCAGATTATCAGAACACAGAGCAATGCATACTATTCAGAAAAGACTTGAAATGATCAAGAAAATCATTACCTGTGATGATTTACACAATCATATTCTTGTGAAAAGAATACACAATTAATCTATTCCATTGAAGGCTTTTTGATCAACCAATCTAGCAAAGTAAGCAAAGAAGGAAATGGACAGTGGTAGACTTATTTTTCTTTTCTTTTTTCCCCGTTGCTGCATTTCTTCTTTTTTCTCTCCCTCCCACTCTTTCTTCATCTCTCCCTCCTTCCCTTCCTCCCTCCTCTCTTCCCTCCTTTTCTGCAAGAAGCAAGTAAAGAAAAAGTAAATCACAGTAAGTAAAAAGGTTTCTCCTCAGGAAACAGTTGTTTCAGGCTCAGGATTGAGCATAGAATCAATCTTGGCTGAGGAGCAGGGGGAGGGAAACAGGATTTACCAGGTACTTTCTCGATGGCTGTGACCTCCAGGGCTTACTGTTCTTGTTGATGTTGTTTTTTGACTTGTAGTTTTCTAATGTTTCCCACTAAATCGATTATTGCCTTTAGAAGTAATTTCATGGCTTTTAGAGTACTATAGCTTTATCTTTCTAACCTTCATGGCGCTGTGAAAGATTGGTCTCATTTCTTGTTAATTCTGATTCTTCTTTGAGGTTATTCTTTCCTTCTCCAAGGGAATCATCAGGTATCGTTTTATTAGTCTTACACATCATGCCACCTCTGGGGAATCTGTGCTGGCTAATTCATCTTTCCTGACAATTGCCAAAATAAATGGTAGCCAGAGCACTTGTTTTATTTCTGTGAACTTATTTTATTGCTCGCCACCTATAACAGCAGTGAGCAGTCATAAAGACCAAATAGACAAGGATTTTCTCTTTTCGATATTATACATAATGGTCAGTTTTAAATCATTTTAGTTGCAAAACATTTTAAAGAATAGTTTAACCCTACATTTTTATATGACATATTCATTTCTTCTTATATTTGGCAACAAAAGGTAATGGAAGAAACAACTCACAAGTATTAGTCTGGTCCCAGCCCTACATATGACCTCACACAATTTACTTAAGCCCTTCAGGCCTTCGTTTTATAATCTGTAAAATATAAGAAACAACGTCTGAAGTTAGCTGAAGTTTTAAGAGATTGTGTTTCCAGTAAGAAAAAATATCACACGGGGCGCCTGGGTAGCTCAGTCGGTTGAGTGTCCGACTTTGGCTCCAGGTCATGATCTCACAGCTTGTGAGTTCGAGCCCCACGTCGGGCTCTGTGCTGACAGCTTGGAGCCTGGACCTGCTTTGGATTCTGTGTCTCCCTCTCTGCCCCTAACCCACTTGCATCCTGTCTCTGTCTCTCAAAAATACATAAACATTAAAAAAAAATTAAAAAAAAAAAAGAAACAATATCACACAATTATCAAATCTTTAAATACCAACAAGTTAACCTAAGAGTATATTTTATCTTCCATTCACTAAAACATACCAGGAAGATAATATCTAAATGCTTCAGTTTTTTCAAAGATATGCCTTATTACTAAATACTCCTTTAAATATACATAATTAAGAGTAGACTAACAGATACCAGAATGACAATAGGTTATAAAGTTTGGAACATGGTCCTAGAATAAGTTAGTAATTGGATACTACAAAATCCAGCTTTTAGAGCCTAAAATATCTACTTTCTGGCCCTTATCAGAAAAAGTTTTCTAACCTCTACAATTAAATAAACAAATGAGAGAAATGGGGGAGAATACATGATCCTAAAAGGTGTGTAGATTGCTTGGAGCCAAAGGTAACTAGCACCCAGTGGACTCAGGAAAGGGTTCTTTTGTTTTTTGTTTCGTTTTAAAACCTCTCCCTTAACTACCTAAAAGAATTTACACAGAAGGCCTACTAGAAAGAGGTATTGCCATAGATAACTTTTTGTATCAGAAAGACTTACCTGCAGGACACGTGGGTGGCTCAGTCCATTGAACTTCTGACCTTGGCTCAGAGGTCATGATCTCAGGGTTCGTGACTTCCACCCCCACATAATGCTCACTGCTGTTAGCACAGAGCCTGCTTCAGAGTCTCTGTCCCCCTTTCTCTCTGTCCCTCCCTTGCTTGCGGTCTGCCAAAAATAAATAAATATTAAAATAAAAAGAAGACTTCTTTGCATGACAATTATTTGTTTACCATACATTTGCATTTCTATTTTCCTGTGAATTTTCTTCCTCCCCTTTGAAGCCCCAGATTCCGACCACCCCCTTCTCCTTAGCTTGAGGATAATATATAAGCCTCAATTGTCCTGACAATCTATCAGGGAGCCTCTAATGTCTTTGACACTTTTATGCTACATATACAAAATTAAATTTTTTCTTCTGTTAATTTGTTTTCTGTCAATCTAATTATCAGACTAGCCAAAGAACCTAAAGGGAAGATGATAAAAGTTTTCTATCAGTACAGGATAAATCTTCCTTACAGAAGAATTCCAAAGAATACGTATAAAAGTGTGAGAAAGAGAAAATCACCGTTAGAAAACAACAGTAATAATTGCTGCAAACAAGATTCTCTATTGAATGCAAAATTTTAAGATAAAACAGGATGGTTGCATAGTGTCAAAGTACCCCCCCCCATGCATATTAATTATTACGGTCATTTTAACACATACACAAAATTTTTGATACTCCTCCCTCCAGAGAATTGAGTTCAATTCTCCTACTCTTAGTGTGGGCAGGATTTAATGACTCAGTTTAAAGACAGGAAAATAATATATAAAGGGATAAACAGTGACTTCAGAGTGGAGAAACCTGGTAGATACAATCTCCAACAAGTAATAAGATTAAGTCTACTAGTCATAGTGCATATTGTTATCAGGTGCCTTTGGTAGGATGCATCAATGTCATATTCTCCAAGACCCACAATCTCCAAAATAAATAAATATTTGTGTAATATCAGCTGTGCCCAAACTGAGGAACATTCTACAAAATATCTAACGAGTAATCTTCAAAACTCTCAAGGTCTTAAAAAAAATAATACTGAGAAAATGCCATAAACTGGTGGAAACTAAGGAATATGCTTCCTTTGAATGATTCTAAGTTATTAGGGCCATTTAAACATGTTTTCTGCAAGGCACCCAGAGTGTATATCAGACATTCGTGGGCATCTTAATGCTTATGACCATGGAAGAATTTATTTAATAGCTGACATGAGACTATGTCTTTATAATATTACAGGATTATAAAGGTGTCAGGTTATAATGTGATTCTGAAGAATAGAATGCTGAAGCTAATATATATTAATATATAAGACAATGTAGATATGACCATTCCTTTCTAATGTGACATGAATTATGAGAATTAAGAGAGTGAAAAGAAACACTGAATTGAATTCCACTAAGAAAAAGAGATAGCTATAAAGACTGGAGCATTGTTGTTTTGTTTGTTTTTTAATATTTTCTTTTTTAAGTAATCTCTCCACCCAACATGGGGCTTGTACTTACAACCTCAAGATCAAGAGTCACATGCTCTAACGACTGAGTCAGCCAGGTGCCCCTGGAACTTTGTTCCTAATTTTGCTGATTTTTGTTGTTGTTGTTGTTGTTGTTGTTGTTGTTGTTAATATCAATTATAGGGGCACCTGGGTGGGTCAGTCGGTTGAGCATCTGACTTGGGCTCAGGGCATGATTTCACAGTTCATGAGTTTGAGCCCCTCATTGAGCTCTGCTATCAGTATAGAGCCCTCTTTGGATCTTCTCATCCTCCCTCTTTCTCTCTGCCCCTCCCCTGTTCTCTCTCTCTCAAAAATTAACATTTGAAAAAAATAGGTTTAAAAATATCTATTATAAGGAAATGAAAGACAAAGTGTGGATAAAATGTTTTACAATAACCTACTGTTACAGGATAATAATTCTTGATAAAGCGATGACGTGCCTCAATGCTAAAAATCTCGTGAAGTTAAAAAATAAGCCCTTGAAATATACATTTATTTCATTATAATTGCATCTAAGAGTAAAATAATTTTTCCTAACAGCAGAATATGAGGAGCTGTCTCTCTTCTTTCTGTTCCCTCTTAAAGAGAAAGGAGCCCAAACACTACTAAAACATATTCAAATTTTTATTAATCATTTCTTATTGAATTTGAATCATACAAGAACAAAGGATGCCTTATGCTCTGGACAAAGATATTTAAGTATGAATTGTGCACTTACACTTCAACAGAGACAAGAAGTCTCTGGTTACTAGGGCAAAATATGTTTCTTTTAGGAAATTTACCCCAAAGCCCCCACTCAAAAAGCTATAATGACTATCTGAAGACCTTCACCCCAGAATGCTTGCTTTGTTTACAGAATTTCATGTTCACTAAGAAGTTAACATCGACATTCAACAAGAACTTGGCACCAGGCTAACTTGATCTCCATGAGCACTCCTGACCAGTCAAGCTAATTGCTGCTCCCTCCATACTGTGATCTCCTTAAGAACAGGACACTTGAATACAGGATCCCTCTATTCCAAGAGCCTAGCTCATTTTCTTCCTTTCTTTCTTCCTTTATTGTTTTGTTTTGTTTGTTTGTTTGTTTTGATAAAAATATTTAAGTTCTGTTCCCAACCAATTTCAATCATATAATACATTGTTATCAAGTACAGTCACCATGTTTTACATTAGGTCCTCAGACTTTACTAATCTTAAAGTTGAAAGTTTGTACCCTTTTACCAGCTTCTCCCCATTTTCCTCACTCTTCAACCCCTGGCAACCACTTTTCTACAAACAACCTAATGGAAAAAATGGGCAGAGGATCTGATTAGACATTTTTCCAAAGAAGACATACAAATGTCCAACAGGTACATGAGAAGGTGTTCAACATCACTAATAATCAGAGGAATGCAAATTAAACCCCCAATGAAATTTCACCTCACACATGTTAGAAGAGCTATCATCAAAAATACAAGAGATAACAAGTGTTGGCAAAGATAAGGAAAAAAGGGAACCATTGTGCACTGTTGGGAATGTAAATTGGTGCAGCCACCATGGAAAACAGTATGGGGGTTCCTCAAAATATTAAAAAATAGAACTACCATATGATCCAGCAATGAAATTGCTGGACATTTATCCAGACAAAATGGAAGCATTAACTTTAAAACATACATGCACCTCCATGTTCACTGCAGCATTATTTACACAAGCCAAAAGATGGAAACAACCTAAGTATTCATCAATAAATGAATGGATAAAGAAAACGTGATGTATTTATACAATGTAATATTACTCATCCATAAAAAGAATGAAATCTTGCCACGAACAACAACATAAATGGACCTTGAGGGTATTATGCTAAATGAAATAAGTCAGAGAAAGACAAATAACAAATATATCATTTATATGTGGAATTAAAAAAGAAAAGGTCACAAAAACAGAAACAGATTGGTGGTTTGGTTGTCAAGGTGGGGTTGAGGGATGGATGAAATAGGTAAAAGGAGTCAAAAGGTACAAACTTCCAGTTATAAAATAAATAAGTCAGGGGATATAAGGTATGGCATGACAACTATAGTTAATAATACTTGTTGCATATTTGAAAGTTGCAAAGCATGAATCTTAAAAGTTATCATCCGAAGAAAAATAAATTCTGTAGCTATGTATGGTGACAGACATTAACTAAACTTATTACGGTTATCGTTTTGCAATATGTGCAAATATTAAATCATTATGTTGTAGACCTAAAACTAACATGATATTGTATGTCAATTATACCTCAATTTAAAAAAGCTTTAAAAAGAATGAAATATATTTTATAAATTTGCCATTTTTTAATATTTAAGAAAAGGTTCAGAAACATTTATACTTCAAACCTAAAAACCTACTTTGATTGCATCAAAATATAAACTAATATATTTATCATCAAGTATTTTAAAATTCTAGTTCAGAGTAAGGAAGCAAATTTTGACGCCAGAATGACCTCGTGTTTTGTTTTTTTGTTGTTGTTGCCTGTTAAAAATCTTTAATTAAAAAAAAAAAAAATCACAACCCCCCCTCAAAAAAGGCTAAAAACAGGACAGAGATTGAATTTCATTGTTGACAAAAAAACAGAACAGATTAAGGGACCGCCCAGGTCAAACAGAATGCAGGAAAATGTGGAGAAAGGATGCCCCCAGCTGTATATCCCTGACACTGCTGATAGAATACACTTCTCTAAATAAAAGGTCTCATTTTGAGATAGAAAACCAAAAGTTATTTCTTTACCCTAAGGGAGAAAGGATAAGTAAGTGGGCAAGCCTTCCTATACTTCACTTGGTAGAAGGCAAGGATAAAGTGGGGGGATGGGGGGGACACTGATAAATTATTTTTGAATATTGCTTCTTTTCCTGAATGTTGGTTACTTAGCTGTTCATTTGTGATAATTCACTGATCTGTATACTTATGTTTGGTGCATTTTTCTAATGGCAAACCTCCATAGAAAATAATTGAAAAGGAGAATCCAAATTGTGTTTACTGATTTCTACAGCCCAAAGAGAGAGAATGCACTTTCTATTCCAATTATTATAGTTATGTAACAAATTATTCAAAACAGCTATTTATTTATTGTCTTCAGAGATTCTGTGGATCAGGAATTCAGGCAGAGCATACATAGCAGGGATGGCTGTTTTCTGCTCCCCATCAGTGAGAAGGCTCCAAATCTAGGGGTGGGAATAATGTTGACATGTTCACTCATATGTCTGAGAGCTGATGCTGGTTCACAACCAGTTAGAGGATATTATAATGGATGTACGAGCTCCACTTAAACGAGGAACAAAATACAAAAAAATAACAAGGAGCATGAAGATATCCATGAAGAAAAATTTAAAGTCCTACTGTGAACATCAATCAATAGAAAATATTACATTTCTGAGTTTAAAAAAATTTTGAAGAATACAAACATGTTCATTCTCCTTATGTTAACTTGTAATCTTACTGTGATGTCAACTAAAAACAGGATTTTTGTTTTCTGGCAAAGCAAGCTGATTCTAAGGCAAATTGTCTTAGCTGTTCCACAAGTTTTGATTGGATTCAAATCACATCTGCCACCTCATACAACTGGCCCAAGCCACCACCATGTTTCATTGCGGCTATTGAAATAGCCAACCAGGACTGCCTGCTTTCACCCTTGCCCTCCTCTCCCTCATTCCTCACCTACACATTAATCAGTTCTCTAAAACAGTGTTTCTTTGATAGTATCAATCATATCCCAACCTTTTATTTCTTACACACTTAGAATGTAATCCAAAATTCTTAACATGGTCTACAAAGCATCCCAGGACCTGGGTCTTTTTCTGACCACATTTCCTATCAGTATCCTATTTCTTTATACTTCTATTCTTTCTACTGTTTCACTTTTCTCATGTTTCACAAAGCTTTTCAAGCTCCTTCCTATCAGCCTTTGTACTCTGTTCCATCCGCCAGCCATGATCTACCGAATCATATTCATTCCACTCTCATCTTGAATGTCACCTTTTGAGAGAAACTGTCATTGAAACTCCTATAAAAACAAGTATTTATACTGCTTTATTTTCTTCATATCACAGATTGATTTGTTTTGAGGTTGTTCGTTTCCTCCACTAGGAGGTGCATTTCCACATAAACAGAAACTCTTTCTTAACTATTTAAAATCTGAAGAGCAAGTGCTTAACAAATATTGAAATGAATCAGAGTCAGAATCATGCTGAAAATTAGGATACCATAAGAACAACAATGTAACCCTAAGCTACCATAACATAGATAAAAAGCTCAATCAACAGAACATACAATAAGGACCAGAAATTGATCAAATGTAATGTAATTCAGTATAAAAGAGGGAAAAATTTCACATTAGGAGAAAGGTCATTTACATTAGGAGAAAGTCTTACCTTGCAACCTAAACTCCTGATGAATTAAGTATTTAAATATAAAAAAAGAAAACCCAGAAATACTAAAACATCCATGGTAGAGTTACAAAAGTCATCTTAGAAATGGGATGAGTTTTATAACTATGGCATGAAGACCAGAAACCACTTTTAAATGTTGAAGACTTTGACTACCAAAAACAAAATTGTAATGTTTTTATTTTAAAAATCACTTTATAAAAAACAAAGGAGGGAAAAACATTTGCAACTGGTATCACATGCAAATTGCAAAGTTTTTCAATGTGTGATCAGCTCCTATAAATAAATAAGAAAACAACAAACAACCCAGTAGAAAAATGAGCAAAATATGTAAATAGATATCATATTGAATTAATTCTTAAATGTATGAAAATATGCTCAACAGCACTCAGAGAATATAATTCAGGCGACAATGACATGTTATTTACCTATTTCATTGGCAAGCATTTAAAAAAAAAGATACCACGCCCTGACAGAGAGGATAGGTAAAAGACATCAGGCACTGTCCACCACTGCTATTGGAAGTATAAGTTGGAAGAGAGAGACGGAGACACAGAATCTGAAGCTGGCTCCAAGTTTTGAGCTGTCAGTGATGCAGGGCTCGAATCCACAAACTGTGAGATCATGATCTGAGCCGAAGTCGGATGCTTAACCGACTGAGCCACCCAGGCACCCTGAACATTTATTTTCCTGACAATTTCTCTGGGTCAGAAATTTGAGAGCAGCTCTGGCTGGTGGGGCTAGAGGTTGGGCAGTTCTGGCTCAGAATCCCTTGTGAGGTTAGTCAGGGCTGCATTATTTTAAGGCTGGATTAGGGCTAGAATGATCCGCTCTTAAAAGTTGTTCACATAGCTACCTAGCAAGTTGGTGCTGGTTGTTAGTGAGAACCCTCAGTTCCTCTATATGTAATACCTGAATGCTCTCATGACATGACAACTGGTTTCTCCTAGAGCCAGAGATCCAAAAAGAAAAAAAAAAAAAAAAAAGGCAGGGTGGTAACTGCTATGTCTTTTATGTCCTGGACTCTGTAGTCACATATCCTATTGGTCACATAGGTCAGTATTGTTCAGTGTGGGAGGGGGCTACACAGGAGTATATATTTCAAGAGAAAAAGATAACTGGGGATCATTTTGGAAGCTCACTACCAAAGGGAACAATTTGAAAAATATTTTTAAAATGAAAATTTCACAAAAATTCTGAAACCGAAGTCCCACATCTAGTTAACCTTCAGATATGCACTCAGATGCATAAAAGAATATATTCATCTCAGCACTGTTAGAAATCATAGCAAATTGAAATAACCTAAATGCTTATCAATAGGGATCTGATTAAATAAGTTGTAATGCAACCATATGACATGATATACATGTACTTTAAAGGAATGGGATGCCTTGGAAAGGATCCACAAGAAGAAAGAGGAAAAGAGAGTGATGACTAGGGGGACAAGAGAGAGAAATTTATTTTTCAATGAGTACTCTTCTTCACCTTTAATATTTTGTAACCAGGTACAAGAATTATCTACTTTGAGAAAGTGGGAAAAAAACATATAACTGTCACAGTTTTTGTAAAACTACTTATTCCCCAAACAAATGTGAATTGGGCTCCACTGAGCCTTCATGGCTTTTTATTTTGTCTTTGTGCGATATATTAATCAATTTGTTATCACCATCATCTTTATTTGGACTTTCAACTCAATTCTTCCCCGAGATTTCAAGCTTGAGTGTACTGATTACCTGGCTTATTTTTTATTCCCCAGCGTTCTTAAGCACAATATTAAACACAGAGAAAGCACTCAATGCATATTTGTTTAAATCAAAGTTTCTTAAACCTCAGCATTACTAATATTTTGGGCTACATGATTCTTTGCTATAAAGGGCTGTCCTGTACACTGTAGGAAATTTAGCAGCATCCCTGGCCTCTTTTTACTAGGTGCCACTAGCGTACTCTAAATCATGACAAACAAAAATGTCTCCAAACATTATGAAATGACCCCTGAAAGGGAAGAATCATTCCTAGTTGAAGACCATTGGTTGCAAGTAATGACGTATTCAACCTTGAAGTATAGCTACAGAATTTTAAAATGGTTTTTCAAGCAAGATTTAGTATATATTTTCTACTACAACATAAAACTTTGGTATACACTATTGGTGTTAAGTGAATGAAGAGAAGGAATATAATACATTATATCCTAAACAAAGACTAATATTTAATACTTTTGTTATTATTCATTTATTATTCTTAATTATTCCTTATTTTATATCCAGAATTGACCTTGCATAGGAAGGTAAGAATTCACAACTCCTCATTTAGTGAGGCAGTATAATTTGCAACATGATAAATGATGGCCTATATGTGAAATATATCATTTTCTTCACCCTTTCTTCTAGATGACTATAATGATAGAAAAAATTGATTATCAGTATACCAAGGGTATGATTTGAAGTAAATACTCCACTCCTTGATGCAGATCACTTCATCAAATAGGGATTAAAGTATATAAAGATTAATTATTCTAGCCAAAGACTTAGTTCTGGATGATTTCTTTTCATTGATAACCAATGGTTTACAAACTAGAAATTATCATCTGTGAAATTGGATAAAGAGCCTCACAGTGAGAATGATAGACAGAGTAACACTGAGGATATCTAAGACAGATCACTGTCATCTCATAAACAGCATTATTGGAGATAAAAGACCTCCATAACACATGAGTGAAGAAGTTAACAAATCTTTCCCTATCTTTAAGATTGCCATTTTGTCATTAAAAGTCTTTGTGGCATTTTAGGGTATTTCCCATTTTTCTACTCAACTCATTTTTTCCCTCTTTTGTGTTAATTCTACCAAAAGTAGGGAAAAAAAAGAAGAAGAAGAAGAAAAGGAAGAAGGGAAAGGGGAAGAAAGGGGGAGCAAAAGAAGAATGGAAAGAAATTTTTCCGTGATAAAATGAAATTGCCCCAGATCTCTAGGCCACAAAGTAAAAATTAAACTGGGGGCCTAGTTTTGTATGTTCTTTTCCTTTAATTCCACCAAAACACAATTTAGCCAACATTTGTAAAGCCCATTTTTGGAAAATACTTAAGAAATTTAGTTTTCTGATGCTACTATTTCCATATTGTAATTTTTAAAAAATGTGTTTAATAAGACCACTATGAACAGGATCCCTGGTGTTATTCAGCATAACTTCAAACAGTATTGGCTTTAAAACTAAAACTTCCTGCTACCTTTAATTCTAAAACTTTTGCATTGCTTCGTCTCATATATCTTGATACCTGAATATCTGCCACCAAATCCCAAATGGTATACCTACCAACAGTTCCGGCATTTAAAAAAAGAGTTAAAGATATTTTAAACTTTTAAATATTTAAAAAAATATTTCAAACATTAGGTACAGTTTTTAATTTTGACTATATCTTATGTATACCATTACTGAATAATAGTCTAATCTTGTGAAAACAAAACATAAGTAAAGAGCAAGAAATCTGGTTATTTGTTATTTTATATGAACATAGAAATTACAGCATATTATTATATATTATTTATATAAAAGGCTATCAATTTTACACCTTGATTATTTATAGAGCAAGACAAAGGCATTATAGAACTATCCTGTCAATGTAGGTCATTTGTATAACAACTAGAAATTTACACGGAATCCACAGTTCAGTAATATGAAAGGTCATTTATCAAGCTTTTAAAGACAAAATAATTAATCAAGAAGGAATATGCTTTGTGTGCTTTCAGGTGGAAATATTACATCTTTTTTGTAAGATAAATGTTATTGCACAGTAAACAATACTGTCTACAATATGATTAACCTCAGATGAATCAATCTTAGAATCTTGATGGACTTAAGTATGTTTACATTGATGAAGCTAAATCTAAGGTTTGTCTAGTAATTTCAATTTATGTTTTTAAGTTTATTTATTCTGAGAGAGAGAGAGAGAGAGCACAAGTGGGACAGGGGCAGAAAGACCAGGAGAGAGAAAATCCCAAGCAGGCTCCACACCATCACTGCAAAGCCCAATATGGGGCCTCAAACCAACAAACCATGATATTAGGACCTGAGCCAAAGTCAGATACTAAACCAACCAAACCACCAGGCACCATTCAATTTATTTTTTTAATAAAAAAGTTGACATATAGTATTATTCATTGGATCTTCAAAGACAAATATTCTTGGTATGATAAACATTTATCCATTTTCCATTATAACTTCTCTTCTATTAATTTGAGCCAAATGAAAGAAATTGCAGAAATTGCAGTTTCATATGGTTCAACTTAATTGTATGAGCAAGAAAACTAAGGATTGAAATAAGAGACAGAAAGAAAGAAAATGTAAAGGAGAAAGGTGGTTTAATAAAGAAAGAGTCCTTTTTAATTGTGTCACATTCAAATTATTCTAAAAACAGCTAAGGAAAATCACAAAAAATATTAGCATCCAAATGGTGCTTGCACTTTGAAAAACTTACATAAAACATTATGAGGTTTAAACAACCAATTCACATGTGACATATAAATTTTATATTTTAATGTAGTGTCATATAATGGATGAGAGATTAATAAATTAAAACATGCTACTCAACACTGAATAGTTAGGCATAATGAATATATAATTCTGATTACATTTATAGAAATTAATGCATTTGCAAGAAAATATTTTTCTTTAAAAATTGACAATGGCAAGACTTTTTCACCTTTTCTTGGCTTAAATTTTAAAATCATATTGTAGCGGAGCGCCTGGGTGGCTCAGTCGGTTAAGCGTCCAACTTCGGTTCAGGTCATGATTTCACAGTTCGTGAGTTCGAGCCCCACGTCGGGCTCTAGTGCTGACAGCTCAGAGCCTGGAGCCTGCTTCACATTCTGTGTCTCCCTCTCTCTCTGCCCCTTCCCTGCTCATGCTGTGTCTCTCTCTGTCTCAAAAATAAATAAACATTAAAAAAAAATCATATTGTAGGGACTAATGGATGGTCTGTGATCCTTCACACCTTAAAATGCTTTAAGTAAAAACCCAAGGAGCAATTCAGCATAAGTTATCAACAATGTGAATATTTATAATGAATTCAAAGTTATGAATCAACCACATAATTGACATAATTTGAGGGTCAACTATTTATGGTAAATTAGTATATTAATACTAATCTGAAAATAAAAATGATGAAAACACTATTGACCTAAGCTTCAGTTTGATAACTTGTAAAATTGGCATAATATCCAAACCAAGTGAAATATAATCAGGAATTTGGCAAACACTGTCTAGGTTAAAACACTCAAAATACAAAAGTTTAAAGTATTCAAGGCCCTCAGTGTAGAGTATAAGACGTTATTGCTAGTAAGCCTCACAGTAATCCTCAAAGAGATGGACCTGTGATATCAGCTAGTCCTACTGCTAAATAGATTATCCTTTCTTTGACCCCATAATTGGTTCAGAGTGCTATTGTATTTTATTAATTCTCACCATTTTGGAAGATTAAACGTATTTTATTAAGGGAACCTGATAATTTTCTACAAGTCAAGGAGGAAGAAACATGGACAGCTCCCCTCCTGGTATGTACACTTAAGCAATATAAAAAATACTACATGTCACAGAACATCAGGTTCTGATACAGATTTTAAGACATGAATGCAAAGCATCTCTAGTATCTGGTATTATGGCAAATATGGTCTGCTCATTTTATGAATCTGAGTTATTAAAAAAATATGTCATGTAGCAGAAAAACTGCTATCTAGTATTCTGGTTGGTGCAGACCCTGAGAATTAGCCAAAAAAAAAATTAATCTTAAAAAAAAGAGAGAGAAAAAACACATCTTTCTACATTCTTTCAGGTGGACAGATGCAGCTGAAAAATGTGAGGGTGTTTGCCAAGCCAATGACTTTCTTCTCTGATCACTACATTCCCCTTCCTCTTGCCCACACAGATGTAGCCCTTGTTAATATGATTCTTCTAGGCATCCTGAATTCTTCCAGGCTACATTTATTTAGTTTAGAGGTAGACATTTCATCTAAGCTTGTCAAATAAGAATTTCTTTCCTGAAAACTTGGATTTGGCCTTGGAGGCTGCAGTTTTAGATATATAATATAATATTTTTTTCACTAAAAAAGTGATCTATAACTAGTGTTGGATTGTTAGTTGTTGGACATTACAGTCTAAGTGATTTCACCCAGTTCCATGTACTAAATACCACCTACAGTTGATGACCACTGTGTTAGTTATCTGTTGATGCCTAACAAATTACCACAAACTTAGCCTCTTGGCAGTTTCTGTTTCAGCACTTTATCTGTGTCTTAGAAGGCTGCAATCAACTTGTCTGCCAGGCTGGCTGTGTTCTCAACTGTGTTCTTGAGCTACAATTCAAATAGGCAAGTGTCTGTTTCTAAAACTCCTCCAGGTTTTTGGTAGAATCTCCATGCAGCTGTGTGACTTAGGGCCCAGCTTCTTAACTGGCTGTTGGGTCAAGGCTGTCCTCAGGTCCTAGAGGCTACCTTCAGTTGCCTATCATGTGGCTCCTATTTGCAGGCAGTTCACCACATGACTTTGCTTATTCAAGGCCAGCAAGACAATCTCTCAGTCTGCTAAGACATTTATATAACATAATCATGGGAGTGACATTCCATCACTCTTGTCATAGTGTATTTGTCAGAAGTCATAGGTTGACAGGTTCTGCTTATAGTCCAGAGGAAGGAATTTTACAAGAGCATAACTCATCGGGAGCCTCCCTTAGGTAGGTTTGGCAGAACAACTCAATGAGTATAGCTAGCTTTGATCTCTCCCATGGGCCCTAGACAACCCTACATCTCCACTTGATGTTGAGCAGGTAATGCCAAAAAGAAAATGTTAAAAAAAAAAATTGCCTTGTCCCTATACATAACCCCAGCCAAACTTGCTTCTCCATTTCAGTTGATGATACTACAATTTATACTTTCCTCGGGGCAAAATCATCACAGTCATCTATGATTTACCTCCTCACCCCACCTACCATATTTAATTCATCAGTAAGTGTTGTTCAACCTTCAAGTCCCAAATCTAACGACATATAAAATGGGTTGCTCATCATCCAAATCATGAAAAGTCTTCCTATAGGTCTCCCAACTTTAGCTCCCTACAATGAATTTATGGCACAGAAAACATGATTATATTTAAGGTAAGAATGAGAGAGCACAAAAAGAGGAAAAAAAGGACAGAAAAGGAAAGACAAGGTGGGAGACAGAGAAGAGCAGAAAAGAAGGTAAGTGAAGGAGAGAAGAGAAAGTTAAGGATAATGAGGTGTATATGAGAAAAAGATGAAAGAGAAGAAGAAAGGAGAGATGGGGAGCTGAGAAGAGGATAGATAAGGAAAGGGGAGAGTTGACAGAGAACAAGACAAAGACACAATGGAGTTATCCTCCTTTCTCCCTTTCCTACCATTCATACATGATCTATCACCAAATCCTACGGATTCATCTTCATAATATACCTGAAATCTGTCCATTTATCACTACCTCCACCACCACTACTCTAATACAAGCTATCACCTCTTGCCCAGACTAGTTTCAAAGCCTCTTAACTGGACAACCTACTTCTGTTCTAGCTGCATCTCACAATCTATTTGTCACAAGCCAAAATGATTCTTTTAAAATGTAAATCACATGATATAATTTCCCTACTAATTCCTCCCATGGCTTCCCATCATATGGACCAGTAATAACAATTCTTGATGAGCTGAACCTAGGTTAGATCTCTGACCTCGGTTCTGATTACTATCCTCTTGCTCACTCTTCTCTAGGCACACTGGATAACCTCCAGGCTGAAGTATGCCTCACAGTTTCCTACTTCAGAGTCATTGCTATTCCTCTGTGAGATGTTCTTCCTACAGATAATCACACAGCTGGCTCCCTCCCTTTGATCAGATTCCTGCTGGAACACCAATCTTTCAGAAAGGACTACATTAAACATCAGCCCTTTCTTTTTTTTTTTTTTTTAATTTTTTTTTCAACGTTTTTTATTTATTTTTGGGACAGAGAGAGACAGAGCATGAACGGGGGAGGGGCAGAGAGAGAGGGAGACACAGAATCGGAAACAGGCTCCAAGCTCCCAGCCATCAGCCCAGAGCCTGACGCGGGGCTGGAACTCACGGACCGCGAGATCGTGACCTGGCTCAAGTCGGACGCTTAGCCGACTGCGCCACCCAGGCGCCCCAACATCAGCCCTTTCATCATTCTTTTATCCTAATTTATATTTCTCCATTGCACTTACCAGTATTTGACATTTTATAATTTTTTTATTTAATGTTTGTTTGTTTGTTTATTTGAGAAATACAGAGCATGAGCAGGGAAGGGGCAGAGCGAGACAGAGATAGAGAATCTGAGGCAGGCTCCAGACTCTGAGCTGTCAGCACAGAGCCCAACATGGCGCTCGAACTCACCAGCCATGAGATCACAACCTGAGCTGAAGTCAGACGCTCAACCAATTGAGCCACCCAGGTGGTCCAAGTATTTGGCAGTTTTGATCCATATTGGTTTTTTTATCAGTGTTCCCCTACTTCCCCAAGGGTAAGTTCCCTGAAGACAAACAAGGACTTATTTTGTTGACTTTTGTATGCCTATGATTTAGAACAGTGTCTAGCACACAGAAGGCACTCAGTGACTGTTGAATGAATACAAGGAAACTATAAATCTAGACGTATTCTAAAATCTCCACCTGTTAGCATGAGAAAATATGAGCTAAATGTCCCTACTATGCAATTTAATTTAAATTGAGTCTGATTCAATACTTGTGAAAGTCCCTTCAAGTTATAGTTGATCATTTGACAAAACACTAGATCCTTCAAATCCTTCAAATGATTGTCCCCATCACCACTTCTCTCCCTAAAAGAGTGATTACGGACATGGGCGACTAAGGAATGAGGCTCCTTGCAGCAACAAGAGATAGGTGACCCTTAGCTAATAAATTTATCACGTATTTTGTCTGGGATATTTTCTGCAATTACTACCTCTTGTTTGATGTTTGCTTTTTTATGATACCTGTATTTGGCTTGTTTTCATTACAGAAAATATCAGAATTATAAATGTTTTTATTTGTATAGATAATAAGCAATTTTTAATACTTTTGAATATCTGCTCAGAGTTGGCTGAGTGTTGTATACCATTTGTTATAAAATATTCAATAGAAATCTGATACTAATTCCTGATCTAAAAAAAACATATACTTGAATTAAATGTGATCAAAGACACTGATTCTACAGAAACCATTCCTTACACTTTTACTTGTGAATGTCTAAACTTGTTTAAGAAAAAGAACAGGAGTCAGCCTGTATTTTGAAGATTATCAACTGATGAATATTACTGTTTGAATTTTCTTCTTTAAAAATGCATAGAATATGATAGCATTGATATTTAGATCATGAACTTGTTTTATGATCAAAAGTATACAGAAAATTTTGTTCTGACCAGTACTGTCTACCTAAGTAAATGTTTTTATTTTTAATATATGAAATGTTTCCTTCTTGAGAAAAACTAATGTATTCTTTGAAGATGGACTCTCTCCCTTACATATTAAAAAAAAATCCAGCTTTGCTTTAATGATCAGAGCCGGTTATTATGTGTTCTGACTCAGAAACAAGGCATGAGTTTGCTGCAATCCATCCCATATTTGCTTATATGGTGTTTTGAGAACAAACTCAAACCATATCTTTTCCTTCATAACAGCCAGCAAAGCTATAGAAATGGGGGCTCAACACCAACTAAATCTTGATCCAACAAAGGTAATTGATAGCCTTGTCCACCCAAAATTTCAAGATTCTTCTACCCTGCCCCAAAGGTGATAGGTACGATTTCCTTTTTTTTTTTTTTTTTTTTGGCCTTGTTTCTACTATACCTAATAAATGGATTTTTGTACGTTCCTTCTACATGGTGTTGGGTTCTTAATTCACATGAAAGATGTTGTTGACCTAAGAAGAACTGGAATAGACTTTCTGTAATTAACTGCTACAAGTTTCCCACAACAGATGGATATATAAAATTAATCCAAGGACCATGAGAAGTTTTATAGAGTAGAGGAGAAAAGAAGAGGAGGGAGCAAACTGTGATTAAAGAAATGGAATTCAAGGGGGTATACTTTGGTTTCCAAACCTACAAAAGAAGTTGTAATATCTTTTAGCAAAACAAAAGAACCTAGCAAAATAGCAGAAACTACAAAGATAATTTAAGACAGGTGACACCAAAGAACAGCGGCTACCTAAAAATATTAGGGACACCTGGGTGTCTCAGTCTGTTGAACAACCAACTCTTGATTTCAGCTCAGGTCATGATCTGGCGGTTGTGGGTTCCAGCCCTGCGTTAGGCTCCCGCTGAGCATGGAGACTGCTTGGGATATTCTCTCTCCCTCTGCTCCTCCTCCCTGCTTGTTGTCTCTCTCTCTCAAATTAAAAAAAAGTAAATTAAAAATATTAATATTTCTATTTTTTTGTCAATGTCTAAGATAACGTACTAAAAGTATGTGTGAGTTTTTCACCTTTGTTCTCAACACTAATTCCTGAAATTGTTAGCCACAATGTTTCAATAGTTTATGAAATTGTATTTATTACTTACAGTCATTGAATTCCAGAATAAAATGTTTCATACATAATTCTGTTGTCTAAGTAAAGCTGAATTTTTTTTTAAGTAAGGCTGAATTTAAAACAAGTCATATTACATATAGTTTCCCTTTACATGAATGCTCTAAACTTTCTTATGCATATAAAAATTAAAAATAGCCAATAATTCTTAAAATAAACATTTTGATTAATGACCCAAGTATATGATTTTCTACCAAATCTATTCATCATTATCATATTAGTAAGTCAGTTCTCTAATAATTTGGAATTTAAATTTTTTTTTAAATTCTGGTTGTTTAGCAGATTTACAACCTTCAACTATTCAAATTAGCAGAGAATTTATTAGGTCAGTTCCCATAAATACCAGTTCCATGTATGTTTTCACATGTCAGACACAAACATATCTCAGATTCTCAGTTTTACACTAGATGTCTTTTACATATACCACATACACCCAGAATTCAGCTTTTACTTACAGAGTTTTTCCACATTGACCTGAACAGATCAATGTTCCGAGTAGCAAGAGAAGATTTTAGAAAATTCCTTACACACTATATTTTAACTATTATGAATATTACTCATAGTGTTTATTCCAGATAAACAAGCACTTTAAAAGCAGAGGAAACACTAAAAAAATATAGGAAAATAAATTTATTTAACATGTATTTCACTTTAAATACATGAGTTTAAGAACTTCTAGTAGTTCTCCAAATAACAATAATATGCTTCCTAATATCAGAGAAAAAAATTTGTGTAATACATATAAATGCATGCACTGCATTTCCAGAAATTTAAAGTAATATTCTTAAATACAATTTTATATATCTTTAGTTTAACAATTTCCTTTTTTCCAATTACAAAGAATTCTTTGAAGTGTACTTTATCTTCAGATAAAAAATTTGGCATATCAGTTGCATATTTAATTATTCTTCAATCTCATCCTTATATTTTTAATACTGAATGCTAACTACTCATCTTTAGGGAGAATGATTTAACTAAAAGTTTAAATTGATGGGTCTTTACTGTCAAACATAACTAACATTTTTAGGTTGAGAAACCATATTCCATTCCACAGTCAAATAATTATAATGAAAAATGCAAGTTATATAATAATACATGACTAAAAATTATCATGTGAAAACTATCAGTATGCTGACTTGACAAATTTTATGTGGTCTCCTTCAGCTTAAATGTGCATATAAATCATTTAAAAGAATGGGTCAAAATGCACATTCTGATTCTGCAGGTCTAGATGTAGTCTGAGATTCTAACAAGTTCCAGTGTTGCTGACGCTTACAGACCACGAAACATACCGACTAGCAAGAGAAGATTTTAGAAAATTCCTTACACACTATATTTTAACTATTATGAATATTATCCTGTCACAGATCATGCTAACTTCCTAAATATGAATATAAATTAGTATTTGCGCTGGACACAACTGAAGTGACTATCCAACTCACAGATTCTTGTAGTGGCTTTAGTACTAATATCATTTCCTATCCACCTCCACTCTGATGAAATGATATTGATCCAATTAGAAACATTTGACATGAAGACAATAATATTCTCTCTGGATGATTGTTAAAGCTTAGTCACTTTAATGGAAGCCCCTCAAAAAAATCTGTTTTCTGATACTGAAGTCCTTGGAGCTGCCTTTCTGAAATTTAGTTGATGAATTCATTTTTAAATCTGAGTTAACTTTAATACCTATCCAATAAACCCTCCTCTTAATTTAAGTTAGTTAAAGGTGACAAGTGTCTCTTGCAACCCAATAAACCTCAATAACACAATTACTTACTTTATCAAAGTAAGAATCAAAATATAATTATTATAAACATCCCCTGTACTGAACGCCATACAAAATAAATGCTGGTATGCTGTTCTATAGAGGAGCTACCAGCCATATGTGACTTTGTAAATCAATTAAAATTAAAAAAAAAACTTAAAATTCAATTCCACTGTCATATTAGTCACATTTTAAGTGTTTTATACCAATATGTGTCTAATGGCTAGCATATTAGTGCAGATAAAGGACCACTTCTCTCATTGCAGAAAGTTTCATAAGAAAGCACTGTCCAGAATAAATTAATTGGGGTTTGTGAGTGTAGCTAGGTCTGGAAAAAGATTACTTAAACATGCTAAGAAATTCCTCCACTGGCCATTGTGCTAAGAACAAATTTTATAAACTATATCTCTAAGTCCTAATTTCTTTTACAGAAGGAAACTTCATAAATTGCCCATTCCTCTAAGAATGCTATGATATTCTTGACCCTATTTCTATGACTCTAGTCAGTATGCTTATAGTCATTAGTACAGTACATAGAGTTATTATTTGATAAAATGAATTTTCATTAACATAATAAAATTAAGTCTAAAATGAGAATTATAAATGTAGAAAAAGGCATTAAAGTATTGGATCACTAATTAAGTCATGATATCTATTATATTAAGTAAAATATGCTAAAATATTCATATAAGTCAAATATGCTAAAATGAGGTCATTCTCAAAGAATTTACGATAAATCAGCCTCATAGATTCATTGCAGACTGATGAGGAGGGGTTCAAAGGCCATTCACTTTCCATTGGTTGGGCAATGATGCCTTTCCTTGACAGTACAAGATATCACCTTGGTATTTTATTTAATCTAAATCTAAAGTCGTATGTCATAATTTATTTCTACATTACTTACACAGAAAAAGTAAAATATTCCTTTTAAGATGTTAATGTCAGGGACTAAATACTTACCATACACCCCCCCCCAATAGGCACATCTTCATTAAAGTATAACAACAATCTTTAAAAAAAAAATTTTAATGCTTATTTATTTTTGAGAGAGACAGAGCTTGAGTGGGGGAGGGGCAGAGAGTGAGATAGAATCAGAAGCAGGCACCTGACGTGGGGCTTGAACTCATGAACTGCAAGATCATGACATGAGCTAAAGTCAGATGTTTAGCCAACTGAGCCACCCAGGCATTCCAAATCTTTTAAAGGGAAGAGGGGCTATATGCAAACATACATACCTATACCCACAAATCTGAATTCAACACTTATTTGTCTGAATTTTGAGCCCTGTGCCTTCCAGTCATTGTTTTCTCCCTATATGAAAAGATGTAAGCAGGAAAGTAGCCCCCACCCTTTTTTTTTGTTTTTTGTTTTCAAACAACACTGAATCTAAGGGGCAATAATCAATTCTAAAAAAATCCCCTTATTAATCAAAGTAATAACCAAGGTATAATCTGTATCCATGTATAAAAGTGTCTTTGTAAGAAAACAGAATATTCTGAAGGAAATTTACTTTGAAGCCAACATTTAAAAACTGATGTGTTCTCTAAAGTAACTAACTCTTTTTCTGAATGACGTGGTTTTTTTACATTTATTTATTTTTGAGAGAAAGAGAGTGACAGAGCACAATGGGGGAGGGGCAGGAAGACAGAGAGAGAGGGAGACACAAAATCCGAAGCAGGTTCCAGGCTCTGAGCTGTCAGCACAGAGCCCGACACGAGGCTTGAACTCAGGAGCCATGAGATCATGACCTGAGCCAAAGCCAGATGCTTAACTGACTGAGCCACCCAGGCGCCCCTCCTGCACGACATTTTAAATTCAACATGGTACCTTTAATCTGAGTGTTATGATGAAAATATATTGACCATTTAATAGGTTTTTAAATAGACCATTTAATATCCATACCAAAGTATGGATAATACTTAGAACATAAAAAATTCTGACATTGCAATTTAATTATTTAGGCTTTTGAACAATGCAGAAAGTTTTTAGAGTACAGATGATGAATTAACTACTTGATAAAAGCAGTATGCTAATAAGACTTTGGTTCTGTATACATCAATTAATTTCAGTCTTTTTCATACCTCTTAAATCTCAAAAGGGTGTCTGTGTGTGTAAATAATACATGTGTGTATGTGTGTATAAAAGAGAGAGGAAAAGAGAGACTGAATTAATGTAAGTGATCCTACATCAGGAAGAACTGCTGTGAGTACATGTGCTACTTACACTGGATCAATATTATTATTTGAAAATGACTCTTAATCATATTGCTTGTTAATTAAGTTACAATATCCTCTAAATCTGGAGACTATTATGGTCTCCATTATATCAAAAGCTATTCTATAATTGACAAAATAATTTTGGTGGGGCTTCCCAGCCGATTTACCAGTACTGATTCCAGGAATTAAATCAACCTATTCAATTGAATGAATGTGGTTCACTTCCATATAACTGGCCTGTGCTCTCCTAACTCAAAAAACAACAGTCATTAAACTGTAATACATCTGATTACTCTGTACAAAAGCAACATACATCTAAGTGAGAGCAGCTGTGGTGAAACAAAATACTCTCTTCCCTTTTGGAGACCATTAGAAAACTAAAGCTGATAGATGAATCAAATCCACGGGGGGGGGGGGGGGGAAGCTCTAATAGAACAGTAAAACATATGGATAGTGCTCCACTGCAGAATTATGATCCTGTTAAAGGAAATTTCTCTCTAGAAATGTCCTCAGTGACTCCTATGCTTGTTCACATTAGAATACCTATATTGTATGACAAATGGAAAATAAATCTGTTTCAAGTATGCGTTGTCATATTAAAAGACTCTGATGCTTTGCCATTACTCAAGTGTCCCATTTCTCTCTTCAGTGTTAAAACAGATGTCATGATGTTACTATTAGCATTTCATGTTTATACTTTTCTGCATTTTCCTAATAAAATTATTTTTCACTGACTCTGTATGCTTTCTACTTACCACTGATACAAATTTTATTTCATATTTACATTAACATGACTAAGGAAATATTATCTTGCTTTATCATTACTGCTGATTACAGTGTTTGCAAATATCCAAGGTAAGTCAGTGAAAGAAAGACACATTCAAGGCATTTCTACTGCAACAAAATGTGAGTTTAGTTCATGTAGTTTTTAAATTTTTGATGTACATTAACATGTGAATATAAATGTGAATGATTTACAAGAACATTCCAGTTGATTTAAAGTTGGTGAGCTACATAAGAAGAAGAGGGTTTAGGGGCACCTGGGTGGGTCAGTCGGTTAAGCATCCGACTTTGGCTCAGGTCATGATCTCGCGGTTCGTGAGTTCAAGCCCCGCGTCAGGCTCTCTGCTGATGGCTCAGAGCCTGGAGCCTGTTTCAGATTCTGTGTCTCCCTCTCTCTCTGACCCTCCCCCCTTCATGCTCTGTCTCACTCGGTCTCAAAAATAAACAAACGTTAAAAAAATTAAAAAATAAATTTAAAAAAAGAAGAAGAGGGTTTAGAATGGAGAGGCTTGTAGGATTCAAGTACATGGAGAGAACAGTAGAAAACTAAGAAATTTAAACTACAATGTCATGAATCTTTAATTGTAAGATCAATGTTTTGTAACAAACACTTTTCCACTGGGAGGTGGAGGAAGCAAAGGAGAAAAAATGTTTACCAGATGTTGGGCATTCCAATAAGAAAAAGAAGACATTACTCCTATCACTGCTTCTATAGCACAGATGCTATCTATCACTACAGTACTATAGTCAGACCATGTGGTCCACTTTAATGAGTGTCCTCCTAAGTGGCTATTAATTAGCATGTTCTTATATACTAAGTCTCAATATCATTCCAAAGTTTATAGTTGGTTCCTTACTTTCTTCTTTCTTTAGAGTATGCTTTATGAGTTTTATGAAGAAGTTCCAGTGATTACAAGAGCTCAGAGCATTTACATGGTTTTGGAGGCGGGGTGGGGGAACAAAATATTGACAACTGGCAGAGAGGGAGTAGACAATAAATGAGCCAACCCCAATGAAGATAATAAGTAATAATGAAAGACTAAATAATAATGATGAGTGGAGCCAGTTCATCAGTTTTCCATATCTCAGGCTTTTGACTCACTTAACTGAATAAAATATATATGGTTCAAGTTATAGTGAAAAAATATTCCTCTTTCTGATATGCATTTATTCATACAACAACTATTTATTGTTTACCTACCATATTTCTGGCAATGTGGTCTGGGATAAAATTACTTTTCAAACTTCCTGATAAACATGAATTTAGCGCCCTTGCCTTCTGCACTTATATGAGATAGTACCTTCTGACTTCACCCTGTGAAAAACTCTTAAGAGGTGAATGAAATACTGTAATAAAAGAAAAACACTGACATAACTTAAAGACACATGAATAAATCTTGAATTCAAACACTGTAATTTGAAAAACAGCCTGTATACCTAACAAGGCTTATATTTTCACTTTGAAACAACACATGGTCTACCCATTTGTCACACCTAAGAGATGTCTAGGCTACTTCTATATCTTGTGAACAGTTTCATGGATCTACAACCACCATGGCGATCAAAAATTCTTTCCTGAGGTATTCTGTCAAAATGAAATTAATTTTTACTATTATGTGAGAAAATATTAATTTGGGGTATACCTGAAAGCATTATTTTTTCACATCTAGGTTGTATGTGAGGTTCCAACATGGAAAACAGGTCAGTGGAACTTTGGAATGATTTTTTCCAAGAAGGGAAAAAAATAATCTTATATAATATCAATCATATAATTAAGTATACAGGCAATTATTGTAAGCCATATGATTTATTGGCACCTGGGTCTTAATATTTAAAAATAAATCCTTCAGTTTCTTAAAAGACTATGTTTAACCTACCTACTTTCAGATAACTGTGAACAAAAATTTTGAGGTTTAATAATCTATATAACTATGTTTAGAATTATTTGTAGGTAATCTGATATCAGCATAAAATAGTTAAGATAAATACTTCAGGGGTTAGTTTTTATTACACAAAGTTATCATGGTTAACATATTTCTGCAATTTTCAGCTCCATTCTTTCATTCAAAATCAGTAGAATTCTGTACCCCACTTATGAGTAAACCACTTAGGCAGTTACCTGGAGAACACAGAATATCCATAAAAGAAAGAGACAGGTACAGTGAATATTCTCTAAAAAGAAAAATAAGCTATATCTGGAAATATAAAATTGGCACTAAGCATTTAATTTAAAACATATGAAAAATGTCAAACTTCATAAAAAGGATAACTAATACACACAACGCTTAAAACGGATTTTGAAGAGTTGGAGTAAGAATTTAAAGAAAGATATAAACCAATAGGGACCATAAGCATCAAGGGACACAGCAGAATATCCAACATACTAGGAAATCACACACACACAAAAAATGTATCCAGACTTGATTGAAAAGAAGGCAACATTCTGACAAACACCAGGGTAAATTTTATTGCCATTTCTTAGTGAAAAAGGAATACGGAAATCCACTGCCTGTTGCATATTATTATGTTTCCAGTTGATTGCATACTAAATTTTATATAGTTCTCATTCTATATAGTGAGTTTGGTGATTCTAAATATAAAGTGTTCATAGAGTCCTAATAAAGGAATCCTCCCAGGCATATTTGCAACAATGACCTCTATGTAATTAGCCAAGTTCTGGTGCCAGGAGTACAAAGAAACTAGTAAGAACATTCTCACAGATGATTGGTTTTAACAAGCTTATTTTTGTTTGGGTGTTCTACTTATTACATATGCATGTCTGATCTCTTGCAAAACTAAAGCCTTATAAGAATGTCAAGGTTACAAGTGAGGTTCTGTAATTTTCCATTCGTCATCAGGTACTAGATTTAAACAGCAGATTGTTTCAATTGGTTTAGTTGGCTAGTGCCAAAGCCTATTCAAATGTTCTCTGCCTGTTGTTTACTTTTGTATTTGTAACTCAAAGTCTTGCTGCCAAGTATTCTATGAGCTCTCCAAAATATTTTAATGCAAATAGGTTGGAAATGTCATCAGGACAATTACATTAAGGAAAAAGCTCAAGTAAATCCACAAGCAAATGGGGTTGGGGGGGGCACTTCCACATAGATCATTAATTCTTAATGATGAGGATAATAAAAGTAAGGCACTGATGATATACTTTGTATATTAACATTAGCTGGGAAATAATGATTAAGCAGTAAAAACATAAAACTGATTGGAAGGTGATGAGCACATTCCAAGCAGAAAGCAGAAACGAAAACAGTGGCAGGAAGAATAAGACAGGAAAGGCAAGAGAACAAGGACTGCAGAGTCCTGGCAGTGTTTGTACTTGGATTCTTTTGCGGAAGCCATCAGTATCCTGTTAAATAGCCACCCAGTCAACAGTCAAGCCCATACGCCCAAGGTCAGATACTGAGGAGCTAAATTTTGCAACAAATGTGACCAGACGAAAAAAAAGGCACAATTGTGTGGAATTAATCAGCCAGCTCAGCAGGACCCAATTCTCATTTCTTTTTCTGGTATCTAACAATATTCTCTAACTCCTTCTCTAGATTAAAGTGCAAATGGCATGTTGCTATTATCATCTGATATTAACTACTTTAAGCCACCATCAACATTGCCTTTTGGTTTACAGGATTCAATCCATATCTACTGTCTGTTTCAAAATTCTGAGTATCACATGCCTATTTTATATCTCATTGTAGTCATTTCATCCAACGAAATCTTTTTTTTTTTTAAGTTTATTTATTTATTCTGAGAGAGAGAGGGAGAGAGCACATGCCCAGTGAGCAGGGGAGGGACAGAGAGAGGGAGAAAGAGAATCCTAAGCAGGCTCTGCACTACCCACGTGCCCCTTTGTCGAACCATACCTTAAAAATAAATCAGAACACAACTAACAGTAAACATGTAAAAGAACTTAAGATGTGTAATATACAATTGTTTTCATGACATTTACTATACATACTGAATTTAAAAGTTTTATCCAAATTATTTATGATCAAATCAGGCCAGGTGTATAGGAGACAATGCACCTATTCAAATACAGTCAAAGCATCAATTCCCATTTATTATCCACCCTCATTATTTTATTTTTATAAAATTAATTTCTTTCAAAATTATAGTATGCCATGTTAACATGTATTTCAAAAACAACATATGGTTCCTCTATTCCATGGTGTTGCATCGTGGAGATGGCACAGTGAATGATAAAGATACATAGACACAAGAAGGAACTTTAAAGTTCATGCAGGTACAGAAGGTCAAATGGGTTCAACATCCTAGAAAACAATTTGGGCAACAGAGACAAGAAAATGAAACAAAAAGACTGGGCAACACAGACCAGACACAGGCAAACCTTCACAGAATAGGAATTTAGAGTCCAACCCTGAACATTAATGGGAATCATAGGATACCCACATCAAATAGGGCACCAAACTTATCAAGTAGATTTATGACCTTATTTGTGTGAGGGTAAAAATAACATGTATTGAGCCTCAGTAATGAAAAGACAAGACATATAGGAACCTCCAGGCTGGAAGATGAAGCAAGGTGAAGAGAAGGAAAAAGTGTACCTAATACTTTGACTTTTTATTAAGCATGAATTTTAAATTTTTACTGAAGTATAGTTTACATACATTAAGATGAAGATCCTAAGTATTCAGTTCAATGAGCTTGGGTAACTGCATGCAACCCTTTAACTATCCCTCAAAACAAGAACATTTATATAATCAACAGAAAGTTTCTTTATATCCCATTTCCTGTCCATTTCTACCTCCACCTCAGGCAATTACTTTGAGATTTCTGTAACAATTTCTAAAACAATAAGTTTTACCTTGGAATTTATGTAAATGAATTACAATGTATGCATTTCTTTTTTTGCATGTAGATTTTTTATATCACAAAATATTCTAGAAATTCATCCATGCTACTTGTATCAGTAGTCTGTTCCTTTTCTCTGAGTAGTATTCCATTATATGAATGTACAAATGTGTATCATTTGGTTTACCTGTTGATGGATATTTGTTGGGGGTTTTTTCTTTAATTTTTTCTACTATTATCTATTATTATATTCTTATTTTAAAAGAGAGAGAGCACGAGGAAGAGGTGTGTGTATATGTGGGAGGGAGGGAGAGGGGGGGGAGAGAGAGAGAATCTTAAGCAGGCTCCACACTCAGCACAGAGCCTGATGCAGAGTTTGATTCCATGACTCTGGAATCATGACCTGAGCCAAAATCAAGAGGAGTGCTCAACCGACTGAGCCTTCCAGGCACCCCTGTTAGGAGGGTTTTAATTCAAATATTGGCTTAATAAGAATAGGCTGCTATGAATATTTATGTGCAAGTCTTTGTGTGGGTGTATGTTTTATGTTTCCGTAGATAGCTGGGTCACAAGAGAGATGTATGTTTAACTTTATAAGAGAGTGCCAGATAGTCCAAATAATTTATTTTTACATTCCCATTAACAACTTATGAGCATTTTAGTTTCTCTACATACTCACCAATAGAGTTCCTATGTACCCTACAATATTGATACTTTATATTAGTATGGTAACTTTGTAATAAATAATAAAACAATATTGATGCATTTGGTATTGTCAAATTTTTTGTTTTTGTTTTTAGCCCTTTAAATGGATAGCAGGCAGTGTATCATTGTGCTTTTTATTTGCATTTCCTGATGACTAATGATATTCATTACTTTTTCATTTTCCAATTGTCCATTACTATGTATTCTTTTGCGAGGTTTCTGCTATGTCTTTTGCCCATTTTAATTGGATGCTTTATCTTTTTAGTGTTGATTTGTGAAAATAAAGGTCTTTTGTCACATAATTATATTTCCCCATCCTTAACTTGCTTATTTGATGGTGTACTTGATAAGAAGAAATCCTTAGTTTTGACAAAGACCAACAAATACATCAATATTTCCTTTTGTAGTCCTAATAAATCTTTTTAATAAATAATCTATTTAATAAATAATTTAATAAACAAATCATCTAATAAATATTTTCCTGCCCTAAGTTAGTAAGAAAATAGTACTGAGAATTCCCATGTACCTTACACCCAATATCCCATGGTACATTTCTTATAATTAATGAATCAATATTGATAAATTTACCAAACTTTATTCTCATTTCCAGAGGCTTTACCTAAGATTCTTTTTCTGTTTCAGTGTCCCATCCAGGACACAACATTGCATTTAGTTGTCATGTTTCCTTAGGTTCCTCTTGGTTTGTGACAGTTTCTCAGACTTCCATTGTTAATAATGAAAGCTTTGAGGAGTGTTAGTTAGGTATTTTATAAAATGTCTCTCAGTTAAGATCTTTTGTTTTTCTCACGATTCGATTGAGTGTGATGGTTAATTTTATGAGCCAACCTGGCCAGGCCATAGTATCAACATTTGGTCAAACATACTCTGGATATCTCTGTCAGGGCATTTGTGAATGAAATTTACACTTAAATCAGTGGACTCTGAGGAAAGCAGATTGTTTTCCATAATGGAGGTGGGCCTCATTCAATCAGATGAAGGCCTGAATAGAATAAAAGATTGATCTTCCCAGGGCTAGAGAAAATTTGGCCAGCAGATAGCCTTCAGACTTGAACTGTAACAATGGCTCTTCCTGGGTTTCCAACTTTCTCCCTCTCTCTCTCTGTCTCTCTCTCTCTCTCTCTGTCTCTCTCTCTATATATATATCTCAATATCAGCATACATATAGACAGAGAGATACATCCAGTTGGTTGTTTCTCTGGAGGATCCTGACCAATACAGTGGAGTTACAGGTTTGGGGGACAAAGACTTTATAAAGAAGTAAAGTGCCATTCTCATTGCATTATACCAAAGGTACATAGTATCAGCGTGACTTATCACCTTGATTGCCTGTCTGAGGTATGTGGATCAGATTTCTCAACTGCAAAGTTACTATTTTTCCCCCTTCTATACTGTGCTCTTTGGAAGGAAATCACCATATGCAGTCCACAGTTAAGGAGTAGGGAGTTATGCTCCACTCCCTTGAGAGAAGAATATCTACATAAATTATTTCAAATTTCTCTACATACATCATTTGTCTATTTATCCCCATTTATTTAGTCTTTTATATATATATATATATATATATATATATATATATATATATATATCTGTATGAACTCAAGGATGTATATTTTATAATTTGGATTACCATCTACCACCACCTTATTTATATTGTTGCTTGAAGTGTAAAAGCTTTGGCCATTGGAAACTCTTTCCTTTGGCTGTTGTGTCCCTTTGATATATCCCCCATTGTGAGTTCCTATGACTTGTGTGTGTTTATTTGTTTCCTTAAGCAATTTCTTATTTTCTGACACTACAAGTTTCTCCAGGCTCATCTTGTATATTTCCTGATTCAGTTCTAGAATAATCCATTTCTCCCAGGAGCTCTAGCTCCTATTATTAAAGAATGATATTAGAAATTAAGTTCTGGCTACTAGGTGTGCTCATTGGTACTGAGGTGTTATTGCTTCCACACCCTCTCAACTGATAGAGAAAGGAAATCTGTGTGTATACTAATGTGTATATACAAGAATCTGTAAACATTCCTGTATGTAATTATCCATATCCCTATTAAGCTAAATATGAGTTTATACTGGCATATACAAATGCAACCCATACTACATTTATTATTGTAGCCTCTTCCCCGTGCTTATCTGTAACTTCTCAGTCCAATAACAAAAACCTTGGCTCCACCTGTCTACCATCCAATTACTTACTGGCTCAATTCCCATATATATGTATGGTGGTATCAGAATTCGTATTCTGTAGCTCAACATGGAACAATTTTATGAACTATAGTACAGTGCCTATATATATTTTCTTTTGCCTTTAGACTTAAAGACTCTATTCATTTCTGAAGTTACTTAGGTCAGTATCTTTTTCTCCTAATACCTTCAGCAAAGTCATTTCATATATTTATAATAGATTTTGTCTACATCACTCCTGGGATCTCACACCTGGTAAATCTTTTTTTTTTTTTTTTTTTAATTTACTTACACTTAGGCACATTCTTTGTATTGTAAAGTTCTATGGGTTTTGACAATCCATAGTGTCATGTGCCCACCATTACAGTATTATACAAAATAGTTTCACCATCCTAAAAAAATACCTTGTGCTTTTCCTCTTCAACCCTCTTTCGCTTCTGCTGAAAGCCTGGCAACCACTGATCTTTTTTACCTCATGTAACACCTACTTCACTACTACCTCATGTAGTTTTGCCTTTTCCAGAAGGTCATGTAATTGGAATCACAGTAAGCCTTTTCAGATTGGCATATATATAATATATGTACATATATATATATATGTATATATATATATATATATATGTTATATGTATATGTTATATAATGTTTACTTATTTTTGAGAGACAGAGCATGAGCAGGGAAGGGGCAGAGAGAGAGGGAGACACAGAATCCAAAACGGGCTCCAGGCTCTTAGCTGTCGGCCCTGACGCTCCGACCCAGGACTCAAACTCACGGACCACGAGATCATGACTTGAGCCAAAGTCAGATGCTTAACTGACTTGAGCCACCCAGGCGCCCCACACATTGGCCTATATTTTTCTATATAAACATCTAATGATTCCAAATTAAAAGACTGGTCCTTTCACTATTGAGCTGACTTTGTAGGAAGTTAATTGGATCATGGGTCAATTAATGCATGAGTCTACTTCTGAACTCTGTTATGTTCTATTGATTCTATTCGGCTATTCTAATAACAATGATACATTATCTTAATTACATTAACTTTATAGCTTGAAATCTGGAATTACAAGTCATTCAATTTTGTTGTTCTTTGGCAAGATTATTTTGGTTCTTCTAAGTTCTTCCATTTGCATATAAATTATAGAATCTAATTGTTGATTTTATCAAAAAAGACTTCAAGGATTTTGATTTATATTGAATTGAATCTATAGACCAATTTGAAGAGAAAGAAACACCTTAATACTGAACCTTCTAATTTGTGAAAATAGTATCTTTGTTTATTTCAGTCTTCATTAATTTCTCTCAAATAGATTATAGTTTTTAATATAGGTATCTTGCATGAGTTTTATTAGGTTTATTCCTAGGTATTTAATTTTTTTAATGCAATTGTAAATGGTATTTTTAGATTTTTATTTGAAAATTATCATTACAATTGATTTTTGTATATTTGTGTCCTATGAACTAACTAAAATAATATATTACTTCTGGAATATTTTTCTGGGACCCATAAAATATTTTACACACAAAATCCTGTTTCTTTACAATTTTGTTTATAAACTTCATGCATTTCAATCTTTTTCATGCTTTATTGCACTGGCTAAGAATTACGGTGAAATGATGACACAAAGTCATTTACCAATCTATCCTCTATGGTGAAATTTTTATAATCAATGAGAATTGAAAAACTAGTCAATTTACTTTTTTCTGCATTTATTTAGATGATGACATGATTTCTTCTTCTATATTGTTATTTTGTGAATTACATAGATTGAGTTTCAATGTTAGCCACTGGTATTATTCTTTAATGTATTCCTGTATTCAATCTGCTAATATATATTTTTAAACATTTATTTATTTTTGAGAGACAGATAGAGACAGAACATGAGCAGGGGAGGAATGGAAAGAGAGGGAGACACAGACTCCAAAGCAGGCTCCAGGCTCTGTGCTGTCAGCATAGAGCCCGATGCAGGCTTGAACTCACATACCGGGAGATCATGACTTGAGCCGAAATTGAGTTGGACGCTTAACAGACTGAGCCACCCAGGAGCCCCTGAATCTGCTAATATTAACAAATTTTGAATCTTTGATCATGAGAAGGTGTATGGGTCTATAATTTTCTTTTCAGGTATTGTATTTACCAAGTTTTGATATCAAGGTTATGCTGCTTCATAAAAATGAGTTGGGAAGTGTTCCTTCCTTTTTTAAAAATTTATTTAATATTCGTTTTCCTTTTTATTTAACACTTGATGTAATTTAATGGTAAAGTCACCTGAAATTTGAGTTTTCTTTGTGAGGTTTTGATAATTTAATTTCCCTAATACATGTGAGTCTACATAGATTTTTCTATTCCTTTATGTGTCAATTTGGTAAGCTGTATTTTTTAAGAAATTCACTCAATTATTTAAGTTACTGAATTTACTAACACAATGGAGAGATTCTCAACTTCAACATTATGGGTATTTGAGGCTTTGCTATGGGAAGATGCTCTGTGTTTTGTAGGATATTTAGCAGCATCCGTGGCCTATATCCATAAGATTCCAGTAGCACCTCTTCCCTTCGGTTGTGACAACCAAATTATTTCCAGATACTGTGAAATATCCCCTCTGGGCAAAACTGTCCCCACCTGAGAAACATGGGCATGAAGTTATTCATAATATCCCTTTATTGTGTCTTTAATGTTTGTAAGATATGTAATGATGTCCCCTATTTTTTTAATTATATTGGTAATTTATAATTTCTTCATTTTTTTTGTTAGGGTTTTATCAAATTTATTAATCACTTCAAAGAATAAACTTTGACTTTATTTTCTCAGTTTATCTTTTACTTCATTAATTTCTACTTTTATATGTAATATTTCATTTCTTCTTAAGTTGGGTTTAATTTTATCTTCTCTTTTGTTTTCTAATGTAGAAGCTGTGCCTTCAACTTTTTCTTTAAGTTTATATTTTAAAAAAGGAGAAACAGAGGGAAGGGCAGAGAAAGAAAGAGACAGAAAATCCCAAGCAGGCTCCACACTGTCAGTACAGAGTCTGGCACAGGGCTTGAACCCATGAACTGTGAGATCATGACCTGAGCTGAAATCAAGAGTCTGACACTTAACTAACTGAGCCACCCAGGCACCTCTCTTCTTTCCTAATATAGGCAAATAATGTTATAAATTTCCATTTTACACCAGTTTCGGATGCATTCTATAAATTTTGATATATTATGTTCTCATTATAGAATTTAAAATATTTCTCACTTTTCCCCATGTGATTTCTTCTTTGATTCATGGATTATTCAGAAAAGAATTACTTAATTTCTAAGTATTTTGCCATTTTCCAGATATTTTTCTGTTACTGATTTCTAATCTGTGGTCACAAAACATGTATTATATGTTTCTGATTTTTTTCAAATTTATTGAGACTTTTTTATATGCTAGCAAATAATTGGTTTATCTTGCTGAGTGTTCTTTGTGCAGTTGAAAGGAATTTGTGCTTTTAATTGATGGATTTCATATTGTATTAACTTCAGTGGATCAAGTTTGTACATAGTGTTATTCAAATTTTCTATACTTTTGTTGATTTTCTATTTGATCAATTATTTATTATAGTTTTGTCTATTTCTCCATTTAATTGTGCCAATTATTGTTTTGTGGCTTTAAGACTCTGTTAGTAGCTGCATACATGTTGAAAACTGTTATATCTTCTTAAACAATGACTTTTACCACATGAATTTTCCCCTGTATCTCTGGTAATACTCTTTTTCTTGAAGTTTTATTTTTCTTATATTACTATGGTGGTACATTCTTTCTTATGCTTACTGTTTTCATAGTACATTCTCCCCTACTTTTTTTACTTTATCTGTCTTCAAATCTTAGTTTACCTTCAAATAATAAAGAAAAATATAAGAACACTGCAATACTATAATTCTATTTACATTTCTTTCTACATTTTGAGCCCTTTTTGGTATATATTTTACTTCTATGTATGTTATAAACCCAAACTATATCATAACTATATTTACTCAAGATATACAGCTATAGATAGATATAATGGATGAAATACATAAAATAAAGATAATAAAAATTACTGCTATATGTTTATTCATATAGTAGGACTTCTACCTGGTATTATTTCACATTAGCCTAAAGAACTTCTAAAATTTCTGCTAGAAATGTTCTGGTGATCAGAACATCTCCTTGTATTCCAAGTATTCCACATATAGTGTGGTAGGTCATTTGATACTGTCCTGGAGATATCAGATATTTTCTTCCATTTGTCCTTTTTTCTGCTCTTTATATTTGGTTTGTATAATCTCCATTAATCTGTCTTAAATTTATAGTTTTTTCTCTGCTACTTCCAGTTAGCTGGTAATACTATGAAGATTTTTTTATGACTGATATTTTATTAATTTTTCTAGTATTTCAATTTTTTAACAGTTCCCATGTTATCCACTTTCTCCACAGACCCTGCAACGTATTTATAACAGTGATTTTAAAGTCCCTTTCAGATAATTTCAACAAATGAGCCATTTTTGTGTTTACCTCTATTAATAGTTCACTCTTGACCAAGCTCACATTTTCTTTTGCCTTCACACATCTCATAAGGTTTATTAAATGCTAGATATAAAAAAGAGAGAGAGAGAGAGAGAGAGAGACAGAGAGAGAAGGCTAAATAGTATTTGCCCTAAAAAATATCTTGCCAGTTTTTCTATTGGACTTCTTTGTTTGGAAGTTTGAGTGTATTAATACTTTGGATTTGCTAAGTCTGGATTCTTTTGAAGCTTTAATTACAGTGTTTAGTTGCTTAAAACATGCTTAGGTTCTCAGCACTGGAAAAGCTCTAGAGATTACTTGTACCTGATAGCTCATCCACTAAAGTGCTACTCTTTTAGTTCAAAAGCCCAGCTTCCAGCATGTCTGAGGGCTGTCTTTATTCCTGTCTTGCCTGTCTTACTGTGCCTGAGTGTAACCCTCTCCACCCCATTGCCCTGCCCCAGCCTTCCAAGGGCTGCTGCAGTACAACTTAATGAAGGCTTGGAATCCTCAAAGGGACTGCTCCCAGCAATCCTGCCTCATTCCTGCCTTTCACATACTACTTCTGAGCACTCAGTTAAGACCTTTGGAATAGAGTTAAAGGGTGGATGCACACTTACTCTGACTGGAGCTCCATGAGATTGTCATCTATCATTCCAACCCACACACAACCATTAAACATTGGCTGGTCTCTCTTTATGTCTGTTTATGGTGCATTTATGTAGTATAAAGGCAATGTATGCACCATAAACTGTTCTGTAAAAAATGAAAGCAGCTGTGATTCTCTCCTCTGTTAGGAAATTCTCATTACCTTTTGGATTTAAATTCATTAAAGTTTGTGTCCTCAGGTCTGATAAGTGCCCCCACCCCACGCCTATTTTTAAAATCCTTTCTTGCTTGTGCTTGTGAACTGGAGCAAAAGTCTCTTGTAACTTCAAAATTTCTGATTGGGCTCTGTATTTTTCCTATATTATAATCCTTTCAGAACACCTCCTCAAGGGTTTCTGGACCCAGTTCTCCACTTTGCCAAAGTGGTGATAATCTCCTACCAAAAAACTGAAAATACTTCCTCTTTTCTCCCCTAACCACTTAATTTTGCTGATTGTTCTCCCTTGCATTCATGTCATAAAAAGCTACTTGATCCCTTGTGACTCATATCTGGCCTTGTTTCTTATTCCCTGAGTTTCTCATACCAGTCATGTCTTCCTTCTTTTCTTCCTGTGCATACTTGGGTTTCCCTGTACTTTGAAAACAAGTCTGACCTTTGTGCAGACATATATATATATAAGCAGAACTTACCTTAAGGCTTTTGGTTATCATTAACCTCAATTATTGGATTAGTACCTGCCAAAAATGTATTACTCATTTTTGTTGGCTGAACTTGTATTATGTTGGCTTTTTGTTCAGAGTTTCTTATTCTATTTTAAGGATTTCTTCTTCCTGAAACTTTTTGTTTCTTTAATACTAACCATCTTGTCTAACCCTAAAATCTGAAAACACTGCTTCTCAGCTGGACTCACCTTTTGAACTTGACTAGTTATCTAACTGAGCGCATAAAACTTGTTATCATGCTCTGACTTCATCTATATCTATGGCCACTGAAGAAGAAAAATTATTTTTGTCATTACTCCTTCCCTTTAAGTACAAGAACTCCAACTTGCATAGTCCCAGTGTCTTTCAAATAACATACTGGGTTTGTTGTCTCACCTGGATTGCTGTTCTGATTATTTAACACATAACCTCAAAATATAAACATAGGCGATAGTAATTAACATACTATAATACTATAAGAATATATTATTCTCTATAGTATCTCTATATGATCTCTATAGAATCTCTAATAATCTTCAGTTTTGAAAACATATGTATATATATTTTTACTATGGTGGGCTTCAACTAATTCTTGACTCCCAGTAGCTATTACTAATCTAATGGCCATCTTGGTCTATCAGCCATCTCATTGATCTCATTACAACAGTTTGTCAGGAAATAAAATATATTAAACAAGTTCATGAAATTTCAAATTATGTAGCTCTATTCCTCAGCTACATCATTGATTTTGTTTAGGTTTAAAAATTTCTTTCTCCAAATTCTATATTTAACTCCTCCCACAGTCTTTCAGGAAATACTCAGTAATAACCACATCCTGTTGATTCTATTTCCCAATTATCCCTACCTATTCATCTTCTCTGTTCCCCAGGCATCATTAACTTTGTTCTGGATCCTTCTCATATTTCTTATCTGGTCAGCCTCCACATCCCATCTACCCACTCCTCATTCATTTTCGGTAACAATTCCAGAATAATCTTTCTAAAATGCATATATGGCCATAATGATTAGCATTAAGTCATAACTCCTTAATGCACAGGATCCTTCATGACTAATTTGTTTTCTCAGTTTTAGCCTAATTTCATTTTGCATTTTTGTCCTCATATGTAGACCATGTTCTAGTCATACAGATGCTTATAGTTAAATATATCATACTTTTATAGCTCCAGGCTTGTGTACACCTTCTTTTCTTGCCGGTAACTCCATTTCCAGCCTTATTCAGCTAACTCCTTCACAAATATCTCCTCCTTTAGGAAGTCTTTATTAATCCCTAAGTCAGAACCAAATGCCATTCTCTATACCTGCTGTGCAAATTCTTATCATAGCACTTATCACATTATGTTGTAATTGTTGATTTACTTAACTCTCTTCCCCACTAGGCTCTAAGTCATATTAATGAATGTGATGCCATCAAAATTAAGAACTTCTGTTCTTTCAAAGATAGTTAAGAGAATGAAAGCACCACAGCAAACTGGGGTAAAATTTTTGCACATCATGTCTGATAGAGTCCAGCCTTATTCAGAATTAAAAACTCTCACAACCATAAAAAGAAAACAAAATAATAACAATAAAAAATGGACAAAATTTTGAACACTTCACCAAAAATGTTAAAAAGATGACAAATAAGCACGTGAAAACATGTTCATCAGTAACCCTTAAAACCCTTAATATATATATTATATATATAATATATATACATATATATGTATATATATATAATGGAGTATTACTCAAGAATCAAAAAGAATGAAATCTTGCCTTTTGCAACAATGTGGATAGAAGTAGAGTGTATTATGCTAAGCTAAGCAAAATTAATCAGAGAAAGACAAATATCATATGACTTCAACTCATATGTGGAATTTAAGACACAAAACAGATGAACATAAGGGAAGGGAAGCAAAAATAATATAAAAACAGGGAGGGGGACATAAGAGACTGTTAAATACAGAGAACAAACTGAGGGTTGCTGGTGCGGGGGGGGGTTATGGGTGGGGGGAATGGGCTAAATGTGTGAGGGGCATTAAGGGGACACTTGTTGGGATGAGCACTGGGTAGTATATGTAGGGGATGAATCACTGGATTCTACTCCTGAAATCATTATTGCACTATATGCTAAGTAACTTGGATGTAAATTAAAAAAAAAAAACAATAATAATAATAAAATAAAACAAAATAAAGAAAAAAAAAGGGGGCACTAGCATTCCCCCCTACCCCTGCAAAGAAAAGAACACACGGAAATTTTTGTGGGTGTGAATAGATTCATTATTTTGATGACGGTTATGGTTTCACAAGTATATACGTATGTTTACACAGCATTCTTCTATCATTCACATACCTTACCATATTTCACTGTTTTGTTGAGTTACCTAGTTAGCTTACTAGATTTTTATCAATATAGATGGACAGATATTATTTTTGAGATTGATTTCTTAGAGATAAAAAAAGGTCCTTTCAGAAACACACATTGTTTCTGTTCAAAGTAGAACACTGACTTGAATGGACATTGTCCTGTACTGATACCCAATGCCCACTTCTGTATACTAATATTTACTAATATTACTAGTATTTCTTACTAATTTACTAATATTACTAATATAATGCTACTAATATTTTTACTAATATTTTTTAAGGTCATCATTATTAATTACTAGTGTTCGAAATCTGAAGAGTAATTTGGAAATCAGCAGAACTGAACATGCGATATTTCACAGTGATATTTAAGAACTTTGAAAAGTTGAAATTAGCATGTCAAAGACATACATTCTGACATATCTCTTACAGATGTGCTAGCTTCTATTTGCTTCCTCTGTCTTAAATCTAAACCTAACTGACTTATCCTATGCATTTCTGTGACTCATGAAAATTCCCAGAAATCGTTTCTAGGGATCCCATGTTAGAAAATATAACAAATAGTAAGATTAACAGACCAAGCTGTACCAAACTGTCATAATTTAGAAGTCAAGGCATGGAGGAGCTTTAGAAGCAGTGTTTAGGAAGAGACAACAAGCACAATGAAAATTAAAGGACAGTTTGAGGTTAGCACAAAAATCTTAGCACACATTAAGATGAAAATGTAAATGAGGGGAACCTGGGTGGTTCAGTCAGTTAAGCCACCGACTTCAGCTCAGGTCATGTCTCACGGCTCCTGAGTTCAAGCCCCGCATCAGCATCGGGCTCTGTGCTGACAGCCTAGAGCCTAGAGCCTGGAGCCTGCTTCAGATTCTGTGTCTCCCTCTCTCTCTGCCCCTCCCCTGCTTGTGCTCCTTCTCTATCTCTCTCAAGAATAAATAACATTAAAAAAAGATTTTTAAGTAAATGTAAATGATATTTTCTCTCTTAAATTAAAACTTTTTAGCTCTATGTAATCAGAAAATCCTAGGAACTCTACGGGTGTTTTGTATTATTGTATGGAGCTGTGTTGTCTAAAAGAATATGTCCCAGCCACATGTGGCTGTTGAGAACTTGACATGTGGCTACTCAGAACTGAATCACAAAATTTTTTACTTCATATGAAACAAAATGTAAAATATCTCATTACTTTTTATGAAACAATAATGTCTTAGGCATATTGGGTTATTATAATTAAACCTACAAATTTCCTTTTGTTTTTTCTAACATGGCTACTAGAAAAGCTAAAATTACATATATGGCTTAAATTTATTGCTCAATTACATTTTTGTGGGACAGCACTGGTATAAACACTTTCCTCCAGTGCTTGAACTGATAATTGGCATCTCAGAGGAAGAATTTCCATATTTATAGTTAGTTCTTTTAAGTTCTAGTCATTCTATTTTGAATAGAGGAACAAAAGAAGAAAGAATTCTAAAATTTTGATAACAGTGTCATTGTATTTTTTTTTAATGTTTATTTATTTTGAGAGAAAGAGAGTGAACAGGCGACAGGTAGAGCGAGAGGGAGAGAATCCCAAGCAGGCTCTGAGCTGTCAGTGCAGAGCCTGGACATAGGGCTCAAACTCACAGACTGTGAGATCATGACCTGAGCTGAAATCAAGTGTCAGACTCTTGACCTATTGAGCCACCTAGGCGCCCCAATGTCACTGCATTCTGAAAGCACTGGAAGGATATCGCTGTGTTGGTGAACAAATATTAATTGGTCATTCTGTTATAAAAAGAAATCTCTAGGCTAGTCTCATAAAAGAGAGGTTGAGATAAAGGTAGCCCCAAACTGGTCTGTGCAAGAGAAACTCCCCATTTTCATCTCTAGCAGCTTGAGAAAAATGGGTTCTGGGCTTCAGAACTTATAGAAAAGCATTTGGGAAAAAGCTCAATGGAGAGTGAGGGTGGGCTGCTGGGGAAGGAGAGATGGAAGAGACTGGGCTTAGGAAGAAGGGGAATCACTACAACATGACTCTTGGCAGAAAATGAACTTCGAACTTTAGTAAAAAATCAGTGTCTGATATTGTTTTAAGTTGTTCCGTTGGTTTTTGGTTTTTTTTGTTTTTTGTACTTAAACCACTTTTTAATTTCTACAAGTCTTTGGTAAACTGTTGCACATACAGCTTTTTGTTCATGGTGACTTGTGATATGATGGAAAAGAACTGTGTTTAAACGTGTGGCAAAGGGATATAGAGAGAACAAGGAAGCATCCAGAAGCAGTGACGAGACAGCACACAGTGACCAAGACTTGAGCCAGGAGCTAAGCACATCGAATAATGACAGTAAATTATCAGCAGAGCTGTAAGCCCTTCTTCTCAGAAATATTTAGAAAAACTGGGGAATGCACTCCATTGAGGAAGTGTAATGTAAGTAACTAGAGTCCTTTCTTTGGTGCCTCACAGGTGGAGACAACACCAGGTGAAGTTGTCACACAAAGGAAACTTTATTTACAGCAACTACAGTAGATCACTGTGACTAACTTCCAAAGCCATGATTCCCTGAGTGGCATTAAGTGGGTTTCTTTTATTTAGGGTTAGGATGACTATTCAGAAATGGGAGCTTTGACATCACAAGTAAAGGTGGGTATAACACTGCACAGGCACACTTAGAAAACATGCCGATACACGCATCTTAGGCTAAATAAAGCCTGTACTCCTCCATGGGTGGAGACTTTAACATAAGGAAGCAGAGGTAACTGTCGGACAAGGAGAAGGAGCTATGGGCATGCTCACAGAGCAGTTATAATCTAGATGATGTCTGGAGCTCCTGGTCTCAGGTAAGGCATGCTGGGCCTGGCTCACTTTTAAAATGGCACTGGGAGTTTTATCACTAATTTATTGTCTCTGTTATAGTTAGGCTCTGTCCTGGCCTCTTAGAGATGTTAGTTTTTGCATTCCTTAAAATTTCCTTAAATCATTAAGATTTCCTTAAAATCATTAACTACTGAGGTTTCTGCTTTTATTTGTAATTCTGACACCTTCTAGGGAGTTCCGCAAGTATGTTAGGGCAAGGAGAGCCAGTAAGATCATGGAAAATAGCTGGGGGCCTAAAAATGACTTCCTTTTCTGAGGACCCCTACCTCTTTCTACTTACAGAAGGTTCAGGTTATTTCATTTGCATATTGCTAGAAAGGGTGATTCAGGAAGACTGGAGAACTAGAGACTTACACTGGGTAATTACCTATGCAGAATCGCTACTCAATTTTCAGTTTCTCACCTACTTCCAGTTCCTATTTCAGATTTCATATGTAATGAAAAAATATAAATTTATTTATGGGCTCTAACTCGGTTTTTAATTATTATTTTTATTTGAGAGAGAGAGAGAGAGAACACACATGCAAAGTGGTAAGGGAGCAAGAGGAGAGAGAGAGACAATACTAGTCGAGCCCAATACTAGTCAAGCTCCAGGCTCAGTGCAGAGCCCCACCTGGGGCTCCATCCTACAAACTTGGGATCTTGACCTGAGGCAAAATCAAGAGTCAGATGCTCAACCAAGTGAACCACCGAGGCACCCCTCTAACTAGATCTTTTAAAACATTTTGAGTCAAAGGATACTAGATGTGGAAATAATAAGTTCTCTTACTATAGAAGCTCCCTTAAGACTTACACTTTAAATTTTTAATTTGATTTTTTTATTCATTCTTACCTCAAATTTATTGCATTATATTAAAGGATTACTTATATGGTTAAGGCATTTGTATTTTTAAAAATGAAGACCCGGGGCGCCTGGGTGGCGCAGTCGGTTAAGCGTCAGGCTTCAGCCAGGTCACGATCTCGCGGTCCGTGAGTTCGAGCCCCGCGTCAGGCTCTGGGCTGATGGCTCGGAGCCTGGAGCCTGTTTCCGATTCTGTGTCTCCCTCTCTCTCTGCCCCTCCCCCGTTCATTTTCTGTCTCTCTCTGTCCCAAAAATAAATAAAAAAACGTTGAAAAAAAAATAAAAATAAAAATGAAGACCCATAAAACACTGAATCTATTTGGACATCTTTCCACAATTCATCACCTTAGGTGCCACTGAAGAACTCTGAAGAACCCCTGTAGCCAGAATCATGGGTGTCCCATTTCATAAATAAAAATTAAAACTCATTCCTTTAAATGTTAAACCCAATTTAAATCATGATGATACTTTTTTAATTGAGGAAATTTTTAAAAAGTTGTGAAAAGAGGATGAATCTGTTCAGAGTTTCCTGAAATGTGGGTCACCTAGTATTAACATACCATGACTGAATCCTCTATCTCTAATTCATAATTATAATTTCCTAAAACAACTTTTGCGAACGAGAAAATGTAACACCGTTATTGTACTGATTTAGGTCTACATACAACCATTTTTATCTAAATGGGTTTTATAACCCATTTTCTTGCCACATTAATACTTTGTCATTTTACAACCAGGGTTTTTCCAGTGGTCTTAATGAAACTTTATGAAAATCTTTATGGACTTTATGAAAATCTGTGAACCCTTTGAAAATGTATACAAAATACTGTTGTGTATCTCTGTTTGCCACTAGAAGAGGGAGTCTCCAAGATTATGATTTGTGTAGTCAAGCTACTTACTTTGAAAAGTCAAACAATGTTAGTGGAAGATGCCAGCCCCTCCCCCTTCCTCCACCTTTGAGAAAGATTTGGCTAAACAAGAGAGGCTGAATGATTTAATCAATGCCCCATTATTGGGCATTTAAGTTAAATGAACACAGTTTGTACAGAAATCTTTTGAGAGTTCTCATTAGCTTTAGGATAAATTCCAAAGGGTGGGCTTGCTGGGCGAAAGAATGTGAAAATTAAAAGTTTTTAATACTCTTTTTAAAAAAGTCTTTTTTTTTTTTTTTTTTTTTTTTAGTAATCCCTACACCCAGCAAGGTGCTGGAACTCACCACCTCACCACCTGGAGCTAAAGAGTCAACAGGCTCCTCCGACTAAGCCAGCCAGGTGTCCCCAAATGTTTAATTCTCTTGATATGTATTGCTAAAATGCCTGTCAAAAAGTTATGAAACTACATTTTCCCCAACATTGGCTGAGAAGGCTTATTGGCTTACATGTGTATGTAATAACTTTAAATCTTAAATTGCATATTATTTTGACTTATATTTCTTATTTTTACATCTTAGTATTCCACCAGTTAAACACACTGATCCCGTCAGAAGAGAAATAAAACACTGTCACTTCCTTTCTTGGTTACTATGTATGCTGTGACCGTGATTGTAACAATAGGTAACATTCATTAAACGTTAAATTCTCTGAAGGCAGCGAGTCTAGTCTGCAATTGTATTGTTATTCTCATCTTCCAAAGGAGATAACCTAGCCTTTGAGACGTTGGGGACAGTAGCCCCAAGCCACAGCGATAAATTGAAGCACAGTGACTTGGACTGGGATCTTATCCTGCTGTAACCACGTACTTAAGGGGGAAGGGGCAGGAGGGGGAGTGGAGGGCGGTGAACCATGTGCAAAACACAAACAAAACTAGGGCTCCTGCCAAGCTTGGTTTCCTTCTACTGGGTTAGTTTCTAAATTTTAAATGATGTGATTTTTCGGCTGTCGGACGCGTGTCTACCAACCAGTTTATCCTACTCCCAGCGTCGCCGAGTGTCAATCACGGACGACTCGCAAGGCGTGGATAGAAAGCTTCTTAGCTGAGGGTTTGAAGTAGATAGTGTATGTTTTGTTTTTCCCCCTTTGCAAAAGGAAAAGGCCTGACAGGAAAAAAAGAAAGAAAGAAAAAGGAAGTACTATTATTTTTAAATTTTCCAGGGCGAGAGCGGCCAATTTTTACCTTCAAGACTTGAGAGAGACCAAGGTAACACAACCTGGAGGGTGCACAATCATAGCAGTTGCCCTTCCGGACTTTAGCAGGGCGGAGGAAAGACGCATGCGTCGTGCGCACTGCTGGGTCACACACCTCCTAGGAGAGAGCTCTGCGCAGGCGCGGACGCAGGTTGCAGCAGCGCCAGGCCTCCGCCAAAGCCGTCGTTCTGCTGCCCCTCCCCCGCTCCGAATCCGCGGCCGCCGCTTGTAGGCCTGTAGTCCCAGCCCCAGCGATCCGGACTGCAGACCCCGTGACCCTATTCCCTGGCCAGTGCGCGCCGGAGCAGCTCGGGACTGCGCAGCGCTCTGCGTGCAGGTGAGTAATCTGAACGCGCAGGCCCTCGGTCCCTTTTTCGGAGTAGAGCCCAGCGGAGGCGTCCTGGAAAGAGTCAAGCGGCAGGAAAGAGGTAGAACAGGGGAGGCCGCAGGGGAGCCAGCCCAGCCCAGCGACCCAGGGGGCGCTCAGGGTTGGATAATGGCGGTGTTTTGTCACCACCTATCCGGACCCAGTCTCCTGCCTACGGTTGATTCCAGGTTCCCACACCTTGTGCTGCCAGGTGCCCCCTGCTTTTGCTCTTCTTTAGTTTTTTTTGCACGGTTGCCTTGATCTTATCTTTAACCTTTCCAGAGTAGGCTGTGTGCTGTGTTTTGTTTATGCAGCTTACAAAAGGTGCCGGCTTTCGTTATCATAGAAGAAAACGACCCATTTAGATTGGATGGAATGCTGTACTTTTTCCCCCCTCTCTCTGCTAAGTCTTAGATCCATGTCGGGTTTTCAGTAAGAGATTGCGATGAAAACATTGCATATAGGGAAAAGAAAGGGGGGTGTAGCACCTCTTCATAAACCAATGGGTTTTTAGGAATAAAAGTGGCTAAATACTGTTTGATGGGAGGAATATCCAGTAGGGAGGGCGGGGATACCTAGTGCCTAAGTCTGATGCTTGTCAGTTAGCCTTGCTGAAATAAACACTTGTCAGAGGCAGACTCATCAAGACAACTGTTAGATACAGAAAGAAAACAGGTCCAGACTGAGAGCCACTTGATCTTGCCCTCTGTGCCTCCCTGTCCGCCCACCCCCCTTCCCCCAAAGGATTCTTTGGGATACATCTTAACACTCCTGTTGTGCTAAGATCCCAGAAAGGATGGCTCGGTGGCCACACTGCTGAGGCCCCTGATCCCTGCTCAACTGATATTCCAGACAGGTCCCAAGGTCAGTGTGTGGAGATAGTGATGTTAATTCACCCCTGAACCACCTGTGACTGGCAAATTGGTTTGGCCTGGGTTTAATGTCACTGAGACAAGCCAAGAGAAGATGATGCATTTGTGGACGTTATAGATCATTTATGTTTTTCAGCTTACATGGATAATGTGTACATAGATTTTTTAAAATAGTAAAATAGTGAAAATAAGCACCTTCATCTTTCTACAATTTTAAATTGATCTGGTTGTGAATATTTTTTATCTTGCTGTATATACTATGTTTGAATGATCCCAGGATGTGGGTGGCATGCCAGTATTAAAAAGTAAACTTTTCTCCATATTATACTATAACTTGAATTACTGAGTGTCAGTTTTCCTTACTCAAATCAATAAGAATTTCTAAAAGACATGCTTATCTCTTTGTATGAATGTCTATAATAATACATTTTTAGGAACTGATAAAAGATAAATGGTCAAATTTGGAAAGAGCAGAAACGTTATTTGTAATTCTGCTTTCCCTTAATTTATTAATTTTCCCTGAGAATGTCAGCAGATTGGATTATATGACTTTTAAGTTCATTTCATCCTGAAAATTGTATGACTCAACTGCAGTACTCTTGCATTACGTACCTGCAGAGGTGATTTTGTATAGGTATGGTATATATGTAGGTACTATCACTTATTCTTACTTGGTTTTAAGTTTATGTTAAATGTAAATTTAAATTTTACCCATGTTGTTTTTGATACTGTCACCCTAAAGTTTTGAAATTAAGTGTTCTAAATGTTGCTTTGTATTGGTGAATTCTGTTAAATATCTTGGGATATTAGTTTCAATGTAATTTTGAAATTTCATCAACTGTTGAATGAAAGACAAATGCGGGATTTGGTTTTGAGTTTTTGTTGAAACTTTAAAAGTTTCAAGCTAGAAATGTGAGAATGAGAAGGATTGTGGATCTTATTTATCAAAAAGCGCATGAATTTTAAAAGGCTGAAAAGTACTACTTCTACTTTTTAAAAAATTAAAAAAAAATTTTTTTAAACATTTATTCATTATTTGAGAGACAGAGCGTGAGTGGGGGAGAGGCAGAGAGCGAAGGAGACACAGAATCCCATGCAGGCTCCAGGCTCTGAACTGACAGCACAGAGCCCGACTTGGGGCTCGAACTCAAGGACCATGAGATCTTGACCTGAGCCGAAGTCAGATGCTTAACCAACTGAGCCACCCAGGCGCCCCAGAAAAGTACTACTTTTGACTTGGAGCCACGGTTTAGGGGTACAAGAGCACATGGTTCCGAGGGTCCCAAATTGACAAGGTTCAACCACTCACCACTAACAATATCCAAAGGCAGAAAGACAAGTGGTAGTGAAACAAGAGAAGAATTTATTTCAGTGAGGCCAGCATGGGAAGACCGTGACTAAAGTCACAAAGATTGTCTCCAAAGTGCTAAAAATACTTCTGAGTTTATATAAGGAAAATGTGGGACAAAGGTGGATGGGTACGTGCAGGTAGCCAGTATGTTCAGATCGATAATTGTCTTGGGGTCTGGAAAGCCCTTATTGCTTGAAGGGCGTGTTTTGCTTACCATCACAGAATGCTTGGCCCTCAGGGTCTTTTGCCTGAGAAGAGATAAGCTGGAAAGAAGAATTTAAGCACCTAGAAAGTACAGACTGAGGAGGAACAAGAGGTGGTTAAAGTCTTCTTTCAAACTTACCTGGTAATCCAATATAATAACAGTCATAATCTGCCTAAAGCAACTTTAGCCTTTCGTGCTAATTGGTTTAAAGGTACAATATGTTTTTGTTCTATTCTAGTGAAGACCGCTTTCTTTTCAGAGAACCTTAAAAAGTGCAAACTTATGTGCAATTTTAATGTTTGAGAGCCCATTCTCATCATGAGTCTGATATGATACCATTTTATAATAATTTGTTAGAAAAAAACACTTTGGACTCTTGGCTCCCTTGTTTCAACTGTTACCCTGATTAAATATAATTCTAATCCAAAAAGTAATTTGAATATTCCCTTGAAGTTTGCTCTATGTTAATTATATTGGTATAAAAATCCCATAATGTTCTTGAGTGTACGTGCTTTTACCCTGATTTTATCGTAAGATATTTCTTTTTCTTTAGACATGGGAAAGTCTTTTTCTCATTTGCCTTTGCATTCAAATAAAGAAGATGCTTATGATGGAGTCACATCAACTGAAAATATGAGGAATGGACTGGTTAATAATGAAGTCCATAATGAAGATGGAAGAGGTGGAGATGTCTCTCAGTTTCCGTATGTGGAATTTACAGGAAGAGATAGTGTCACTTGTCCCACTTGTCAAGGAACAGGAAGAATTCCTAGGGGTATGTGTTACTGTGTTATTTTTCCTTTAAAGAGTTATTCCAGGCATTTGCACTGGATTTGTAATGAATTTGTAATGATAGCAAACCCATAGATCAAAGCACAGCCCTTTGTGTTTTAAAAACTTGTAGGATTAAAGTTAAAACTGTGTATCAGTTATCTTCAGTTAAACAGACACAAAGAGACAAACAAACATTTAAAAAAAACCCATAAACACATTCAGGTTTACAAAGCAGTAATGAAAACCACCCCTCTACGTCTAGTATTGTTTTCTTTCCCCCTTGTGATACTAGATATGCAGTGTCTTTTGACTGAAAATTTTTAGTCCTATTTGGTCATAATCACGTTGGGCACTAGAAACAATTTAAGTAATTTGGTGACCTAATATTTTTAGTTCACGATGTAAAGAATAAAAGCAAGCCAGTCATGCCCTAATTAGTTATTTTTAAGAGGAACTACATGAAAAGGGTTGGTAAATGAAGATGGGTCATACGGGGGGGTGGGGGGGGATCAGTTGGTGGCATATCATAGGGAAATTCAGAAGGGAGTAATCTTCATGTGTTGTTTGTAGCCTACACAAACTTTAGTAGAAGTGGCGACAGTAGAAATCATGAAAATACTTTGTGCCATCCTCATTTTCTGCCTGGTTGAAGTTGATAGGTAACCCTGGAGAAACCATGAGGGAAGGGCAGTGTCCACATAAGGTATACCAGAGTTTCTAAGCAATGCATTAGATTGGGGAAGTTTACATATGAGTTGGCCTTTCAATGTGATGGCTTTATCATTGCAGGGATAAGTACCTGATACAGAATAAAAGGATTTTTGTAGGTGAAGGGATTAGTGCCTTAGGCTAAGATAGAAAAAAAAAAAAAGGACCATTCTGGCAATCGGGTTATGATTTTGAGGTATAACCACTTGGCTTTTTTGGCAGCCTGGAAGTGGATTGTGGATAGTAGAAAGTCAAGGATGACTCTGAAGGTATTTTTGTCTGAATAGCTGGAAGAATGGTGTAGCCGTTAATTAAAATGGAGAAAAGAAGGTTTGAGTGTGTATATCCAGGGAGAGATCAGGAGTTCTGTTTTAGAGATGTAAGTGTGGAGATGCATATTTGACATCTAAGTGGACCTATTTAGTTGGGACTTAGTTATAATTGTCTGGAATTCAAATGCAAGGCCTTGGCTGGAGTCATCATAATACAGGTGGTACTTAAAGCTGAGTTGGATGAGAGCACCAAGCTTATCAGTGTGAATGGAAAAAAAAGAGACCCTAATGCTGAACCTTGGGACATTTCAACATTTCAAACTCAGTGACAGGAGGAAGATTTAGCAAAGACAATGAAAAAGCAGCTAGAGTAGAAGGAGGAAATTCCATTTTATCTGTGGTGTCCTGGAAATAAATGTGGAAAGTGTACCAAGGAGGAGAGAGTGTACAACTGTTAGATGCTACTGATAGATCGGGTAATGTAAGGAGTGAGAACTGACCATTGGATTTGGTGATGTGGATAGAGACCACTGGATACCTTTAAAAGGGCAGCTGTGGCAGGTTGCATATAGCACGTATAGCGTGGGATCAATAGTGCATAGGAGGAGTGAAGTTATGTAGTAAGAAAGTAGTATTTTTGAGGAGTTTTACTATATATATAAGCAAAGAATAGAGACAGTAGCTGGAGGGGGGCTCTGAGTCAGGAAAGGGAGTTTTTAAAAGATGGAGTGAATAATTTGTATGCTGATGAGAATGATACATAGAGGAAAAAAGGTGATAGCGCAGGAGATGGGAGAATTATTAGATGTAGCACACAAGAGCAGGGGGCTGCTCTTACAGAGGAGCACCTGTAGTTTACTCTTTGTAGTAGGAGAGAATGTAGAGTGTATGGACACAGAGACAGGTAGGTGCATAGACGTGGTGGTGGGAACTTGTGGAAGTTCTGTTTTGTCACATGATGAGCTAAGAGTGAGGATAGGGAAGGAGCTATTGGAGATTTGAAGACAAAGTTGAAGTGTGAAATTGTGGTTTTGGAGAGTCAGATTAAGAGTGTGACCTGGGTAATGTATGATGACTGACATTAAAGGCCACTTGTGATTAGTGATCTAAATGAAGCCAGTGAGCATAGTTGTATGTTTTTCTCTGTTAATATTTAGCTGTATGGATATCACCGTAGGAGCTAAAAGGTTACTTTTAAGCAGGATTGTAGTTTAGCCAAATGAACATCACCAAACAAGACGGGATATATGTACACACAGAAAAAGACATGTGTATGTAATATATATTTAAATGTGGTGTGGGGAGGTAGTGTAAATGAGGAGAGAGTTGTGGAAGGGGCAGGGAGGAAAAATGGAAGCATTACAGGAAGCTTTAAAAGAGAATTTGACTATGGGGCGCCTGGGTGGCTCAGCTAGTTAAGCGTCTGACTTCGGCTCAGGTTGTGATCTCACGGCTCCTGAGTTCAAGCCCTGCGTCGGGCTCTGTGCTGACAGCTCAGAGCCTGGAGCCTGCTTCGGATTGTGTATCTCCGTCTCTCTCTGCCCCTCCCCTGCTCACACTCTGTCTTTTTCTGTCTCTCAAAAATAAATAATCATTAAAAAAAAAAAAGAGAATGTGACTCTAATGCTTTAAGAGTTATTACAAACAGCCTAGTTCTGATGAGATTGGAAAAATTGGTGTATTAAAGATCTACTTATCTGTTAAATCTGGATATAGCCCAACCCAGGAAATAAAGGATGGATTTTGGAGTCACATAATGCAGACAATGTGTGGCCTAAATGAGTTGTGGAAGGCTCATTTTGTATAAGCTCTTGAAGCATGAGACTTTCTGTGTGTCACTTTTGATTTTCAAGAATATAGTGTAGGAACCTCTGTAGTTATAGTGATTTCAGGACAGCAAGGTAGCGCTATTTCTTCTGCCCTTATCCAGATACCCAAATCAGAATCTAAAGGGAAAATACACAGTTGAAGGAAGTCTTGGTGAATTCAGATCTTCTGAAAGCTGGGACTTTTTAGATTTTTTTCGGTAAAAAGATTACTCTTTCTCATTCTTTGTATTATTTTGTCTAGACATCAAGCTCTGAAAGATAAATTACCTCTTTTAGAACTCAATGTCTACTTGATAGTTTTTGAAGATTTGAGAGCAGTTTACTAAAGTAATGAGATGAGAGCTGGGTTGTAGTCTGATCTTTCTAAACCACACTTAGATAGAAATCTACTATATTTTAATTAATAGTGTTAATAAATTTCTAAATGTACTTTTACTTTTAGGGCAAGAAAACCAGCTTGTGGCATTGATTCCATATAGTGATCAGAGATTAAGGCCAAGAAGGACGTAAGTGATAAGAAAATAGCAAATTTTTTTTGTATTCTTTGCTTTTTGAATTATGTGTAATTACTCTAGTTTAACACTATTAAAATGAAAAATGTCATCATGTTGTTAAATTATGCCATCAGATGCTTTGTATTATTTAAAAAAAAAAAAAAAGGATTCCTGGTTGGGGTAAGGTCTTCAAAGCAGCATAGCATCTGAATTTCCTCAAAAATCTGTTTACTAAAACAGACAAACCTAGAATAGCAGTAGGATACACAAACATTTTCATCAAAAATGAGTGTTAAGGTTCTCCTACTCACCCTAGAATGAAGACAGAGCAAGGATCAGAAAGTGTTAGCATCTGTGGGGAATTTGTGAAGAGAAACAAAAAGAATTGCAGAAGGTCCTAAGAGCCCTGATATACCAAGCAAATGCTCTGATACATAGTACCCAAAAAGAAGAGGATCCCACTTCCAGCAAATACTTATGGGAGTAACCTGTCAAAAAATAACCTGGGGAGGCCTCCACTTCCTGTACCTTGGAGAGAAGGCAGAAAAGGTACACAGAGGCCACAGAGATTCACTAAGGGGATTTGAGAAGATCAGAAGGAACGAGACCACCTTGAACCTTCAAAGACCTTAGGAAAACTCACCAAAAACTCTTGCAAAAGGACAGACATATCCTAAGGAAAAGCCTGTTGGGGATTAGATCCATTTTGTACAGGGAAAGAATAGGGGAAAAGGAGGAAAGTTTCAAAAACTAGAGAGAGAATCTCAGAACCATAGAAGTGGACATACATACAGGCCATCTTAAAAAAAAAAAACACAACTTTATTACAACAGAGGATGGAGTTCAGGAAAGCCACCCTGGCCCATCTTCACGAAAATGGAAAGCTTCTGTGAAATGTACAAAAACATCTCATTTAAACACGAGCAACAAAAAATATTGCAGTGAAGTGTCACACAAAGTCAGTTAAAAAGAAAGAAGAAGAAAGTGAACTGAAATAAAATGTTAACAGATCATGGAAACATATCAGAAAAACAGATGAAAACTGTAACTTAAGAAACCTATAGAAGCTATGACAGAACAGCATGAGTCAAAAATTGAAAAGCTCAGAAATGAGATAACTAAACAATATGAGGACGTGAAATAAGACTATGAACCCCTGAAAGAATTAGAAAAAAATAATTTCAGATATGAAGACAAGACTGAAAGAACATAGTGCAAACAGATACCATGGAAAGTATGGCAAAGGATATAGAACGTACAAAGGAGTAAATGAAAACACAGACACATTAATGAAAAGTATTTAAGGTAAAATGGTATAGAACACAAGGAAAGAAGATTGAACAAACATGTAATTGAAGCCCCTGTAGAAAAACCAAAGGAATCAAACTGAACAAATACTAAATACTCAATTCGAGAACACTTCCCTGAGGTAAAACAAGACATGAACCTACATACTGAAAAGACACGCCATGATTTTAAATTGTGTGCTACCCATCCTAGTGAAAGTACTGGACTTTGATGGTAAAAAAACAAAACAAAACAGAAAAACCCTTTGAATAATCCCAGGCAAAAGGATCAATTTATAAGGGACAGAAAATCAGATTGGCATGCTTCTTGACCACAGTGCTCCAAACAAGTAATCAGTAGAGCAGCATATTTAAATATGTATCATTGGAAAGAAGATGAACCAAAAATTTTAAAAAGTCAATGTGACCCTTTATTATAAATTATGTAGATGGTTATGCATAGTCAAGAAATTAGGCTTAATTCCTTTATAATCTTAGGATGAAAAAAAACTCTCTAAGTATGATTCAAAATCCAGTGAGGAAAGAAAAGATTAATTAATTTGACAAAGTATAGGTTAACTTTTACAGGTTGAAAACAAAACCTTAGTTGAAGCCAGAATATAAATGGCAAACTGGGAAGCGATGTCTGCACGTTACCACAAACATATGGCCAGTATCCTTACACTATAAGGAGTTTCACAATTTGAGAGGAAAAGGCCACCACCAAACAAAAAGTAAGATATGAATAGCTCATCCACAAGAAAGAAATGCAGATGTCCTTTAAACATGTGAAAAGATGTTCAGTCTTGATCATAAGAGAAATACAGATTAAAACATTGAAATACCATTTTTTATCTATCAGATCAGCCAGGCTCCAAATTTTGACAGTGTATTTTGTTGGCAACACTGTGTGAAATGAGCACATCCATACCTTGGTGAAAGGGAATTTGATGTTATCTAGCAAAATTACATAACACATTTACCCTTTCGCTCAGGAATTCTACTTTGAAAATGTTTTCCTGAGGATAATTGTCAAATAAAGTATGGTTTTTATCCACTGTGCCAGTGTTTTATAATAGCAAAGGACTAGAAGTAATATAAATGTCCAATAATAGGATTCGGGTAGAATAAGTCACGCTACATCTATACAATGATAACATGGAAAAGGAAGAACTCTGTATTTCACTACAGTTCATATCTAGAGTACGGTTTTATCTGAAAACACACATGCATACAGAGAAGGAGAGAGAAACAATGGAATGATAAACCTAAGACTAATACAATTGATTACTCTCAGAATTTGGGAAGGAACTTGGAAGAGGGAACAGGTAAACACGTGAGATCTCTGTGTGTATGTGTATATATTTATATTGTTTGAACTTTACAACCATGTACATTTTTTTTTAAATAGAATTTAAAAGTTTGGAAATTGGAAGTAAAATTTTAAAAATGCTAAAAATTGAAACAAACTGAAACAAATGATTCTAACTGTATATCCGGTTGTTGGCATGACTGCAGATGAAAGAATCACTTTAAGTGACTTCAAAACATTGCACTTTGACTGTCAGTGTCTAGGAAGATGTGTTCTAAATGACAAAGTTCTAAATGACAACAAAAGCTTAAACTGTACTCAGTAGCTGCATTTTTAGGAGTAATGTTAGTGTAATTTTGAAACTTCTTTATGTAAAGCAGATAAGTAATTATGTACTAATGTCATTAGGGAATAAGATTCTTAGCCTAAAAACAAAGTGATACAAGTACAAAATCAAATAAATTTGTTTTTTTCATTTCCAACCAAAGATGGAATCATAGGGACTAGGTTTATTCTTATGTCTGAAACAACTAAAAAACTGGACAGATAAATGAAACAATATTTTTAGACAGTGGACATCAGCCAGTACAGGCCAGTGATATCTGAGAAAGGGAAAGCTAATGACGTAAACCCTATGATTGTACCACTTTACTGTCTAGGAAAAGATATCAGATCACAGTACAATGGAAAGAGTGCAGGCAGAGCTTAGCAGTACTCCTAAACTGAGGAGATAGATGGTCCTGGGAATCTCGGAGGCCAAGACCACAGTTAGTAGGGCAAAGTACCAGAGGATAGAGAGTTACCACTGGGTACTCTGTGAGTGTCTAGCTGAGTACTGATCAGTGTATATGTGTGAAGAAAGCCCCTGAGGCTGAAGGAAGAAACATACAAAACAAAACAGAGGGAGCAGTCCCTAACGCTTATATAGGACCAGGGATAGTTTCCACCAATCATTGTGGAAAATCTCATAATTCAGAGGGAATCGGGTGGAGTACTCAGAAGGTTATTTACACAGTAACAGAAAGAATTAGCCCTAGATTAAAAGCTGCAGTACTCATGCTTAACAAGACCTAAAAGCAAACGTCAAAAGGTTTAAATTCTTTTCAAGAAACTCAACTATATCCCAATACAGAGCTCAAGAATGTATATGTAGGAATCCCAAACTATCCTGCATTCAACATGGTAAAATATATGAGTCTGTCATCCAATTAAAAATTACCACGCGTGAAAAGACGATGAAAAATAGAGCCCATAATGGGAAAGACCATTTATAGAAACAGACCAATAAATGGCATAGAAGAAAGCATTTGACAAGGACAGTGAAATACTTACTTTAACTATATTCTGTAGTTTCAAGAGATGGGGCTTAAGAATAGACATGGAAGATATTTTAAAAAGATCCAAATAGAATGTTTAGAAATGAAAACTACAATATCTGAATAAGATGAAAACTACATGGGAAGAGTTAACAACAAATTAGACACTTCAGGAAAAAGGAGTGAATTTAAATACATAGCAATAGTAAGTATTCAGAATGAAATATGAAGAGAAAAATACTATTGGACGGCAACCTAGACACCTATTGAGTACCTGTGAAATCAGTCACTGTTCTAAGGCCTGGGATACAAATTGTTCAAAAATATCTTTGGTATAAGGGAATTATGAATTTATCGAGGAGATAGACATGTAAGCTTGTGATTACAGTACCTTTGTCTTACCTGTTAGAGGTATTTCCAGAGTACTATGAGAGCAGAGTATGGTAGAATCTAAATTATTTTATGGAATTAGGGAAGGCTCCAAAGAAGATGAAGCATTAGCTGAATCTTAGAAAAGTAGAAAAAGTTGAGGTAGACCGTTTCAACAGAAGGAACAGTATGTGCATAGATGAGAGTAACAGGCTGGCATTCAGATGTTTGCCTAAAGTAAATGCTGCTGTTGGAAAGTGGTAGAGATGAAGCTTGAAAGTAGCAAGGTCCACACCTTGCTAAGAAATCTGAAAACCGTAGGAAGCCCCTTAAGAATTTTTAGGAGTTTCATATGTGCAATGAAAAAACAATGACTCATTTTTTAGTGAAACTATAATATTTTATGAACAACTGTGGTTCTTTAAGTTGGGGGAGTTGTGATGAGGTAGTTAGGAAATTATATTTATTTATTGCTTTTGTCTGCATATTTTAGCTGTATCATTTAATCCTGAAAACAAATCTACACATTTTAGAGTGGAGAAAAAAAGCAAATTGCCGAAAGTGTTGCAAGTAGGAAATGGCAAAAGTAGAAATGTAACTTGAGTCCAAATAAGCCACATGATCTTTATAGCTTTATCAGTTCTATACCTCCTAGGATTCATTACTGTCCCTAGAGCCATAAGAAAAATGATGACTGGTGAATTTTATAATAGACATCTATAGTCTTCATCAGTGTACTAGCCAGTTTTTCAATTTGGTAGGAAATACTATGTGGAATGTTTATCCCATCAGATTCATGGCTGTAAACTTGGGGTGCAGAGTAATTTAGGACACTGATCATATATTAACACCCGGAGCTGATTTATAGGCCCTAAACCCTAAATAGATTACGGCGGGCTCACCTAGCACTAATTAAAAATAACAACACTAAAATAGAAGAAAATTCAACAAAGTTCAGATTTTTTTAGTCATGATTTTTGAACTCTTTTTTTATACCTTTTTTAGGGGTTTGGTGTAGAGTAGGTACTATAAATGTGTGCTAAACTATTCAGTAGGTGATCTAGTAGTGATCATCACCCTGCTCATTTCGAGGAAATCTAGAGTGAGTGAGTGGGAACGTCTTTGTTTGCTCAAAACAGTAGTGTGGGCCTAGTGGTAGTGACTTAGCGAATCTTTGTTTTATTTTTTTTTTTAAACCATTTTGTTCTCTTTTCTTAGACAAAATACTCAGAAACATAAAACATGTGCAAGAGTCATTTGAAATAGCAGTTGTGGGGCAGGCAAAGATTATGTCTATTAAGGGATTTGGGAATTGGTGAGGAAGAGAAAGTAGGAGAAAGGATAAAATGAGTATTTATTTAATGACTAGAACATAAAGAAAAGATTAAGTAATATAAAAGACCTAGTTTTTAAAAAAAATAAAAGGTGCTGTGGGCTTTGAGCTGAGAGCTGTTTTTTGGAGAAACCAGGAAAATTTTACTTTGAAACCCTATTTTGAGGATAAAATTGAAGATAGAGGCAATTTTTATCTCTGGAGATTGGAAATAAAGAGCGGGAGATGGAAGAGATACCTGTCAAGGAGAGTTAGAAGACTAGGAAAGGCATGGAAAGTTTTTTGTTTTGTTTTTTTTTTCTTGTCTTATATCTGCATATTATTATCCCCTTTCTTGATTTCCAAGAAACAGCTTAATAGCATCATCAAAACAGAGTTGATTAATGTAAACAATATTTTAAAAACTGAGTACATAAATACTTTGGGATGAGGAGACTCAAAAAGTCTTAGTGAGATTCATGAGGCTTGTGGTTATGTCATTATGCTTTTAAGGGCTTCACAGGTGGTTCTGATAAGCAGTCACTTTGGGAATCATGTGCAAAACTCACGTGAAAATTCTGCTCTGCTAAATTCAGAAGGGAGAGAAGGGACTCTTGAAATCCATGTTTTTATAAAGTTCTCCAGCTTAATTAATTCTAGTGTGCAGCCTGGTTTAGGAATGACTGTAGTTAATATTCTGCCTTCAGTAATCCTGAAATCCCAGTCTCCAAAAAGGTACATACATCTTTTAAGGAGAACATTTTAACACTTTATAGACCAGACCCAACACTACTAATTACTTTTATAATATAAAAAAATGGTAAAATTATACATCTTTTCCTGCTGGTATAATAGGGGAAAAATTCAAGTTGAAAATATCTTCTCTAAATGTTTCATTATGTAATTTTTGATGCACATGTATTTTCATACTCTCATTTTTGTTTTCAGAAAGCTGTATGTGATGGCTTCTGTGTTTGTCTGTCTGCTCCTTTCTGGATTGGCTGTGTTTTTCCTTTTCCCTCGCTCTATTGACGTGAAATACATTGGCGTAAAATCAGCATACGTCAGTTATGATGTTCAAAAGCGTACAGTATATTTAAATATCACGGTAAGTACACAATTACATTAAAATATTTGATTACATTCCTTTATTATATTAAGTACACTTTTGTCCCTCTGAGAGAATATTAAATGTGACACTGGTCGTTTGCTTTCTGTATATCTGCTGTTGATGATTTCTATCATTTCTGGTTGTGCCGAAAATGGCAAATAGTAAGTACTGGTGATTGTGTATACAGAATCATTTAGCATTTGAAGTTGCCTTTAAAATGGTAAATAAACTAAATTGTTGTTGACAAAAGAATATTTATAGTCCGTTTACTTTTCAGCCTTTGAATAGCTTCTTGCAAAGTGTTAAAAGTAGGTTGATTCTATAAATGTTATAAAGGTAACATTTTCTTTTCCTTATATATGGTGAAATACAATTTTTACCGTTTTAACAGACTATTCCTGTATTGTGTCTAAAGATAAGGTACAAGTGCCTGTTTGATTTCTGTTATAAATTAGTATATGGGGTTAGTGTTTTACTGTCCAGGAAAACACTGCTGTCTGTGCTGACAGCTCAGAGCTGGGAGCCTGCTTCCGATTCTGTGTGTATCTCTCGCTCTCTCTGCCTCTCCACTGCTCACACTCTGTCTCTCTCTCTCAAAAAGTAAACAAACATTAAAAAAAAAATTTTTTTTAAAAATCATTATTTGAAAGCTTATGCTTGTGCTCTCTTGACTTACAAATTAAGTGGATTCTCGCTGCTCTCAGTAACAATATGTCTGTTAGTACTAAACTTTTTGTCCTTTTTTTTTTGTCTTTCTTAATGTTTATCTTTGTTATCTTTCTAGCCTTCAATATATGATTGATCCTTTTAATATTCTCATGAAAGCTGTGGCACTTCAGAAAAAGACCTCTACCAACATTATTTTGCATGTACAAAGGATTCCAAGATTCTTCTGAATCCCATTCTCTGGCCTGTATCAGAAGGTCCATTGACCTCAAATTAACAAATCTCTTTCCTGCAGTGTCTAGAAATAAAGTTGACATGGGTACTAAGAGCCAAGTAGATAAAAACGTTTGTATATTTAGGTAAAGATTATTTCTACTATATTAGGAAATTAAAAAAAAAACTCTACATTTATAACTATGATTTAAATTAATACATAAATGTGATCATGTAATTGCTGGTCACTAGTACATTCTTTTTTTAATCCTTTTTTACTAAGATTCTTCTTTCCACTTATCCCTTATTGCATCTTTTCATCTTTCTCCATATTTATATTAATTTATAAGCTCACATTGTCAGCTTTTCTTAAAGTAATATTTATTTTCAAAAGAATATTTTGTACATATTTTACGCATGTTGGTTTTCTCACTTGTTAATACCTTGTAGAAATCTCTCCTGAATTTCTGGCTTAGACTTACTACATTCTTTTTAATGGCCTGCGTAATATTCCATGCAATAATTTAATACTAATCATTTTTGTGGATGGTCATTCACTTTCTTTTCTTTTTGTTTTTGCCACTATTCTCATTCACATCATGATGTTTTTATTTCTTTGGAATAAATGCTCAAAAGTAGGATTGCTAGGTCAAAGGATATATGTATTTTTATTTTAATGGATATTGCTAGATTACTTACCAGAATGGCTGCAATGCTTCACGTTTCCCAGTAATGTAAAAATTGACCCTTGTGCTCAAATCCCTACCAAGAATAGAATTTGTTGCTTTCTACAAGCTTTACTAGTTTAATGAATATTAAGTTTACTAGCTTATTCCTAACTCTAAATGAATTTCAGGGTTTTTAAGTGTTTCTTGGCCAATTATATTTGTACTCTTTTGATTTGTTTATTCATATGCTTTACTTTTTTTGTTTGTTTGTTTTTACCTCTAAAGATTTTGTCGTTTTCTTTTCAGTTTGTGAGGGCTCTTTGTATATAAATGGTAACCATTACAATCTGCCTTATGAATATTTAACATTCATCATTTAGTTACTATTGATTTTCATTTGTGATGACTGTTTTAGATGTTTTGTTATCTGTTATTTCTTGATTTAACATTTTTTTTCCCACTGCTCATTTTCTAAAATAATTTGACATAACTGTGAATTAGAATTGTGGAAATTGCCCCTGCTGTTAAGTACAGAAATGATGTAGCTCAATTTCTTTCCAACAAATAGACTTGAATCTATCCCATTTCTTCTCCAAAGTGACCCAGTAGAAATCTCTACTCATGTATAAGTTAAAATACCAATTTCTTTTAGACAAAAAAGTTTATATGAAGTACAGTTTAACATTTTAAATGGTCATTTTTGTACCTGATAGAATAGGAAATACATTACTAATATAGTCTGTGAAGATATTTATATATTAACATTTAGTAGAAATTCAGATGAAATTTAAAAATTATTTTTATAGAATTTTTCTAAGGCCATAAATACATTTTCTAACATTCATTTTCTATATTCCTATAATGTACATTTTCTGGACCTGTTGTTTATTTTTTAAATTTTTTTTCACATTTATTTATTTTTGAGAGAGAGAGCACAAGCAGGGGAGAAGGAGAGAGAGAGGGAGACACAGAATCTGAAGCAGGCTCCAGGCTTCAAGCTGTCAGTACAGAGCTTGATGCGGGGCTTGAACTCAGGAACCGTGAGATCATGACCTAAGCCAAAGTCAGATGCTTAACTGACTGAGCCACCCAGGCGCCCCGTAGACCTGTTAATTTTTAATTGTGTGCTTATTGTCGGCATATTATGTACATAGTATTCATCATAAAACCAAATAATTAGCTTATTTAATATCCTTTGATATTTTTGGCAATATTTTTCTTCCCCCTAATAACTGAAGTGTGGCCACAGCTGAAGTCATTTTTTTTAAGTTTATTTTTGAGAGAGAGACACAGAGCATGAGTGGGGGAGGGGCAGAGAGAGAGGGAGACACAGAATCCGAAGCAAGCCCCAGGCTTTGAGCTGTCCTCACAGAGCCTGATGTGGGGCCCAAACCCACAAACTGAGATGGTGACCTGAGCTGAAGTTGGATGCTTAATGGACTAAGCCACCCAGGAACCTCTGAAGTCATTTTTTTAAATTGATTTTGGATACATATTTGTTATGCTTATACATTTTTTGCCTTTTCTTTTACAGAACACACTAAATATAACAAACAATAACTATTATTCTGTTGAAGTTGAAAATATCACTGCACAAGTTCAGTTTTCAAAAACTGTTATTGGAAAGGCTCGCTTAAACAACATAACCAATATTGGCCCACTGGATATGAAACAAGTAAGTTTCCATCATAAAATACTTTGGAGGAGTTCAATGACTTTTGACTTTCTATATCATATTAATCTGAGGGAGGGGGAGGATTTCCTCACAAACTTGACATGTGTTCTTTGCACGTATAAGAGAAAGTCTTAGACTCAGCCATGCAAAAGGAGAGATTTCTAACTCTTTGAAATTGTGAAACATGTCTGAAATCTTTGATGCTTTTCTCCTCTTTCTAGTTGTCTTATGTTCACTTTTTGTCTTTCAGATCGATTATACGGTACCTACTATCATAGCAGAAGAAATGAGTTACATGTAGTAAGTTTTGATATTTGAATAATGTTCTCTCATTAAATTATAAAATATCAAGAATAGAGTGTATAGATATCTTTTTAATTTCCCATAATCTTAGCAGTCAGGAAATCACATTTGGAATACTTCTGGCCTCTGATCATCTCTATTGTCTTCTCTCTCGTCAACATGCATAATATTTATGTGTAGTATGTGTCTATATCCTTAATATTCATTTTTTTCTTATTTTTCATAATTAAGGTCAAATACACCTTGTCACCTTTTTAAAAATTATTTATTTTTGTTTAAACTCAAGTTAGTTAACATATAGTGTAATATTGGTTTCAGGGGTAGAATCCAGCGATTGACCACTTACTTATAACACCCACTGCTTATTCCAACAGGTGCCTTCCTTAATGCCTATCACCTGTTTAGCCCATCCCTCCCACTGACCTCCCCTCCAGCAACCCTCAGTTTGTTTTCTTTATTTAAGAGTCTGTTATGGTTTGCTTCCTTCTCTGTTATCTTATTTTTCCTTCCCTTCCCCTATCTTCATCTGTTTCTTATAATCCACATATGAGTGAAATCATGTTTGTCTTTCTCTGACTTATTTCATTTAGCATAATATATGGCAAGATTTCATTCTTTCTTGATCAGTAATATTCCATTGTATGTATGTGTGTATGTGTACATTATATATATATATGTGTGTGTGTGTGTGTGTGTGTACGTGTGTGTACAGATGTATGCACACACACCACACCCCCCCCCCAACGCGCACAACACACACACATATCTTCATCCATTTATCAATTGATGGACATTTGGGCTCTTTCCATAATTTGGCTATTGTTGATAGCACTGCTCTAAACATTGTGGTGCATGTGTCTCTTTGAATCAGCATTTTTGTATCCTTTGGATAAATACTGAGTAGTGCCAATTACTGAGTCGTAGGGTATCTATCTTTAATTTTTGGAGGAACCTCTGTACTGTTTTCCAGAGTTTGGAATGCACCAGTTTGCATTCCCACCAATGGTGCAGAAGTATTCCACTTTCTCCACATCCTCACCAACATCTGTTGTTTCTGGAGTTGTTCATTTAGCTAATCTGACAGGTGTGACGTGATATCTCATGGCGGTTTTGATTTGTATTTCCCTGATGATGAGTGATGTTGAGCATTTTTTCATGTGTCTCTTAGCCATCTCTGTGTCTTCTTTGGAAAAGTGTCTATTCATGTCTTTTGCCCATTTCCTCAGTGGATTATTTATTTTTTGGGTGGTGAGTTTGATAAATTCTTTATAGATTTTGGATATTAATCCTGTATCTGATACGTCATTTGCATATATCTTCTCCCATTCTGTAGGCTGCCTTTTAGTTTTGTGGATTGTTTCTTTTGCCGTGCAGAAGCCTTTTATCTTGATGAGGTCCCAATAGTTCATTTTTGCTTTTGTTGCCCTTGCTTCCAAAGACATGTCTAGTAGGAAGTTGCTCTGGCCAAGGTCAGAGAGGTTGCTGTCTGTTTTCTCCTGAATGGTTCTAATGGTTTCCTGTCTTACATTTAGGTCTTTCATCCATTTTGAGTTTATTTTTGTATACAGGGTAAGAACGTGCTCCAATTTCATTCTTTTGCATGTCCCTGTCCAGTTTTCTCAACACCATTTGCGAAGAGACTGTCTTTTTTCCATTGGATATTCTTTCCTGCTTTGTTGAAGATTATGGCCATACATTTTGGGGTCCATTTCTGGGTTCTCTATTCTGTTCCATTGACCTATGTGTTTCTGTGCCAGTGCCATACTGTCATGATGATTACAGCTTTGTGATACAGCTTCAAGTCCAGAATTGTGATGCCTCCAGCTTTGGTTTTCTTTTTCAGGATTGCTCTGACTATTCAGGGCCTTTTCTGGTTTCATAAAAATTTTAGAATTGTTGGCTCTAGCTCTGTGAAGAATGCTTGTGTTATTTTGATAGGGATTGCATTGAACGTGTAGATTGCTTTGGGTAGTATTGACATTTTAACAATGTTTGTTCTTCTAGTTCATGAACATGGAATGTTTTTCCTTTTCCCTGTGAGTTCTGCAATTTCTTTCATAACCTTTCTATAGTTTTCAGCATACAGATCTTTTACCTCTTTGGTTATGTTTATTCCTGTGTATCTTACTGATTTTGGTACAGTTGTTAATGGGATCAATTCCTTGATTTCTCTTTCTGCAAAGGATTATTGGTGTATAGAAATGCAACCGATTTCTCTATGTTGGTTTTATATCCTGTGACTTTGCTGAAATCATGTATGAAATCTAGCAGTGTTTTTTTTTTTTTTTAGTTTAGTTTTTTTTGTTGTTGTTGTTTGTTAATGTTTATTCATTTTTGAGAGACAGAGAGAGACAGAGCATGAGCGGGGAAGGGGCAGAGAGAAGGAGACACAGAGCCTGAAACAGGCTCCAGGCTCTGAGCTGTCAGCACAGAGCCCGATGCGGGGCTCGAACTCACAAACTGTGAGATCCTGACCTGAGCCAAAGTCAGATGCTCAACTGACTGAGCCACCCAGGCACCCTGAAATCTAGTAGTGTTTTGATGGACTCTTTCAAATTTTCCACGTAGAGTGTCATGTCATCTGCAAAGAGTGAAAATTTGACTTCTTTCTTGCCATTTGTATGGCTTCTATTTATTTTTGTTTTCTGATTGCTGAGGCTAGGACTTTCAGTACTATGTTGAACAACAGTGGTGAGTGTGGACATCCCTGTCGTGTTCCTGACCTTAGGGGGAAAGATCTCAGTCTTTTCCCATTGAGGATGATATTAGTTGTAGCTCTTTCATATATGGCCTTTATTATGATGGAGTATGTTCCTACTATCCCTATTTTCTTGAGGGTTTTCATCAAGAAAGGATGCTGTATTTTGTCAAATATTTTTTCTGCATCTATTGAGAGGATATATGGTTCTTATTCTTTTATTAATGTGTATCATGTTGATTGATTTGCGAATATTGAACCAGCCCTCAAGCCCAGGAATAAGTTCCACGTGATCATGGTGAATAATTCTTCTAATGTATATTCTATTGGATTCTATTTGCTAGGATCTTGTTGAGAAGTTTTACATCCAGTTTCATCAAGGATATTGGCCTGTAATTCTCCTTTTTAGTGGGGTCTTTGTCTGGTTTTAGAATCAAGGTAATACTGTCTTCATAGAATGAGTTTGGAAGCTTTCCTTCCATCCTATTTTTTGGAACAGTTTGAAAAGAAGAGGTGTCAACTCTTCTTTAAATGTCTGGTAGAATTCCCCTGAGAAGGCATCTGGCCCATGGCTCTTATTTGTTGGGAGATATAAAAAAAATTTTTTTTTATTTTTTTTTATTTTATTATTTTTTTTATTTAATTTTTTTTTTATTTTTTTCAACGTTTATTTATTTTTGGGACAGAGAGAGACAGAGCATGAACGGGGGAGGGGCAGAGAGAGAGGGAGACACAGAATCGGAAACAGGCTCCAGGCTCTGGGCTCAGAGCCTGACGCGGGGCTCGAACTCACGGACCGCGAGATCGTGACCTGGCTGAAGTCGGACGCTTAACCGACTGCGCCACCCAGGCGCCCCTGTTTTTTTATTTTTGAGAGAGAGGGAGAGACAGTGTCAGTGGGGGAGGGGCAGAGAGAGGAAGACACAATCTGAAGCAAGCTCCAGGTTCTGAACTGTCAGCACAGAGAGCTATGAGATCATGACCTGTGCCAAAGTCTGATGCTTAACCGACTGAGCTACCAAGGCGCCCCTATTGGGAAATTTTTGATAACTGATTCATTTTCTTTGCTGATTACGCATCTCTTCAAATTTCCTATTTCTTCCTGTTTCAGTTTTGGTAGTTTGTGAATTTTTAGGAATTTGTCCATTTCTTCTAGATTGCCCAGTTTGTTGGCATATAATTTTACATAGTATTCTCTTATAATTGTTTGTATTTCTCTGGTATTGGTTGTAATTTCTCCTCTTGCATTTGTGATTTTTTTCTATTTGGGTCCTCTCTTTTCTTTTTGATAAGTCCAGCTAGGGGGTTATCAATTTTGTTTATTCTTTCAAAGAACCATTAATTTAGTTTCATTGATCTGTTACACGTTTTTTGTTGCTGTTTCTATATTGTTTTTTTCTGTATTATGTCCTTTCTTGTGCTAGCTTTAGGCCTTATTTGCTGGTTCTTCTCTAGCTCCTCTAGGTGTAAGGTTAGGTTGTGTATTTGGAGACTTTTCTTCTTGAAGTAGACCCTTTTTTGTTTTAATTTTTTTAACGTTTATTTATTATTGAGAGACAGAGCATGAGCATGGGAGGGACAGAGAGAGGGGGAGACACAGAATCTGAAGCAGGCTCCAGGCTTTGAGCTATCAGCACGGGGCCCAACACGGGGCTCAAACTCACAAACCGTGAGATCGTGACCTGAGCCGAAGTCAGATGCTTAACCGACTGAGCCACCCAGGCACCCTGTTAGTTCTTTATTGCAATATACTTCCCTCTTAGGATTGCCTTTGCTGCATCCCAAAGGTTCTGGTCTGTCATGTTTTCATTTTCATTTGCTTCCTTGTATTTTTTTATTTCTTCTTTAATTTCATGGTTAATGCATTCATTCTTTGGTAGGGTGTTCTTTAACCACCATGTATTTGAGGACTTTCTAAATTTTTTCTTGTGGCTGACTTCAAGTTTCAAAGTGTTGTGATCTGAAAATATGCATGGCATGGTCTTGATCTTTTTGGACCTGATTTGTGACACGGTATATGATCTATTCTAGAGAATGTTCCATGAGCACTCGAGAAGAATGTCTATTCTGTTGCTTTAAGATGAAATATTCTGAATATATTTGTTAAGTTCATCCTGTCCATTGTATCATTCTAAGACATTGTTTCCTTGTTGATTTGCTGTAAGCGGAGTATTAAACTTTTATTATTATGGTTTTATTATCAGTAGGTTTCTTCACGTTTATCATTATTGATTTATATATTTGGGTGTTTCAGGTTGGGGGCATAAATATTTACAGTCGTTAGATCTTCTTGATGGATAGACCTCTGAATTATGATAGAATGCCTTCTTCATCTTTTGTTATAGTCTTTGTTTTAAAATCTTGTTTGTCTGATATAAGTATGGCTACTCTGGCTTTCTTTTGATGTCCATTAGCATGGCAGATAGTTCTCCATCCCCTCACTTTTTTTTTTTTTTAATTTTTTTTTTTAACGTTTATTTATTTTTGAGACAGAGAGAGACAGAATATGAATGGGGGAGGGACAGAGAGAGAGGGAGACACAGAATGGGAAGCAGGCTCCAGGCTCTGAGCCATCAGCCTAGAGCCCGACACGGGGGTCGAACTCACGGACCGCGAGATCGTGACCTGAGCCAAAGTCGGACGCTTAACCGACTGAGCCACCCAGGCACCCCTCCATCCCCTCACTTTCAATCTACAGGTGTCTTAGGTCTAAAATGAGTCTTGTGTAGGCAGCATGTAGATGGGTCTTGTTTTTGTGTGTGGGTTGTTTGTTTTTTTAAACCCGTTCTGATACCCTATGTCTTTTGATTGGAGCATTTAGACCATTTACATTCAGAGTGATTATTGAAACATAAATTTAGTGCCATTGTGTTACCTGTAGAGTTGGTGTTTCTGGTGATGTTCTCTGGTCCTTTTTATTCTTCACTGCCTTGCCCCCAGTCCCTCTTCCTTGCACGGCTGGTTTAGTAGTCACAAACTTCTTTACTTTTGTTTGTCTGGGAAACTCTTTTTTTCTCCTTGTATTCTGAATGACAGCCTTGCTGGATAAAGAATTCTTGGCTGCATAATTTTCCCATTCAGCACACCATGTCACTTTATTTACTATAAGAACCATAGTCTCACACATTTTAGTATTTGTTGACTTTAGTATCACAGAACTAAAAATGCTAGTATTGTATAATGTTCTCTTATTGAATTTCTAAAGCTTTTACATTGGGTCTAAGTGATTATTAACTCTTAAGTAAAAAAAAAAAAAAGATTTTTTTATCATCTTTTATAGTATCAGGCTGATACAGAATTTCTGACAAACTGTTTACTACAATTTCAAAGATGAATAAAAAGTAGCAGTAATTTGTAGCCAGTGTGCAACAACTCTACAATTGCTGTAGTAAAACATGTCTGTTTTTAGAATAAAAAGTCATGAAAATCTTTATCATTATTAGGTGTAGAAAACATTCCATCAATAAATGCTTACTTATGTCTTCTGTATCATATCTCTTTTAGTTTTAACATAGGGAAAGGAATCATAATTAAGTGATTTTAAATTATAATATCATAGCCACGTTTACTCACATTGTTTTTTCTTTTTAACAGTGATTTTTGTACACTGATATCAATCAAAGTACATAATATTGTACTCATGATGCAGTAAGTATGAATTTTTTTTGAAAGAAATATTTCTTTTTTAAACTTTAGATTTATAACTTTGGCTTATAGCATACACAACACCTTTATAAGTATCAGTTCAGTCGGGTTTGAAGCCTTAAAAGAGTGCGATGAGATGAGTAAATATTATCCAACTTTAAGAATGAGGAAATTGGAGCTCGGAGAAGTAGTGAAGGATCACATGGCTGCTGAAGAGTGAATCTAGACCTTGCAAGAACACAGGAAGATGGCAGGTGTTGGGATGAAAAAGAGGACAGAGCTCAGCATCCATTGTTCTGTTATCTATGGTAAATAGTCCTTCACAGTAATAAGTACTGTTACTAATGTGCAAATTGGGTGTTATTCTGAGCCATTCAGACATTGTAGGTTATAGGTTTGGTGTTTGGACCATCAGCTAATGGCGCAAAATGTGATGAAAGCATGAAAGAATTTTCCTGTGATGAGAGAATTTTGTTTTTAAAAGTGAAATGAACTTACATATTTTTAAGTAATGATAAATGTTCTGAAAACGTGGTATTTCTTGTGTATAATTATTGGAGTAGGCTTGCTAAATCAGCATTTATGCTATCTGTTGGGCAAATATTCCCTGAGTGGCCCATGTCCACAATATTATCATTAATCAGTCTCTCCCTGGAGAAAATTTTGCTATATGAAAGTATTCTCAGTTCAGAAAACTTCTATGTAAATAATAATGTGTCTCCCTGTTTGAGTTTTTTTTTTTGTTGTGTCTCCCAATTTTTCTTTTTTAGAGTTACTGTGACAACAACATACTTTGGACACTCTGAACAGATATCCCAGGAAAGATACCAGTATGTTGATTGTGGAAGGAACACAACTTATCAGTTGGGGCAGTCTGAGTATCTAAATGTACTTCAGCCACAACAGTAAAAATTGAATGATATGCCAGTGGAGAAGAAGAAATCCCTATCGATATTTTCTAGAACTCTGAAGAATGAGGTACTTACTTCCTGATAGGAGATCTTAAATTGAAGAAAACTAAAGTTTACACCTTCCATTTTAGGGGTACAAGTAAAAGCATGTGGACTCGAACATTACTGCAGCGATCCACTCTGTGTTCATGTTGTCTGTACCAGGATCTTTTACTTGAATCTAAATTTGCCAATTGATTTTCTTCTCCCCCTCTCCCAAGCAGGGGAAATTGAGACTTCCCATGTAGGACAGTAAATAATTTACAATTCACAGCTTCGGCCACTACTGAAAACCTAACTTTGATGATGGACATAATTTGAGAAACTTTATTTCTGAATGTTTTTATAGAATATTACTGAGAGCCTGTTATTCATGAAAGACTTTTTAAAAATAACCTTTTTTTTTCTGTTTTATAAATTCCCATTGCTACATAGTAGGATTTCAAGGTATTTTAGCTTTTAGCTAAACATTTGTAGTTGTTCATTTGTTGAAATTCTACTCATTTGCACGTTTTTGTCAGTCTTATTTCAATCCAGTGCTTGCAGAACACTAGAAACCAAAATAATCTTTGCAAAATTCTGAATCTAAAATTTTCGAAAGCTCCCTGTTTCACATGTCTTTCCATCTAAGTAAGTTTTGTGAAATTTTTGTGTAGTCTTCAAACATCGTTAATGTATAATATTGTAAATAAACTGTGCATGGCTTTTATACAGCTTAAATAAATGTCAAATAAAGTACAGATACAAAATAAAGTAAGTTGCTCATAAAAATAAATAAAACGGGAAATTGAAATTCAGAAACTTATAGAATGTGAATATGGTTCCAGTTACATACAGGATCAGGCATCAAGTGATTTTGAAATAAAGTGTTTTGATGCTCCACTTTGTTTTAATGTTGCTTTTCAGACTAACAAGTTGTGGAGACACTTTTCACAACTTTTTGGTACCCAAGTCACCCAATGTTACCCATTTTATGCCTGTTTTCAAGGAGGAAATTGTGTCTTTGGTAGAAATTCTCCAAGAAATCTTATTAAATGATGGTGGCTATATAAAAATTAAACCTATATTATGCTTTTTAAAAATTTAATCACTTTGCACATCACATGGATATCAAGCCTCTAGCAGTTAACGTTTTTAAATTTTCAACTTTTTGTTTGGATTTTATTTAAAATTGTTTTCAAGTGGAAATTATTGACTTTTGCATTTTGTCATCTTATATTTTTAATACCATTTTCTGTTTGGGCTTTGTGCCTTTTCATTTACCAAGTTCTAATTACCTTGTAAATATATACCACTGAGGGTAGGGACCAACTGTGATACCAAAAAAATAAATAAATAAATAAGTGGCTTGAGATTAATTTCTTTCTGTTCCCTAGAGACAGAAGTCAGGTTCCCTTTCCCTCAAAGTGCCTAACTTAGGTCTGAAACATACCTGTTTATCAGTCGGACTCTCTCAGCTGTTACACACAAGCTTTGTTTAATTATTTAGAGCTAATGAAGTCTCCTTTCTGCCTTTAAACACACTCAGGTCTCCCTTTAGTGTTATTATAATTTTCCCCAAGTTTTCCTGAGTGAACATTTTAAATGGGTAGAATACACTTTTTTTTTTTTTGGACTGTTGTTCTACGTTAATCGTTGCTAACTCACCCATCGTTGCTATTAAAGTCACCCCATTACATTTGTTATAGACTCACTAGTCAAACCCAGCCTTCATGTTTTTTTCTTCTATGATTTTTGACTACTCCTATTCTCCTTGAAACTGAACACTCCTCTAATGTTTCGATTCTATTTGTATTTTTCAAATCATTCTCATTTCATTTTCCCTCATTCTGTCTTTTGATCTTTCAGTGACTATTATCTAGACCCTCTTTTGCTTCAAAATTTCTACTCCTGTGACTTTAACCAACAATCATCTATATTACGGCTTCCAAATCTTTCTGTATACCTGACCAGTCACCTGTCAGGCTTCTTCTCATTTAGTGAGTTACCTAGAGATGATAGTATTTCACTGACTGTGTAAATCATAAAGTGTTGCAAAAATGTTTATCATATTCTGTTCTCTCCTTGTCCTTACTTCAAAATCACCCTTCATTGTTTCATAATCACCCTTCAGATATGCCTTCTTCAGAAATCAATCCTGGTTTATCTTTTAACTTCATAAGAGTATGTAGTGTAAGTGAATGGATTTTTCTGTTGATTTGTGGTCTGATATCCTTTTGGAGTGCATGCATAGTATTTGCTGAAGATACAGGAAAGTGAAGGAACATTTGCTTTTAGTGACTTAGTTTTGAATATTTTTTCTTCATTTTTAAAAATTAACACTTTATTGTACCTACTTTCCATGAAGCATAAGGTAGAAAAACCTAGAATTTAAGATAAGTGCAAACCTGTAGTAGAAAAAAAGATCACCTATGACTACTTTCAGAGAAGTTTTAAATAACTTGCCAGAATAAGCTTGGAACAGAGCAGGTATAAGTTAATAAAATTACAAAAATACATTCAGGTGAAACAGAATTACAGCCATTAAAAAAAGAAAAAAACACAGGGAAGGCGAATGAGCATTGTCCAGTGTATTTTTTCTTACATAGTAATAGGATAGATAGCAATATATTTTTTAAAACTGCTTTCAGATCTTATTCAAAGGATATGGTAAAGATGTTATAATTTTTTCCCCCTGATACTCTCAAGAATAACTTTTTCTTAAATTACACTTTTAATAGACTGGTCATCCTAACCAAATCCAATACTATAACAAGTCTCTGTGTGTTGATATTATATGTATCTAACATATGCCCTTGTAAAAGCTTTCATGTTTCTCTTATATGATTTACCTGGTCCTGTGAGTCAGACAAAGGAGAGGGGCAGGGTCCTTATCTTTTAGAAGAGGAGACGTGGCATGGAGAAGTTAAGGGACTTGCTGAAGATCACATATTCAGTAAATAATCTTAGGGGGCCATACCTAATTTTTCTGTCTCCTATGTGTGTGCTCTGTCATTTAAAATAGAGTCCATTGAGAAGCCCTGTTGACTCAGGTTAGTACGATTAAAAATCAGAGAAAACATTCACATAGTTCCTAGTGACAATCAAAATAATACTGATGGACTAAGATTTGGGTATCTTTAAGTTGGTACCTGAAATATTTTAAATGGAAAATGAGCATTTGTGAAATACTTTGGAGCATAATCTATAGCTGAATTTTTCTTTTAAAATTTAGTATTTCTCGATCATTCCAATAAAGATATGACTGATAGGTTGTCACACAAGGCTATATATAAATAATAGAGGTTAATGTATTTGAAATTTGAAATAAGAACAGTGTGAAAATATTAGATACCAGATAAATTGCTTGAAATTGCCAAATAACCATCTTTACTATGGTACATAATATGTAAATGACTGTGGTTTTATTTGTGAGCAGTTTTTCTGTGCCTTTTTCATTTATTTAGGCCAATGAGGTAATTATTTTCTCTAAGATTTGTGACAAAAAAAAAATTCAGTTTAGATCTTCTGAATTGTATTTTGGAAGTGATATAGTACAGTGTTACAATAGAGAGAAAGTGATTGCCAAAATACAATAAAGGTATCATTATTGCAAAATAGGGGTGTTTTGTTGTACGGAATGTCTCCAACCCCCTTCCACACCATTTTTTTTTTTTTAATTCTTAAGATAAATAATTCTGTATATAATGATTACATTTTATTTAAGAAAATAGTTTGTTGGGTACTTGACCCCTAAGGAAGTCACTGCTCAGTCTAGCTAATATCTATTAGTTACTTTGTCAGATACTGCAGCAATCTCTTATGTGCATTATCTGATTATTCCTCAGAAAGCCCTCTAAGGTAGCTACTGACGTTGCTCCCCATTTTAAATCTGAGGAAAGAGTTTTAGAGAAGTTAAGAAATGCATAAGCTTGGCGTGGCAGATTTCAGATTGAAAACATGTCTGATTGACTCAAACATCATTGCTCTTAAAAATAGCATATTTCCTTTTCAGCCTTTGAAGATGTTTTCTTTCTAAAAATATATTGGTTGTACTTAATATATATAAGATTTTGAAGTTTTTGATAGTATTTTCAAAAATACTATTAAGAGACTTTATTATAATTTTATAGATCTTTGGTGTGATAAAAAATGGCTTATCACTGATTTTTAAAATAATTCATACTTATCTGTTTGGATTTTTTTCTATTTAAAAGATGTAAAATTTTAAATTTACAAATATACATCAGACTTCTTTGGTAGGCAGTGTGAATTGAATTTCGAGTTATTACGTTGGAAGCCAAAGGTTACTTACCATAGTGTCATAAATCGATTTGTAGCTCATAACATCTGGAAGCAGCAACTACCTGGCTCAAATACATCTAAGAATAATTAATTTTATTTCTTTTTTGTAAAATCAGATTTTAAATGAAATGTTTATCTGAAAGTATTTTATTTTAAAAGAAAAATATGTGTTTGAAAAGATGGGATTAAAAGACTGTTAAACATTATTTCTTTAAAAAAATTATTTTTACATGAAAACAATATATTTGTGATCTGCTTCGATCAAAACTTTTACTTCTATATCCCAGGTCTACTTATTTCAGAGTAAAAATTTTCACTTAGCTTAAATTTCTGATTAGAACTAATATTTGTGTATTTTTGTGCTCAGTGAGAATGTAAATTTCACAGTGGATTTTTGAAATTTATCCTTAATTTGGATAAAAGCAAGTGATATATTTATAAAATTACTATAGGGATAAAAATGGTAATTTCCAGTTTAAAAAAAAAACCGAATGTGATTATGTTTGTAGTTCTTTTTACACATGTTTAGGATAGGCTCTAAATTAAATATCTGTATTGACCCTAAAAATATTCCGTAAATTTATTTAACAAATATATGGCAAGTTTTTCATAGCTAAATAACTCTTATAGAAGGAAATTGTTGCCTTCTGTTTAATTACATTAATTGAAATGTGTTTAAGGAAATGTTTTCAGCATATTTTGTATACTAAAAAACAAAAAGGACTAGTATTGGGCCAATGGCCAAGAGGTAATATTACTACCGTGTAGACTATTACTGTTCAAATTGTCCCACTTCCCCCAGAATTTTAGAAACTAGAAGTCTGGGAGATACTGTATCAGCTGTGGTGGAGTGACTCTCAGTGCTGTAGGTACTATTCATCTTTTAGTTCTTGTGTGAGATGGAACACATGCCAAGTTGCAAAAGATTCATAACTTCATTATGTAACAGTTTGTTTTAGGCATCGGATATCAGCAAGCTATGCCTTGTGTGTTTTGTCTTAGATTCACTTGTAGAACTAAATTAAGTAAGAGTTTGGAAAATGCTGAGTTGACCTAATTGGTCAGATATTTGAATGATGGCATTACGGGGTAGATTCTAATTATGGAATAAAGAAGAATATAGAATGAAAGACTATGTTTGGGCACTTACTCTACTTGTTTCATGGATTAGCCTCCATCCTAACACTAAATTCCCAAGTTAAACAGTTCTGTAATTGTAATTATTGTTGCTGTTCATGTAACAAAACATGCTTATGTTAGCAAAAGGAATAGAAGTGCCCCCAAATGCTATTTTTTTAGTTACTTGTAACTGTTGCTCTTGTAATTGTGTATGAAAAAATAAAATTTGTAAACATTTTGGCATGAAAAATAAAGTTTGTATCAGTCAAGTATATTGGTTGTACTTTTGAAATTCTCTTCATGTAAACAATCCTGGTAGATACTGAAAGTCCATTACTTCAAAGCTCTCAGGTCCTGTTAGTTCTTACCCAAATTCCACTTCTGCATCATCTTTGATTTTCCTTTCCTCCACATAGCTTCCATTCTGTTGTCAATTCTATCTGTTCTACCTCTGTAGTATCTCGACTCTGTAACTAAAAAAAAAAGCCCAGGCAGGCCCTTACTGTTGGTGTTGAGAACCTTTCATTGTCTGGCCCCACCTAAATTTATATTCCTTTTTCCTGTCATTGCCTTTCACCTGTGTCCAGGCCAAATTGAGATGTTTGCCATTCTTTGGAAATAGTTATTTACATTTTCTATACTTTGCTCATTCTCTTCCCTTTTTCTGTGAAATTTATTTGGACATTTTTTTAAATCCCTCAATCTTGTCTGTTTTTCAGTTTTCATCCCAAGTGGCCCACCCACCTATCCTCTCTTCCTGAGTATTCACCCAAATATTTGGTGACTTCTTTTCCCTGAATGTGTACTTTTAAAATAATTGCCCACTCACAAAGAAGATTTTGGTTTTGTTTTTGAATCTAAAACTTTTTGTTTGAACTGAACTTAAAACTTGCTTTAAACTTTTGTTTTAATTGATATTTACTCAAGCATTTTTTGCCAGCTTACAGTTACATGTTCTAATTACAGTTAAAAAAATCTTGTATCAAGTAGCATGATCTGAAGTTAGATGAGATGTAACCAAAACTAACTTGATAGAATAATGGGGGTGGAGGGGAAGGATTGGCTGGATGTGTTCTCCCTAGCCAGTTTCTCAAGGGAGAAAGAAGAATCACCAGCAAATTCATGAGGTTTTTTTTTTTTTTTTGCTTGTTTGTTTTTGGTTTTTTTTTGTTGTTGTTGTTTTTTATGGTAGATTCTGTTCCTTTAATCAGTGGTTTTCAGAATTTTTTATTATTATTTTAGTTGTGAACCTATTTCTTTAAGCAACATCTTCCATAGAACTCCAGTATTTTCCAGGATTTTTTTAAATTTTTTTTAACCTTAATGCCTAGGGCTCATTGTCTCCCTGCTTCAAAAAATGAAGAGGTGGACACATCAGATCCAAAAGTAAGAATAGTACGAAAGCCCTCTTTACAGAGAGGAGACCCTTGAAGGTGAATGCCGGTGACAGTAGGCAAAGGTCCTTATTTTATAAGGTTGTGGTCAGGCTACCTTCCCTTCCCCCTCATTCCTTCTCAGGTTCTGCCCTTATTGGCTGGATAACTCTAGGTTCTGGGTTGTCCATTCCTGATTGGCTTGTTTTCCATTGTATAAGGGGTGGTCTATGACCATACTGCTCCTTGTGGGTCGTAAGTTTTATGGTCTCCTGATTTTTAGTCAGGTCTTTTGTTAGGTTCCTGAGGGGAGTGGGTGGATCTGTTAGATTCTTAAGAGGAACCTTAAGCTCAAAGGGGTTTGCTGTAGTCAGATCGTCCCAGCATTGTTACAAAATTTGTGTTTTTCCCCACACAGAGACCTCAGGTCTTATCCATCCCCTCTCTGCCTACTGAAGCCTATCTTTTTCCTACCTATCATATAATAACAAAACATAACCACTTGGGCTTAGTTGAGAACAGAATCCCTGGAGTCCATGCCTGCTTTTTCCCCAGTGGCCCCTGAAGCCAGCATACAACCACTTGTTTAGTGATGATAACAATTTTGTTACGTTGCTTTGGTGTATGACTAGAACATATTTCCTAAGTGAGCAAATACGAGCTTAAATTTATGTTTTAAGTTTATATTTTATGGATAGCTTTAAAAATGGCAATAAAGGGGGAAAATTGAATTGCTAACTTTCTAGTTAGTGATTTCCATTTTTACATATATTTCAAATGATTAGTCTTCAAAGGGAACTAAAAAAAAAATGATTTAAGACTACTAGCACTTTTTTTTAAGAAAATTACCAGAAGAGACTAGAACTACAAAGAATTCTAAACCCATATCTGTTTCAGATATTTATTTATTTGCTTTTTAAATTTTATTTAAATCCAAGTTATTTAACATGCTGCAAATATTTACTTCTTAAATTTTAAAGGGTACACTTTCAAAACTGAGTTTTCTGCCCTGTTGATAATTTGTGAACAATTATTTCTACTGTTGAGAGCAAATACAAAAGGAGATACTGGGTATATGTGACAACCTATGTAAAGTTAAGAATAAGGTTAAAGTTAAACTGTTCTATAGAAAGTGTTTATTCAGATGTAAACTTTCATGTATCTGAAATTGCCTAATTTGAGTGAAAAGCCTTTTAGCCCAAAAGTTACTTGTTCACATTATAAATTGTAACTTGTCAAAATTACATCCCCACTTGTTTATGTGTTAATTTGTGTACTTACTAGATAACCTATTGCTTATATAAGCAATATGGAATTTTCTAAAAGTACATTATTTGAATATTCATATTACCACACTTACTTTAAAACCAGCACCTTCTTGGGGTGCCTGGGTGGCTCAGTTGGTTAAGCATCTGACTTCGGCTCAGGTCATGATCTCACCGTTCGTGAGTTTGAGTCCAGTGTTGGGCTCTGTGTTGACAGCTCAGAGCCTGGAGCCTGCTTCGGATTCTGTGTCTCCCTCTCTCTTTGCCCCTCCCCTGCTTGTACTCTGTCTCTGTCTCTGAAAAATGAACAAATGTTAAAAAAAAATTTTTAAACATGTTTTAATATTTTCAAGGTCTTTTATTTGTAATAGCCAATACAAAACACATGGTTTAGTTTTATATATATATATAGTTATATATATAGTTATATAGTCATATATATACATATATAGTATACATATATAGTTATATATAATGTTTCATCATTACTTTGCCATTATTGATTTTAGTGGTGGCTTCTGTAATATGATGCAGAAAGGAGGCCAAAACATTGCTGTTGTGTTAAAAATCAGCTCATTCTTTGTGTGTACTTCTGTAAGTCCAACTGACATTTTAGTGTATGAAGAAGATTGTATGTAAGACCACACTGATTCATTTAAATACTTTGTATTTTGATACTATTTAAGTTACCAGTAATTTACATGACACCTACTGTGATGCTGTGATTTATAATAAGAAATCAGTGTTTGGTCTTCATTGCATTCCTTGCAATGAAGTCCTAAAACCCTTGGAGTTTCTAAGTGATAAGAGTGATAAAATTGCCTTTTGTTATTCATAACAAATCCTTTTTGAACCACACCTGAGTTTATGCTAATGAGGTGGTATTTGGAAAGTCCCTAAGAATGGGGGGTGGTTACCCTTGAACCAACTTTGTGATTAGAGGTTGGAACTTTCAACACTACCTTTGAGATTTTTGTGGAGGAGAGACTAGAGATAGGAGTTCAATTACCAATGGCCAATGATGTAATCAGCCATGTTTTGTGTAATGAAACCTCCATAAAAACCCAAAATGATGTGGTTTGGAGAGCTTTCAGGTTGAAGGTATCCAGGTGCTGGGGGCAGGGGTGGGGGGTAGGGGGTGGTGACAAATCTCAGTTCCAGGGACACAGAAGCACCTGTACTGAGGACCTTCTGCTCCAGGCTCCAGGCTCGCCCAATGTACCCGTTTATCAGGCTGTTCATCTATATCCTGTATAAAAAATGCATAAACATAAGTAAATGTTTGCCTGAGCTCTCTGAGCCATTCTAATAAATTATTCAATTCAAGGAAGGGGTCATGGAATCCCCGGGTTTTAGCCAGTGGGTCCGAAGTCTGATCATCTAGACTTGAAATTGGTGTCTGAACTAGGGGCAGTGTTATGAGGCTGAGGCCTTAACCCACAGGATCTGATGCTATGTTCAGGTAGATTGTGTCAGAATTGAGTTAAAATTGTGGAACATCCAGTTGGTGTTCACTGAAAATTGGAGAATTGCTTGGTGGTGTGGGAAGCAAACCACCCACCAGTGATTACTTTTTATCCCTCAAGTATTCTTCCTTTTCTCCATATCTCTGATAGGAAACAAAATGCCCTTTTAACTTGAAGGCTTTCTAAAAGCTTGGTGAGAACCTGAAGTGGATGATGGCTGCTGGTAACTCACAAGAGAAAGAAAAATGAGCTAATTTTATAAGCCTGAAATGTGATTCTCAGATGCAGAATATTAAAAAGCCAACACTTTCTGCAAGAGCCATTCAGCACTCCAGGGGAAACTTGATCTGTAGGAATAATAATAAGCTATAATGATAATAACCAAGTGCACCTCACAGGGGTACTAAGCTTTAATGACTCAATATTTGTGGAACTCTTTGAGCACCTCTGAAGTTATATAAGCATAAATGAATAAGTAGGGATATCATATACCATAATTATTTCTACATTAAATCTCTCCTGATTTCTTATCTTATAATATTTTATAAGGTAGGCACTGTATGAGTCTAATATATGAACAAAGTTATGGAAGAAATAAAGTATATAATAATACATAGTAGTGATTTCCAATGAAATAATTATATTCATATTAGTGAAAGAGAATGGAGTCATTAATTGTGCCTCTAAAAATTCATTCCTAGGTTATAAAGTAGGAAAATAAAAATCTGGAATAGACAGTGTATAAATGACTATAAAGAATTTGAAAAAAAGAAACACTACTAGTTTTTAATGGAAAAGACAGCTAAGATTTTGATTTTTTTTTTACGCTGAAGAGATTGAAATGATGTTTTGTCTGTTTAATTGATTACTTAATAGAAACTGTATACATTATGTTTATTCGTCTTCTATTCTGCCTTTCCACTCTCCCCTCCATCACTATTTATACAATACGATAGTATTTTTGATGTTACTAAGTTTGGAAAAAATCCTCACAACCCTATATATCTTTATCATATTTTCCAAAATACCACTGATTGTGGTATTTCCCTCATTTCAACTTAGGTAGCTAAAGATAGAAAACATCGGCCCAAACAATCTCTTCAACAAGTTTTGCTGTACTATCGCGATCTTCACCAATGAAAGATTCCTGCCAGTGAGTAACATCTTTTAAAATGAAAAATCCTCTGAGACTTTTCTGTTGAGGAGACTGCTCTTCTCATCCTTGGTTTCTGCCATTCTCTTAAGGTGACATCACTTTCCTTAAGGTAAAGGGAATTTCTAGAAGAAAAGAGAAAATAATAGGGTCACATCCTAATGTGGAGGGTAATTCTGGGTGGGATAAGTCTGTACCAGGTTTTGAGCAGGTTCCTTATTCTTTCTTTAATTTTTTAACATTTTTATTCACTTTGAGAGACAGAGAGAGACAAAGCACTAGCGGGGGAAGGACAAAGAAAGGCAGACACAGAATCTGAATCAGGCTCTAGGCTCTGAGCTGTCTGCACACCTGAGCCAAAGTTGGAAGCTTAACTGACTGAACCACCCAGGAGCCCCAAGCAGGTTCCTTATCTAGAGAGGGCAGAGAGGACATAGGTGGGAGGACAGCAATACAAAACCTACATGCTTTATGTTTTGCCTGACAGCAGATATGATTGCCAATGAGTATCAGAGTCCTATGCCTCTGGTCATATTTTCTATTCACTGGATATTCTTGACAGCATTCTATTTATTTACAGCATTGATATTTGAATACAGCTGTTGTGCATGGTGAACATCGCTGTGGTCACCATTGTGATCACTACATCCCTTAGACTTGGACAACAGGGGCCTCTACCCCAGCAGGTGCTGGAGTTGTCCTTCACCATGTCACTCTCTTTAGGGCTAAGGGCATGTGACCATCCAAAAGATCATGTTCCCCCATCTAGACCATGGGTGCCTAGGACTCTGGATGTCTGTTCCACAAACTATGAGCTCACTTTTCAGCCCAGTGTATTCATGCCTATATCCCAGCAGTGGTCAAGAGACAGCTGTTAGCAGGGATGTCCATGGATCTTGGATGTGAGGGTGTCCTTCGGGCATAGGAGGCTGGTGAGTGATGCTAGGGATGGAAGGGTTGGGGAGGAAGAGTGGGTGGTAGAGTGGAGAGAATTGGAGATGGGACTGGACCAATTCCTGCCATCACTACATTTAGTTGTAGAACAAAGAAGACTCTGAAAAGTCTCAAATAGAGCATGGCCTTTTAGCCTCAGGCTTCTTACAGGATTTTTAAGGAAGAGCCCAGGAAGTGGGGCCTGAGATCACCAAGTGGTCAGAGGATCCTAGGCCTGGATTGGGTCAGATAAAAAGAAATTTTAAATCCGTCCAGAAAATTCCCCTTTTGCTGCCTAGGCTGCCTTGTCCCACAATGTTTTTGTCAAAAAATGAAATTAATTTTGAAATTATGCTATCCATTTTACTGTCCCTTTACCCACATTAAAAAAAAAAAAATTGTAAGGCTGTATTTGTTTTTACCAAAGTAGAATATATTTTACTTAACAGTTTGTTGGCTTGCTTATTGTATGTTTTTTTCGACCCCTGGACCTGATTGTGTAACAGGGCATAGTGGCTTTACTGGGTACAACTTTTGGTGTAGGACTGAGAGGAAATGACTGATTTCGATGAGTATTTTTATGATACTTTCATGCTGCAGTGCAAGAGGGGAAAGAGAATGGAGGAGTCCTGTGCATACTATGAAGTTTTCTTAAAATTGTATTGCCACACATAACAAAATGACTCTCTTTTTCGAGGAGGTCGAAAGTTAGCAAAACACTGATTTAAATATAAAAGTTAACAAAGCACTGATTTAAATATAAAATGGAAAAATGATTAAATTCCTAATAAGCCTTCATATGTAAATGACTATTGATGTAGAAAATTATGATACAGTATATTAAAAATTATTATAGAACTTTCTCTTAGCCAATAGGAGAACTTCAGAAATAACCCTTCATTTTATATGTATGTATAAGGAAGTTGAGACCCAGAGCCTTAGCCAAGGCTCCGTAATTAAATAGGGTTGGTGCCAGATTCCTAATCTCAGGATCTTTGTGTTAAAATCCTCCCAAATGGCTGATCTACCATTAATACAAAATGCCCCCAAAGCTATTTAATACTACACATGGACTGTATTTCTGTTTACACTAATTTAACTTATACATGGACCCTGTTTCTGTAAACATTCCCTTGTACGACATGTAGATTCTTGGTTTGTTACATTTTTGCTTACTGGTTTAAGTGGAACTGACTGTTACTAAGCAAATATTGTGCAAACCTAAGGAAAACTATATATAGAAAGTTAACTGGATAGTTATGGTTCTTAATTCTTAATTTAAGGACTCCTCAGTAGACAATGAAGGGACCACTGAAGGAGGCATTTCTTATAGGGGCAATATCCAACAGAAACTTTTGTTGAACCCTAAAAATATGTTTGCTTTAGATCTGATTAGTATCACACTCCCACTTCTCAGTATTTGAACAAAACATTAGGATAGATGGTTCTGTAAATACTTGTCAATGGGCTGCTTCAGTATTTTATAGCATGAACAATTAAAAGGAAGCTTAACATTATTATAAAAATACATTACCAGTTAAATTGTAAAGGAAAATTTGTACTATAATTTTGGAAGATAATGTCTCCAATTTTTTCTGTGCAGAACTAAAAAATTGATTGTGTGGGGAGGAAAGATTTCTACCTTATATTGATTTCATTTGCCTGGGAAAGGAGAATGTGTTACATAAGATAAAGCGCTCAAGTTTTAAATACACAGGTTAAGTTTGCCATGCTGATTCAGTCACAGAAATACTATCCTATTCAAGATATAGAATGTTCTAGACCTCCCTGAAGATTCCCTCCTGCCGGACCCACCAGTACTCCTCCCTGCTCCCCATCACCACACACAGCAGTACTCTGACCTTAATCACTACATTACTTTTTGTTACTGCATTTTGTTACTTTTTCAACCTCCTATAAACAGGGGCAAGTTCTCTTTTGCGCCTGCCATCTTTCACTCAACATTAAGGCTGTCAGATGTATATATGCCATGCGTATCAGCAGTAAATTCCTTTTCATTACTGTGCAGTAGTTGGTAGATCAGGGAGTATGGTTAGCATTTGCAGGAAAAGAAAGATAGTTTTCCAAATTGGTGAAAACAGTAAAAGTTCCACTTGCTCCAGATCGTCAGCCATCGTCTTTTGTTTTTTTTTTGTTTTTTGTTTTTTGTTTTTTTTTCATTTAAGCTACTCTGGTGGATGTGGAGTAGTTCTAACTTGCATTTCTCTGATAACTAGTATTTTGGGATCTTTTTATACATTTATTGGTTATTTTGATACTCTCTCTTAAGATACTACTCTCATTAATAATTGAATGTTCTTTTTCTCATTTAATAGTAGGAGTCTTTAGGAGGTCTGGATGTGAGCCTGTTCATATAAATATGTTGAGAATATTTTCCTTCAGTTTTGGCTCACTTTTCTTTCTCTTAATAATTTATTTTAATAAACAGAAGTTCTTAATTTTAACAAATGACAATAGTTTTATGGTTTGATGCATGCAAATATTTTACTTTGTATCTTGTAAAGGTTTGATCACTTTAGCTTTTATATTTAAATCTGTGAGCAATCTTGAAATCATTTGTATGTGGTATAAAATAAGGGTCTAGGTTCTTTTTTAAAAAAATATGCATAAACCAATCGGCCCAACACTATTAATGAAGACGGTCATCTCTCTCCCAAATTGCATTTGAGATACTTGCAAACATGCAAGAAACAAGTATAGATACAGCGTTTCATTTGGAGGAAACAGACTAATTCTGTAAAAACAAAAACAAAAACAAAGGGAGAAAGAAAGAAAGAAAGAAAGAAAGAAAGAAAGAAAGAAAGAAAGAAAGAGAGAAAAGAGGGAGGGGGGAGAAGAGAAAACCAAAAAGAGACCTTCAGAAAAATGTCTCTTTGACATTGGGGCATGGTTTAGTTTTGAATTAACAGATAAACTTTGAAAACTCTATGTAAGTATTGTAAAATAAAAAGTGTATTTTATTAAAAAAAATTTTTTTAATGTTTATTTATTTTTGAGACAGAGAGAGACAGAGCATGAACGGGGGAGGGGCAGAGAGAGAGGGAGACACAGAATCCGAAGCAGCCCCAGGCTCTGAGCTGTCAGCATAGAGCCTGACACGGGGCTCGAACCCACAGACCGCAAGATCATGACCTGAGCCGAAGTCAGAAGCTCAACCAACTGAGCTACCCAGGCGCCCCTAAAGAGTGTATTTTAAAATGTATGCAAACTTCCAGGTTCAACTCTGATATGTAAAGAACTTAGAAGTCATCACCCAGATTCTTGCAACAAGAAAAATGCTGAAAAACATTGCAAATCAGCGATTTATCTTGGGCTTATTGGAGAATTGAGGTTGCAGGGCAAACCACCATGCAAATCTGAAGAGATCAGCAAACACAAAGAATCACAGATGAAATCAGCTTCCCTGGAGCAGAAGCTGCTGGAGCTGCAAACTGGTAGGAACACTTTTTTTTCTTTTTTTTTTGGAAATTTATTACCAAACCATGAAAAAGGACATAATTATTTCATTTTTATAGTTGATTATTAAATTTTTAAACTCATTAAAGACAAGTGAGCAACTAAGAACCACTTTTGAATGTTTTGAAGATGTAAGTAGAATTAAACCAAATTACTTGAGGAAAAAAAATCATGATGCCTCTGTGAATTTGAATAGTTTCATATAAATTATTAGACCTAGTGTACTTATTTGGAGTTTTTTACTTATTTATATTAAATGCATTTACAGAAAAACATGCCAGTAATTATATTCCAAAATAACTTATGTTCAATACAACCATGGTGAAGAACATTTATTCTTCATATAAAAGAATCCAAAATAGGCAAAATTCAGGATAATACAAGTTAAATTGTTAGTTTGGATAGTATTTTTTTCCCTTTGCTCTTTATTTTTTTATTTTTTAAAATGTTTTTTAAAATTTAAATCCAAGTTAGTTAACGTATAGTGTAATGATGAGTTCAGATATAGAATTTAGTGATTTATCACTTACATGTAACACCTAGTGCTCATCCCAACAAGTGCCCTTCTAATGCCCCTTTCCCATTTAGCCCATGACCCAACACCCTGCCAGCAACCCTCAGTTTGTTCTCTGTATTTAAGAGTCTCTTATGGTTTGTCTCCCTCCCTGTTTTTATATTATTTTTGCTTCCCTTCCCTTATGTTCATCTGTTTTGTTTCTTTAATTCCACGTATGAGTGAAGTCATGTGATATTTGTCTTTCTCTGACTTATTTCGCTTAGCATAATACACTCTAGTTCCATCCACATTCTTGCAAATGGCAAGATTTCATTCTTTTGATCGCCGAGTAATATGCCGTTAAACATACCACATCTTCTTTATCCATTCATCAGTCGATGGACATTTGGGCTCTTTTCATATTTTGACTATTGTCAGTAGTGCTGCTATAAACATTAGGGTGCATGTGTCCCTTTGAATCAGTACTCCAGTATCCTTTCGGTAAATACCTAGTAGTGCAATTGCTGGGTCACAGATTAGTTCTATTTTGAATTTTTTGAGGAATCTCCATACTATTTTCCAGAGTGGCTGCACAAGTTGGCATTCCCACCAGCAGTGCAAAAGCGTTCCTCTTTCTCTGCATTCTTGCCAACATCTGTTGTTCCCTGAGTTGTAAATTTTAGTCATTCTGACTTCTGTGAGGTGGTATCTCATTGCTATTTTGATTTGTATTTCCCTGATGATAAGTGATGTTGAGCATTTTCTCATGTATCTGTTGGCCATCTGGATGTCTTCTTTGGAGAAGTGTCTATTCATGTCTTCTTCCCATTTCTTCACTGGATTATTTGTTTTTTGGGTGTTGAGTTGGATAGTTCTTGATAGAGTTTGGATACTAACCCTTTATCTGATATGTCATTTGCAAATATCTTCTCCCATTCCATTGGTTACCTTTAAGCTTGTTGATTGTTTTCTTCACTGTGCAGAAGCTTTTTATCTTGATGAGCTCCCAATAGTTCATTCTTCCTTTTGTTTCCCTTGCCTGCGGAGACACGTCAAGTAAGAATTTGCTGCGGCTGCAATTAAAGAGGTTGTTGCCTGTTTTCTCCTCGAGGATTTTGATGGCTTCCTGTCTTACATTTAGGTTTTTCATCCATTTTATTTTTTGTGTATGGTGTAAGAAAGTGGTCCAGGTTCATTTTTCTGCATGTTGCTGTCCAATTTTCCCAACACCATTTGCTGAAGAGACTGTCTTGTTTCCATTGGATATTCTTTCCTGCTTTGTCAAAGATTAGTTGGCCATATGTTTGTGGGTCCATTTCTGGGTTCTCTATTCTGTTCCATTGATCTGAGTGTCTGTTTCTGTGCCAGTACCATACTGTCTTGATGATTACAGCTTTGTATCACATCTTCAAGCCTGGAATTGTGATGCCTCCAGCTTTGGTTTTCTTTTTCAGGATTGCTTTGGTTATTTGGGGTCTTTTCTGGTTCCATACAAATTTTAGGACTGTTTCTTCTAACTCTGTGAAGAATTCTGGTATTATTTTGATAGGGATTGCAAATTGGTAGGAACACTTAAATGTCACTTTGAAGAATTGTGGGATGCAGGCACGAACTAGTGTGAAAATCAGAAATTTTGGGGTGCCACAGTCTTGGAGAAGGTGCCCATACTTTTCTTGGATTTTATGTCAAGTTTTATCCCCATGTTTGCTAATTTTGTCTTCTCTGCTTAGTATGCTGCTAAAACCATTGAATGTTATTAATTTCAAATACTATATTTTGCTGTTCTGTTGTCCTAAAATGTCCATTAAATTGTTTATAGATTCTAAAGTTCTATAGAAATCATTTTCCATTCATTTCCTCATTTTCTTCTGTTATCTTTAGTATATTAATCACAGTAATTTTAAGTATTTTTCTTCAAATTCATTTCCTTAGTTATCTCTAGGTCTGAATCTATTGACTATTACATTTTAAATATAATTGGCTACCTGCTGTTGTTTTTTGCTTGTTTGGTAATTTTTAATTTTATGTCAAACATTGTGAATTCTTTTATGTGGTAGTTCTTAACTATAATCTTCTAGCTTCTGTCATGTTTTCCTCTAGCAAGCAATAAATTAACAGCGCCCACTTCAAAAGGGCTAATATATGGATTTGTAGACCTGGTCTATGTTTCTATATTCTTCTTCCTTGTTTTTTGTCCTTGTAAGGCACAGTTGTGTACAGCTTCCAACATCTCTGCTCAGCCCTTCAGTATCCCAACAGCTAGTCCCTGCTAGACCTCCCAGTGGTTCTTACTAAACCTACAAAGCTTAGGAGTTGGCCAAAGACCAGGGAAATTTTTATGCAGATTTTCGGGGTTTATGTTATTGGCCTTCTTCTCTTCAGTGCTTTCATACTCAAATCCCAACTGACTATGTAACTCTGAGCTCTGATCTTTATTTTCTTTTCAACTAGTGAGAATACACTCTTTGATTGGGCTCTGTTTTCCTGGATTGTTGTTTGGACAATGCCTCAGTGAGAGACCAGTGAATGTGGGCTCACCTTATCTTCTTCCCTTTGCTCAAGGATCATAGGTAACCATGGGTGATAGCTTTTCATTGCCTACAAATTATTGTTTTTAAAATTTAGAAGTTTTTTGGGAACCTTCTTGCACTGTTGGTGGGAATGCAAACTGATACAGCCACTCTGGAAAACAGTGTGGAGGTTCCTCAAAAAATTAAAAATAGAACTATCCTATGACCCAACAATAGCACTACTAGGAATTTACCCAAGGGATACAGGGTGCTGATGCATAGGGGCACATGTACTCCAATGTTTATAGCAGCACTTTCAACAATAGCCAAATTATGGAAAGAGCCTAAATGTCCACCAACTGACGAGTGGATAAAGAAGATATGGTTTATGTATATACAATGGAATACTACTTGGCAATGAAAAATAATGGAATATGGCCATTTGTAGTAACATGGATGGAACTGGAAGGTATTAAGCTAAGTGAAATAAGTCAGGTAAGAAAGACAAATACCCTATGTTTTCACTCAGTTGTGGATCTTGAGAAATTTAACAGAAGACCATGGGGGAGGGGAAGGGGGAAAAAGAAACAAGTTACAGAGAGGGAGGGAGGCAAACCATAAGAGACTCTTGAATATTGAGAACAAACTGAGGGTTGATGGGGGGTGGGGGAGAGGGAAAAGTGGGTGATGGGCATTGAGAAGGGCACTTGTTGGGATGAACACTGGGTGTTGTATGGAAACCAATTTGTCAATAAATTATATTTAAAAAATAATAAATAAATGAAATAAAATTTAGAAGTTTTTTCCAGTTTTTATTATATTCACAAGGGAGTTTAAGCTTGTTCCTAGCTACTCTATGGTAGCCAGAACCAGTCATTAAATTTTGAAAACTAATTTATAACAAGAAAAACAATTATTTTGATATGTGTTTACAATAGGAGATTTTAGTTATTTTTGAAATTTTGTGTTTTATTTCTCAAACTTTTTCCCCTCTTTAAATAAAGATATAACAGAATAGAGAACAAGGACCGAGATTTTTAATGATAGTGTGGAGTGTTTTCTCTGAAATATAAAACAATTATGGTAAAATGCCATTTAAAATTAGGTCTCCTTATGAAAGATTAATTGTATGTGCTGAATACTTGGTCCCAAACCACTGAAGTTTTTCAGAAGATAAATGACTGAGCTAGTCAGGGGCCTAGCAGGGGAAAAAAAAGTTATACATTCAAATTGGATAATTTGAGGAATGTTTAATAAAATGATTGTTGTTCCTTTTTTTTAAGTGTGTGGACAAAGTATAGGGAAACAACAAGAAATAGTGCTGGACTGTGGGACGAGTGAATCATGGCACTAATATCACCCTTAGGAGAGAAGAGGAAGGGATAAAAAGGATGGTTTTGGCAGGAATTCTTGACAGGTGCTGAGATCTAGTTGAGGGACTCCATCAACCCATGTCACTCTACAGGAAGGAAGCCAGGGAAAAAAACATACTCAGACTTCATTTTCCTTCCTTCGTCTAATCTCCCGCTGAGGCTTACCCAATTGAATAGGATGTCATACGACAAGGGAGCTTGGTGATGTAATCCATACAAGTCCAGTCCTCCAGAATACAGAGTAGGGGGAAAACAAATAGTGTTCTAGTTGAGCAAATAAAAACTATCCAGCACACCAATGACAGGATTTGTTTTTCCCTTAATAATAACTTCAGCTTAAAGTTATTTTTTTCGCAAATGAGATTAATAAATTCACAACACACACAGAAAACATACACGTGGCAAGCATTATTCCAAGTGACAATGAATAATGTTTCCAAAAAATGGACATAGTTTGTTTTTTTTATCTGTTGAATTCTCAAGTCTTTGAACAAAATGTGATACATAGTAGATAATCAATAAATATTTGTTGTGTGACTGAACCTTTAATTGGAATTTATGACAGAAGAGCAAGCTGGAGTGTCTTTGGAGACATACCCTCAAATTCTATCAGATAGGCCAACCCTTGTTTTGTCTGCTCAAGAGGCTGGCCTACTGTTACAGATTGTGTTACTTAACTCTCAAATTCTGCCTCATTGTATAACAAAATTTTGTTGAAATATAGCAATTTTGAAATCTGACCTACTGCCAAGAACTTTTTGAATACTTTCTAAAGTTTAAGAAGTAACGTCTTAACTATTTGTTTTTTCAAAGTAACAAAAATGAATTACTTTATCCTAAAAAACTATGTCTTAATTATTTTAATGGACTTGATTTTGATTAATTTACAAGCTAAATCACTACATATTTTCATTACATCTAAGCTTTTATTACCAAACCACAAAAATTAGCAGGCTGTTGACTACAAAATTCAATTTTATTTCTTATAGTCATAAAATGATATGAAAATTCACCACATGAGAGATGCTTATTTTATTTTTAATTAGGCATAAAACATGTTTAAACTAGGAAGACAAATGCCTTTATAGGTCATTAAAGGGTAATAATTTTCAGGGCTTCATTCAAATTTAATAAGTTAGGTAAGGGATTTTTTTTAAGGGAAAAAATGGCAAAATATAGCCTACATTGTAAAAATCTATTTTACTAAGGATGCTATCAATGGAAGGGTGGTCAAAGCAAATCTGTTTTTTCCCTTTATTCTCTGTATGATACAGTTAACATTTCACCGGTGGCTTGTCAAGTTGATTTTTTTCCAGTAAATGATAGTAAATATGAGATATTTCTCACGACACTCATAAGAAATTAACTTTTGACTGTGTTAGGCTGCTGAGATTTTACTATGGCTTATTCCAATGGCATTACCAAGTCTATTTTGACTAACATAGTATATGTAATATAACCTACTATAACAGTTGTAGTAAAAGGCTTGGACTAAAAAAATCCCATTCGCATTAGCAGTCACTTCCCATTTTCTCCTTCCTGTGACCCGTAGCAAACACTAATCTATTTTCTGACTCTATGGATTTGCTGATGCCGGACACTTTAGATAAACAGAATCATGCAATATGTGTCCTTTTGTGAATGGCTTATTTTATTTACAATGATGTTAAGGTTCATCCACATTGTACCTCATTCCTTCTATGGCTGAAATATTCCTTTGCATGAATATATCACATTGTGTTTACCCATTCATTAATTGATGGCCATTTGGGTTGTTTCTATTTTTGACTATTATGAATAATGCTGCTATGAACATTATGTACAGTTTTTGTGCAAACATATATTTTCAGTTCTCTTGGGTGTATACTGAGAAGTATAATTGCTGGGTATTATGTAACTCTAGGGTTAATTTTTTGAGAATATGACAGACTATCTCCAGAGCAACTGTATCATTTTATATTCCCACCAGTAATGTATGAAGAGTCCAGTATTTCCACATTATTGCTAACACTTGTTTTTGTCCATCCTTTAGAATATAGTCATCTTAGTGGTTGTGAAGTGATATCTCATTGTGGTTTTGATTTGCATATCCCCAATAAATTAGTGATATTGATTTGTTTTTAAGTGCTTATTGGACATTTTTATGTCATGTTCAGAGAAATGTCTCTTCAGATTTTATTTCCAGGATGTAATTGGATCATTTGTCTTTTAATTGTTTAGTTGTAAGTGTTCTTTCATATTTTGGATAGTATCCCCTTATTAGATGTATGTTTTACAAATATTCTTTCCCTGTAATTGGATTTTGATTATAGAAAAACCCTTCAGAAAACAGTGTAAGTGGTGAGTTGGGAGAAATGAAGAAGAAAAAAGGAAGAACAATTACTAACTTATTCGGGTAACTCAAGAAAAGGAATGGTGAGACAGCAGTCATAGAAATAGAGAGGAAATAGAAACAATTTAAAGAGTTATTTCCTATATTTAATAACAGAATAGATGAAGTAGCTGGGCTATGCTGTGAGACTGTGGTAGTCATAATCGTTGTTCCTCTTTTTGCTAGCTGGATAACAAAGTATTGGTATTTTTAGAACATAAGTTGTATGCACAATTTTTATTTAAAAATAGTCCATAAATATTATTTTTTTATACTGATTTTCTCAAATACTGAGGTTTGGGGGATATTTTAGAAGAAATATTTTCTGAGGACACCTGGGTGGCTCAGTCATTTAAGTGCCTGGCTTCAGCTTAGGTCATGATCTCACGGTTCATGGGTTCAAGCCCCGCATGGGCTCTGTGCAGACAGCTCAGAACCTGCAGCCTGCTTCAGATTCTTTGTCTCCCTCTCTCTTTTTGACCCTGCCCTGCTCATGCTCTGTCTCTCTCTGTCTCTCAAAAATAAATAAATGTTAAAAAAAAAAAAAAAAGAAATATTTTCTGGAGAACTTATGAGCAAATACTAATGAGAATTATGTTTCTGGAAATTTTGAAAGAAAAATCATGTGTTGTACCTATGTTCACATCTGACTGGCTATATAATCTTGGACAAGTTTATTAAGCACTTTGAAAATCAGCTCTGTCATCTGTGAAATTGGGATAATAATTCTCCCATATCTATAGATTGGGGTGGGGGGAAGTAGTGGGTAATAGCACGTTTTTTTAACTCAAGCTACCTGCATTCAGATCATGCTAGTTATGATCTGTGTAACACTGAGAAATTATATAACTGTGCTTTAGTATGATCTGGGAAAATGAAGATAATATTTAACTTCAAAGTAATGTTATGAAGATTGAGCGAATACAAATTAAACTCAGCATGATATCTGAAAAATGTAATTTCCTAATAAATATTAGCTATTATTGTAAATGTGACATAAAATTATTTATGTGAAGTACTCATTTTAGAGCTTGGACATATAGGGTAATTAATTCATGCTTGGTGCTATCAATATAATAACCATTATTACTTGATGTCAGAGAAAGAAAGAAAAAATGAAAAGTTGAGGATGAACAACACAGTTCATAGCTTGGTAAGGATGATGCTACCATTTATTATACAAGAAAAATAGCAAACCAGGTGGAAAATCAAGACAATATTTGAGCATATTAAGTTAGAGATACTAGATAACTTGGTAGAAATGTCCAGTAGATAACTGATTGTATTCATTTGGACATTGGTTAAAGGTAGAACTTGAAAACTGCTTAAGATGTTTCCAAAGTGAGAGAGTTATTCTAGGCTTTGGTTGGAGAGGAGGCTGATGTAATGGAAAAATGTAGTATAGATCTTTGGTTCACTAGGAGGAAGCTGAGAATAGGAGGAGAGAAGCACAAGAAAGGAGTTGAAAGTAAACTGATCATAAAACTGATTTGAGAAAATAGGAAGAAAGGTGTTCTGTCTGTAAAGGAAAAACTTAAGGCATCCAGATTGGGTTTACAAGCTCAGGAGTGTGTGTCTAAGGAAATGAAGTATTGCAGGTATAAGTCATGAATTCTAAAGTAATTATTGCCTGTTATAACTTTTCTGGATTTTTATTGTAGTGAAGAAAAATATAGAGTAATTATATCAATCAGAAGTAAGAAACACATGTGCACTCAGGTTTGGTCATGAAGAAGATTTTTCAGTAAAAGGACTTTACAATGGTGAAAGCATAGTTTAGAAAAAGCATCGAGGAGATGCACTGAGCCTATGTAACTAACAACACGGGACCTTTACCAACCTTAGGCCGAAAGAGGCCAGGGGAGGTAGCATTGATCAGATCTCAGAGATGAAATCTCTGTAGAGAAGGTGGCCTGTCAGCAGACCACAGACAGCCAGGTTCAGGATATGAAAGAATGCGTATCTTGACATTACTTTCCTCACTCTTTCCAATCTCCCGACTTTGTCCCATTGGCTGAAGCCAAAGCCTGTGAGCAAGGGTATCACTGATGCCTGCTGAATTCAGCATCCCGAGGCACAAAACAGGGTGGGAAAAGATGGAGAAGGTATCGGGGATGCTGGCAGGTAGTCAGCACAGCAGTGGAAACAAAACAAAAAATGAGAAGCTCAAAAAAATTACTCCCTCACAAGAAGCAAATTGGTTAAACGTGTTAAAATATCAGAGAGTGATTTAAACAAGGTTTCAACTTGGGCTCCATTTACTGTATCATACATCTCTGATGTGTCCCACAACTTTTTAAATAAATCCATGTAAAGGTTTAATCAGAAATATGAAAATTACTTTAGAAAAAAAAATTAATGTTCTTAATGACTACATGATAAGCTTTAAAATGTTGCTGTACAATAGCTGGCTTGCTGTGACTGTGCCAGCCCCGTGGGGTCAATACGAGTGCTATGAAGTGGAATAAGAAGATGGAGGCAAAACAGAGTTTCTCCATTGATTTTAATAATCTTTGAAATTAGAAATAGATGTTCTCTGTCAAACGGCTTAACCTCCTCAGTTCTCAGTTGAAGTCTTATTACACTGTAGCTTTTCAAACAAGCTCTGGTATTAAATTAGATTTTGTATATATCACATCATCTCTTTTTATTGTACATTATCCATACTCATTTTCTAATTAAAAAAATTATTCTATAAGGATAAGGGATACTGAAAAATAATGATAACAATTAAGTTTTTTTCAATTTCAATTGAATTTAGAGATTTTTTTTCCTCAGTATCTTGACATTCTTTATATCAATCTGGCATCAAAATGTTGTGTGATAACTGGTTGTGTACGGATAATTGTCTGTTCATGGTTATCGCTGGGGATGACAAAGCAGCAAGAGACATTCAAGAGAACCATTTCAACTTCAGACTTACTCTTTCCTGCCTTGATTACTAGCTACAACTTTATCCCTTCATTTATAATCAGTTCCCATGACCCCTCCCACTATAGTAACTATTTGCTCACTTGTCTTTTGGTATCAGGAATCCAAAATATCCAGGTGGGACCCACAGCTATAGGTTTAGTAGCAAAACCTTGCCTTGTCTCCTGATAGAAGCATTCCATTCTATACTCCTCCCTAAACCACTACCTCTAATGCCACAGGGCCTACTAAAGTTGTGGCAGAGTTAAGCACACATTCCTTAAATGGGCCAGTAGGAGTAATGATAAGAGAGCCTACCTGTGCTCCCATGCCTGAGACTCAGCCTCTTGTATTCTGAATTTTTTTTTTTACATTTTTTTAAATGTTTATTTACGTTTGAAAGAGAAAGAGAGAGAGAGACAGAAGGAGACACAGAATCTGAAGCAGGCTCCAGGCTTGGAGATGTTAGCACAGAGCGTTACGTGGGGCTCGAACTCATGGACCATGAGATCATGACCTGAGCCAAAGTCGGATGCCCAAATGACTGAGCCACCCAGGTGCCCCTCATGCGTTCTGATTTTTGAGAAACTATCACCATATAATGGCTTTTGGTTTAAAATATATATTGCATCTTGGGTGCCTGGGTGGCTCAGTCAGTTAAGTGTCTGACTCTTGATTTCAGCTTAGGTCATGATCTCACCTTAGTGAGACTGAGCCCCGCCTTGGACTCCATCCTGGGTGTGGAGCCTGCTTACGATTTCCCAGCTCCCCACCCCCTCCTCTCTGCCCCTTCCCTCCTCTTTCTCTCAAATAAACTTAAAATACACGCACGTGCACACACACACACACACACACACACAGCATCTTAAAGAACAGTATCCCAACCCCCCAATCACTCAAGGTGTCATCCTCAGAATGAAGCCTCAGCTGGGCATTTAAGAGGCCATTCCAAAATTTTATCAGCCTGGCATCTTTTGGGTGGTAAGTTATATAGTAAAATCAGTGGGGTCCATGGTCATAGCTGTCTATCGTACCTCCTATGCCATAAAATGAGCCATCAGTATCAGTCACAACTCAACTCTGTATCCAAAAGTCTTGAAGAATTTCAGTATTCTTCTTCCTTGCATATATGTATATGGATATGGACACATATCACGGATCCCTCCGGGGACAGATTAGGAATACCTACTAAGCCTGCTGTGGTGTTATAGGGTACTTCCTTAACAGCACCCAACCTCCCTTTGAACTGGGAATGAGAAATGGCTTACATCTAGAAACGGGGTAACAGATCAATGATTTTTCCATTGTAGTAGCCTCCTCCTCATCTGCTCTTGATATTTTGGGGTTATATAAAGTGAGAAGTGATTTTGTTGGTTGCTCCTCAGTCTTGCTCCTAGAATAACCATGATATGTAACACTTACTTCTAATAGTCAACATGTGTATTTCTTAGCCAGAGGAATTTTTCTAGCTGCTCCACTTTGCCCATGCCAACTGCAATAGTGCATAGTTTATATCTGCCTTCTAGTCTCCCTTAACATCTTTCAAGCAATGGCTGGCGTTAGGATGTCCTGGAAGGGGACGGCCCCCTCGCCAGCGCTCCGGAAGAAGCTGAAGGGCAACCAATCACCGAGCGCCAGCACAACCCAGCGGAAAGCCCCGAGCGGCTCTCCAGAAAGAACTGAAGGTCAACCAATTACTGAGTAACAGCACAACGTGGCCCGAGAAAAAGACCCACCGGAGCCTAAAACCAGAACTGCTACAGCTTAAAAACCCTACCCCACCATACTCGGGCACGACTTCCCTGACTCCCTCCTTGAGTCACGGAACCTCGCCCGGAACCTTAGTTCCCAATAAAGCCTTAAACTGCAAAAATTCTTTTTGACTCTAACTCCTATCTTTGCCCTGCACAACGCCTGACACTAACAGCTGGTATCTACAAATTTGTAGGTAAATACTACTGCCACCTCAGAGTTTCGATGAACGAGTGTGAAACGTGAGGCTATCACTCTGTGTGAAACCAGGTTCAGCTGACCACAATAATAAATCTCTTAGTCAACTTTCTTTCCTTCTTAGTCTCATTTTTCCACGACCTCATTTTTCCATGCTACCTAGAATCTACCTTCCAATAAACTACTTGAACTCAAATCCTTGTTTTAGACTATACTTGGGGTGGGGAGAAGTGAAATTAATACATTACCAAAAGTAAATCCTTGGGACACAATAGTTGGATTGGATCACTCACCATGTAAATGCCAACAGGGTTCCATTGCTGGTGGCAAATAGGATGTGACTGTCCCTGGGATGTTGTAGTATCAGTGAGATCTTCACCTATATGAACTGGGGTGGCATAAGGTGGAAAGTGATGTGTGAGCTTATATAATATCACTCGCACTTGAGAGATATGGGATATGATACAAGGATTGTGTCGTTGGTTGGCTGGTGATAATTGCCATTAAGGGATGGAAAGAAGAAAATCATGTTCGTACAACATCCAATTCTTAAATCAGTCCATACTGAAGAAGCCCAAAAGTATTTAAAGAAGCCTTCAACCCCTGTAAATCCAGAATGTTGCCATCTCTTTCCCTCTTGGCAGTGGAAAAGCTTTAAAAACTGCCAATGGAAAACCACAATAAAACGTAAAAGTTATGGTGGTTACATGCACAAACCAGAGTAATTTGAAGGAAAAAAATCATGTGTCAATAAATACGGCTGGAATAACACTCTTAATTCTTTATCCTCTATTGTGAAGATAGAAAATAATCAGTTTCTCTTCAAATATAGACTAAACTTTGCACACACAAAAATCTTTGTAGTTTCTCATTGCACTTGTCCACTCCTGGGTCACTCAGAGCCTAAAAACAACATTCAGTTTCCTTTAATTGAAAAGTAACACTTTGTAGCTAAAAGATTGTTCAAATTTAAGCTACGTTTCTTCTAAGAAATATTTTCTTTTTTTTTCTTTAAAAAAAATTTTTTTTTTAATGTTTATTTATTTTTGAGACGGAGACAGAGTGTGAACAGGGGAGGGGCAGGGATAGAGGGAGACACAGAATCTGAAACAGGCTCCAGGCTCTGAGCAGTCAGCACAGAGCCCGATGCAGGGCTTGAACCCACAAACCGTGAAATCATGACCTGAGCCGAAGTTGGACGCTTAACCGACTGAGCCACCCAGGTGCCCCTCTAACAAATATTTTCAATCACAGTGAGAATACAGTTCTTGTAAAATGACTTGTAATTTGACTTTAGAGCCTCTTCAGAACAACAATTCTACATTCTTATTAAATTTCAGTATGGTGAAAACTGATGGCCTGACCATTTGCACTGGGTAACTGAGGATTAGGCCTCTTTTTAAATTGTATAACAGCATTTCAATCAAATAAAAGCTAATATTGGAATCACTTATAAAAATCACAGCTCATTTTTATAAGTTTTAAAATGTTTTCTAAAAAAGAACATGATCTCCTTAAGAGAGTTATCAATTTATCATAGTAACCAAGTGTTTATTAACCACATGCTAATTTAATTTTTAAAATCTTGTGTCAATGTATGTTTAAATAGAACTAAAATGCTCTGTTGACTCCTTCATGAATCCACCAGGCATTTCTGATCATCTCCTATATGCAAGGAATGATGATTGGTGTTCAGAGTTTATAATAAAGTATGAAAGCAGAGACAGCTAAAATGTGCGCAAGGTTCTAGGAATGGAGATACACAAGCCAGGAAATAACTATTAAGGAAATAAAACGTGAGCTGGGACTAAAAGGGTTAACAAAAATTGGTCTGTGATTTTAAAGCAGTTCAACTGCCAAGTAGTTCAGCCTCTTGTCATGGGGGAAGGAGGAAAGAACCTGGAGGGTAAGGAGGGCACCGACTACTAGGACAAGATCCTGGAGGATGGCACACTGTGGCAGGGTGGTTGTGCAATGGGAGAGTCTTCATTATTCTCTTGTACTTGCTGATGTACCCTGGACAGTCCTTCCTGCCAGTGCAAGAGTCCAGACATTAGCCTCCCATCAACTTCTAGGGAATACCTGAAGACGTTTTCCTTTCCTCCATATTTGGATATTAAGACATGGGAGGTATGGCTTCTGTAAAGTCCTGACTTTGATCCCAGTGATCCTATAACTGGTCTGAGAAATTCTTTTCTACCATCCTATTTTGTAGGCTACTTGTGGACAAGACCTGGTTTCTTTTCTACCATAGTTTGCCAATATTTTTGTTTTCCTCAAATGAAACAATGGATTTGTGAGTAACTCTGGGTCATGTAATTACAAATGTATGCACATTAGGGAGAACATTGGATCCCAACAGTTGCCAATTGAATCCTTGGTAGGAAGGAACTGCCACCATCAAGGAAAAGACCTTGTTGAGCTATTTAGGGTAGAAAGGGATATTCAGCAGGGGCCAAGTCAACACAAAGAGAAGGCTCACTACTCTGCGTAAGAGAAAGAGAGGACATTTTTTTCCCTATGCTTGCAAGTAAAATAAAAACAAAAACAAAAACAAAAACAAAAACAGAAGGAAAGGCCAAAGACTAGAACAAAAGGTGGCAATGAGAGCGTGGAAGACTGAATTCTGTGTAGTGTATACATTGATGAATAAGCAACCCTTAGTGGTATGGGTGGCTCTAGAAATGTCCAAGAACAAGTATGTCCAATTAAAGGTTCTTATTTACTATATGCACTGTCATTGTTGAGCAAAATTTCTGTTCCTTGCAAATCTTGCATTATTGGTTTAGTTGGAGAGGGAGAGAGAAAATAGTGCAATTATTGGGTAAATGCCATGTGTACAGGAAGGAATGACCTGTACAAGAGCAACAACAATTCCACTCTTCCTCCAGGATTTTGCCCAGATTATATGACATTGGTTTGAATTGATATGTGCATCTCAAGGAACTGAGACATGCTAACTGACCTAGAGCTTATACAGAGTTATGATGACATTTGCTTTGAAACTGAATTTTCTGTGTTCCTTAAGTTAAAGAATATTTCATGCTAATTCTTACAGAATACTAACATTTAATATCTTTTTTAATATAATGTAAATTCATGTTTAATAAATGTTTAAAAATAAAAGGTAAATAAGTGTTAATTTTGTATTGTGTCCCTTAGATTGTTGTGAGTAATAAATTTTGGTTGTTACCTTAATTTAGTGCACATTTTGGTGTTTGAACAATGATTAGTTCTAGTGTTAGATTTAACAACATTTATTATTTAGCTTTGGGCACTAATGAACTTTTTTTCTTACATAATTTCATGTAACTCTGAAGATCTTTCTATGGTTTGTAGAGAAAAATCATATTGTAATAAAAATAATACTATAATTAAAGAGTAATAAATATTTCATAATCTTTGCTGTGCCAGTATTTATTTCACCCCATAAATTTGATATGTAAAATACCTCATTCTTTGTTTGGGATACCTCATTCTTTATCTGTGACTAGAAGTGCTCCTGGGTCTACTATTAAATATCCAAATTGAGACAAGTTTTAAATAATTTTGAATCTGGGTGCATTCATAGAAAATGAGATCCTGTCATATTAGATATGTATCATGTATAAAAAATTATTCTGAATTTGTTATCTTTATTTGCCTTTTTCCTATTTATCTTTTACATTTATTTTATATATAGTGTACATATATATGATAACATTAAATATTTACTATGCACTACATAAGGTACATATAATATTGACTATATTTACCTTTATTAATCTGTGTTTAGTTCAATCAAGAAATCCCTTATTTCTGTTCCTCAGTATAACTGTAATTCCAATGATCAAAGTAGTATATCTCTTTATTTAATTTTTTATTGAGATATAATTGACATATTAGTTTCAGAGGTACAACATAATGACTCCATATTTATATATATGTTGCAAAATAATCACCACAATAAAGCAGTTTATTGATACATCAATTTAAGACTTGTGTTTATTTAAATTCTAAAAGCCCATTTTGAGATAACATAAAAGGATCTTGGAAAAGTTTTTTCTAAATTTAGTTCATTAATGTTTCTTAATCTGTGAACTTAGCTTTATACCAAATTTTTGAGATTTTTGGTATAAGCCTAAGAGTATTTTTTGACAAATTGCTTTGCCTGTTTGAGAAGTTCTTACATATTGCCTTTCAAGGAACAAGGAACATCCAGAAATTAGGAGACTAAATGATATTGGAAAAATTGCTTTTTTCTTACGATCAACATAAAAATAGGTCAAAAATATATCATGCGTGGGAGATAGAATGTTCCTTTTAGTTTTATTTTATTTTGAGGTCCTTATTAAATATATACTTTAACTACACTGATTTTGATTTAGCTTGGAATTATTTAGTGAAATTTTGATGAAAATTGCCTTTTTAAAAAATGTTAATTTATTTATTTTTGAGAGAGAGAGAGCACACACAAGCAAGCAAGGGAGGGGCAGAGAGAAAGGGAGACAGAGAATACCAAGCAGGCTATGCACTGTCAGCACAGAGCCCGAACATCAGGCTTGAACTCAGAACAGTGAAATCATGACCTGAGCCTAAATCAAGAGACGGCCGCTTGCTAACTGAGCCACCCAGGTGCCACTGATTAAAATTGCTTTTAATAATGATGTTGAAAGATTAGGTTTTATTTTTTCCTCCTGACTTACATGCATAATTATACATGTATATTCATCATTTACTCAGCTCACTGTGATATTTAATTCATATTTATATATGGTTTTTTGTATTTATTAATTGAATATAATTAGAAAGAAACTACTAAAACTTCCAACCATAGTAATAACCAATGGAAACAAAAAGTAAAAATAAAACTATTAACACATTTAAATTTTTTTCTTTAAATTGAGAGAGAGAGAGAGTAAGTGTGAGCAGGGGAGATGGGCAGAGGAGAGAGAGAGAATTTAAAAAAAAATTTTTTTTTAATGTTTTTATTTATCTTTGAGACAGAGAGACAGAGCATGAGCAGGGGAGGGGCAGAGAGAAGGGGAGACACAATCTGAAGCAGGCTCCAGGCTCCGAGCTGTCAGCACATAGCCCAACGCGGGGCTCTAACTCACAGTGTGAGATCATGACCTGAAGCTGGACGCTTAACTGACTGAGCCACCCAGGCGCCTGGGAGAGAGAGAGAATCTTAAGCAGGCTCCGTACTCAGCACAGAGCCCAATGTCGGGCTTGATCCTGATCCCATGACCCTAGGATCATGACCTGAACTGAAATCAAGAGTTGGACACTCAACCCTGAACCACCCAGGCGCCCTCCTATTAACACATCTTAAAGCTGAATATTCAGGTTACAGTTTTTAACATAAAGATGCTGTTTTGAAATGTAAAACTATACTGATTGATAAAATGTGATAAAACTTTCAAAGCTCAATACAACAACAAAAAAACCGACAAAATTTCTTTTTAAATTAGAAAACAAAATGTAGAGTCAAAGAAAAAAAAGTTGCTGAAACTTATTAGGGCTTTGAAACCTAACTCATCAGATAGGGCTTATAAATACAGAATTTTGATTGTGAAGTAGAAATTTTTCCTGTAAATGGAAGGAACATCTGGGCAGACTCAGATGAAAACAGAATGCCACAATCAGCTTATAATACAAGCCAATTCAAATGGAAAGAGATGATTCTCAAAAAAGAAAAACCATTTTGAGAATAAAAGAAACATATTCAAAACCTACAATTTATTCTTAATGATGCTTCATTTTTCATTTGCTTTATGGCAGCCTTCTAACCAAAGGGCAAAGATTGGCAGACTATTCCTTAGTCCCTTAATTTTAGCTGTCCCCTTAACTATGACTTTGGGGCTGGAATGCACAAAGAGGACAATAAATCAGAAGGAACAAAGAACCTTTAAAACTATATGGCAGAGGGGAGAAGAAACGTATGCTGAATAATTCCTTTTATATGTATCCTTAATAATTGACAAACAGTACTGAGTTTGCAGAGTTCAGTTATATATTTTTCAAGACAGGTACATTTTTTCATATTTTTCCCCGTCTAACTTGAAGCAACACAGAGTGCTGTTTCACATTTCTTCCTTGATGTCATTCTCTAGTCAATTTGTTTAAAATTAGAATAAATTCTAGGTTTGGCTTTAGAAATATTCATACTTGCCCTGTCCTCAGCTCTTTCAAAACACCCATTGTATGCCTTCCTTGATTTGAAGCAAATCTCCATTTAAGTGTCATATTATCAAAAGTAGTACACTGTTGCATTAGTCAATAATACTCTGCATTTAAGGTTTCTGTTTAGATAAATCTAGCATTTCTGAAACAAGCTTAATTTGCCAACTCTAAAACAAGAATACTAGTACTTTCTAAACTTCTTTGTCATGGAGCAGATCTCAATAGATTTTTTTTTTCTGTCCTGATTTAAATGTTTTATAATTTAATAATTGAACTGTTATTATATGTTGAATGTCATATATGTGCTGAAATATTACAGGTAATTTTCTTTATGTAAGTAATAAGACATCTTTGACCTAACAACTAAAAACATGCGTATCAAGGTCAACAGCTGTCACACTAGATTTCATTACTATGTTACTTCTGTCATTGTATGGTGGTTAAAAGCACAGGTAGGTCAAAAGGAAAGTTCAAGGATGGAGGGCTGGTAGAGGGGCTTTGGCCAAACTGATTGGTTATTTCTGGTCTCGAGGACTTTGGCGACATTATTACAGGTAAGGATTTGTAAGATGATCATTGGGCAGGACGGGGGAGTTGGTTAAGCTTTCCAGCTACTAACTCAAACTAGGAGTATGGAGAGAGTAAAGAAGTTCTGGAGACGATGTACACATGCTTCGGTTTTACTGAGTTTGGTAGGGAAACTAAAAATGAGCCTGGACTATGGCCATGCCTGTTCTCACACTTATTAAATTTAGATGGTCAGGGAAAGTTTGTAAAATAGATATGGGGGGGGGGGGGGATGAAGTTTTGTGCTGATGCAGCAGTTTCCTTTACAGTATATAATTAGTTTCTTCAATTTTTAAAATTCTGTTGTTTCTTAAATCTAAAAGTTAACTTACAGTCTTTCTACCTTACATGTGTCCTTAATATTGCAGTAACTACCTGCAAATAAGTCATAGAACTATATAGAAAAGTAGCAAAGTATTTTTATCATTAGCGTCTGCTTTTTATGTCAGCAAGGAAAAAAACATTTCAGCTTAGAAATTCACTTTTCAGCAGTCTTTATTTGTTCCTTTCCTAAACCTTTTGGATCCATTATGCCAAATATCTAAGCATTTAAATGTTTTGTTTTTCCTGGTTTATTTGGGAGTCGGTCATGATTCTGAAGAATTCAATTCACTCTTGTTTGAGGAAAAACAGCCTTTGCGTTTTTGTGTCTTTCATATAGCAAAGAATAAATCCCAGCTTCAGAAAGAAGTAAAGTATAAACCCCATTAAAATGTGAGTGTTATGATAACACGGGGGGCTGGGGGGGGCGGGTTGCGGAGACTGAGTACCCTGAGGTCTCTTTCCTCCTAATGTCAGACGTACTGCTTCCAACTTCGACTGCCCTGGCCCCATCAGAAGCTACAGGGCAGGGAGCCAAGGTGAGGCAATCTAAAGATCAATAACAGGGCACACAGTCAGGCAGATAATGACTAAGCACCAGAACAGATGGGTTAAAAGTCAGATTAGATAAAATTTAAAAGATAAGTAGTGATTTAGTGATAGGTTGGTAGAATTATCTGCTAGCACAGAGAGACAAGGATTTGGAAAATAAGAAATATTAGGTAACTGACATGAGGAATGTAATAGACAAATGTCTTATATTTCTAACGGGTATTCTAGAGGAAAGAATACAAATAATGGGGGGAGACAATATTAAAGGAGATGATAATAAAAGTAGTCATTTTCCAGTACTAATAGAAAACACATATATAGCATTTTCTCTGTGCTGGGCATATGGCATTCATTTGTTAACTAATTTAATCATTGTAACAATCTTCTGAGTAGGTACAGCATGAATCCATAGACAGGGGAAACAATACTATCAATCAGTATAAATAAAAAATAAGCTGACATTCTGACACCTTGTAGTCAGACTACTGAATACCAACTAAAAAGAGAAAAAAAAGGGAAAAGAGCCACAATAAAATAAAGTAACAACAATTAGATTAATAACAAATTTTAAGAACATTGGAATCCTAGTTCAATGTATAGAAAGAAAATAACTATGAACGTAGAATAAAGTATCCAGAAAAAATATTTTCAAGTATGAGGGAATCACAACAGTACTTTGAGATAAAAACAATGTTTACCATCAAGACTGTCACTAAAAGAGCTTCAAAATGAATGTACTTCAGGAGGAAGAAATTGATTGCAAAAAGAAGGTCACGAGGCAAGACAGAATAGTGAGTAAATTGATAAACATTTAACTAAATTTAAGCAAATAACTGTCTTTATAAAGTAACAGTAATAACTTCTAATTTAGGATATAAAAGAGGATAAAATTAAAATACAACAATAACATGTAACTTGGAATAAGAAAAAGTCTCTTATGTTTTTTGAAATGAGAGTGAAGAGTGATTTTTATTTTGTTCATCAATTGAGAATTTCAAAGGCAATAATCAAAAGGATCAAAATATAACATATATTACTCCCAAGCCAGTTGAAGGGAAAAGATGAACCAAGAATCAAATAAATATAATATCTCAGTCAATTTAAAATAAAAAAAGAAAGGGGGGGAATAGTAAAAATGGGACAACTAGCAAAAAAACCAAAATGATAGAAATGTCAGAGTACTTCTTTCCAGTTGAAAGACTAACTGTATTTTAAAAAAGAAATCCAGCTACACATTGAATTCAATTAGGCATAAAACCTAAGGAGAAAGAAAGGTTGAAAATATAGTAGAAAAAGATTAATCAGGAGGATTCCACCCCCCCCCCCCCCCAGGAACATCCTTCTTTTAAAAAAAGATAGAGTAGCTATCAAAATAACATATAAGTAACCTTTAATAACCATTAAGCAAAAAGCATTATTAGGAATAAAGAAGTCAGAACATTTACTGGTTTATCAATAGCTGTGTGTCAACTTCTGTTATGGGCTTGTAAGTATTCACTTATTTAAACCTCATTTCAGGGGCGCCTGGGTGGCGCAGTCGGTTAAGCGTCCGACTTCAGCCAGGTCACGATCTCGCGGTCCGTGAGTTCCAGCCCCGCGTCAGGCTCTGGGCTGATGGCTCAGAGCCTGGAGCCTGTTTCCGATTCTGTGTCTCCCTCTCTCTCTGCCCCTCCCCCGTTCATGCTCTGTCTCTCTCTGTCCCAAAAATAAATAAACGTTGAAAAAAAAAATAAAAAAAAATAAACCTCATTTCAATCCTGCCATGTAGGCATTATTTCTATTTCCATTTTTCAAGTGAGGAAATTAAGGGATACAGGTTAAGTCATTTGTTCAAGGTCACCCAGCTAATAAGAAGTAAGGTTAGGATTCAAATCCAGAGGGCAGTATGTCTCCAGAGTCCATGCACTTACCACCATAACATGCTGCCTGATCAAAGGCTTACTATACTAGAACCTTCTAAGCATCTAATTTAATGGCTTCGAGAATATAAAGTTGAATTGATAAAGTTACAGGGAGAAAGAGACAACTACAAAAATGATAAAAAGAAATTTCAGTACTTTTCTAAATTAGAAAATTAAGCAGCTAAAAAACTTGTAAGGTGAAGACCTGAACAACACAAATTAAGAGTTTGCTTGAGCAGAAATTAATATACTTTGTGCTCTTTATTAAAACTTTATACAAGGCAAGAATAATATACGGGTTCTTTACTGCTGACTAACAAATCACTCTAAAGCATAGTATCTCAAAATAGCACACATTTATTATATTTTCTTTCCTGTGGGTCAGGAATTTGAGTTTGGTTTACCTGAGTGCCTGTGTCTCCGGTCTCTCTGAGGTTGCAATCAGGGTGATGCCTGGGGCTGTGGTCTCATCTCAAGGCTTGACTTGGGGATGATCCACTTCAAAATCACAGGTCATTGTCTGGGTTGTTGGACTGAAGGACTCGGTGCTGCCTGGCCTTTCTCATTCTTTACTACCTTTTCATAGGTAAACTGACCGCATGGCAATTGGCTTTCCTCAGAGCAAGCCACAGAACAAGGGGGGTGGGGTGGGCAAGAGGAGAGGGGGAAAGGGGAGAGAAAAGGAGGTAGGGAGAGAAGAGAAGCTGTAGTTATTCTATAACCTAAGAAGTGACAGCCATTACTTCTCTCATATTGTGTTTGTAAAAAAGTGAATCATTAAGTGTAGCCCACCCTCAAAAGAAGGGGATTACATGAGGGTATGAATACAAGAAAGTGGTAGCTACTGGCAGGCATCTTACAGGCTGCCTGGTACAGATAACAAATGAAATTCAGGGCAGTAGTTTGGGTCAGGGAGGAAGCAGGGTCACAAGAGGAGCATAGAAGTAGTTGCAATCATATTGACGTTGCATATTTCTGGACTGGATGATTGAGTTGTAGGTGTCCATTTTGGAACGTTTTATAACTTTAGACATATAATACTGTTTTCTTTTGCATGCATGAAATATAACATATTTTTTTCAAAAAGAAAGGTACTGGTCATCTTTTGAAACAAAACAAATCTCTGCCTAGCTTATAGACTGACCTCTGACAACTTTAGTTTCTACTGAAAAGTAACTATTGTGTTTCATTTGATTTATCAGTCTTTGGGAAGGTTGCTCCATCTCTGCCTGCCTCATACTATATATATAAAATAAAAGAGCATTTTAATTCTACCTGTAAAGCAAAATGTTCATTAATTCATTTTAAAGTATCATTAAGTCATTCCTTTGAAGGTTCTAAAATTTTTACATGATAGGCACTCTATAACTTATAGGTATAAAACATTATTTTGTGGTGTATTTGCTCCCATAAACTTAGGCAAATGGGAGCTCTTTGGCTGCATTATTCAGGTAATAAGCTCAACTCTTAGCTGTAAATGTGACCTCTAAATATTAGAACTAATGCAAACAAAAGAACTTGGTTTCATCATTTTGATATGTAGCATATTTCTCTCCTGCCTACCCCTTGCCTGATAGTATTAGAAATACAGTTTGATACATGAATCAAGCTAATAACATTAGCCTGTGACTGATTACCTGTCCAGTTTGGCCTCATATGAAAATTCTGAGCAATTAATTTTAATCTTATGATAAGACTCCTGGGACTGTAAACCATTCTCCCTAATTTAAATACAATGGTTTCCAAGTTAAATACATACACAATAATGAATTAGCAAAATCTTTTCTCTGAAAAGAGTATAAGTACTATGGCTAAAATTTTATACAAAAAACATTATATTTTTAATTAATTTTTATTTACCCTTTTCAGTTGAAGAAAACTATATATTGGTTCTTTGATTTTCAATTCCTATTTCAAGAAAGCTGCATTGTTTGGGGCTAACTGGAGATTCTACAAAAATATAAATTACAAAAATAAGACCACTTATTTAATAAGATCACAAATAAGATAAAAATTTGGAGCAGTATAAATATATATGAAATAGTAAGTAAAATCTCACCCTCCAGCTTCTAATCCCACCTAAGAGGCAGCCTATTTTAAACATTTAATATTTGTCTTTTTAGAAATTTTCTGTTATTAAAAATATACATGTGTGTTTACACAGATGCAAACATATATGCATCTTAAATAAGAACGTACTACAATTACTGCCTGGAAATTTGCCTCCTCACCTTTTTCACTTGATATAACATAGTCACAAAATACAAGATACAGTTCTTCATGAATCAGTTTCATTGGGTGTATAGAAATTGTATAGATGAGTGTGTAATAATTTAACTTTTCATATTGATAGTCACTTAAAATAATATTTATTAATTTTTATTTTTTCATATTGGGAACTGTCCCACAATAAACATTTGGCAGTAGAATTATGCTAATAATTCAAATAAATTATCAGAAGAGTAAAATATCAGAGGGTATTATTTTAAACCTCCATGCAGTTTCTTAAATGGCCATATTTCTCAAAATTTTCACTGACTGTTCCCCATTTCATAGGACTACTCTTAAAATAGATGTGATAATCCTTAAATCTGATCCTCAACGAAAAGTTCACATCTTGATTTTAATTTTCATTTGTTAATTGTTATTATACATTAGCTAAGGTATCCATGATAGCATGCCAATTTCAACTACATGCACAGCTTAACAATAATAAAGCTAGTCTTAAATATTTTATCTGCTTTCGCATAAGAACTATAATATGGTAGTATAAGATTGTTTGCTCTTTTCTGACAGTTTTATGCCTATAATAAAGAACTTACTTTGCTTTTTAAAAAAATAATGAGTAGCAATCATCTTAATTAATTGCAATGCGGCTTTTACAAAAAGCTTGGAGCCTCATTAGTTAAAATCTCTCATGTATTATTTCCGGCATGAGTATTCTATCAGAAGTTACAAGCTGATTATTCATTTTGGTTTCAACCACTCTTGTCTTCTTAATATTCCCTAAGGGGTGGGGAGCCTACCAATTTGCTCTTTCTAGCAAGTTGTATCACTGGCGCTTAGTAATGGGGACTGACCAAACCTGTAATCTGCCTGCCTGCATGTGTTGGTAAAGGATTTGTCAGTTTTAGTGGAAACTCAATATTTATTCACTTGGAAGAATATAATGGTGTTCAAAACAATCAGAAATAGGAATTTTCTCCTAATTGCTTGGCTTAACAGTGATAGGAAGGTTAGGTCATCTAAACAAAGCTCACAGGTAATGTTCTGTTTGGGATCTTTGTTTTCTCAATTCAGGTGGAGAAAAACACCAACGTATTCCTTGGCAGGCTCCCCCTTTTTAATGTGAATCTGACGTTGGAAGCTTTTTAGAATACATTATGCATCAGGACTTTATCGTTAACTGTAAACTGCCTTCTGTCCGCTCTAGCCCGCTGCCCTTCTTGATTCAACCATATGGCTCTAGAAAAATCCCACTCTTGCTCGGCAGAGCCAGGCACACAGCCATATGCCAACCCTCAAAATGAGCAATTCAGGCTTTATGTTCTGGTAATGCAAATTTCCATTTCCTATAGCTATTTCTTCTTTTATGGGGAGACAGATGAAACTAAAATATTCTTTCAAAATACTTGTCTGTGACTCATGTGACACATGATGGATTTTCTCTATAAAGGTGCCCACATTTTCCACCAAGCTCTGCTGCTGTCTTGTGACTTTTTTTCCCCCTGGATCGAACCATTCTATTCTTCTATGTAGGCCACTGTGTAGGAAATGAAGTGGTCAGACTAAATATATCATCATTAATGCTTTATTCATTTCACTTGTAACGCTGCAGCAGGATGCTTTTGTGACATTACACTGGAAATGGCTTCACTCTGATATGGAGAGATAAGTCACCTCCAAAGAAAGAGTTGACAATTACTACAAGAAGGGATTTGAAATAAAATCCTGCCCACTTTTACAGTGCTCAGAAATTGTCAATCAACAGTAAGAATGCATCAGCACTGAACACTGACATGACAAAAAGCAGTCAGTGTAGAGGGATGAGGCATCCTTCAGCTGCCAACTCTATTAACCAACATCAAGGCAGCCTCAAGGCCTTCTCTAGAAATGAGTGACAGGTCTTGATAGCTAAAAATACAACTTGGGGCCATAGAATATGCAAACCCTATGAATCTCCTTTGGTTTGTAATCAGAGCCCTCAACCAAAAAAGGAACATCTCAGTTTAGGTAGCACTGAGCCAAAGCAGTCAAGGAAACACAGATTACAATCGTGGGAACCTAGAATGAGAATTGAAATTAGATAATAACAGTATTTCTTGGCCACATTAACAAGGATTACCACCAATTCCATGCTGAGGAAGACTGAAGTCTGATATCCGAAGCCACTCTATATATTTTGAGTATATATCTGAGGGAACTGAAAAATAAATTGGGATTATTCTCACTACAATATTTGCATCCAGTAAGGTTTATTACTTTTCTCAGATTCATAGTATGTCAGCTCAAAGATTCTTCAGGTGTTGTCATGTACAAGACACATGGCTGTGGGGACCCTACTTAATTCAGGCAAAATGATGATGCCAAGTAGGAGCCTTTTCAGCAAAGCATGCTTTACAAAGATTATTTTTTTTCTCTCAGGGTGTGCTATATATTGACTTATGATTCTTTGTTAATGACAAGGGGAAAAGGGATAATTTTTAAATACTTGAAATCTGAATTGCTAGGATTTTCCAACTTCAATGTATATATGAAAATAAAAGGTTCTCTTCTTACACTAATACTACTCACAACCATTTTAATTCTAGTATAGATTGGGTAAACCACTAAGTCTTTGAATGAATTGTTAACTGCACTCAGGCAAGGGGCTATTATTATTGATTACCCACCAGGTGTAATGAAGACTTCAAGGCTCACATGAAAGGCTGATGTTGTGTTACTAAAGAATTTCCATTTTGAAGAATGTCATGTTTACATTAAATATTTAATATGCTCTCTTACTGAAGTGGTCCTTCTGCATGTCTGGTGTGTTTCCTGGGAACTGAGGATCTGGCACCACCTGCAGGCAAAAATCTACGAAAGTTTTACAAAAGCCTTCCAACTGAGGCTCAAAGTGTTTCTCCAATGAAGAAGGCGGTCCTTACAGTAAAAATGTAAAGTGAAAATTCCATCTAGTTTGTCTTCCTTTTCTTTTATTCGCCCAGAGCATCCGCAGTGGTTATTTAAGAAGTACTCTGGTCTCAGACTTGGTATGCCACAGGCGACCACACGGTGGCAGGCAGGGCCACAAGAGGCACAGCGACTAGCGTTCACAGTACTTTTAAAGGCTCAAGAAAATGTTTTAATTTCTTTTAAAATCAGAAGAAAAAATAAACTTCTAGGTCAAAGAAAATGTTTTAAAAAATAAAATTAATATATTGGCCTTTTTAGCAACCCACCTGTAGAATATCATTTTAAACATATTTAAGTGGAGGAAGGGGCCGGGAAGACATAAGGGCTTAGGGCCCACAGAGGTTTCCCTGGAAGACTGTTGCTCAGGGCTGGAGAATTGTTGAGTGAGGAGTAACTGCTCACAGACGAGCCAGCAGGAGCAATCAACTGAACCCTTGTCCACCACTTAGAACAGAGCCTGGCTCACACATGGCTCACAAATTTTAGTCATTATGTGCCTGATTTTAAAAACTTTTTAGTCTGGTTCTTACTAATTGTATGACAGACATGATTTAAAAATTCACAGGCTCTTATTGTATCTTGTGTGCAACACACATACTGTTTCATCAATGCTTTTTTTTTTTTTAAAGTAAATTCTTTAATGAGGGAACAAGAAACACTAATATACAGTAATCCCTAGAAAACCAAAAACCTAAATAATGGAGTCTACCTATCGTCCTTTTCTCAGCTGGTTCTGCTGATTTATTTTTAGCAACAAAAATAATAAATAAGAAATATGAATAGAAGAAATATAAATAAAAATAATAAAACCCATATATTTGCCATTTATTAGATGAGAGTCATTGTGAAAAATCATTTCTAAAAATTTCACTTTTGATTTAAAATCCCATGAAATAAATATTATTTACCTCTTATAAATGAAAGAATTAAATATAGAAGGAGGTGAGGCTCTCTGTGCAAGTCCATATCACTGGGGAGAGGTGGAGTGAGGATTTGGGGCTGAATTTAAAGTCAGTCTCCCCCAATTCTAAAGTCTCAGCTCAATGTCCTGTGGCTTCTCTGCCTTTAGTCTTATCTCTGCAAAGAGCTCTTTCTTATCAGACACCTTTCTAGATAAGGATGCATATTCCACAGCTAAAATAAAACACGCTGCTAATTTAGAAAGTCTTCTTGAAATATGTTCCTTTCAAAAATATTTTTGCTAGATGGGGCACCTGGGTGGTGCAGTTGGTTGAGTGTCCAACTTTGGCTCAGGTCATGATCTCACAGTTTGTGGGTTTGAGCCCCACATCAGGCTCCCTACTGTCAGTACAAAGCCACAGAGCCCATTTCAGATCCTCTGTCCCCTTCTCTCTCTGCCCCTCCCCCTCTCGTGCACTCTCTCTCTCAAAAATAAATAACCATTAAAAAAATATATACCTATTTTTGGTGGGTAAGTGAATAAATGAAAACGTCTTATTTTAACATGCATAGTTTTCTGTTATCAGACCATACTGTGAATTGAAAAGATACAGGGAAAGAGACGCCCAAATAGACTCCTTTATTGAAATTATCAGGTGGTCTTGAGCCATTAGAAGCCATTGAAAAATCTTGTTGTTGTTGTTGTTGTTTTTTAAATAAGTGGTACTATGAAGTTAAATAATAGGCCTAGGTTTTGGATAGATATGCATTCGAATAAAATCACTGCAATATGTGAGCAGCAAGATCATGGACTATTCTGGTCTTTAGGATCTTCACCTGTAAAATGGGAAGAATCTCCCTATCTCAAAAGCTTTGTGAGGTCTAAATAATTAATATGGGTTAAAATCCCGTTAAAAACACGTTAAAATTGATGTGTTCAATACATTTTAGGTTTTTTTCTCTCAATTTGCCTGATAATTTGATAATCACATAATTGATCTACTTCAAATCAAGAAAACACTTCTAATTCTCATAGTGTGCTACTGAATAATTTACGAAAATAAAGTGGATGTTGACTGGAGATAATATCATACATAGCACTGTCCTTTAGCAGATATATTTGTTCACACGGGCTTTAGTTTACCTGCCTTAAATACATGAATTAAAAAAAAAAAAAAAAAACAGAAACAAATATAAGAAATCTTCCTTGACAACAATTTTTTGCCTAGAATTACCATAACTTCTCGAGAATAGGGGCCTATTCTGTCCTATTTACCTCAATTAATTTCAGCATCACAAAGATCAAATTCTGAAAACTCTGGCATACTGGGGTCTTCCTGTACTCAGAAGTTATATGTCCACCTCAGAACATGAACTTCCTCATAGGCTAAACACAGGCAGCTCCACCCACAATATGACTTTTCTGGCTGTAATCATGCCTGTTTGCCCAGGGATGGACACTGGCTCAAGCCCACCCAATCCTCTGACTGTTCATTACTTTCTGAGGTCTTTCTCACTCAAGATTTTTGAACTAAACAACATGGTTTCTAACCAATGGGTGGCTGCTATGGGAACTGAAAGATTGTCATGTAGATTTGGTGGCCATGTTGGATCCTGAGGTGGATCAATAAAGGACAGACAGCAATGGGTAGAGAGAAGTAGAGGTTGACAAAAAAGCCAAGAGGAGATAATCTATACAGCTTCAGTAAACAGTGGATCTCTTTTCTTAATTGCTTTCTGGTTCCCATTAAATCCAACTTCATGTCTTGCCTCACAGAAAGCTCTGTGAGATTTCTCTATATCGTTTTACTAAGTCACCATTTTCATTGAGTTCAATCAAACTTAAACCTCATCTTGATGATTCGTACCTTAGAGAGGAGAGGCAGTTTTCACCAAACTGAGACAAGATAGAAAATGAAGGAAACTGAAAGCAGTTGTCCAATTTTCAACACCAGGGGTGGGTGGCAGTCCAGCATACTTGTCCACAGAAAACTCCAGAGCATTCCAGGCCATTGTGAACAGATGATTAGAAGACGCAGTGTCAATGATGCTGTCCATTGTTTTCAACATCAAGAAAGAGTTATATGAGGAGGTCCTTGGGAGGCAAATTGAAAGCTAGGGGAAAAAACTGACAAAGTAATCAACAGGGTCAGTTCTTGCAGCCCATTTTCAGGATTAAAGGGCTGAGTTTTATGAAAAATGGAAGGTATTTAGGAAAAGGCTTTATGTTTCTTTTCTTTTTACATGTTTTGGTAATGTTTATTTATTTTTGAGAGAGAGAGAGTGAGAGCAGGGCAGGGCAGGGAGAGAGGAAGATACAGAATCTGAATCAAGCTCCAGGCTCTGAGCTGTCAGGACAGAGCCAATGAGGGGCTTGAACCCATGAACCGTAAGATCATGACCTGAGCCGAAGTCAGATGCTTAACCGATTGAGCCACCCAGGCGTCCCATGTTTCTTATTCAGTATTAAATATTAGTGGCTTCGGCACAACTCTATTTTGCTGCTGTTTACAAATATACCATTTCATCCACTTCATCAGATGAATAAAAGTGTTGAGGATTTACGCAATGTTAAGACTGTCTGGCTTTTCTTTTTCTAAAAACAAGAATTGACTTGATGTTTTCTGTATCATTGGCAAACAGCGACTGAGAAAATATTAGCTACAGGGCTATTCAAAGTCAATTACAGAAGAATTAATTAACACATTCAAGGAGATCATCTACTAAGCTTTATATGAAGAGATGGCTTTTCCTCTTTTTTTTAAAAATACAATCTTATAACTGCCTAGTATTTACTTCTTATTTATAGTTTATAACATTGTAGATACGATACAGTGTTTCTTTTTTAAGTTTTTTGTATTTATTGTTTTTTCCCTATTTAACATGTTTATTAATTTAGGTCACTCGATCTCATTTTAGAAATAACTGGCATACATACCCTAAGGAATGAATTATTAAAGTTGCACAAAGAAAAGCAAAATATTACATTCATTTAACTAAATATACCTGGTTTAAACTCTAACACATAAATACTTTAAAAACAATTACATAGTTACAATGATATTTGTAAAATGTGTATAATATATATATGTTCCATTATAGGCTCCAAATATTTCCAAATAGTTTGTCCTTGAAATCTAAAATTTTATTATGTATGCTGCAATTTGGATAAACTTTATAATTTGTGAATGTGAAAAATAAGATGTATTTAAAATTCTACCAAAAAGATTATGATACTTTAATATTTTAGAATAAAGGGCTGGTAGACATATTTTAAAATTTAGACAGAGAAGTTCATATTTTAAATACTGGACCAAAGAAAGGATAAGAATACTGGACAACTCAAAAATTTCATTTAAATGTTAACATGAATAAACACAAAAAAGGCAAGCATATTAAATAAGGTCTACAATCTGAATTCTTTTTGGAGAATGATTTATAAGGCAAAAATTGAAAGGTACACATTTTAAAGTACTTTTGCTTAAATTGTCTAACAGTCATTATCTTCGAAGTATTATCCAAATGGATTTTGAATGAAACACTTTAAAGTTAATAAATGTGAAAATATCAACAAAAAGTAAGGAAAAATTAAATGTCTTCTCCATAAATTTATCAAATTACTTGCTTTTCTAAACTCAGATTATATTTCTAAAACATTACTTTCATTTGCATGAGTCATTAGCTTTCATAAGAAGTGCTCTTATATAAAATCTGTAAACCATAACATTTCTTCATTATTAGCATGTACAGGCCCATTAAATCTATTATAAATGGATAGACTACTGATTAATATTGTAATTGTAGCATGGGGTTCTTGGTGTGGATCTAGAAAATATTTATGAAAGACTTAAAAGTGTTAGTTTAGACATTTCAGAATAGATCCTTGAGTGATTATAACTTCTAGCCTTAAAAAGTATACACTGAAATTTAATTTAATAAGCCTATTCATATTCATAAAGTTGCTATGCTGTTACAGAGCAAAGGTGACAAAGAGACAAATATTAAAATTATATCTATTTTTATTACATCTATTTTTGTAGGAATTTCAATTCTAATTATTAAATTTTAAAAAGTATTTTTATCTAGAGTGCATTTTTCTTTATATATATGTATATATATATACATTTAATGTTTCTTTTGAGAGAGAGAGAGAGAGAGAGAGACAGCATGGGAGGGGGAGGGGCAGAGAGAAACAGAATCTGAAGCAGGCTCTAGGCTCTGAGCTGTCAGCACAAAGCCCGATGCCGGGCTCAAACTCACAAACTCTGAGATCATGACCTGAGTGGAAGTTAGATGCTTAACCGACTGAGCCACCCAGGACCCCTTCTAGTACTTACATTTTCATAAGAGTGTAAACATATAAGTACACACTAAGTGTCAAAGGTTTATTTTGCATTTATAATAATCTGTATTTTTAGTAATGAAATAAAATATAGTGAAACATTGTTTTCTTCAATAATTCTTAAACTACCTTTCAGCAAATATGAAATAAATTAAAATCTCTTTAATTCTGACATTGGATGCTATTACTTAAAAGGTTCTTCTCAACATTAGCATAACTTTATTCTAATAATGTCTTAGTCTTATAGTTTAAACATGGCTTAGGAACGCTCAGTATTTCCACTTAAAATAACAAAATGAGTTCTGTAAACTTGTATGATTTAAAATAAATATGTTCAAAGTAAAATAAAAGTATATTGGAAAAAGATAGTTTGAGGTCAAATCTGAGATAGGAAAGATTTATAACTGTATATAACCTATAATTATTTTTATCTCAAAGACAAATGTTTCAATTATATGTACATACCTTGTTGACTTTACCCACTTCCCCAACAGTTAATGCCATTAAATTTTACTTTCATCAAGGATTCACTTCTTTTTTTAAAAAAAAATTTTTTTAACATTTATTATTGAGAGACAGAGAGAGAGACAGAGCATGAGCATGGGAGGGGCAGAGAGAGGGGGAGACAGAATCTGAACCAGGCTCCAGGCTCTGAGCTGTCAGCACAGAGCCTGGCGTAGGGCTCGAACCCATCAACCATGAGATCACGATCTGAGCTGAAGTTGGAGGCTTAATTGACTGAGCCACCCAGGGACCCCTCTTTCATTATTTATAGAAAGGCTTGATTTTGTGATCTTTTGTCTCTTGCTTCTACACCCAAATAGATCATGGTACCAAAAGAATGGAAAGTGAAACAGACATCTTCATGTCCTTTTTACATCTAAACACAATGAGCAAGTAAATCTTCTAAAACCAGAATTTCATTATTCCTTTCAACTTGTCCAGAAATGGTACAGGTCAGAGAAGTAGAAAGACTGGAGGCGGAAAATAGGCAAAACTAAATATGGTGTTTTTATCACAGAAAAATGATGGCTTGATCTCTGGAATATGGTCCAAAGCCACAAGATGCAGGGTATATCTTTTGTTAGCTCACTGTTGTCTCCCTGGTACTACTGTCAGTTACTTCTAAGGCTAGGACTACATTTTCCAGAACCCCCTTCTCTGTGTGTTTCTGGGTTAGGGTTTGCCAGTGAGAAAAGCTTTCCAGAGAGAGAGAGAAGATGGAAGTGGGAAGTCATTTTTTTCAGAGGTGTTTGCAGCTAGATATTTGGATAGATAAAAGATTCACAGTGGCTTCCCAGCAAATTTTCTGTAATGACAGCTTGAGACAGTCAGTGGAGTTTCTGAAGATTGTCAAGTATTGCAGCAGCTCCAAGAAAGCTGAAATCTGCTTGGTGCTTTAGGCTAACATCTTCAGAAACAACCTCTCTGACCTTCAGCAGTTGCTTTCCCGACCTCTACCTCCTCCTGTCCCCACCCTTACCCCCAACCCTTCCAACAATCCTGAGATTTCCTAATTCTGCTTTAAATACTTTATATCTGGGTACATCACATGGTTTCTGTTATGCTGACTGATCCCTAATGATAAAGACACCAACCATCACGGTAAGAATTGGGAGATATTCAGTTTATTAGATAATGTGAATGTCTTGAATATCGGATGCATCATCTCAATACGTAAATATCAAATCACATTTCAAAGTCAATTCAAATGACCTGGATTTCTTCTTTGCTTTTCTCTAACAATGACCAGATAACAGCATTCTACATTTGATTAGTTTCTTCAGTCTTCAAAATAATTTTAAAAATGATGTTCAAATAAACTTCAAGTAGTTATCTTCAACTTTTTCTGAATAAAATTTCCATTCTTAAGACAGGCTTGTGATATACTTGATATTAATGGCGTTTTGTCTGTAGTAAGAAGTGGGAAACCAAGTTTCAATGAATACAGGAAAACCACTTGACCCTTATTCATTGTTTGCTACCTCTTCCTCTCTGACGTGATACATAAAGCTTTGGTTCTACATTTACTACTAGAGACCAAATACTGCTTTCATAAAACTGAGGTCTAATCCAGATCTTACTTATTTATTTAATTCTTTTAATGTTTATTTATTTTTGAGAAAGAGAAAGAACACAAGCAGGGGAGGGGCAGAGAGGGAGACACACAATCCAGAGCAGGCTCCAAGCTCTGAGCTGTCAGCAGAGAGCCTGACACAGGGCTCAAACCCACGAACCATGAGATTATGACCTGAGCTGAAGTTGGACACTTAACCGACTGAGCCACCCAGGTGCGCCCAGATTATATTTAAGTATCAAAATAGTTGTGACTAAATGGAGCTTGGATATTACTTGACTCCACCTTGAAGAAAAATTACATTCAAGAAACATCCCTGCTCAATAAAACCAAGCACGTTTTTTCCTGATACCCTTCAGGAAAAGACTGTTTTCAATGCGTTGCAACATTTCTCTCCAGTCTTTTTCCTCATCCTTTTCCTTCTCCATGGCTCTCTATTCCTCTATTCAATGTAATAACCAGTAACAAACTGACATAGTGTTTTCTACACACCAGGCACATATGTGAACATAGTTAGTCCTTTAACAACCCTATGATTAAGTGTTATTAGCACCATATGACAGATGAAGAAGCTGAGACTTAGAGGGGTTCAATATCTTGCTGAAGGTCACAGAGTGAACAAGTGGCAGGTCCAATGCTAAATGTAATTAGCAGCTGGGCAGCAAGTTCTGAGGCCTCTTAAAGCCACCTACCCCTCTTTAGCACCTCTTTTGCCCATTTCTCCTTTCTTTGTATTCTTTGTTTCTGGCTAGTAATTCTCTGCTGTTGTTTTCATTGAAATTCTAGCAACCCAACCTAATCATTATCTTCCATTTCTTTTTTCCCCTCAGTACCTCAGGATGCTTGAAGAAGGGCCAGGAAGGTAGGCCTGAAGGGAGCTGGGAGGAGCCAGGGAGGGTTCTGAATACCCAAAACGGTAGTTGTTTTATTATTTTTTTCCTGCCTAAAAATTTGTTTTTTACCCTATGTTTTGGAGCCCAAGGAAAAATAAGCAAGTAAGTAAGTAAGTAAGTAAATAAATAAATAAATAAATAAAAGCAATGACACCAATGAACAACTGAATAAAGCTCAAGTGAGAATTGAAGTCGAGAATTTGGACGAACAGGTTATAGTATTCAGGACATGTGGTCCCTGAGCTAGTCTCATTTTGTTTTCCTATTCCTTCTCCATGACTCTCTGTTCTTTCCTTCCTTAAAATGGCTCCAGGTGCAGTCTGAGAAGCGTCCCCATTAGAGGAGATGAAGATTATCTGAGGAAGGATTCAGGTAGTAAAGAAATAGATAAAAATAGATTACAGAGAAATCACCTAATTTAGTATGTCAAAGTGGAGTTGAAAGCTTTTGAGCTCATGGAACTTTCTGTGCCATAAAAATCTCAAATAAAATGAAATAATACAAGTGTAAAAGCTGCCTTTGAACCAGGGAATTCACATTTTTATTGTTTTTATTGTTCTCAACAACAGCTGATCAAACAGGCACTCAATAGCTTTTGTTTTCTGGTTTTCAAACCACAGTACTGTTATGAACTTGTTTTTGTTTGTGTTTTCAAAATGGAGGCCATATCCAACCAGGATGCATACCAGTGCAAGGAGAAACACATGTGCACGTCCACTTTGCCTCTAAGCTAGACTGATCCAGTATCACGCTTCAAAAAGAAAATTCCTTATCATTTTTCAAATTACAGGACTCCAGGATACTTTGATACTCACAACCCTTGGGCTTTCTGAAGTGCTAAATAGCATATAATTGCTTTTAAAATTAAAACCAATACAGATTAGGGGCGCCTGGGTGGCTCAGTCGGTTAAGCATCTGGCTCTGGATTTTGGCCCCATGTCGGGACTGTGCTGACAGCGTGGAGTCTGCTTAGGATTCTCTCTTTCCCTTTCTCTCTCTGCCTCTCTTTTTCTCAAAATAAATAAATAAACATTAAACAAAAACCTAATACAGATTAACATTAAGAGATTTTTGAGAGCTCTGCTGCATTTGTGTGTGTGTGTGTGTGTGTGTGTGTGTGTGTGAGAGAGAGAGAGAGAGAGAGAGAGAGAGAGAGAGAGAGAGAGAGAAAGAGAGAGATTAGCACCACCCTTGTACATGTAGGAATTAGGACTGAAAAATTCCTAGGCTGTTGATATTTAGAAATTTAAGACTGGAGACAAAATAAAATACAGTTTAATCTTAGTACAGATTTGATCACAGAAACTTTTAAAAAAGATGTTTATGTAGCACTAGCCTTCTAAGGAAGTGTGGGGCAATTTCAGGAACTCTAAGAAAGTGTCTATTTTTCCTTTGCTTTCTTGATTTCTTAAGTAAAAATAAATCCTAATCCTAATGATATGAAGAGTTTTTTATTGCTTTCCCTGAAACAGATTTTAACAGGAAGCAAATAAAGAGCAAGAACTACTATCTAGGAAAAGAGTGAGGACAGATAAGGCTTTTTTGGCACACACATCCTCAAATCAGTGAAGCAGTGGATTTAAAAGTGGTGGATTTAAATAAACTGGAGGGAGGGGTGAGGGTAGTCTTTTTATCTAGTATTTGACCAAATTTGTGGTGTCAAATACTGTGGTGTCAAATATTTGTGGTGTCTTCTTTCCTAAAGAAGACATCCAGATGGCCAACAGACACATGAAAAATGCTCAATATCACTCCTCATCAGGGAAATACAAATCAAAACCACACTCAGATATCACCTCACGCCAGTCAGAGTGGCCAAAATGAACAAATCAGGAGACAAATCAGGAGATGCTGGAGAGGATGTGGAGAAACGGGAACCCTCTTGCACTGTTGGTGGGAATGCAAATCGGTGCAGCCACTCTGGAAAACAGTGTGGAGGTTCCTCAAAAAATTAAAAATAGATCTACCCTATGACCCAGCAATAGCACTGCTAGGAATTTACCCAAGGGATACAGGAGTGCTGATGCATAGGGGCACTTGTACCCCAATGTTTATAGCAGCACTTTCAACAATAGCCAAGTTATGGAAAGAGCCTAAATGTCCATCAACTGACGAATGGATAAAGAAGATATGGTTTATATATACAATGGAATACTACTTGGCAATGAGAAAGAATGAAATATGGCCCTTTGTAGCAATGTGGATGGAGCCGGAGAGTGTTATGCTAAGTGAAATAAGTCACACAGAGAAAGACAGATATCATATGTTTTCACTCATATGTAGATCCTGAGAAACTTAACAGAAGATCAGAGGGGAAGGGAAGGGAGAAAAAAAAAAAGTTACAGAGAGGGAAGGAGGCAAACCATAAGAGACTCTTAAATACTGAGAACAAACTGAGGGTTGATGGGGGTGGCGGGGAGGGGAAAGTGGGTGATGGGCATTGAGGAGGGCACCTGTTCGGATGAGCACTGGGTGTTGTATGGAACCAATGTGACAATAAATTATATATAAAAAAATATTTGTGGTGTCTTAAGTCCCTTTTGAGGAATATTATTCTCTTTCAGTTCCAGTGCCATAAAATAGAATAGTATTACACTTGGAAGTCATATCTACACATTGAAATCCTTTAAGTGAACATCAGAATTCTGAATAATAAGGTAACTACAATGACATAAAAACGATACTGTTTTTAGTTTCAGAGGCAAATAGTAAATCTGTGCATGTTTTTTATTTGGAAATCAATGAAAATCAAACAATAACACATAGATGTCAATTGCTAAGCAAAATATCTGAGTAGATAGCAGATAGCAATATCTAATATTTATTTTCCATTTAAAATTTAAAATACCTGTACTTTCTTTTCACATTTGGGTCCAGAATATCCATTGCGACAAGAACACACATTAGGAAATACACATCTGCCTCCATAAAGACACTTTAGTTTGCAAATTGCTGGAATATAAAAAAAAAATTACAATGACCATTCTTTGACACAAATGCTTGTGACATATTCTCTTCTGGTGGTCTGAAGCATGGTCATTAAGATTTTATGAATGACCAATGGTACTCCCATTCTTGTGCAGCCAAAACACACAGACACACATACTCACACACATCAAAAAACAAAACACCCAAAACTCAACACAACAGTTTCACAATTCTATAAAGATATTATTAAAGCAAACAAAATTTTCATTGGCTACCTTTTAAACAGTGGCTATATGTTTTTGTTTTGTTTAGAGAGGAGATTCAAATCAGTAATATAAGCATTCATAATTTGCTTAATAATTTAGCAAAGATTTAAAAGACACAATGCAGTACTGGCCAGTGTATAGAAAACTGACAATTTAATATGCTATCATTGGAAGTTTAATGTGAAACAACTGTATTAGAAACTTCCTAAAGATTTTTACACCAGCAATTTCTTCCTCAGGATCTCTCCTCATGAAATTTAAAAATACCTATATCTATCTCAATATAATTCAGAATCAGTCTAGTTATCTATCATCTACCTAATGTATCCACCTATGTTATCATCTATCTACCTACCTACTTATAGAAAGAAAATGCTTATTATAGTAATAACTTGTAAATGACTACAATGTTCAACATAAGGGAAAAAGTCAAGTGAATTATATATCTATCTATATATTATATATATAGAATAGATATACATACAGTGGCATAGATTATATAAGATTTTGTTCAAAGTTATGTGTTGAAGGACACAGAAAATGCTTTTAAGTCATATTAAGTGAAAATACGTATAATATAAAATTACATACAATACAGTTATTTTTCATGAGAGAGGTATCTGCTTCCAGAGTTCATATTGAAAGCTTGCAAAATTCAAGAACAATATTCTCTTTGGTGGAAGTGCAGCATTAAAAGATTACGTTTTTATCAGTGATGCCATGTGTAGCTGGGCAGGCTGTGCAATACACAAAGCCCCACAGCTGAGGGAGTACTTTTCACACCACAGACATCATAGATTTGCATATTTGTTACAATAGCTCTCCAGCAGACGGCAGCAGACATCTTGGTCAAATAATGTCAATATATAGAGTTTCTGGAAGTTGGAAATTAAGTATTTTGAGGAAAGGGACTTTGAAAAATTCACACAGAAGTGCTTCAAGGTGCAAAAATAAAGTGCACATCTTCAGGCTGTACTCAGAGTACCTCAATCCACACTTACTGGAGCACGTTTCCACATTAACGTGCTTCTAATATCTCATCATTCTCTTTCATGGTCCACAAAGACCTCTCTCCAGAATAAGCAGCCCAAATTAAGGGTGATGGCTCTTTTTTCTACCATTTTATCGCATATAACTCCCAATGAGAATTAGTGATTTTTGAGCACATATTTCTTAAGTATTAGAAGTGAATTCTTTGATGATATTTTCCTAAGATGAAAAATGTATAAATTGTAATAGCACTTACTAATAAAATACACTCTAAAAGTCATGAAAATTATATGTGAAATCTGTGATATATGGAAACAAGTGTGGTTCATAAGACATCAAAAAGCAGGGCAGGTATTTTTTGTAAAAACACATGGTCATTTTGCAACTGTATAATTTCAGTTTACAATACACTTGGATCACCAGTTTTAAGATGATATAATTATTGATCAATTGAAAATATTTGGAGGGTGAGACTTCTAGTTTTTCTCATGAAGCCAATCTTTGTTAATATTTTAACATGTTATTTCAAGTTTTCATAAATTTCAATATTAGATCATTGATCTTCCTCAATACCCTGAGGCCGCATGAATGTAAAATTTTTAACTAAAACAAAAGGGAAATATATTAAAATACTAAAATCACAACAGGAATTTCTTTTGGATGGTAGAATGTGGGACAATTTAGTTTTTGGAACTTTTTCATATTTTCCATGATTTTCATGAGTGGTATGTATCTTTCTCATAATCTGAAAAAATATTTAAAGTTTATGCTAAAAACCTTCTTCACACCTGAGAGAACTTCCAAGGCAGCCCAGAGACCATAATTTGGAGTTATCTGTGTCAGACAAAATATTAACATATTTTACCAAATTTTCTTCTTTTAAATGGATATAACAATGAATGAAGATTTCCTTTTATTTCCAAAACCCTTTTTTTTAATGTATAAGCATTATGGGATTTTTTTTTCTCTATGATTTCTCCTCACATTATACTTTGTTTAATAACTGTAACAGATTCAGGTTCAGAACATAGAGTAAAAAACAAATTTTGTAGGCTTACGTATTTGACACTGCACTCCTTCCCATGCGGTAGGACAGTGGCATATACTGGGAGCTATACATTCACCACCATTTTTACATTTCTGAAAGCAGAGAGCTGCAAATAGAAATACAAAGAAGTTAACAATTTAATTTGCCAGTCAAGTACTCACATAAACCACAAAAAATTTCACTGAAGAAAAAAAAGAGAAACAGTTAAAAGTTAATGACTTAAAGGAGCTTTTCCGTTAACATTTTATCAAGAACATTTTCCAATGTCACTGCTGATTCTTGAATAAGGTGATTTTAATGGTTGTATAGTGTTCCACTGATCGAATGCATCGTGATTTAACTTTTCCTCAATTTGTGGGACATTGGTGTTACGTCTTATTTTTCACCTTGACCAGCACATTATAATAGCTGCTAATTTTATAGAGTAATTTATAAAAAGGGGAAAAAATGAAACGTTTGAATGAGGAGAGCTGTTATCAACTCTAAAACTAGCCAGAGTTGAAAGTAGTGTGACCCACCTTGGAAGGTTCTGAATTGGTTGGTCTGAGATGCAGTCATGGAATCTGTAATTTTTTTTTTAACGATTTATTTTTATTTTTAAGAGAGAGCGCACGTGAGTGGGGGAGGGGCAGAGAGAGAGAGGGGAACAGAAGATCTGAAGTGGGCTCTGTGCTGACAGTGGAGAGCCCGAGGTAGGGCTCGAACTCACAAACTGTGAGATCATGACCTCAATCAAAGCTGGACGCTCAACCCAGCCACCCAGGTGCCCCGTAATCAGGAATTTTTTACACCTTCCCCTGACCCTTCCTTAGAGAGGGAGACAGGACTTAAAGAACTTGTCATTTATCGTGGCAATCACAGTGGACAGACTGGAAAATACAGCATATCCTCTTTCTCTGCTAGCCTGAAGAAATGAATTCAGAGCAGTTGGCATTTCACTCCAGTTCACAAAAAAAATCCCCTAAAGTAGGAACAAAGAATCAAAAATAAAAACAAAACAAAACAAAACAAAGAAAATGCCCTGTGTAGTAAATTCTGCTTGATGTTCTCATGTGGATGTAGCATTTAAGAGTATTCCTCTTGGGGCTCCTGGGTGGCTCAGATGGTTAAGTGTCCGACTTCGCTCAGGTCATGATCTCACGGGTTCGTGAAGTTTGGGTTCCGCTTTGGGGTCTGTGCTGACAGCTCAGAGCCTGGAGCCTACTTCAGATTCTATGTCTCCCTCTCTCTCTGCACCTCTCCCCACTTATACTCTGTCTCTCTCTTTAACGTTTAAAGCAAATAAACATAAAAAAATTTTTTTTAAGAGTATTCTTCTTACGTGTGTTGCATTGTTTCCCTCTCCAACCAGAAGGACAAGAGCAAATGTTTGGTCCTACACATTTTCCTCCATTCATGCACATGGGATCACAGATACCTTAAGGTAAAAGCATGAAATATCAGCCCTCAAATGGCAATAGTTTAGCTATTTAATGTGTTTGCTTTACCTGTAGTTAAAAAACACATTTAGTGGTATCTTACTTTTTTGGCATCTCCTACCAGTGTATCCTTCACGACAGGTGCACACATTATTTCTCATGCAGCGGCCACCATTCTTACAGGGAGGGTGACAGATAGCTAAAAGAACACATGGCAGCAATCTGAGAATACTCCATATTCAATTATTATATATTACATATTACATCATGTGCTTGTTATCTATGGGGCCATAAGGCAGAGAAATGTGCTATTAAAATAAAAGATCACATCTGCAAATCATTAGCACTATCCTTTCTAAATCATAAAATCCAATGCTTATAGCTTTAAGCAGCTAGTGGATTAGCACAATTTGAAAGGTATTGATGAAGTATTCATAACAAATGGCATCTTTGATATTATAGTGCTTAAATCACAAACCTTATCTTATGATTCACCTTTCTTAGAAGTAAAGAGTAAAATGATCCAGGCAGAACCAAGAAAGTGAGTCATAACCTAGCTCAAAATAAGAAATGCACCTATTCCTGTGGAAAATAGAAAAATCCCAACAATATATCATATGATTTTTAGAAAATAATTTTTAGTTGACTTTTGAATACCTAACTGAGGTCATAAAGGCAGAGCTTAGTATGTGACTTACTCCTAAAAAACTTAGTGAAAAATCCTTTTAACAATAAATCCCTGGCTTTGTTAGGAATATTTATCAGATAACCTTGACTACATTGTACTAGTATCTTCTATGTATATGCTTCTGCTTCATGGAATTCAGAAGTTAATATTTATCATCTTTTATGAGAAGATTTATATTGCTTCATGTTTCTTGCAGATATGACAATAAATGCCTTTATTTAAAAAAATAATACATAGGCAAACCCGCCTAACTAGAAATTTATTTTTTTCTCTAAATGATAATTAAATGGATTTTAATTTGTATTTTAAAAACAAATGTCAAATTAACTGATTTTGGTACCAAGGCTATCGTAGACTAATTCCCAGTTTTGAATTAGATCTATCTTTAAGAGCTACTTTATTTCCAGTCTAAGAAAAGAAATCAACTAATTTCAAATGGATTCAAAACTGAAAATAATTTAGTACTTTATGTATAAAAACAAAATAACTGAATGATTTTAGCAAATGGATAATTTCCACTCTTTTAATTTGAACCTTTTCTGATTAATGCTTCAGTCTACTTTCTCTGGTGTTTATTTGGTACTTTTTATAAAAAGTACATTTTCTGCTTCCTAGTCTTAATACAACTTACGATCATTTCTAGTATTAGAAAAAAATGTATTTGTTCTATTGCAAAAACACAGTAGGAAATACTTATGGTTAGAAATTTAAAACTAAAACAAAAATAAAAAACCAATATATAATGGGTAACGTTGCTATAATCAATACTCATCCATACCACAAAACTTGAGTGTAGAGATAAATACTACATTTACACAACAAAACATATGTAAATAAAGTAATATAAAGAGATTATATATTAATATAAAGGTTTGATCTTCTCCACATCTAGTCCCATTTTAGGAAAAGGAAGTTTAGGAGAAAATCCACCTACATATATACCTATATATTCTCTAGGCCTCACACAGATATTCCATGAGACGGCAAAGGGAGCTAAGTAATCCAGCCTCACCTACCATGTGGAATGGACTCATGACATTCAAGGAATTGAAGGATATAAAATGTATTTAGACAACTCTCCAGTGACACATTATAAGCCTTGATTATGAATGGAGTAGTTTAACTCTTCCGTTATGTCTCTAGTTCAATTTTTATCTTCCTCATTTGAAATCCTATAGAACACACAATATCTTGTGTGGATAAATATTTTATCCATTTTCTGCCTATTTTTATTCAGTGACTTTGAATGTGTATACCATTTTCCCTTCCCACCATTTGGGCTCACAGAGGCTCATGAGAGGATGTGATCTGATAAGAATAAAGCTAATGTTTTTTTATTTCTTCTGCATCTCCTGTAGCATTTCTTAAAAACAATTGTACTATTATTCATGGTAGCCAGCCATGCACTTACAGTATGTACGTCTCGCTCCTTATGGCAACTGTGTGGTTCAAATCTAAAAAGTCAGGAAGTCTGATGCTGGAGACTTTGATTTCAAAATCCATGCCAGCTAGGAGGTTTTAGAGGCTAGCTAATTCCAAAACCTTTTAACATATGTTCAACAGATACTTTTTAGTTCAATACTTAATAATTTAGAGATTTCCTCCTTTCTCAGTAATACTGCTGGCACATAAGTTTTAGAGACATTTTCTCACTATATCTTACATCTACTGCAAGGAGCATGAGAGATATCAGCTTTTATATCCGTCTTAAATTCTGAGTCAAAACTATACCTATAACTCAGAAATATGGGGTTAGACATAGTCACTTGGTTTTCAAGGTTTGCTTTAACGTGGTTTTTACATCTTCCCATTTCACAAAGTGGTTCCTTGAAGGAAATCTTAACTAGAGGAACTCATTTGCTACGCCTGTACTTCAGTGGTAGTTTGTTCTCTACCTCATCTGCAACCTAAGAATCCCAGTCAACCTCCAAATAAAAGAAATTAAATCACTTCAAAGTATAACATGCCCCAAAAAGAATATGTTTTAGGAATTAAATTAGGACAGCCTCTGACACATTTTACTAAAAAATCTATTCTGCATTTTGCAAAAGTTCAAAGATACGAAGATGTGGAAAATACATTTTAAATTTCATTTATTGACATTAACTCATACCTACACTGTCATCCTCAGGACATGCTCATTATTCTGAAAAAATCCATCACATTTCTATATCAGCAAAAGTATTGAAATAGCAGGCCACGAAGGGGGGGGGAACGATGCATCTGTATGACCTGATATTACCTTGCCCAATGCTGTGCATAGCTAACTTTTCACAAGTGTTTAATAAAACTAATGTTGAGAGATCATGAGGTAATAGTGGGCATTAATGGACCATAAATCAAACATTTTTGCTGTGAGGGCAGAAAAAATGACACCACTGCATGCAACAGACTCCAAGAGAATTTTGCTTATTTGGTTCACACCTTGATCCTACAAAACTGCATGGACAAGTGCCAAAATTGGGAGCCTAATGTATAGTGAATAAATGTAAGTATTTTATTTAAATTTTTTTAATGTTTATTTATTTTTGAAAGAGACAGAGACAGAATGCGAGTGGGTTGGGGCAGAGGGAGAGGGAGGCACAGATTCTGAAGCAGGCACCAGGCTCTGAGCTGTCAGCACAGAGCCTGACACGGGGCTCGAACTCACAAGCTGTGAGGTCATGACCTGAGCTGAAGTCGGATGCTCAACCAACTGAGACACCCAGGCACCCCAAATATAAATATTTTATATAATAACTCATACATTTTCAGGATCTGGTCATTAAGCAGCCACAACTGTAACATCACAAGAAAGAGAGAAAAAAATAGCACTGTCCCCTTTGAGACTTGTCTTGTGTTTACTCAGAGTTCTGTTTATGCCTTTCTCTTTGTATTCATAAAGAAAGAATAATTACCATTCTGACACTGCGCACCAAAGAATCCATTTGGACAGAAGCAAGTGTTTGGCTTATCACAGGAACCACCATTGAGGCAAACAGGGTCACACAAAGCTAATGAACAGCAGGGAGAAGAGAGACCATAAAAGTTTTATTATTTAAAAAATGAAAGCTGCACTGAAGTACAAAATGGTGCCTAATGAAATATTTTATTTTTACTGCAAGGAAAAGCCATAACCTATAATTAATTTGACTTTGCCAAACATAAGAGGAATAAAATAAGTGGATAATAGCTTTGAAAGTCTGTTCATTAAGTTTACAAACAACACCAAGCTAAGAATATGGAGGTTATGATTAGAATTCAGAATGCCCTCTGCAAGCTGAAAACAATGATGGGAAATTAGAAGACATTTCAGCAGCACTAACTGGACAGTCTGTAATCCACTCAAATACACTTCTTTAGGCCTCCATCTCAATTCAAATAGGAACACTGTGCTCAAGTCCTAGCACACTCAAAAGCATTCTGCTTAGCTTCTTTACCTTTGTTCCCCTTTGAGAGGCACCCCTAATTCCATTTTCCAACTCAGACTTTACCCATTCTCCAAAGTCTACCTCAATACTATCTTCTTCCAAACTGCACTTGCCAGAATGAATTTCTGTCTTCTCTGCTTCCAAGGAACTGTGCATTAATTACATTACTTATTATAATCCAACTTGTACCACAGACATTTAAAATTATTGTATCCTGTGTCTTCTTCACTAATGACATGCTACTTGAAGTCAAAGCAAAAATCAAATTGATCTTTGTTTCCCCTTGGATCATGCTTCACACATAGTTCGCAAACTATAAACATTAAGTTAAACTTATGTTGAGAAAAGTCATTAGATCACAATGGAATAAATTAAACACAGATAACTGCAAACATTGCTGGCAAAAAATTAAGCCTGATACTCTGATAAAGAAATGGAATAGAGTGATGGTGTCATTTAACTCAACTGCTTGAATGTTTCTTGAAACAGAATGTCTGTGCTGTGATAAAAAAAAACTTGAAAGAGATTGAAGATTGAGATGTAACACATATTTATTTCTCTCCATTATAAGGCAAGTGGATGATGAGAATATAAAGGCATAAAAAACAAAAAAAAGAAGTACTGGTTGGGCTAGATAACACTAAAGCTGAAATATACTCTATGGCCTGATACAGGAAGAAAAAGAATAAAAATAAAAGATACTTTTATTAAAACTTCATACTAATCTTGTCAGATTAGTTTAATGCTTTTGGGTGCTGGTTTAGGACATTGGTGCATTTAACATTTTTTTTTACCTGACTTATTCATTGAAAAAAATCCTGATTTTACCTGTACCACAAGTAGGTCCCGACCAGCCAGGCTTGCACTGGCAAATATCTGGTGTAAGACATTCACCTCCATTTTCACAGTGCCTGTTACAAATCACTAAGATCACAGAATAAAAATAAAAGCAAGCTAAATTAGGCTTAGAATTGGTCATGTTATTGGGTATTATCTAGGTAGCTCATAACTGCCAATCATATCCTCTAATGAATAAATTCAGAGAGAAAAATAAAAATAACCTATTCTTTGGCTTTAAATGGTCTCCAATTGTCACATTCAGTTACTTTTTGGTAACAGAGTTGGGGAAAGAAGAAAATCATTGAGCTGAATGGTAAATAAGAGTTGGCTATTTAAGAAAATTATTAGTTACTAATGAAAATAATTTTAGATATAAATAAACAAGATAAACTTATAGGCAAATCTACAAACTGGAATTCTTATTATCTCAAAGAAATGGTCATGGATAGGGTAAGGAGAGAGTTGTTTACAAGAACAAACTTCTTTATCTTAGTACTGGAATCCAGTGTTCCCAGTGGCATACAGAATAACAACTGTCATAATAAATCATGAATGTATGTTTGTTCGTTTTTTTAATGTTTATTTATTTTTGAGAGAGAGACAGAACGTGAGTGGTGGAGGGGTAGAGAAAGAGGGAGACACAGTCTGAAGCAGGCTCCAGGCTCTGAGCTGTCAGCACAGAGCCTGACACGAGGCTCGAACTTATGAACTACAAGATCATGACCTGAGCTGAAGTCGAATGCTTAATTGACTGAGCCACCCAGGTGCCCCAGGAATGTATATTTTTTAGTGCTTGGGTTTACCTTAGTATTAAAGGCATCAACTATTAAAAGGAGCAGTTTCATTACATTAGGCTGCAAGAGAGTTTTGCTTACTTGTTTCACACCTTGGTCCTACAAAACCATAAGGACAAGTGCAGAGATTTCCAGCCAAGCAGGTGCCACCATGTCGACAAGGTGGACTACAATGTTCTACAGACAAAAATTATGTTATTAAGTCAGATCCTAATTAAGAATATGTCTGTTTATATTTATGAATCATAGCCACAATAAACTGTGTTGTAAAAGCAACTTATAATAAACTTGGCTTGCTTTTACTATGAAATTTAGTTCTGTGGGATTGACTATACAAGTTGATACTCTCAAAACACCAACAAGTCATCATCATGTTTTGGTTTATAAAACTGTTGGTTAACTGAATGGAAATATACCATGTTAGGTTTCTTCTGCAAAGTGAGACACACACTCCTCCCCTAAAAATAGAATACTTCTATATTTCCATAATTATTTTCCTATGTCATCGATATTACGTGTTTCTATTAGTTCACTCTGGATTTACTTTAATTTGTTATTTTGTACCTTGCCTTGCCATGGAAGTATTTAGTGTGGTTCTTAGATTATTAATAATTATCTGTACTGTCTATCAAAGTATATTCTTTAAAATATTAAAAATAACAAATGTGTTTCTTTAAAATATTTAAAAAATGTCATTTAAGAAACTCCCCTCTTAAGATTTCAACCAAAGTAATAAAATTATGTGCCTATAGACATGTTTTTAAAAATCACTTTTTAGGATTCTTTTTATTACCTAATATCTTCTAATTATTTGGTATTTAGCACTTTCTTGGAGTCATGTTTGACAAGTCATTCAATAATCAGGTGTCCTTTACTTGAAGCTAAAATATATGTAGGGATATGGCACCTTAAAACCAAATATCCAAGATATTTCCGAAGACAATTTTACCAAGGACAAATAAGCTATTACTCTTTGGATTTCTAATGAAATTGAAGTTTTTAAAATCTTCAAATAAATTATTTTTAGAAAACATTAAAAAGCTTAGACATCCTCCCCAACATTAATGAATATATATGAGTAAAGACACAGTAAAACGGAATTATCTTTTTAAAAAAGCTTTAAAAAAGTGTTTTATCTTGGCTCTATTATTTGATTTTTAATTTGAATTATCACCTTCATCACAGGTTGCTCCAGCACGCCCTGGGGGACATTCACAAATGTTAGGCTTAATACATTTTCCATGGTTTTTGCAATCAGGATGACATAGAGCTGTATAAAATAAAGCTTAGGTTTTAGAAATATCAAGTATCAATTAAATTCATTATGCAAACTAACAAGTTCTATACCTACCAGTTTGGCAGTTAGAGCCAGCATAACCAGGTTTACATTTGCATATGTTTGGGGCAACACACTCCCTGCTTTTCCCACATGGGTGTCTACAAATGGCTGCAAAAATCAAAGGAAAAAGGATGAATTGTTGATACATGTTGCCCATAGACTTACTTGTAAGAAAAGTAAAAATCTCTGAAATTTGAAAATTTTGACGCTGCTTATTAAAGCAATAACCATTGCATTTATCCATAAAGTTATTTTCCCCCTTATATTTGTTTTACTATTAGAATGACTGAAGAACATGATTAATATGGTCAGAAATAAGTGTCATAGGTGGTAATTACTCCCTTTGCGAGGCCTGATGTTGAAGATGGCTGCTAACCAGAAATGGGATTCCAGTCTTTTCACAGAGGTCAATAAAGTTCCAGATACTGATCAGATAAATGCTGGTAAATGTCAGAAATAATCAGAATTTCAAAGAGCAAGATACTAGGACCACATCTTAAGTTTACAGGTTTGTATTCCTTAAGCTTCTTGAAGTGCTTGATATATTCTAAATATTAGGCATTTAATGTTTTTCTGAGGTGACCAAAAAGTATGTGGTTGTTAATATGGAGTTTTATATTATGAACATATAAGTCCTGAAAGTCATTATTATCACTATTCCTACAAACAAACAAACAAACAACGTACCTCTCAGTAATACCGACAACAAGGGAATATCCCAACAGCTCTATTGCTTAAGTTGGTCTCAAACAAATCAAAACACAAGCAACACAAAACAGTAATAACAAAATAACAACACAAAATAGCTTCAACAGTGTTAAAGCTAAAAATTTGAGTTGCATCTAGGAAAACAATACTGATAATTATGAAAAGAAGTAAACGCTCCTTTCAAAATTAAAGTGATGCCCAACTTGTTTTTTCCTCAAGAGCTGGAAGAAATACAGAGAAACATAGTTTATGCAAATAAGCAAATATGCCAGAATTAGTAATTTAAAGTGCTAAATGCCCACTGTGAGATGAAAAGAACCCAGACAACAATGTTATTCACATCCTTATTTTATCTCTTTAGCTGCTTAATGCTAGGAAAGTCAGTTAGCCCTCTAAGGCTCTGTGTTCTCATCTGAATGATGGGAAAAATAACACTCAATACAGGGAGTCTTTATGGATTATATGACATAATTGATAAAGAATGTTTCTATAGACCTTGGAACACAGTAGATACCCAAAAACATATTTATACTATATTATATAGTTTATAGTACTATATAATAGAAACGTTCTTTCTAAAAATAATGCAGGAACACCCATGTTAATTTTTTTGAAATGTGAAGAGGGGATACACAAACAATAAATAAATAAATAGAAATTGGTGAAATAAATGAAGTAAATAGAAATTAATACATAAAAAAGAATCTCTTCTTAATTACTTAAATGTGAACTAATTAGTTTTCTTTCTATCTTCTAAAGAATTTTCATACTACCTCTGCAATTGATACCATCTCCGTAATATCCAAAGGGGCATCGTCCACATCGGAAATGACCATCTGCAGTTGGCACACAGGAAACACCAAGAAAACAAGGCGATTCAGCACAAGTTGATATTTTGGTCCATCCAGGCTTTTCCGGCAAAACAGTGATGGCTCTAGTAACTGATGATGTAAACTCATCCTTAAATTGCATGTAACCTTGGGCAGACCTGTTGATTTGAGAATGATGCCCTCCTGCCTCTGTTTGGATGGTACTCGGTATAACATCCTTTGCTTTACCATGGGAACTGTTTGGGTTAATGCTTAAGGAACTTGGGTGTTTCACAGAAACTACCAGTTCCTCCAGACTGAGATTTGTAGTGATAGTATGATCCGCATGTTCAAAACCTGATATCTGATGGGAAATAACTTTCTCTGAATTATTCATCTGAGAGGTAACTGCTTTTAATGAGAAGCGTGAGATGTCACTGGTTGTGTCCAAGAACTTTTTGACAGTAGCAGGACCGTGGGTAAAGTTCACACCAATCAGTGAATGATCTGTTGATGGTGGCGGAAATTTTATACCTAACAACCAAAAAAGAAACGGAAATGTTAGTAACATTTATTAATGTTCTGCCCTTCCCACTATATTTAACATTAAGTAATTCATTCCTTCACATAATGTCTGGTGCATGTATACCATTACACTAGGATCAATGTGGTAATAATAAGTCATCATACAGTCCCTGCCTTCAAGGGATTTATAATCTTTTTGGATACACAGGAACATAGAATATTAAACATTATAAAAGTTAAAAAACAATAAATAATAATTTTATTTAAGAGTTAGAAATAGCCAACAAACAATACTGACCACTTCATACACTGAAGCTCACAGCAAAGAAAGCATAGTGTTGTCAATAATGGACATGTGAGCAACTCATAATGATAATCTGAAGAAAATTTTTATTATATTTTACTTATTTATTTTATGTTAGTAGGCTTCATGCCCAGCATGGAGTCCAATGCGGGGCTTGAACTCACGACCCCGAGATTAAGGCCTGAGCTGAGATCAAGAGTTAGATGCTTAATTAACTGAGTCACTCAGGTGCCCCAGAAAAATTTAACTTACACAAACATACTATGTATAATTTTAAACTAAGAAGTCTGAGATCTTGATGAGATAAACACATTTTTTTTTGTAAAATATAAATGATTAAACTGGTGGAAGAAAAAATAGAGGAGTTGATAGAACAATTACCATGAAAGGAAAAAAAATAATCCAAAGTCGCCCCCAAAAATGATGCCAGGAAGGATGATCTAATGGAAAAAAATTACCAAATAATAAGGAAAGACTGTTTTACAAAACTCTTGCAATGCAGAGAAAGAGATGAAAGTTTTAAAAACATTTGATGAAGTGGCATAATCGTTGAGTCAATATTATTTATTAAAATACATAAGCATTTAATGAAATGCTAGCAAATCAAATGCAGCAGTGTGGTTACAGATTACTACATCAGGATAAATAAACTTGTATCTCTACTAATTGAATTATATTACATAATTATATAATTACATTACATAATAAAGAATGCAGTGTAAAATAATGTTAAAAAATGATCTGATACCATTTTCTGTTGAAAACATTCTAAAAAAGTTAGCCTAAGGAAACATTAACAGAAACTGCAGGAAGCAATAAATGCTGAAAAACTGATAAAATTTAAAAACTACTTCTAATTTAAAACTAAAGAGAATTCTGAGAAATCAACAAATAAAAGGAAAATTCTTCAACTGGATGAAGGATTTCTAGCAGAAATCTACTGTAGTATCATACTTAATGGTGAAACATGAAAAGAATTTCCATTAAAACCATTAAGAAATAATTCCCTGCCTAAACACTTTGCACTGGAGGTCCCAGCCATTACAATGAGGACCCAAGTTTGAGAACTGAGACTCTATAGTCAGACTGCTCAGGTTCAAATCTCTCTTCTTTTACAACGTCTATCAGCCTGAACAGATAACCCATCTATGGCTCTGTACAGATTAGTAACTTCCGCAAAATGGAAATAAGAACAGTTACTGTCTACAGCTATTGAAAGGACTGAATAATATATAAATAATATTTGTCTAGAGCTGATATGTTGTAAATACAGGCTAACTATTATAATGAGAAAGTAAGAGGAAGAGACAAATTGGCAAGACGTATTGTTTATTTATAAAACCAATAAAGAGACCCAACTATAAAAATAGCGTAATATGAGTGTTTAGTAAGGCAGTTGGATGTATGAATAAATTAAAATCAAGACAGCTTTCCTATGTTGCAGTAATCTACAATGATATTCTGCAAAATAAACAAGTGCAATGATATCTCACAAGATGAATAGCTAATGTTACATAAGGCAAAGGCATAAAGAAAGCTAATGTAAAATCTGTAAGGCCTTTATAAAGACAATCAGAATATTAATCAAATAGAACAAGACTTATAAAGACAGCAGAATGGAAAAGGAAAGGCTGTATGAAATAATGAGCTTCTTATTATTTTTAGAGTTTGAGCAGATGTTGGACGACCAGGGAGTTATAAAATGTAACTTTAAAATGGTCACTTCCAACCATAAGCTTCTCTGAGATCACCTTAAATATCATTTGTTCATTATACAACATGAATCATTTTTCTAGAATATAAACCAAAGAAATCAATGGATTAGCAAGAAAAAGAATAATTTGTAAACCACATTATATAATTTTAGGGGATCTTTATAAAAAAAATTCCTGAAATAAATAATGTTAGTGTTCTGGAAAATGAATGGGAGGTATTACTTGTCATTAGCTTTTAACTAAGACCATTACTTACTAGAGGCATTTCTGCTTGTTGACTTAACACGCCTCTCTCTCTGCATGGCATTTTTATCATTCTCTTCCTTAGTTTCACTTTCATCAGAACTTGTAAGAACCACAATATGTGTCGTAGATTTGTGTAAAAGCTGTGTTTCAACTGTAAATGTATGCGTGAAAAACAGATCAAACTATTGTAAAACCGAAACACTGTGAATGAGAACATATGATAAAAATGTCACTTGGGGGGAGCACCTGGGTAGTTCAGTTGGTTGAACATCCAACTCTTGATTTCCGCTCAGGTCATTATCCGAAGTCCCACATAAGGCTCTGTGTTGAGTGTGGAGCCTGCTTAAGATTCTCTCTCTCTCTCTCTCTCTCTCTCTCTCTCTCTCTCTCTCTCTCTCTCCCCGTCTGCCCCCTCCCCTCTTTGAGCTCTCCCTCTTTCTCTGTCTCTCTCTCAAAAAAAAAAAAAGTCACCTGGATTAAACTCTTAGCAAATTAGATTACAGAACTAGCTTAAATTTCACCTCTTCAGCAAATCCTTGGATTATGGATTGAATTGTGTACCCCCAAATTTATTTATGTTAAAGCCCTAACTCTAAATGTGACTATATTACCTTAAAGGAGGTAATTAAGCTTAAATGAAGTCATGAATGGGGCCCTAATCCACTAGGACTGGTGTCCTTTTAAGAAGAGCAGGAGCCACAAGGGGCATTGCAAGGTGAGGACACAGTGAGAAGGTGGCCATATCTCAGCCAAGGAGAGAAGTCAGAAACCAACCTGATCTTGAATTTCCAGCCTCCAGAACACTGAGGAAACAAATTTCTGTTGTTGATGTCACCCTGTCTGTGCTATTCTGTTATGGCAGCCCGATCTGACTAACAGATGTTCCTATAGTACCGCACTCACCCACCCACCCACCCAATTTCATCTATCTGTGTTCTCCCACAGAGCTTTGTCCTTCACGCTATTGGTTTTTATGTGTCTCCTTCCTCTTCTCGTTAGCAACCTCAAGAATAAGAACTGTGCTGCATTTACTTTAATGGTCAGTGACTCTATTGCCTGCTATAAAACTAAGTAAACAATACCAACAATAAAAGAAATATTTTGTATTAACAAGCATCTTCCTAAAATACACAAATGCTTCTGACAGAGTTAAGAAACTTAGTAGTCACTCATGTGTAATGGGATTTGGTTCAACTTGCTTTCCTCTTAAATTCCATTTGATACAGGTTTTATTCAGGGAATGAGTCTTTGTTTGCAAAAGGCAGATGTTAGATAACTTTAGTGTATGGAGTGAAGGGTGTGATATGGTTGAGTATTTGGAACTGGATATTGAGGGGGAAATGTGAGTGGCTGAGCTACTAATGAATTCCCCTTACCATCCAGCACTATGCTCCTCACGTCTGTTAGCTCCAGGGCTAGATAGTCCCACCTCCATCTGAAGCACAAAGTAACATTACATCACTAATATATGTTTTTCATCAAAATGGGGTCTTATTCACTGGTGCAGCCACTCTAGAAAACAGAGTGGAGGTTAGTAAAAAAGTTAAAAGTAGAACTACTCTATGATCCAGCAATTGCATTACTAGGTATTTACCCAAAGGATACAAACATACAGATTCAAAGGGGGTACATGCACCCCAAGGTTCACAGAAGCATTGTCAACAATAGCCAAACTATGGAAAGAGCCCAAATGTCCATCAACTGATGAATGGATAAAGAAGATGTGGTGTATAAACACACACACACACACACACACACACACACACACACACACACACACAGGAATATTACGCAGCCATCAAAACGAATAAAATATTGCCATTTGCAACAACATGGATGGAGCTAGAGTATGTTATGCTAAACGAAATAACTTAGAGAAAGATAAATACCGTATGATTTCACTCATAAATGGAATTTAAGAAAAAAACAGATGAAAATATGCGAGTGGGGAAGAAAAGAATAAAGAGAGAGGGAAACAAACCATAAGAGACTCTTAAAGATAGAGAACAAACTGAGGGTGGATGGAGGGATATGGGTGGAGTATGGGCTAGATGGGTGATGGGTATAAGGAAGGCATTTGTTATGATGAGTACTGGGTGTTGTATGTTAAGTGATGAATCACTGAATTCTACTCCTGAAATGAATATTGCACTGTATGTTAACTAATTAGAATTTAAATAAAATTTTGGAAAAAAAAGAAAATAAAGAAAAAATTATATGGAAAAAAATGGCATCTTCTTCACTTAATGATACCAAAATATAGTTCTTTCATACTGTCTTCTATAATTTGCTTTTCTCTTTTAAGCTTTTAAAATGTTGATATCCACCAATTTTTTGTCCTTTCTCTTAGTGTTATCTTTGGGCAATTTCATCCATGACTGATGACCCTAAGACCTGTATCTTTAACTTAATCCTCCCTCCTAAACTCCACTTGGATACTCCATAGTCTTCTCAATCTCTATGTATCCAAACTGAACTCATTATCTTTCCCCTTGCAAATCACTTCTTCTTCATGTGTGTGTCTTAACTCAGCTGAGGCTGCCATTACAAAATACCATAGACTGGATGTCCTAAACAACAGGAATTTATTTTCTTACTATTCTGCAGGTAGCAAGTTCAAGATCAAGGTGAAGGGCCATTCAATTCTTGGTGAGAGCTCTCTTCCTGGCTCCCAGACAGTCACTTTTTCCCTGTGTCCTCACAGGGCAGAGAGAGAGAGAGAGAGAGAGAGAGAGAGAGAGAGAGAGAATAAGCTCTCTGGTGTCTCCTCTTATGAGGATACTAATGCTATCGGATCCTAATCCTCCCTTATGACCTCATTATGACCTCAATTAATTCCTTACTCCAAATATAGCCACAGTGGGGGTGTGGAACCCAACCTATGAATTCTGAGGCCACACAATTCAGCGCATAGCAAAGTGAATGCCAATTCTACACTCATTCATGTAAACTGAGCTTTTGGAATTTAGTAACTCTTTACCTCGCCATGCTAATCCCAATCATTGACCGTGGACAATCAGCTTGCTTCTTTGGTGTTTCTTTCAACCATGACCTCCTCACCCAAAGTCAGAGTATCTTCCCATCTTTCCTATTTTTTTTCTTTTTTCTTTTGGTGGGGGGAAGAGGAGCAGAGAAAGAGAGAGAGAGAGAGAGAGAGAGAGACGGATAGATAGACAGAGATTAAGAATCCCAAGCAGTCTCCACACTCAGTGCAGAGCCCAATGTGGGGCATGATCCCAGGACTCTGGGATTGTGATCCAAGGCAAAATCAAGAGTCAACTGACTGAGCCACCCAGGTGCCCTACATGTTTCCTATTTATTCGTAATATTCTCTCAGCTTTTCTTCCCACCTTCAGGCTTGCACAGTTTCTTACCCATAAGTGGTCCATCCACCATTATGCTCGAGTAGACTTCTCCGATATAAATCTTATTAAATTTCTCATAGTTTCTCAGTGATCTGGCCACTGGCTATTTCTCTAGCTTCATTTCTTATAGCAGTTCCTCTTACCCTCTATATTTTAAGCACATTGAATTATTTATAGTGGCCAAGTGTGCTGTGATGTTACATATCTCTCCACCTTTGTTCATGATGTTTCTTCTGCCTAGAAAGCCTTTCTTTCTCTTGATTGGATACATCAGATTTAGCTGTAATGACACTCACTTTTTAAAACTTTTCATTATCCCTCTAGGTAGACAAGATTCTCTGTGTAGTATTCCTATTATTCTCTACAGACACTTCTCATGAAAGACACAGAACACCATAGGAAACTATGTGGTTACATGTCATACTGGTATTACACTCAAACCTATTAGGTCAGAGGACATGTTTTACCTATTTTTGCATCCTCTGCATCCAGCTTAATGCATGACACTTAGTGAATACATACTGAATGAACACATGAGTAAAAGAGGTAATAGAACTGAGTGATTTTGATTAAGTAAATGTAGCAACAAATATTTCATGGCAGAAAATAGGAACTTTTACCATGACATATCTTTCCATCACCATAAAATCCTTTTGGACATGAACCGCAATGATAGGAGCCAAAGGTATTGAAGCACTCCGCTCCTGGAAAGCAAGGTCTGGATTGACACTCATCAACATCTTCCTGGCAATTTTTACCTAAACAAAATACAGATTGAGAGTTCAATTTATTTATTTTGAAAAACACTGTATATCCCATCAAGTGTTCCTTATTTTATTTCTTTTACTTAAAGTACTTCACTTCTACTTTACTTAAAGTATATTTACTTCTTTTACATAGACTCCAGAAAAACTGTCATACATTAAGAGGAATGCATGTATAAAGTCACCAATTAGAGGGGCACCTGGGTGGCTCAGTCAGTTGAGCATCCAACTTTGGCTCAGGTCATGATCTCGCGGTTTGTGAGTTCAAGCCCTACATCGGGTTCAGTGCTGACAGCTCAGAGCACAGAGCCTGCTCTCAATTCTTTGTCTCCCTCTCTCTCTGTTCCTCCCCACTCTCACATGCTGTCTGTCTCTCTCAAACATAAAATAAAACGTTAAAAATTTTTTTTAAGTCATTAATTAGATTCGATTTAACATTAAATAAGACCCTTCAAGTGCATAAGATTTTCCTTATAAAAAAGACGACAGAAGGCCCTTGGTACTCTAAGGCAAAAAATTACCATATCATAACAGCAATTCTCACTTTGTTAAAAAAAAAAACTCAATGATTTTTTTAAAAAAAAGTTAGTAGAATGATTGCTTAATTAGCTTAAGGACAGCTTATTCAGTGCGGTGACTGTATTAGCTGTGAAAACCCATGAAAATTTTACAGCATGTGAGGAAAGTCAGTATGTCCTCAATAAAGTTTTTTGAGATGAAGTGTTCTTTGAAATGTTTAAAAACTTAGTTGAATGAATATATTCAGTCATTTATGATGGTTGCTCCCATTACAGTAAGATCCATGAAGCACTCAACACGAATTGTTTCAAATGAAGTCGGTAGCACAACAGTCCCAACTGATAAAATTCTTATTTTAAAATGCTGAAGAAAATAATAAATGTCTTGCTTAGTTCAATTATAATGTTAAAGTAGATGCCTTCAAGTAAAATATAAGCTCAGTAACTGCATATTTACTTAACGTTTATATCTGTTTAAATTAGAGGAAATATTGGTATGACTCTTAAAAAGCCTTGGGAAATTATAAGTCATTCATATACTTATTTGAGGTTTCTAGAATAAAATTTTTCAGGATAATTAACAAGTTAGCAAACATGCTAATATTTCCTTTGATTTCACTTTAAAATTGTATCATGATCTTTTTAAGTTAATGAATTATCAAGTTTTCTTAAATGATAATGTTTCTATTTCTCATGGCAAATTTCTTGATTTTTCCATATTATATTTCAATAGTAATACATTTAAATATATTTCTACCTAGCAAATATAGACAGAAATGTTTAAGAACTGCAAAGTGCAATACATAGAATACTGCCATTAAAATTATAAAAAATTGGCAAAATTGTAAGAGTATATGTAAGCAATGTACAATAATAGAAGGATATGAGTAGCAAATGTATTTGTGATGACTTTTACTAGATTTTAAAACATATATTAAAATCTTTAGGACGATACACATGCTTGAATAACCTGTATATTACTTGGAAAGCCAAGGAACTTTCCTTTCTAATTTGTTCACATACTAATTTCGTTCATGAAGAACCAAAACTTACCTTTGAGTTCAGGCGGACACACGCAAGAATAACTGTGAAAACCACTAATACATCTGCCAAGGCCACAGGGGTTTGATTGGCACTCGGTGAGGTCCACTTCACAAAGACTGCCCTGAAAGCCAGGCAAGCAGACACACAGGTGCACTCCACTTCCTGGAGGAAATTTAATATCTGACACACACGATCCACCATTCAAGCAATCACAAGACTTCACAGTCACCTCCAAAAGAAACAAAAAGTAAATGCTTTATTCTTCAGTAAAATAATCTTCAGTTTATGCCTTAGAAATTGTGTTAGGCATGTACATTTAGGTGGAAGTAGGACCAGATCACAAGTTTTGAAAAGAAAAAAAAATATATATATATATATTTAATGTAAAAGAGTATTTTAAAATATAGTTTAATAAGGTAACCTTGCCAACTTTCAAGAGCATAGTCAAAATATAAATGCTATGGATAATTTTTTAAAATGTTACAAGATACAGGTGCCTGGGTGGCTCGGTCCGGTAAGTGTCCAACTTCAGCTCAGGTCATGATCTCGTGGTTCATGGGTTTGGGCCCTGTGTCGGGCTCTGTGCTGACAGCTCAGAGCCCGGAGCCTGCTTCGTGGATTCTGTCTCCCTCTCTCTCTGCCCTTCCCCTACTCATACTCTGTCTCCCTCTCTCTCAAAAATAAATAAAACATTAAAAAAAAAACGTAAAATGTTACAAGATAATCAATTTCTATGATGCAAGTGGAACAACTGGAAAAAAATCCTTAAGGTGCAAAGCAGTTAGTCACATGACTTATCCCAGACTATAGAGAGTAAACAGTCATTTGAATTATCTGGTTAGCATGACATAATACACAATTGCCCTTCATACCATTACTTCTCTGGGAATGTGTCCCAAATTTCAAGTGAATACAGGGCACAAAAACAGTATTAATAGCTCGTGACTGATAATATCAAAAGAATAGCCAATAAAAAAATGACTTCACTTGAAGGAAAAGGTATAATTCTCAATCTTAGGTTTATCATAGATATTTCAGACAGGTAGACATGAATGCATTCTTTACTTAAGTAAACTTAAGTACAGGAGCAAATGGTCTAGGAATTCGTCACATAGATCCATGCTCTGGACTTGAGACTCTACTGAAGATTTTAAATTCTGACAAAAATAGCATTTTGGCAGTTTAATTTTCCACAAAATGTTGAATAATTTAGTTCCTCTTCATGAAGAATTCTATTTTAAGTTTCAAATAGTTACTGATACTGTTAATTAATTCAGTGGCATTTACGTAATTATAAATATTACCATAATCGTGAGCCTAGTTTCAGCACTGCAGTCATCGGTAAAAAGTAGAGTGAATTGCTGTGGAGTTTGGGACTCTGCTTTCCACATAAGAAGTCCCGTAGAAGAAACATTTGCTCCCTCGGGACCCGAGTCCAGGGCAAAATGGATGTCAGAGCCTTCAGGATCGACAGCTGTGAACTGGAACACAAAGTTCTCCCCGAAAAATGTCTCTAATTTGTCTTGTGGCATTTGAATCAGTGGGGGTTGGTTGTCTGTCAAAGAGAAAACAATTACTTTGTACTTGTGTATAAAGAAAAAGGAGAAGGGAAAGTAAAGTATGATGCAAAGACCTCAGACTGAAACATTTTGATGAATTTCAAACTCCCCTAAAACTTCCATTACCTATGCTGGCTCTTTTTCTTTTTCTTTTTCTTTTTCTTTCCCTTCCCTTCCCTTTTTTCTTTTCTTTTCTTTTCTTTTCTTTTCTTTTCTTTTCTTTTCTTTTCTTTTTATATTCTGAATAAATTCAATTGTATTCTTAGAAAATGTAAAAGCAACTGACAGGTGCAAAACTTCAAACTTTGCTACAAGGGTGTAACAGCACTTTGAACACAGCATAAAATACATAAACATATCTGCATTTCCCAGACTGGATGCATCTCCTTTTCTGTCTGAAATTATTTCTTGGTGTTGACCAACTCATTGCTTGCTCTCTCACTCTCTTTTCTTCATCCTCTACCCTTTTCAGCTTTACTTTCCCCTCAACACCTCCTTTTATTTCCCCTTCACTCTCCATGACTGGATTGTTCATTTAACCCCCCCTCCCCACCCGACCTTATTTTCCTCACTGTACCTGCCTCTCCAGTAGGAACTGGAAGCCATATAAGTCACAGCCATCCTCTGCTCCTCAGAGGCATTTCCCACTGCCAAGCTCACATAATGGAACGGTGGTTATTTCAGAGGACAGAGAAAGCTCCCTTTGCACTCAAGTAATGCTTTAAAACACTTTTTTTATATTGTCATATTAAAAAATGTCCCCCTTCCTTGGCTTAACACATGGAAGGTAGAGGCTTTTTCATCACACTGGGCACAAACACTTTCTGCTTGCATCGACAAAGCACTGATGCCAAGAGAATGTGGTTCTGGCTCCCATTCTGCCATCATATATCTTTATACAATTTACTGGTTTTAATTTCCTCACCCCTCAATATGAGAAATTGGGATAGATGATTTTTCCAGCCTCCTTAAATCCTTGAACATTGCAAATCTATTATGAGTCGGTCATACTCAAGCCATTAAAAACATAGACACCAATTCAGAAGTTATATTGTGTTTTCCTTATCTTTTGCATTTAATTCTTCTCCAAATTTGTACTGTCTTCCCATAACACCCCATGAGTCTTGCACCTGAACAATAAATTATCTGAAAAATGGTCTAATACAGTAATGAAATTTGTATACACAATAATATAAATAGTGATGTTACAAAGCACTGTATAAATACAAGGTTTTATGATTCCTTAGCTAAAATTACATGGGGATAGGAGGAGGGAGTAATTATATCTTGTATTTTATAAGGCCTGCTTGGTCTTTGGGATGAGGAAAGAGAATGAAGAAACAATTATACGGAATTATGTATAGCTGTAGTTAAGAAAGTGAAGACATTACAGGCCAGAAAGGAACGGCAGGAGATCTTCAAAGTGATGGACAGAAAAAATATGCAGCCGAGAATCCTTTATCCAGCAAGTCTGTCATTTAGAATAGAAGGAGAGATAAAGGTTTTCCCAAACAAACAAAAACTGAAGGAATCCGTCACCACTAAACCAGCCCTACAAGAGATCCTGAGGGGGATCCTGTGAGACAAAGTATCAGAGACATCGCTACAAGCATGAAACCTACGGACATCACAATGACTCTAAACCCATATCTTTCTACAATAACACTGAATGTAAATGGATTAAATGCGTCAACCAAAAGACATAGGGTATCAGAATGGATAAAAAAACAAGACCCATCTATTTGCTGTCTACAAGAGACTCATTTTAGACCTGAGGACACCTTCAGATTGAGAGTGAGGGGATGGAGAACTATTTATCATGCCACTGGAAGTCAAAAGAAAGCTGGAGTAGCCACACTTATATCAGACAAACTAGACTTTAAATTAAAGGCTGTAACAAGAGATGAAGAAGGGCATTCTATAATAATCACAGGGTCTATCCATCAGGAAGAGCTAACAATTATAAATGTCTATGAGCCGAATACGGGAGCCCCCAAATATATAAAACAATTACTCACAAACATAAGCAACCTTATTGATAAGAATGTGGTCATTGCAGGGGACTTTAACACTCCACTTACAGAAGTGGATAGATCATCTAAACACACGGTCAATAAAGAAACAAGGGCCCTGAATGATACATTGGATCAGATGGACTTGACAGACCTATTTAGAACTCTGCATCCCAAAGCCACGGAATATACTTTCTTCTCGAGTGCACATGGAACATTCTCCAAGGTAGATCACATACTGGGTCACAAAACAGCCCTTCATAAGTATACAAGAATTGAAATCACACCATGCATACTTTCAGACCACAATGCTATGAAGCTTGAAATCAACCACAGGAAAACGTCTGGAAAACCTCCAAAAGCATGGAGGTTAAAGAACACCCTACTAAAGAAGGAATGGGTCAACCAGGCAATTAGAGAAGAAATTAAAAAATATATGGAAACAAATGAAAATGAAAATACAACAATCCAAACGCTTTGGGACGCAGCGAAGTCAGTCCTGAGAGGAAAATACATTGCAATCCAGGCCTATCTCAAGAAACAAGAAAAATCCTAAATACAAAATCTAACAGCACACCTAAAGGAAATAGAAGCAAAACAGCAAAGATAGCCTAAATCCAGCAGAAGAAGAGAAATAATAAAGACCAGAGCAGAAATAAACAATATAGAATCTAAAAAAACTGTAGAGCAGATCAAAGAAACCAAGAGTTGGTTTTTTGAAAAAATAAACAAAATTGATAAACCTCTAGACAGGCTTCTCAAAAAGAAAAGGGAGATGACCCAAATAGATAAAATCATGAATGAAAATGGGATGATTACAACCAATCCCTCAGAGATACAAGCAATTATCAGGGAATACTATGAAAAATTATATGCCAACAAACTGGACAATCTGGAAGAAATGGACAAATTCCTAAACACCCACATGCTTCCAAAACTCAATCAGGAGGAAATAGAAAGCTTGAACAGAGCCATAACCAGCGAAGAAATTGAATCGGTCATCAAAAATCTCCCAACAAATAAGAGTCCAGGACCAGATGGCTTCCCAGAGGAGTTCTACCAGATGTTTAAAGCAGAGATAATACCTACTTCTCAAGCTGCTCCAAAAAACAGAAAGGGAAGGAAAACTTCCAGACTCATTCTATGAAGCCAGTATTACTTTGATTCCTAAACCAGACAGAGACCCAGTAAAAAAAGAGAACTACAGGCCAATATCCCTGATGAATATGGATGCAAAAATTCTCAATAAGATACTAGCAAATCGAATTCAACAGCATATAAAAAGAATTATTCACCATGATCAAGTGGGATACATTCCTGGGATGCAGGGCTGGTTCAACATTTGCAAATCAATCAATGCGATACAGCACATTAATAAAAGAAAAGATAAGAACCATATGATCCTGTCAATCGATGCAGAAAAGGCCTTTGACAAAATTCAGCACCCTTTCTTAATAAAAACCCTCGAGAAAGTGGGGATAGAAGGAACATACTTAAAGATCATAAAAGCCATTTATGAAAAGCCCACAGCTAACATCATCCTCAATGGGGAGAAACTGAGAGCTTTTTCCCTGAGATCAGGAACACGACAGGGATGTCCACTCTCACTGCTGTTGTTTAACATAGTGTTGGAAGTTCTAGTGTCAGCAATCAGACATCAGAAGGAAATCAAAGGCATCAAAATTGGCAAAAATGAAGTTAAGCTTTCACTTTTTGCAGATGACATGATATTATACATGGAAAATCCAACAGAATCCACCAGAAGTCTGCTAGAACTGATACATGAATTTAGCAAAGTTGCAGGATACAAAATCAGTGTACAGAAATCAGTTGCATTCTGATACACTAATAATGAAGCAACAGAAAGACAAATAAAGAAACTGATCCCATTCACAATTGCACCAAGAAGCATAAAATACCTAGGAATAAACCTAACCAAAGATGTAAAAGATGTGTATGCTGAAAACTATAGAAAGCTTATGAAGGAAATTGAAGAAGATATAAAGAAATGGAAAAACATTCCATGCTCATGGATTGGAAGAATAAATATTGTCAAAATGTCAATACTACCCAAAGCTATCTACACATTCAATGCAATCCCAATCAAAATTGCACCAGCATTCTTCTCGAAACTAGAACAAGCAATCCTAAAATTCATATGGAACCACAAGAGGCCCCGAATAGCCAAAGTAATTTTGAAGAAGAAGACCAAAGCAGGAGGCATCACAATCCCAGACTTTAGCCTCTACTACAGAGCTGTAATCCTCAAGACAGCATGGTATTGGCACAAAAACAGACACATAGACCAATGGAATAGAATAGAAACCCAACAACTAGACCCACAAAAGTATGGCCAACTCATCTTTGACAAACCAGGAAGAACATCCAATGGAAAAAAGACAGTCTCTTTAACAAATGGTGCTGGGAGAACTGGACAGCAACATGCAGAAGGTTGAAACCAGACCACTTTCTCACACCATTCACAAAAATATACTCAAAATGGATAAAGGACCTGAATGTGAGACAGGAAACCATCAAAACCCTAGAGGAGAAAGCAGGAAAAGACCTCTCTGACCTCAGCAGTAGCAATCTCTTACTCGACACATCCCCAAAGGCAAGGGAATTAAAAGCAAAAATGAACTACTGGGACCTTATGAAGATAAAAAGCTTCTGCACAGCAAAGGAAACAACCAAGAAAACTAAAAGGCAATCAACGGAATGGGAAAAGATATTTGCAAATGACATATTGGACAAAGGGCTAGTATCCAAAATCTATAAAGAGCTCACCAAACTCCACACCCGAAAAACAAATAACCCAGTGAAGAAATGGGCAGAAAACATGAATAGACACTTCTCTAAAGAAGACATCTGGATGGCCAACAGGCACATGAAAAGATGCTCAACGTCGCTCCTCATCAGGGAAATACAAATCAAAACCACACTCAGATATCACCTCACGCCAGTCAGAGTGGCCAAAATGAACAAATCAGGAGACTATAGATGCTGGAGAGGATGTGGAGAAACGGGAACCCTCTTGCACTGTTGGTGGGAATGCAAACTGGTGCAGCCAGTCTGGAAAACAGTGTGGAGGTTCCTCAGAAAATTAAAAATAGACCTACCCTATGACCCAGCAATAGCACTGCTAGGAATTTACCCAAGGGATACAGGAGTACTGAGGCATAGGGGCACTTGTACCCCAATGTTTATAGCAGCACTCTCAACAATAGCCAAATTATGGAAAGAGCCTAAATGTCCATCAACTGATGAATGGATAAAGAAATTGTGGTTTATATACACAATGGAGTACTACGTGGCAATGAGAAAGAATGAAATATGACCCTTTGTAGCAACGTGGATGGAACTGGAGTGTGATGCTAAGTGAAATAAGCCATACAGAGAAAGACAGATACCATATGTTTTCACTCTTATGTGGATCCTGAGAAACTTAACAGAAACCCATGGGGGAGGGGAAGGGAAAAAAAAAAGGAGGTTAGAGTGGGAGAGAGCCAAAGTATAAGAGACTCTTAAAAACTGAGAACTGAGGGTTGATGGGGGGTGGGTGATGGGTATTGAGGAGGGCACCTTTTGGGATGAGCACTGGGTGTTGTATGGAAACGAATTTGACAATAAACTTCATATATTGAAAAAAAAAGAAAGTGAAGACGTTATACGACACATAACTATGATTTGGGGTGTTTTTTGGGGGTGGAACAAAGTATCCAGACATTATCTGTACCCACTATTATACTAATGAGGTCCCAGAACGGTAGGGCTGGAAGGCACTGAATAGATTATTGAATCCAGATAATCTCATTTAACAGGTGATGAATGCATAGCCTTTGGAATTTAAATAGCTAAATGCCTTGTCACAAAACAGAAAAGAAGGCTAAGAGCAGGATACAGAGCTTTGCTTTTGGTCTCAAAGTAATGTCTTCTTTCCACTAAACCCGCCAACCTTCACTGATGGACGTTTTATGTGTTTACATAGTGGCCATTCTGTTGGTAGCTGTATGACTTGTACAAACTGTGTGTAGCTGAATTCATCATTCTGATTTCTTCCATTAATAATTCACATTTGCTTTCAGGATCAAATACTGAAAGGAAAATCCCATACCGTATTATAGTATAATCACGGAAATTACATAAAACAACATGTCATCTTATATTACGTTCAAGCAAAGTAAATCATGCAGTTAGGAAAGATGCTAAATAAAGCACAGTGTTCATCTTAAACACATTTATGTAACTCGTGTCTTAAAAATCACTTAAAAATTATCTTGTAGAGGAAATATTTGTATTAATAAAGAATAACTTACTTTCTAAAAATGACCAAGTAAATTTTGAAATTTTTGGTCTACAAATCAAACAAGGGCTGGTAGGATTTTTATCTCCTTCAATGTAGCAGAGCCCATCGATAATGCAAACATTTTCCTAATGGAAGTTTTAAAAAGAGGAAAGCAATTAGGATATCGTTATAGTTAGTGTTTAGGAAAAAATGTACATAGAAAGATAGCATCATATATGTTGATCATTCCAGGGTAAGCATGTTATAAGTCTGTTTTGATTAGGAAACGTTTTTTCATGTGTCCTAATCATAAATGTGTGTTAGAAAACAAATCATTTCCTTTTTGTGTAATTGCCCATGGAACTGATCAAGAGGGAAGGAATAAGAAAATACATATAGCTGTATCTCTGTGTAGAATTTTAGCTTATAAATAACATGGGAGACAATCTGTCTTTTCTTCTGGTCTTTCTTACTGCTAAGTCAGGCTGGAAGTGCTCTATTTATAAAGAAATGAAACAATTTTTCCCCTTGCTCATCTTACAGAAACACATTCGTTTATAGCTATTTTCCCTTCCTCTAGGATCCCACTATGTCCTCTGAACAGAGCAAAACTGAACCAGAACCTTGGCATAATGATCCACACTTGACAATGGATATCCTTATACAAAATAGTGGAAAGAGAGGCTGATCTGCAAAAAAATAATTTTAAATGTAGCAATAATTTTCAACCTGGGAAGAAGACCAAATTTTGTTCAGCATATATAAGCTTTGCCCATTTAATGTAATCTCCTTTGATGTCACTTGGAACACTGCACAAAAATAAGAACAGAACAGTCGCAACAATGTAAAACAATTTTGAATTACAAAGTTTTAAAAGTACTTACTGTAAGACATGTGGAAACAGAATATTTAGGGGAAAATAAAAATCAAACAACTTTGTAAAAACAGAAACTTCTGGGGCACTTGGGTGGCTCAGTCTGTTGAGCATCTGAATTCAGCTCAGGTCATCTTGTGGTTTGAGTTCGAATCCCACATTGGGCTTTGTGCTAGCAGCTCAGATCCTGGAGCCTGCTTCAGATTCTGTGTCTCCATCTCTTTCTGTCCCTCCCCTGCTTGTGCTCTGTCTCTCTCTCTCTCTCTCTCCCTCAAAAACTAAATAAAACATTAAAAAAATTAAAAAAGTAATTTAAAAACCCCAGAAACTTTTTACTGACATGATCTAATTGCTAATCTCAAGGGAAAAAAAAAGATTTAAAATCCAAAATAATGATACTTTTCATTTTTATCTACATAAATATTATTTGATATGCTTCTCGATTTTGAATAGCCAAGTAATATTACTTCCATGGTATGTATTAAATCAGCAACTGGCATATGAGAAAGATATGGTGATAAACCCAACAGACTGCACATAGATTAAGAGGGTGTGGCTGTGAGGATGCAGCTCAGGCTGGGGTGTTCTGTAATCTCTTAAGTAGATAATTGCATGGTTCAATGAATTTATTTGCCACACACACACACACACACACACACACACACACACACACACAAACTCCCTATAAAAGTGGTAGCCTTACACATTTTACAAGCTCCATCAAAATGCATGTCATTTGCCACAAAGAAGATTAGGCGCGAGCAGAGAGACATCTAACTGGAAAATCTTTATTACTTTTTAAAAGTTATGTAGTAGGAGTTAAAATTCAATCTGAACCTCCCCTTTTAATTTTTTTTTTTAAGAAATAAATAACCAGCCACTTGAAAACATTAGAGGTAGAAATCTCCTTGCCATTTCACCAAGAGTTACTGGCAGAGTAACAATTTCAGTTAACCTCATATAAACTTGAGGAAGGCTTTTCTCTATTAGTATTTCTGATATGAAGGTGAAAAAAACTAATATGCCTTTAATATGCCAATAGCATGGGAAATGAAAATACTTACCATGTAAATGTGAAAATAAGTGAAAAACTGCTTACCTTTATAGTACATGAGTCTTTTCCATAGAGACCGCAAAGTTGACAAGCCCCATCATAGATGATCATTATTTTGGGATTACTGAACCTGTAACCATCATTAGATACCTGTAAGATGTAGTTTTATAATAAGATAATTTGTTCTAAATGTGGCTTCATAAATTCATTATGAAATTTTAATACATAAATATTTACTTTATTAATAAATATGAGACTATCTTTTTCTTTTTTACCTTTAACTGCCACTTCGCAATTGGCTTCTCACCCATCAGATCTAAGGTATCAGACTGCTGAACATCAGGGGGCAGTTGACAATCAATAGTTCTGCTATTTTGAAAAACAATATGCGTGTAGACAGCTTTTCCAAGGACCCATTTACTGCTATTATACTAAAGGCATAATAAGAAAGCAATTAACTTCTGTTTAATTATGGAAATTCCTTGCTAATAAACTACATATAATCAAAATATAAATCTTAAAAAATGCATGGCTGGTATAATGGAATATATAATGAATGAAGTAATAAAACTGACATCAATAGTGAATTTTATCCAGAATAATGAAAACCATATACACCTTAATTAGACGTAAACTGGTTCTAATGCCTCATGCATTTCTTATAGGTGTAAATCAAAGAAGTTATCAATATTGGTCATGTATAATGAATCGCCAAGTAATGAGTTTTGTAGCAAGAGGAAACACATTTGACTATGTAGCTGACACACAGTGGTTTGATTTTCTTCCCAGAAACTCTCTCATTTCTTCTGCAAAAGTTCTTAAACTTCTACTTTTACTTGAAATTGCTCTTTCGGTCCTCCATCCATATGGTTCCTAGGCCTTCTCATGTTTTTACATGACCCATCTTCCTGGCTATGCTTGATTGCTCTGGGGGCGTATCTAAGCTGAGTCAATGCTTTGATTATTTGAATGTTTCAACTTTATACCAGAGGGGATACTGGGCCAGTATGCTTCTGGTAGCTTCACGTGCAAGATAAAAAGTAATGGAGATGTGGGTGGCTGTATTTTTCACTATGTGTAGGAGGCTAGTATATAGTAAAAGGGAAAAATGAAGCGCACAGAGAAAAGCAGAACTGAGACAGACAGATACACACACACACACACACACACACACACACACACACACACACACACACACATATTCAGATATACTGAGTCTTCGTGGTGTTCAAGTCCCAAATTCAAGTTGTTCCTGAGAATTCAGCAATTACATTCTTACCCTGATTTTGTGAAAAACACACTACCTTAATAATAAATCCTATTTTTGATTAAGGTAATTCAAATGAATCTATATAACTTGAAACTAAATTCTAACTGGTTTACTCTATTTAATAACTCAGTGGCATATTATATTTAATCTACACTTAAAGTATAATTTTTTAGTATTAAAATGTATTGGTATTAAATGTATTAAATTACTAAATGTACTAAATACATTTAGTATTAAAATGTATTTAGTATTAAAATGATCTAAAGAGGAAAAGCCAGAAGAATTTTCTAGGTACTGGTAACTACATAGAAAGCTAAAAGGATATATTTTATTGCCAGTATTTTGACTTAGATTTTTCTTTTAAGTTTATAACTGTATAATGTTTTCAATTGTTCAGAAATGGTCAAGGACCATGTTGATGCTTCAATATTGTGAGTCTGCAGGAGAAGGAAAGGAAGGTAAGAACATGCTCATCTGTGGCTAGAGGGAAGTATCCTAAGATCTGAGGATTGAAGGAGTAGGCCACAGTACAAATCTCCATGTTTGAGGGGGGTATGTATAGTCTGGCCAAACAGATCAGTGGTTTCCCTCTAGTAGAGGGTGACTGACAACAGTGTCTCAGAGCAGTCATGATAAGGACACTTAGATGGATACAGGGTTTTGTGTATTGAAACAAGATTCCAGCCAAGTCCAGAAATCATTTCCCCTCCTGTTTGGAGAAGCCAACCCCAAATAAGGAATAAACGGAGTTATATACAGTTTCCATTCATCAATATTTTGAGAGTACCTACATGTGCTGAGAATTTCCTGATGAAGAAAGATCACAGAGGAAAGGACAGACAAAACAATTTTAATACTGCTATAACCAAGATTCAAGTTAAGTTCAGTGAAAGAGAAAGAATCCATTGTGTCTATCACCGTCAAGGGAGGCTTTTCTCCCTGAAAGTAGAAGAGGAGACTGCCGTTTGGACACCTGGAGCAGAATTGGAGAGACTACACTTCAGTGAGGCTGGAGGGAGTAGCAAGTGAAAAGGGAGGGATGCATGAGACAGCATGAGATTTTAGTATAGTGTATGCAGGCGGTTCAAGGTTACAAACATAGACAGGAGCTGGATCACAAAGGACCATTCATTTCTAGGAAAGCTACTTGAATTTAATCTTACAAGTATTTAAAAACTGGATTCTGTAAAGTTCTGGCTGCTTTTCGGAGAGGCAGAGAGTGAAAGAAAGGATTGGGTGCTTGGATCTCCAGATAAAAACGTGTAAAATTACTATTGCAAAAGTAGAAAAGAGCAGCCATAATATGCTACCTTTCATGTAATAAAAGAAGGGATTCATCTGTTCCTTTGTGCAAAAGAAATGCAGTAAGGACAAACCAGAAAATAATGAGAGTGGATACCTCCAGGGATAGATGGGAATGGAATGGAAAGAAAGGGTAATGGACAGAGCAGTATAGATGAAAAGACAGTGATATTTTTCTGTGTGTATCTTCCGTACGGCACCAACTCTCAGAACCATGATTTTTTTGCTTACTTTCCAAATAAATAAATAACTAAAATCAACTAAACTGTGGAGGAAATTTAAAGCGGAATACAAATATTCAAAAATAAACTGAATGGTATTACAAATGAAATAAACATCCTGAACAGGGTGCAAAAATATAAGTAAGTTTTGCGCTGGCTAGTGAACATATATATTTTCTTTCTCTAGTTCTGTATAGTGTGTTAGAGAATTTCATAGTGTGCTCTTTTATTTGTCAGATATTTAGAAAAAGTCGTATGAGAATAAATATCACAGCAAATAATACATCTGAAAGTAAGTACAAAATGTACTTTCCAAGAGAATACAAACCTATAAAACTTTTTGGCAAATAACTTAATTGTACTGTGATGTCATTTGATTTATTCTGCCACAAACAGTATAATGTCTAGTCTCTTGAGGAATACTGAAGTGAATAAAATTATGCGTACATTCCATTTTCCATTGTGTGTCTTATTTTTTCATTGGGATTAAAATATTTCATGGCTCATTTAGAAAAGCCCTATTCAAAAAATCCTGAAATAAGAATATTTTTCTTGTATAATTCTTTGAAAAAGACAGACACAAAAGTTATTTCCTCCTTAAATTCTCAATCCCAGGATCACATTTAGCTTTAGCAATTTAGAGAAAAAGTATAAAGAATGCTAAAATGTGATTTTCTGTTTTAAGTTTTCAGCTTACCCCAGTATTTTCAAAGGGCTTTCCTTAAAATTAAAACCCACTTGAATAAAGAAAAGGAAGACCAATGATTGATGATAAATAATCATCAAAATAAGATATAGCTTGATATACCAATGTTCAAACTGAGTGATTACGTCTGTCGTTTGTAGCCCCAAGAAAGAAAAACACTATTTTTATTTTGAAATCCATAGTAAGGGAAATATAAAGGATGAGCGCAATTAATCTTCACTTTTTGTTTGGTAAAAGGGAATTGTTCATATTTCTACATCCCCTAAGTCATACAGATTTCTCTTGGGCAAAAATGATCTCTATTTGTTGTGGTTTTACATTTTAATAAATGCAGAAGCTTACATATCAAGCTTAATATTACTTTATTTCTTATTATGATTGGAATATGAGCCAATACTGCAATAAAAATTATAGAAAATATTTTAATATGGTTAATGAATAGGAAAGAAACTTTAAGGTTAAGCAATGTAACCATATTCTTATTGAGCTCTCTGTGGATTTGACATCCTTTGGGATTATGTTGTTAACTGATAGACCAAATTAATCCAAGAAAAAATTAATCTGAATAACTCAAAAACTTAATTGTTCTTCAACACTATAATTAACATACCTGCAGTTTAGTAACTTCACATTTAGTTGAAGGTAATTCTTTGAAGCCTTGACCAAACACTCTCACTGTCATACAATTATATTTTCGAATATTACAGAATCCAGCATTCCCAAGTCCTATAATTTCAGGAGCCTTGTCTTTGGACAAAAATGATAAAACAAAATGGACAAAAATCCATAAAAATAAACTAATTATTTGCAAGGTCCAAATTAAAAGCATATGGAAAATAATATTTTGAATTCTAGCCAAGTATAAGTACCTTAATTAAACTATTAAATATTAAGAGTAACCTGGTATTTAAAAAAGTGTCACTTACCATCAAGCCAATAACAACAGCATTAAAGATACTACCAGTGCCCAAATACACAGATTTAATTGATGTTTTAATAATGATTAATACCAATTATTTACAAGTATTAGAAAATTACTACTACAATGGCCTGTGTTTTGTTTTTGCCATTTTGGTTTGTGCCATAGAGGTGGGTTATAGAAAAATACTTCTGCAATAAAATAGTATAATTAGCAATGTAACGTATTAATATTTTTTAAAAAATCTTAATTTAAACAGAAGAATTATAAAAATTTTATGAAAATGAAAATGTTATTAATGTTTTTATGTATTATTGCTATCTTACATGTCCCAATTATCTTAAGTGTACTTTCAATCACAGGAGAAAAAAATTCTCCTAGTAGTCAGAGTTAACTGATTTTCACAGTTATATCTTTGGTTCTGGTCTTGGTAACATCACACATCATCTGTACCAGCAAGATCTGGTTGTCAAAATAGATAAATGCAGCATATGAAAGTAACTGAGTCCTCTAAGTACTGGCAAAATGTAAGTGAATATAACTTTACTAGCAGGAGAATATAAAATCATAAATTGTATACTCAGAACACTAAAAATGCTTACGGAAATTAAAAAAAATTTGTTTATTCTTTCATATTCAACAAATGTTTACTGAAGAATTTCTACTTTTCCAGATGTTATTCTAGGTACTGAATACTAGGTTTCTCTCTGTAAAGAGAACAAGTTCCTGCCTTCATATAATTTACATTCAAATATGGGAGGACAAAAAAAAATGAAAAATAAATATAAAGTGTATCACACAAATGTTTTCAAGACTATGGAGAAAACATATGTACTAACTATATTAAGTGAGATAAAGACTATGTGATTGTGTGAAGAAAACTACTTTATTTTGAAAGACTTTGAGAGAAGTCTGAAATAATACGATATTTGAACAGAGAAGGGAAGGAAGTTGATCAGGAATCTATGAATTGGAAGAATGCTCCCGTGAAAGGGAAAGTAAATTCAAAGGTCCTGAGGTGGGAGCAGGCTTGGCCTCTTTGACAAACAGCAAAGCAACCACTCAAGAACACTGGGGAGCAGTGAACTACGGAGAGAATGGTAGATGAGTTCAGTGAGAGAGGAGGCTCAGACTGCATAGGGTCTTCTAGACCATGGTAGGGAATGTGGATTTTACTCGGAAGGAGAGAGAGAGAGCCATTAGAGGCATTTAAGCAAGAGTTCTGTGATCTCACTATCATTTCAAAGGGATCTCTTTAGCTGTTATATGCAAAATAAACTTTGAGAGAATCTATAATAATCCAGGTGAGATATAATAGTAGCTTGGACTAAGTTATTGCAGGGAAAGAGATGAAATTCTTCACATCCAGAGCTGGATTTGCTACTAAAACACGAGGCATGAAAAAAAAATGAGAAGCCAAAATGACTACAAGTTTTTAACATGAACAATCAGAGGAGTGAAGTTTACATTTACTGAGATGGAAAAGGGCAGGATGGTGGGGGTAGAAGGAAAATCGGGAGTTACTGGTTTAATAGCTAATGAAATCCAATTGACTTTTAGAAATTTCTTTCTCTTATATACTGAGATACAAAATAGTTTGTGCCACGTAGATGGGTTAGAGAAAATATTAAGCAAATTGGTATAATTAGTAAAATATTATAAACACAGTACTCAAAATACAATGAATGTGAGTTCTAGAGAAATAATGATTCTCTACCAGTAGAGGGATGAACTGTATGCAAAGGCCCTGAGGTCAAGAGAACCTAGTGTTACAGAAACCAAAGTGGGTGGAGTAAAATAAGTGAGGGTTTTAGTTGTAGGGGATGAGTTTGAAGATATATGGTGTGCCTGAACATATTGTGCTTTATAGGCTATTAGCAGTACCCCAGCTTTCACTATAAGTAAGATGAGACACTTTGGAAAAATTATTACTAGTAGTATTGCTTAATATAATTTACATTCTTTTCCCAACATAATCTGAAGGAACCCTGTCAAAATACAGAAGGTAAAAGAGAACAAATAAGTTTTCATAATCAAATAACATACACAGTATCAAAGTTGGAGGGTACTTACTCACCATGGGAATCACTGCAATCATAGGAACTAAAGCCTGGGGAACATACACATCCCCATTCCATACACTGCCCATTGCCACTGCATAAATTGGGGCATTTTAGCACTGAGAGAACATCTTCAATTGACTTGCCATATTCTTCTGTGTTGTATTTCCCCTCTTCCAAAATTCTCCTTTCACATTCATTTTCTAAAAGAGCCACAGCTGCTTCTGTCCAGCTAAGATCATCTTTTAGGAGAACATCCTTAATGCACATATCTATAGCACTGTCTAGGCTCTTGCCCAGAAAGGCAAGACAGTGTCTTCCTATGCTGGAGTTACCAAGAGTCTGCTGGCACAGTGCCAAGGTGCTGTATTCAGTGAGTCCAGAGGGTGTGGGCCACGTAGGGACAAACTCTTGGTGGACATCCTCAGAATGGTCCTCAGGGAAGAAATAAGTGAATTCTTCTATGTCACTTTGGCTGAGACTTCGTAAAGCAAACATAGGAAGAAACTCATAATTTATGTTTTGCCGTTTCCATCTGTTTTGTGGATCCCACCTCATCTCTTGGCTGCGGCTACCCTGGTCCTGGGTCTGTTTCCCATTGTCCGAAGTGTTTGGTGTCTCTTGTTTTTCATTTCCAGGATGTGTTTGTAAATCTAAGTCCAGTTTGGTTAGGTTCACGTGCTTTTTTTCTTGAGGAAAGAAATTCAAATTACTTTCTTCAAATGCATACTCATTTATCCCTCTGGTAAGAGCTTCTGAATTAATATATTCAGAGGTGACATCTAGTTCTGGTATCAGGAAAGAGAATTTGACATGTTTGAGATCTCTGCAACCTGAAACAATCTCTGGTTGAGAAACACTGTCCAGGTGATCAGAAGGATATAATGAATTAGTCAGTGAGCAGCTACAATAGGATTGTTTTCCAGGTGATGGCGGAGAAATTGGCATTGTGTCAAACATGCTTTTCCCTGGGAAAATCCTTCCAAGTGCAAAAGAGAAAAGAATAGTAATTTGGACAAGAACATTTTTTTCTCAGTAATGTGCTGAAAAACAAACAAAAAAAACAAAAACAAAAACCCGCAGAATACTGTGTCACCATTCATTTATTTATTTTTATTTTTTTTAATGTTTATTTCTTATTGAGAGACAGAGAGAAACAGAGCATGAGCATGGGAGGGGCACAGAGAGGGGGAGAAACAGAATCCAAAGCAGGCTCCAGGCTCCGAGCTGTCAGCACAGAGCCCAATGAGGGGCTAGAACTCACAAAATGCGAGATCATGACCTGAGATGAAATCAGATGCTTTAGTGACTGAGCCACCCAGGCGCCCCCATGTCACCCTCACTTAAACTCTAACATGAATACAATAACAAATGAAAATAATTTACTTTCTTACCTCCATTCGTTAATAAAAGCAACACAATCATTAAAAGTTGAACTAATTTTGGTTCCATTTTTATTATGGAAATCATTTTCTGGGTTTTCATCAAAGGTGCCACAAAGTCCCAAAGTGTTTCTATAGTCTAAGCTAGGGGCTCGGATTGTTAAACTCATGCCCCACTCACTAAGATCAGCACGGATAAATGCTCCAGAAGAAAACCAGATCTGCAATACAGAAATAAATCAACTGCATTAAGAGTTTGTATAAAATAACACATTAAATACATTAAATAGAAAACTGTGTTGAATTTATTTATATATGTTCAATATATCTTGATGCAAGAATGAAAACTCTATATTTCTAACTATTCCTGAATATTTATTCTTAACTATATATTTAATCCCTAATATATGATTTATTAGGCACTGTGAAAAATATTTTTTAGGAATAACTTACCAAGTTAGCATATTGAAATCTTAAAATAAGGCTGCTTAGATTTGACAAAGACTTAACTATGTTGTGTCTAAATGTGTACGGAAAATTGAAAAAAGGTATTATTCCTTCTTAGATCCTTCCCCTAAAGCTTTATTTAGGGGGAAAAAAAACCCTAATGCAAAAAAAAAAAGATAACTCTTAATTTAATAGAGATGAAAACAAGTTCAGAAATCAATCCAAAATCTGTAGGAAAAAAAAGGAAAAATACTTTCAACCGTGAAGAATCATACATACTGTGACTTTTCTTCCTAAGTAAGATTCACTTATCTTGATATTGCTGGTTGCATCTTGGCTCTTTACAGATAAATATGGCTGTGATTCATGTAGCTGGCCACTGCACATATCAAAAGTAACTATATCACCTTCTTCTTTGGCAACAAACCCGCAGTTACAGGACACAGGATAGTGAAGGCTTCCACAGTCCCACTGGCGTACATGGACTTCAAAATCACGTGACATACTCTTATAAAGCACAAATGTTCCAGTCTTGAAATTATCATATACCCTGGTATTAATAAAAATCAACTGCGTTAAGAATTGGTATAAAATACCACAATAATACGTTAAGCACAAACAATGTGTGTTAAACTTATTTATAAGTTTACTTACTTATTATAAGTTTACTCAGATACACTATGCATTTTACTTATTAATCATGCATATCTCTCTTTTGCTTTATAGAAGTAAGCTGCATGAGAGAGGGCACGTTTGTTTTATGCCCTGCCACACCCCCAGCATTTAGAACAGGGATTGTCACTCCTTGCACAATTAATCTTGTTGAATTACAGCTGATTAAATCAATCCCACTATTCTTGGAGGTTTTTCCACTAAAAGTTTTAAGTTTTCATCATAACCATAAAGGATTCTTGAAGGTGAGATCAATTTCTACAACTTTTTAATACTTGTTCAAACTTTCGGAGTATCACTTGCGATGGAGGATTTCTATCTCTATTTGTTCATATTGAATAATTTTACGGACAACGATGACATTAAAAATATCTTAAAAAGAAGGGTGCCTTGGTGGCTCAGTCAGTTAAGCGTCTGACTGCAGCTCAGGTCTGAATGCACCGTTTATGAGTTCGAGGCCCACCTGTGCTGACAGGTCAGAGCCTGGAGCCCGCTTCAGATTCTGTGTCTTCCACTCTCTCTGCCCCTCCACATTCGCACTCTGTGTGTCTCTCTCTCTCAAAAATAAATACCCTCCCCCCAAAAAATTAAAAAAAAAGATCTTAAAAAGAATAAATTACCTTATATCAGGAAGAAAATTTTGACTCACCAAAGAGGTGTTCTTAAAATTTTCTTAGGGACCTCTTAAAATCACATATTCCCCAGAAGAGTATAAACTGAGTTTAAATCCTTATAGGCAGATATTAATAGCAAGATAGATTACTTTTTGGCCATTTAGCCCATTTTATTTGCATTCTAGAAGCAGATATTTAGGTATTTATGATAGCCACAATAGTTTCCCCCCTGAGTATCATTGTCATGAATTAGAAGTGTTTAGTTTTTTAGAAGTGTTTAGCTTTTTAAATAATTATGTGTTAGTTTAATCATCTTGCCTAAACCAAAAAGATTATTTCAGTATCTTGCAGAAATGCAATATAGTAAATATCTCTAGAGCAAATATTTTAATCATTATTAAAAATAACTGAATGATCAAATTAAAATGACTTCATATTTGTAAGAATCTTCATTTTTACAAATACAGACTCACTACAAATCTGTATATTTACCAAAGGCTAAAGTTTAAGGCAAAAACATTTCACACAAATAAATCAGTATTTTGAAACAAGCCAGTGTTATCTATACATGCCTTCCTTTCTAATCTTTCAGTGAATAGGACTAGAAACAAAACAACAGCAAATTCCAAAAGAAGCAAAAACTATTAAAAGAAAAAAACTTTCAGGAAATTACCTGCCATCAAATGTAATTATATGTGGGTCAGTAAATGAATAGCAGTAAGCAGTTGGGACATCCTTTACTTTGATCTTAAAAGCAAAGATATTTTTGGTAAATATTATCATTAATTGTATTTAGTGACATACAATAAATAGCTTAGCAATCTCAATGAATTTTCAAATAATTGCTTTTATCATAGTTATAGAAAACTGAATCATTTAAAATGGAAAAAACTTATTAAGTACTTTTGAAATGAAACATTTATGAGATGTATTGCTCAAATAAATATATCTTTTTTAAAGCTTCAATTGTGAAGCTTCAATCATTTAAAGCTTCAATAAAGCTTTTTTAAAGCTTCAAATTACAAAAATTTGTCAACCTGGATGCTGTCTGGAATGTAGCTGTTCCACAGGAAATCCTCATTAACTATAGGTTCCACTACAATGTTTGTGATTCTATCTCCGTCTCGAGAAAAATCTGTTACAGCAGTGTAGGACACAAAAGCATGGTTACAGGATCCATTAGGACAGGATGATGTCTGGTGAAGGTCCACGTGACAGGAAGACAGTGCCAAGTTTAAGCCTAGCTGTTCTGTACCTATTTTGTGAAAAAATACATTGAGAATTTTTGTAAGGAAATATACCAACAAAAGCATGTAATAACTTGATTAACATGGAAAATTGAATCGAGATATTATTCTCATTTTCTCTTATTTAAAAAATATGGTTGTAATTTTGTCTGAATGTGTAAATTTTGTCTAAAGGTATTGAACTCTATTTGATTTTTATAAGTAATTAATCAACTTCAATATATATGTATACATAGTACTATTTTCAATAAGGTTATAAATCCATATGCACCTTCATAAAATTCAAAGCAATATATAAAATTTATTGTTTGTGCAAAAAAATCATAATTTCACCACCAAAAAGCAAAGTTTGATGTCTTTCTGCCTAACAATTGTGCCTTGGGTCCAGATATATCTGTAATATTTCATAGGGTTTGTACTCATGTTCTATCCATCGTTGAGTGATAGCAATGGTTATTAGTACAGATGATTACTGGATCATCAACTTAAAAATAGAAAAATTAAAATAAATTAAGTAATTCCACACAAGTAATAAACTCTCTATCGCTTTTTATCTCCCAAATGTCTCAATATATTCAGAACCTTGAGAAGCTTCCTTTCCTATGGAAAAAAGGACAGAAAACAATAATTTAGAAAAAAAAATAGTAACAGAAGAGAGAAAGGAACTTCAGGAATTTGTGTAAGTAAACAAAAAGGATAGATTATTTCAAAAACCGGTAACAAGGGAAGTCTGCTATCATATCTTATTAGTAATTACAAAATCCTTCTGAGATCTAGAAAAAAGTAGCTGTTGTTGAAAACTTTCTATCGTCTTTTCTTCCACACATGATTTTCAGGTGTAAAATTATATTGGTCTGATGTAGGACACTGCACTAGATTCAAAATTACTGAAAAAAAAGTTCCTCTTTATGCATTTTTTCCATGGAAATGCATACTGTTACTATGCACATAAAAAATAACAGAAACATCCAAATTTTTAGCTGGCTCCCTAAAGTCACTGTGGAATATATCTGGCTTGGATATAACCCCTGACATCATTTCCCCTGGTCCATGGTATGAGGGCCAAGCATTGCTCTCTGTAAGCCTGTGAAAAAGCAGCATAGTAGTTGTGGAAATACACTAAGACATACCCACTTGAGCTCTGTGGAAGTAGATATGTAATGAAAATACACTTAAAAAAGATAAGATGAAGCAAATCCAGAATGAAATCCAGAAATTCTTCTCTAGAAAAAAAGGGAAATTATTTTTAACTGACAAATAGCAGGGACATGCAAACTCCTAAAATGTAGATACATATTGCTTTTGTATTATTATAATAATGCCTTTCTTGCTGCAAGAATTGAGAGCACACAAATATAGTTTAAAGTATACTTGCAGCTGAAGAAAATCTCTGCCTGACACAAGTTTGAAAAGGGTCATATTAACATCATCCTCTTCCTATTCTCCCCCATAAGCTGTAGTAAAATTTACCAAATATACTTTTCACACGTAGTTTGAAGTAAAATTATGTCAAACAGTCTGAGAGAGAGGGTTTAATTGCATATTTCTGTGCTGAATTTCAAAACACAGTGTTGCTCACAATGCTCCTGAAATCTGAATGAGTGGCTGGGCATTTATTACCTAAGCCTGTTTACTGTCACCTGTCTCGAGACAGCATCTCCCAATGCTTCTCTCTATTTGTACGTCCATCTCTTTTCTGGGTGTATCATTCCCATGGGACTCTCTCTTCAAACATTTTTATCCTTTGCTTCTCTGATTTAATTAGGTATAATAGAGACCCGAAGACCTAGACGCATCGTATTTGGTGTATTTATTACATAAAATTTTATGTCCTATGGTGAAAAGGTATGTAAACAGAATCCCTCTTAAAAGTCATATTCTAATTTATATATCTCTTATGTGCTTTGGTTTCTACCTCAGAGTCTTAGGGGGAGAAACAGAATTCAACTAAACCCAATCACCGCCATCCACGCTTTGTCTTCTCATAATCTATTGTGTCCTTTGGGAGAATTTCATCTCTCCCTATATGGCTGTGACAGTGACATATGTGCAGCCATGCATCACATAATCTATGTAATTTGTAATTTAAATAGAATTTTATAACAAAAGGTCTCAAACACAAGCTTACATTAAGGAGAAAAGTATAAAGACTGTATTAGGAGACCCATGTTGCATAAGCTTGAATTTAAGTTAATATAACGTATCATACCTCCCTAGTTAGGGATATTTGGAAAATCTTAAAGAGCAGTTTGTCTCTCCATCTCTGAAAACAAAGCAAAGAAAAAAGTAGGTGGGAGGACGAGAATGAAAAGTAGGAAGAAAAAGATGATGATGAGGAGTTGTTCATCACTGTTTTTTTTTTTAATACATGCTATGAGCCCAGGAGGGATAAATGTGAATTGCAACATAGACTGTTTTGACAGTCAATAATATGGACCCATATCATTAATATGGCTGAGCTATAATTTGATGTAAACACACAACATAATTCATTATATGCATACTCTCCAGTGACTTTTTCTAGAAGAAAAAAAACCATTAATTATTATTTGAAATCCAGTAATAAAATTAAGTGAATTTAGTGTATTACCTTGATCAACAGTTTTCAGTTTTAATGAGATTTTGCATTCCTGGTCAAGCTCACTGAATTCAGAACAAATGACAGGTACTGTGCTCTCTATCTTCAGGCGATATTCTTTCCCATCTTCTGATATAGTGCTTAATTCAGGGTGTAACTGGTATAAGAAAATATATAGTCATATCAAAATAGAATTTATTCCTAAGATAAAATTTTACAAGAGCATTTTTCTTAACAGCTCCTATTTTGCTAAATAAGCTGGGAGTAATAACTTAAGCCCTGAAATTTTCAATTTAATAAGATCAATTAAAACCAAATCTTTAAAAACATTAGCACATAGCAGAGTACACGGAGTCACTGTACTGCCCTGAGCTGAGGGATAATTTGGTTCCCCAACATGGTAGGCAGTCTGGTAGGAGTCTGCCTTGATGATTCTGGTTCTGGGATGGGCACTGGGGAATGGGCACAGACACAGAGAAGCCTATATTCTTTCATTTGTTTGTTAACATTTACTGACTCACAAATGAGTGTGTTTATTCTGAGAGATTAATATCACCCTTAACATAAGTTAGAAATCTAAGTATTTTTGCATATATAAATCAAAATATCATTGTCACCTCAAATATCTCAAGCTTATGTTGCAGCCTGTGTCTTCCTTAGTTGGATTACTAACTACTGAAGTCTAGGACTGGTCCCATCCCAGTTCATGGGCCAATCCTTTTTTGAGGCAGGAAGTTTTTACTCCGTCTGAATTCTTGGCTAGCTCCCTACTAGCCTAATTAGAAACATCTCCTGGGGGCTGACCAATGACCCGGATGTTTTTTGCTGAGTGTTCACCAATGGAGATCCAAAGGTTCTGCCTCCCCGAGGTATGAGCTCTTCTCTCCTCCTACTGTGATTATACTCTTCTGACAACATGGTTACTCTTCTCACTCCTTCCTTGGTCCCTACTGTGTATAAATGGACTTTCTCCAGACCAGTTTTTGTCTTGGCTCTCACAATCTATTATGAGTCCTATTCACACAATCTATTGATTGTCTCATCTTGTCCTTGAACTAGAGATGAGTCCAGGTCAAACTCCAGTCCTGTGGCTGAGACCACAGGGGGTGTACAGTGCCTGTCTGCCTAGACCTCATGATATTGCCCCATTCATTCCACCACTTCTGGATTCCCTGGATGACTGCTCATCTGCTGTAATAGCAGCAGATCCTGTGCTTGGACCTCCCATGATACCAGCAGTGACCACAGACATTGCCTTGTGTAGTTACCTCCATCTTCACAGTTCATAGAGCCCAGATTTCTGGGTCAATTTTACTCTAGTTAGAGGCTCCAGTACCTGACCTGGTACTTGTGTTCCGACCTGCATGCTAACTAAATATCAATAATATAACTTTTAGACATGTGATAGAATGAATTATGGGAATAAAGCTTTCATTTTTAATTTTTTTAAGTTAATTATTTTGACAGAGAGAGAGAAAGAGAGAGAGAGCACAAATTCGGGAGGGACAGAGAGAAAGAGAGGGAGAGAGAATTCTAAGCAGGCTCCACAATGTCAGTGGAGAGCCTGATGCGGGGCTCCAGTTCATGAAGTGTAAGATCATGACCTGAGCCAAAGTCAGACATTTAACTGACGAGCTACCCAAGTGCCCAACTTTTATTCTAATTTGAGCTATTTCTCAAAAAATATGCAAGTATATTCCAATTTTAGTTCATTAACAGGGGCCCTCGAACAGTGTTGTGCATTAGAATTATTTGGGTAATTTTTCAAAAATAGAGACTCTCGGATCTCAGTGTTCAGTCTGTGATGAGGTCTTGGAACCAGCATCCACAGATCACAGTATAGAAAACACAGTGATAGAGAAGTAATCTTTCTGATCCATCCCCGTGGCTACATACCTTAATGCCTGCAAAAAATTCTTGGCTTTCGATGGCTAAGCTTTGTACATGTGGATTCTCCAACAAAAAGACGGAAGCACTACAGAATATCTGTGAACACAGTTATGAATAATCATTTAGCAATGCAATTATGGAGAAAATACGTGTAAACTATTGTAATTAAGTACTTAACTTATAGTAGATTGTGCATAAAAGATAATAAGAAGCTAAACAATTTGAAAACTTGTTTGAAAATCGAGAAGAATTCCACAATTTAAAAATATTACCTATTCAAACCTCAACATAAATCAAAGTGTTGTAGACTTTGTATTTAAGATATATTTAAAAGTGGATAAGTGACATCATCATTAAAAAAATAAAAATATTTTTCAAGAATAAAAACGTATCATTTTAAAACCAGAAAGAGGCATCAAGTTATAAGGGTTCACTGATAATTCAGCAAATGGTAACAGCAGATATTCATATGTAGTCAATAAGATACTGACTCATCCAATATCATTTGAGTTGGCACAACTGCCAAGGAAAAAAGAAAAAGAAAAACATTAGTGCTTGGTATTCTGGGGATGAAGGTATTTTTAGGATATGTTAAAAAACTCATTTTTTAAAATCAATACATTCACAAAAAGAAAAAAAAAATGTGAACATACCCTATCTCCAAGTCTGAGATTTATTCCATCCAGCTCTAAAAGAGAGAATGCCTGAACTGTGGTCTCTTGCTTCAGCTCCTCTTTGATTTCTTGAGAAGAAAGCCTAGACCAAGTTATGAGAAATCCCACCGAAGTGCTTGTAGGGGAAACATCAAAAGCACACCTACAGAAAAGCCTGGATTCAATCAGCTCCACCACAACTTCTGGCCTTCCTGGGGGCGGTGGTGGCACTGAGACAAACCGCTGACCTGAGGGGAAAAAATGCATAATCTGTCATCAATCAGGCATCTTAAAGAATGGATAATGACAAGCAGAAAGCTCATGGAGACTGCAGCTCAGGGATTTATATTAAGAAAAGTAAAATACATTCAGAAAGATAACTATTATCTAGCAATCAGCAAAGCAGCACATTTTTATTTTTGACCCAATAATCACAGAAATATTGATAGCAGAGAAACTTATCAGCTCATCAAGCTTATATTAATGTACTTTGGATGTGTCTACCCTTGAAAAAAGTCTAGCTCTTGAGCATAAAAGTAATTCACCTCCTTCGAAGTGATTTATGAAAGATTTCCCTTTCTAAAAGATTGAACAAAGAAATAAAATTAAGGTTTTTTTACGTTATAATTTCTTGCTTAAAAAGTAGTCATTTATAGGGATGCCTGGGTGGCTCAGTCGGTTGAATGTCCAGCTTTGTTCTGCTCAGGCCATGATCTTGCAGTTTGTGAGTTCCAGCTCCGCATCGGGCTCTGTGCTGACAGCTCAGAGCCTGGAGCCTGCTTCGGATTCTGTCTTCGTCTCTCTCTGCCCCTTCCCTGCTTCCTCTCTCTCTCTCTCAAAAATAAACATTTAAAAATAAAAAAAAAAGTCATTATAATGTAAACTCAAAAGGCTTACTATTTTCCTCTTATAACTCAACCCATCATTACTCTGGGTTGAAAGAGCAGCTCATTACGGGACTGATTAAACTGTTGAGTGAAATACATCAGGTGTTAAACAACAGTCTTACTCTTTTCATTTTTCTGATGTTAAAAATGTTTGAAATTTTCTCTAGGAACTTGGGAAGATTTTGCAATTTTCATCTCTGGTCTTTCGTAAGATTAAATTTAGGGATCTAAAATGTTTCTAAATGAGTTTTTTAAATTTCCTTTGTTTTAGAAAAGAGAAAAATATCTAAGTGATAAATTTTACAAGATTTAAAACGTGCTAAAATGTACAATTTTTTTTTAGGATATACATGGTCATTTTACAATAGTTGCAAAAGTAATTTTTTTAGTCCTCTCATAGATTTTTGAAAACTCTGAGGGATTCTAACCTAAATATAAGGGAAAAAATAACCTTGTGTATTTTAAGATATTTTAACTTGCTATTTTGTTAGATATTCAATTACAAAATCCGAGTAGCAAATGAATTTTTTTCGAATTAATCTGAGTAATAAATATTGTTTTTTGTTTTTTTGTTTTTTTTTTTGAGAGAGAGAGAAAGAGAAAGAGAGAGAGAGAGAACACGCAAGCAGGGAAGGGGCAGAGAGAGTACCAAGCAGGGTCCGTGTTGTCAGCACAGAGCCTAACTCGGGGCTCGATTTCACAAACTATGAGGCCATGACCTGAGCCAAAATCAAGAGCTGGATGATTAACTGAGCCACCCAGGCACTCCTAATCTAAGTAACAAATACCTTGCCAAACATCTTAAACATGAGGTCAAATCATTATGTTCACATTTGAAAGAAATAATACACTACTCTTTAGTACATTGGTTTTTAAAAAAATTATATATGAGGGAAAATTTCCTCTTACATAAATTAGGAAAAAGAAGTTCAACTTATTTCCAAACAGGGAAGGACTATCTATAATGATTATTTAGAGTAAGAGATGACAGATAACTGAAAAGAAAATAATTCATGAAAATTAAAACTTTGAATCACTATTTTAAATGGCATCAACTATCTGGGTGAAAAAACAGATCATTGCTCACAACAATGTAGATGAAAGAAACTTTGTCAACATATATTTAAAAGAAAAGTTTGCAAAAACAAGAGATAAATTATTTCTGCTTGTACCTTTTTGTCAATTCTGATATTAACAGTTGCTGGATATGTTAACATATTCTCTACTTTATCCTGAAGCTGTTGACTTTTGATTCAATATTTCCATTCAAGGGTTATCTCCCCAGATTGTGTATGATTTTGTATAGCATTTTTTCCCAATAATTGCATAAGCCTTCTGTACAACATACATACATAGCTTAAATTTATTGCTTATTCAGAAAAGAAAAGTGATTTCACTATAATATATGTATATGAGAAAGATAATCCAAACCTATTATGCAGGTTATATATAAAGTATAACAAATATACTTTATGTTTAATATTACTCTTATTAGGGATATTGTTTTGTTCTCTTAAGAACTTAAATCACAGTGTTTAATTAAACTGAGACTTTCAGATAAAATAATAACTTGTTTAAAGAACAGTAGAAAAAGGAGCTGGAAAATCCATTAACATATTAATTAACATATTAATTAACATATTAATTTTTAGAACTGGTATCTAAATATTATATAATCTATCTTGATTTATTTTTTGTCATTATGGTTTATCAAACACCTTAGTTAATTATGTGTCAACAATCCCATATTCATTTATTATATTCTCATATCATCATCAATATACTTGACCAATATATCCCGCAAAAACGCTAAGGTTTCAATAATAATTTTAATCTCTTCTCATCCTTTAAGTAGATATCATAAATTTATTAGACAATCTATTTAGAGTTATTTTAAGAAATATTGACATAGGATTTTTTTAGTTTGTAAACAACTTCTAAAAATTTAATTTAGAAAATAAAAAAAATACAGATTTGAAGGAGGAGAAAAATTACGAGTACCATTAACATTTTTGGTGTTTATCTTTCAAGAGTTATTTGGTATAAACGCAGTCGCTTTCAGAAAATAAAAATGAGATTGTGCTACATATTTTGATTTCTTAACTACAGTATGCTATTAATATTTACTAATATCAAAGAATGTATTCCTGAATTTTAATATTGTTTATAGAATATTTTATCATGGGTACACCAAAAATATTGAATCATCAGCAGTTATTGTATATTTGCAATTTAGTTTTTCATATTATTAGAAAAATGCTGTTTTAAAGAGAGTACTTACATGCTTCTTTAAATATTTCTATAAGCTAGACTTTTGAAAATGGAATTGTTGAGGACAAATATATGTACATTTTTAATATTGTTGCGATATACTGCCAAATATTTCCCCATATAAGAATTCTACCAATATCTGTAGGGTATGACATGCCCAACTCCATATATTTGCTAATTCCAGGACTATTGCTTACAGGCAGGATAAAGTGATTTTTATTTTTGGTAGTCACGAGACTGAGGTGAAGTCAAATAGCATAACTAACATCTAAGTAAGTTACAGAACATAAAAACCCATTGAAATGGGGGCACCTGGGTGGCTCAGTCAGTTAAGTGTCCAACTCTTGATTTCAGCTCAGGTCATGATCTCACAGTTTGTGAGACTGAGCCCTGAATCAGGTTCTCGGCTGACAGCACGGAGTTTGCTTGGGATTCTCTCTCTCCCTCTTTCTCTCTGCCCCTCCCCTGCTCATGCGCTCTCTCTCTCTCTCTCTCTCTCTCTCTCTCTCTCTCTCTCAAGAGAAATGAATAAACAAAACAACTTTGAAATTGTAAGTTTATAAATTGTTAAAAAAATAAAATTTGATACTTACGAACACAGTCACCACTAATTTCAATTTCATCAGGGTCACATGGGTGTAATTTTGCATCAGAAATAGCTGCAAAAGGTTAAGGTTTATATATTTATTCAATTGAGCATAAAGATATAAATACATACATAATGACAATTCCTCGGAGAAGTATGTTTCAACAGACTAAGACTTACTTATTCTCATTTTTATTTATAATAAAATTTTCCCTTTTCAGGATGAGATCAAATAGAGATAATTTGGAATCATATTTTAAAACAACTAAAGCTTTCATGTCTTGTTTCCTAAATTTTAGTCTACACTATTAAGTAATGAAACTAAAATTTACATAAATTTATACAACAATTGGTTTGAACCACTTCTGTGGAACTTGTTTCTCCTATAATCATGTGCAGGGTTACAGAAATGAGTTGACAGCTGTCATGGTAATAACTATAACCCAATGCCAAACTAGGTTCATTGGAACAAAGGTAACTACTCGAACAAACACAGGCTCATCAGATTGCTTCTTGGAAGAATTTAGAATTTAAACTGAGAGACAAGGACTTGAGAGCAGAGTCAAGTCAATGATGAAGTTCTACAGGAATGTGTATAGACTCTTGTTGCTAACCTCATGGGAGGTGCTCTAATGCTCATATCTTCTGAGGCCTTCTTATTTAACTCTTTCTCAGATTCAATGACACATCCTAAACTCCTTAGAGTTCATGATTTTTAAACATTATTTCAACTTGTTTTCTGTTATTTGTAACTCAAACTAATGATTCATTGTGAGTTATACCTTTTTAAAAATTTTTTTTAACGTTTATTTATTATTGAGAGACAGAGACAGAGCATGAGCATGGGAGGGACAGGGAGAGAGGAGGAGACACAGAATCAGAAGCAGGCTCCAGGCTCTGAGCTGTTAGCAAAGAGCCCAACACAGGGCTTGAACTCACAAACCGTGAGATCCTAACCTGAGCTGAAGTCCGACACTTAACCGACTGAGCCACACAGGTACCCCTTTTGTAAGTTATATTTTTATACGCATTTTGATCACAGTTCATTTTTTAAAATTTGTGTATAAACGATTTGTTGAAACTACTGTCCTTTTTCTAAAGAATTGACTATATTTAGTGTTGAAAATCAGTTGATTATACGTGTGTTGATTTATTTCTGGGCTCTGTTCTTATCCACTGATCTATCTTGATGCAAACATAACACTTTACAGATTAACTTTAGGATAAATCTGAAAGTCACTATAAATTGCCCAACTCTTTTCCTGATCAAGGTAGTTTGGGGTATTGCAGATATTTTGAATTTCCATATAAATTTTAGGAAAATTTGTCAATCTCCAAAAAAAAAAAAAAAGCTTGCTGAGATATTGATTAGGACTCTTTTAGAGCTATAAATTACCTTGAGAATTGGTTTCTTAACATTGATCTTTGTTCCATAAACATGGTTTATCTCTCCATTATTTTAAGTTTTCCAATTTTTCTCAGCAAAGTTTTACTGTTTTCACTTTATAGGTCTTGTGCATCTTTTTCCATATTTATTCCTAAGTATTTCATATAGTTGGTACTATAATTAGTATTTTTAGATAAAATTCCTGCTAGTACATATGTAAAGAAATACAAATGATTTTTATATGTTGGTCTTTTTTCTTTCAGTATTACTTCTTACTAGCTCCAATAGCTATTTTGTAGATTCCACTGGATTTTCTAAATAGATGATCATACCATCTGCATATATATGTATGAGGGATATAGTTTTCTTGAATGTCTGTGTCTTGCTTTTACTTTGAGAGTATTGTTGGCTCTACAGAAGTTTTTTGGTTCCTACTATTCATTTTTCTGGAAAAGTTATGTAAAATTGGTATTATTTCCTCCTTTATTATTTGGAAGAATTCCCAAACCATCTGGGCCAGGGTTCTTGTTTGTTTGTTTTATTTTATCTGTGGAATGGATTTTAACTAAAAATACAATTTGTTTAACAATTATAGGGCCATTGAAATTATTTTTTTCTTTTGAATGAGCTCTAGTATTCGTGTATTTCAAGAAATTTGTCTACATCATTTAAGTTGTCAAATGTATTGGCAGTTATTCATAATAATTCTTTATTCTTATAATTCTTTTAATATCTGGAGAGTCTGTATTTTATCACCTCTCTTATTCCTGATATTGGAAACTTCTGCCTTTACTTTCTTCATTTTGTGTATTATTCCACTGATTTTCACTCTGATCGTTATTTCCTTTCTGCTTACTTTGGGTCTCATTTGTGCTGCTTCTAGTTTCTTAACATATAAACTGAGTTTGTTTGTTTTTTTTTACAGATCCCACAGATCTGTAAACTCTCTTGTTTTCACAGTATATTTAGTGGGTTTTTTTTTTTTTTACTAACATCAAACTTTTTTTTATATTCTAATTTCCTTACTCTAGGGCCTAGCATGTAATCTATCTTGGTAAATGTTTCTGGTGCACTTGTAAAGAATGTGGGTTGTTCTGTCATCTGTGGAATCTTCTCTAAATGTCATTTAGATCAAGTTGATTGATGGAATCTTTCCACTCTCCTCCATTTTTTTTTGTTTTTGTTTCTATGTGCTCAATTATTGACTGATGAGTGTTAATCTCCAACATGAACCATAAATTTGTCTATTTCTTCTTAAAGATCTGTAAGTTTTGCTTCCTGTATTTTGAATTCTGTTATTAGGTACATAAGTATTTAGAACCGTTTTATCCTGTTGTTCAATTGATCCTTTTATCTTTAGGAAATGACCCTTTGTCTTCTAGGTGATATTCTTTGTTCAATAATTTACTTTGTCTGATATGTACAATGCCACTCTAGATTTCTTGTCATTTGTGGTACCTAAGTCAATCCTTTCCTCATATTTATAACCTCATTTTTCTTTATGTTTAACATGGGCTTCTCTGGGCAGCCTATAGTTATAGTTGGGTGTTGCTTTTATTATCCAATCTGAAAATTTCTGACTTTCAATTGGGGTGTTTAGATCACATATATTTAATATAATTATTGATATTCTAGGGTTTAAATCTATCATGTTGCTATTTTCTATTTGTCCTTTTGGCACTTTTCACCTGTTTCTGTATCTCTAAAAGGTGTATTTTGTGTATCTTATCTATTTTATTGGCTATTAGATACACACACATATTTTAGTGGGTGCTGTAGGGAATATAGTATATGTCCTCAACTTCTCATGGCCTACTTCCAATTGATATAATGCCTCTTTGTATAGCATAAGGACCTAATAACCACCTTGTTAAGTACAAACATGGAAAATATGAAAAAATATTTTCCAATGAACTTTTCTCAGTAAATAACATATATAAATCTTTTTGCTTGAATGACATTGATTATAAGTATAATCTTGAATTAACGTTTCTTGTTTTCTTTGCCTTATAGAAATTGTAGATAAATTGTATGAAAATTATATGTAAGCTATAAAAAACAAAAATCATAAGAATATATTATTAAAATGGTGACAATTTTCTTTAATTTGTGCTGTTTTGATAATGTTCAAAATTTTTAAAAAATATTTGTTTATTTTTGACAGAGAGAGAGACACACACAGAGCATTAGCAGGGGGAGGGGCAGTGAGAAAGACACACACACACACAGAATCTGATGTAGGATCCAGGCTCCGAGCTGTCAGCACAGAGCCCAACACAGGGCTGTAAGAACTCATGAACTGTGAGATCATGACCTGAGCCAAAGGTGGACGCTTAACCAACTGAGCCACCCAGGCACCCCTGTTTTGATGATTTTTAAGCTAAATATACCTGATGGATTGTTGCCTATCCAATAGCCTATTAGCTGGTGACAGAAATATGTCCAAGTAAAAAAGGAGATTTCACAGATTGCCTCTGAAGACAGAGATAAGCCAAAGAATTCTTCTGAAGTAGTTGTGATAAAACTTCTTCCAAATAAGCTCCTTAAGGGGAGGTAAGTTCCAGTTAGCACAAGCTCTCTTTTTATCCTTTGGGCTTCCCCTTTTATCCTGTCTAAAATGCACATAAAGAGCAAAAACTGGACCTTCATCTCGTCACTGTGAAGAAAAAGCCTAGAGACTCACAGAGACCTCAGCCTGACATTGTAAATGGCCAAGTCATCATCAGCCCGGAACATCTGCTTCAGATTCTTGGTAAGCAAGAGAAAAAGACACTTAAGAGGATTATGTGATTCATTTCTGTTTGCTATCCAGGAATTCTAATTCAAATTTAAATAGTATTTCAAGGTAAGCTTTTATTGGCACATCAGAGAAGATAATTCATGTGTATATCGATTAATAACTTATATACAAAAAGTAAAAAATAACAATCTTCCCCCAGAAATTCTCTTTACTTAAAACCAGTAGGAGGACATGAATATGAAGAATAAAAGAAATACTTTTGAATATTCAAACTTGAGAAAATGAATGGGCGGGAATGACATTAACAGGACATATTTTTTTAAGTATTAACAGCATGTCAAAAAATGCAAATTATATGTATTGAGTTTTTAAATTCAATGTAAACAATATTTTTTTTAATTTTTTTCAACGTTTTTTATTTATTTTTGGGACAGAGAGAGACAGAGCATGAACAGGGGAGGGGCAGAGAGAGAGGGAAACACAGAATCGGAAACAGGCTCCAGGCTCTGAGCCATCAGCCCAGAGCCCGACGCGGGGCTTGAACTCCCGGACCGCGAGATCGTGACCTGGCTGAAGTCGGACGCTCAACCGACTGCGCCACCCAGGCGCCCCTCTAAACAATATTTTTGTCTAAGTGATTGCTTTTATGATATTCCGTGGTATAAAAGTTCTGTTTTCATTTTTAATAGTAATCAATATTTCTTAAAAAATAATGTAGATATGTTGTTGGTTTTTTTCCCATTGAAATACCTATGCAATTTTCCACAAATACTTGGTAATATTATTAGAGATTTTGTAAAAATTAACTATTTTGATGACAAGAATATTGAAAAATATTAAAAAGACATTTTTCAAATCTCTCACCTTGGCCACTCAAGATGCATTTCTCTGGATTCTCTCCTTCCTAATGGATAACATTAGCTCTATTAACTGAGCAGTTGCTGTCCTTCCTGAACATACTGCTATCAACCAGGTTTAGCTGGCTAGCAGCTGTGTAAGAAATGTGAAGACTTACTGGCTAAAGCTCTCAGGATAATTCTCTTAAGACTTCTCAAAGCACAGAATAAAATGAAGAGTTCCCTAACTAGCAGACCCTGCTGCCTTTCCAGCCCATGTCTTGTAATACTCTGCTCACTCTTTGCGATCCAACATCTCTGTGCTACTTTCACTCTTGGGAGCAACACCACACTTATTGCCTTAAGGCCTTTTACGTGCTGTTGTTGTTGTTGTCTGGGATGTTGTTCCCCACACTTTTTATCTGACCCAGGACTGTTTACCCTCAAACTCTCAATGTCAATGCCCTTTTCTCAGAAGAGGCTTTCTTCTGTGGTTCCTCACTATAAATTTCACCCTCCTTCACCTTTGGTATTCTCATCTACAGCAACTTTTTTTTCTAATTTTCATTTTAGAGAGAGAAAACGTGAGTGGGGGAGAGGAGCAGAAGGGGAGAGAGGGAGGGAGGGGGGGAGTGAGGGAGGGAAGGAGGGAGGAAGAGAGAGAGAGAGAGAGAGAGAGAGAGAGAGAGAGAGAGAGAGAGAGAGAATCCCAAGCAGGATCCACACTCAGCACAGAGCCCAATGTGGGGCTTGATCCCATGATCGTGGGACCATGATCAGGGTCAAGACCAAGAATTGGACACTCAACCCACTGAGCCTCCCAGGCACACCTATAGCAACTTTTAATCTTCTCATTCACACCACTCATTGCAATTTGTGGTTCCATGTATATTCCTAGCCATTGTTTTGCCATATCTATTATTTGTAGTTTTTTTTGTTTTTTGTTTTTGGATAATCTAACAACCTCAAGATGAAAATATTCATAGCTATTACTAACACGATTGTCACTGTTTGCTAAATCAAGTGTTTGGCCTAGTTTAAGAGCACTAATCCAGAACAGTATCTCCTAGCATTTTCAGTCTCCTACATATGGAGGAATCCAGATAACATAGTAGAGGGATATTGGTTTCCTCCCATAATTTGGTCACATATCAGCAAACTTTCTCCATCCCCAACCAAGAATAAATCCCTCAATTATCAGCTTCATTCCTGTCTAAGCAGTCCAAGTAAAAAATCACCATTATGTAGCTTCTTTCCATTTTGAGCTCCTTGTATCTGAGGAGTTGGGTCACTAGTTCTATTAAACACTTCTATTAATGTGCATTTGTTGTGTCCTTACTTGGTACTGGGCATGAGGTCATGAGACCTTGATATAAAGGGTACATTGTCTTCAAAGAGTTCACAGTCATAATTGAGCACAGAGAAAAAAAACCCAAAAAACTCATTAAGTTCAATTATCTATTGTGAGCTCCATGATGGTGTATTATGGGAACTACCCTCTTCTCCAACATCCTTAGTCAACAACATGGTCAGTGGCAGGCTCACGAATCCGCTGTGCATTTTATGTCTGTATATCTCATGTCCTCTCTTAGATAACAAGCCAAAACAGAACTGTCCATTCCTTTCTCTCCCCAACTAATGTGTTGCTTTCCTATCTCAGCTGCTCAAGCAAAAAACCTAGGCCTTGTCCTTGGTTCCTTTCTTTCCACCTTCTCTCATATCTAATGCATGAGCTCTGCCTCCAAAAGACATCCCAACTCAATAACCTCTTTTCTTTGCCACTAAACCATTTCCTCCTTCTCCAACCTTTGAGCCACCACTGTCTTTCCACAGCCTCTTCAATGGAGTCTTCTAAATACAATCCATAGATCATATTCACCTATTTTAAATCCCATTAAGGCTTTATACTGCAGTTATGACTATCTAAGTTCTTACCACGGTCAACATACCCTACAGATTCTGTCCCCTTCCTACTTCTCTGATCTCATCTCTGAAGTCTCATCCATTCAGTCTTCCTGCCATGTTGTTCCTCTTTCAGCTCACTGAACAGCCATCTTCATACCTGTCTAAGGACACTGGCATTTGTTGTTCTTTCTACCTAGAATGCTCTTTCCCCATTATGTCTTCATGGATGGTTCATTCTCCTCATTCAGAGCTCAGCTCAAGTTCATCAACTGTCAGAGAGACCTTCTTCAGGTACTCTGGGTGAGACAGCATCCTTGTGCCAGTCAATCACTATTGCACTGACCAGTTTTCTCTAATTTATAACACATTTTGCTTCCAAAAACAATTTTATTTTTTGTTTTATTTTCAGTTTGTGATAAACATTTTATTTAAAAGTAATTTTAGGGGCGCCTGGGTGGCGCAGTCGGTTAAGCGTCCAACTTCAGCCAGGTCACGATCTCGCGGTCTGTGAGTTCGAGCCCTGCATCGGGCTCTGGGCTGATGGCTCAGAGCCTGGAGCCCGTTTCCGATTCTATGTCTCCCTCTCTCTCTGCCCCTCGCCCGTTCATGCTCTGTCTCTCTCTGTCCCAAAAATAAATAAACATTGAAAAAAAAATAAAAAAAAATAAATAAAAGTAATTTTAAATGCACATAAAAGTTGCAAAAATAATATGGAGCTTTCCTGGTAATAATACCCTTTCACTAATGTTAACATGTTACAAAACCATGATACATTTGTTAAAACTAAGAAATTTATCTTAGGACTCTATTCTTTTTTTTTTAAGTTTATTTAATTTATTTATTTTGGCGGGGCAAGGGGAGAGAGAGAGAGAGAGAGAGAGAGAGAGGGGTAGAGAGATAGAGAGAGAGAGAGAGAGAGAGAGAGAACCCTAAGTAGGCACTGTGCTGTCAGCACAGAGCCCAATGTGGGGCTCAAACTCACAACCGTGTGATCATGACCTGAGCTGAGATCAAGAGTCGGATGCTTAACCGACTGAGCCACCTAGGTGTCCCAGTTAGGACTCCATTCTTAAATAAACTGAAAAGTCTATTTGGATTTTACCAGTTTCTGCTAACATTCTTTTCTGTTCCAGTATTCAATCCAGGATATCATCATATTGCATTATTCATCATGTTTCCCTAATCTTTTCCAATCTGTGACAGTTTTTTCACTCTCTCATGACTCTCCATGATTCTGACACTTTTGAAGAGTATTTTTCACAGGTGTTTTGTATAATATTTCTCACTTTGGATTTGTATGAATTTTCTCATGATTATACTGGGGTTATGGCTTTTAGGGAAGAATACCACAAAGGAGAAGTACATCTTATTGCATGTTATCAGCAGGTAACTGATATCAACATACATTATCACTCATGATGTTAACCTTGATCACTTGGTTAATACAGTGCCTACTACGTTTCTCCCTTATAAAATCACCGTATTTTCCTTTCTATACACTATTATTTGGGAACAAGTCACTAAATACTGCTCACAATCAAAATGAAAGGAATTAGGCCCCATATTCTATGTGGGATACTAACTACAAATATTTGCAATTCTTCTTTAAGGAAGGTTTGTCTCCTTTCTTCCATCAATTTATTTCTCTAATCATGTCTTGATGTAGTAGGGACTCGTGGATATTTATTTTATTCTTTGAGTCATATCCAGTTTATTTTTCTATGTCTGAGGCACTCCACTAGAATGTGAGTTCCATGAGGGAAGATATCTCATTTGTCTTGTTCATTACCATAACCCTAAGGCCTAAAATAATTTCTGGCAAAGGATAAACATTCAATCAATATTAATGAATGAAAGACGAAATAACTTAAAACACATTTGCATGATATCTTTTTGTGTGGAATAAGCTTAGGAATTCCCTGAGCTTGCACACATGGGTTAACAAGGCATAAAGTAATAGGAAGCCACAGAATGAAAGCATCAAAGATTAGGTAAACAGGGAAAAGGCCCCCAGTATATGACAAAGGTATAGGAATAGGAAATTTCAGGATGAAAACATCCAAGATGAGGTAAACAAGATTAGGTATTCAGGATGGAAGCAGCCCCCAACATAGTACAATAGCAGAAAGCTGCTTTCACAGGAAGGAAGGACCAAAATAGGTAAACAGGTAAAGAGGGCTATGGATGGCAGCAGGGCAAAGTTGCCCAGAGTGGAGCTAATTAGCAAAAGAAAGGTGCCTTGTTGACCCTGATGGTAGCACGCTCTTTCTGTCTTATTCCCTAGGCTAGCTAAGATAAACAGACTCATGCCTGCCGTAAACAACCATCTGCCTGGCACCAGGACTTTGTTTTGTATTGACCCAAACCCCTAACGCCACATATATTCAAAAGCCCCTTTCCCTCACACCCATGAGTTAATGTTCATGGTTTCATGGTCTCTTTGTGCATGTCCATCAAGCTTGTAAGCCTTCTGATCCTAATAAAAACGAACAAGGACCCTTACTCGTGTCTCGTCTCTTCCTCGACATTAGCCTCTCTCGCATTTCAATCCTGCATCTGCTCTCTTGCTGGACAAGAGAGAACTCCAGACCCAGAGTCTACGACATCTTTCACTCACCATCCTCATCCTTTAATTAAAAAGGGTGAAAGGGCATGAGGAAACCAAAGAAGTTTTAACAAACTCAATCGTTATGTTCAATGGGAGGAATGGCAAGAAATCTACTTTGATACTTTCACATCAGCAAATATTTCTGATATTGGCTCACTTAAGATCTTGGTAAAAAATCCTAAACAGATTTGGCCAATTTAAACCAGAAATTTAGCTTCACTCTAGCAATAGTGGCAGACCAAGACTCAGTGAGATTTGTATTATCTCAACACAACCTATCCAGAGAATGGCCCAAACAGAGCAACACACACAGTTGTGGCTAGTAGTTCATGGATATTACTCATGTTTTCTTACCTTCTGCACAATATCCCATACATCCTTGAGTGGGCTGTAGTAAGTACACAAAAAATTTTCCACAGTTTCTTACAGACACTGGGATTTGAAAAAGACAGCAGTCTTTTGTAGCGTTAAACAAAAAATGCCATGTGGCACAAGCTATCAGTTGCTTGATCTCTCCAGGTGAAGGCAGTGTCTCTGAATCTCTCAGAGATAGCCAGATGGGTGCCTGTGTTCCACAGTGATTCATCTTTTGCAATAGAGAAAACAAAAGTTGAAAATCCAAGTTATTTTCACATGTGATAGATAAATCAACTTTGCATTTTTTTCTGAACCACCTTTAAAATATTAAGTTATCATTAAAAAAAATCTAATAACTTGTACCTGTACTATAAAAGTAACTTTATGGAATATTAAATTTAAGGTAGATTGCTCATAATTAATATAACCTTACTCAATTTAAATTTATTCTGTGTTACTTTTGTATTATGAACAAGAGAAATTCAGTATCAGATAACTTACTATTATAGCAATGTATTTTAAGGTAAGATAGGTGAATCTGAAGTTATCTTAATACAGAGCAAAAAGATAAACTCACCTTGGAGATTTCTTCTGAAATTACTAAATATAGTATATGTAAGAAGTTAATGCATGGTTCAAGAGGTATCAAAAATCAGGGGAGAAGGAAAGGACTGTTCACAATTTGGTGATGAAACAACTGGTTGGTGATTTGGGGAAAGAAAGGAAGTTAAAGCCTCACTTGAAGCCAATTAGCAAAATCACTTCCAGATGGAAAATGGAATTAAACAGAAAACTAATCCAGGAAAAATAAGAAGAAACTATATATGACTTGGGAAGGACCCAGGTACTTGCTAAATGCATGACCTTGGCACAGGAACTCAACATCCATCTTTTCCTTTTGTTCTAGGTGGATTGCAGAATGTACCACACTGTACTATGGTGAGCTATAAACATAATTATGTACACAACATAATTTCTACATAGCAATGACTCAGTAATTATTAGCCAGATTATAGCACTCAGTATTATTATTATCCCCATGCTTAATAGCAAAGGAAATCATAAAGGAAAAGACTAATAGTTGTGTTTAAATAATAATTTTAAAAATATAAGGCAAATAAGAATTTAATAGGAAATATTATTTAATAGGATTATATTGTCACATTATTATACTTATTTTATTTTAATGATATATTATTACCCACTTAAAAACTAAGATCACAAGGGCACCTGGGTGGCTCAGTAGGTCAAGCATTTGATTCTTGGTTTTGGCTCAGTTCATGATCTTGCAGTTCATGAAACTGAGCCCCGTGTCAGGCTTTGCACTGACAGCACTGAGCCTGCTTGGGATTCTCTCCCTCTCTCTCTCCCCCTCCTCTGCGGTCTCCTTCTCTCTCCTCTCTCTCAAAACAAATAAATATTATTAGAAAAGGTACTTTTATCTACTGCTACTGAAATGAAATATTAGCATTATATTTTCTAAAAACAATTATATGTATCAAAAAGATACTAACCTTCACTAATTTTACTTATAAAAATAATCTTACTAAATACACTAGTGATAGAATATTATGTTCAAAATTAATTTTAAAGAATATTCAACAGCATAGGAAAAAGTTAATGCTTTAATGGTACCTGAAAAAAGCATGTTATGCAATTTAACATGTAGCAGGAACCTTAAAGAACAATATGAAAAGAGGGAATGACAGAAAAATGTGAATGGAGGTATGACTGTGTGGGTGGATGATGAATGAATGAATGTTATTCTATTAAATGTCTCTTATTTTCTAAGTTTTCTGTAGTTCACATAAATTACTTTAAACATTATAATAGACATTTATTTACACAGACATGTGTTAACCTGTAGAGTTAAAAAAAAAAAAAAGATCACTTCTCCAGTTCGATGCTGCAAAGCCTTGGTCCAAGTAGGAGATGAAAGAGTGGGGGCAGAGAACACTTCCTCATGGGGGCACAGACCCAGCGGAATCATCTCACCTTTACATTTGTGTCAGGTTCTAGATTCAACTATAGTTAGTTCAGCCAAAGAAAAAGAACACAAATATTTAAGGATGTAGTGAATTTCCTGTAATTTCTTCAAATTTTACTTTTAAATTCTGATTTTTTTTGTTTATCACAAACTAAATGCCACAAAAGTGACAAGCAAATAAACAAAAAGGAAAAAATAAGATAGCCACAATGTCACCACTTAAAATTAAATATTGTTAAAATTTGGATATTTTTACTGAGTTTTTTTACATTGTGTGTTTAAAAGGGAAAATAATTCCTGCTTCTGCATAATTCACAAAAGGTGAGTAACAATAAGGGGAATGAACCTTCTATTTAAGACTGACAAGAAATGAAGTACTTGGAATACACATTATTTTACTGTTAGCAGGTTACTTGTGTGTGGTTCAGGACATGAGCTCCGGGGACTGGTGGTCTGTGATCAAAACTTGGGTGTTTGGGTAGCTGGGTAACTCTAGTAGGAGTGTTTCGCCTAAGAATCTATGTTTCCTGTGCTATATGATGGAAATAATGATGACAGGTTACATTGTAGAGCCACTGTAAAAACTACATAAGATATTGTAGGTAAAAACCCTTGGTGGACTGCATGAGCATAACATTAACCATTGCTATTACTATTACCATGAGAACAGGGAACATGGAAATACCTCTTTGGATTAACTCAATCTTGATACACAAGCAAAATAATACTTTAGAGTGAGAAATAAACTGGTTGTAACAAGATTCGACCCTCATGAAAACATACATAAGGAAAAGCACATGTAGTTCTTAGTGAGTTGAAATACCTCAACACATTTGGTTGGCATCTCAGCAGGTCTGTCAAAGATGAGAAACCGATACCATCCGGGAGACAGGGAACGGTCACACACCAGGTTTTGAAAGGGAGAATGCTGGAGTTGCAATGAGTCAAAATGCACACTTCTGTAAGGGCTCTGAAGAATCTGGTGCCCCCCAGGAGAGCACTCCTGAGCTAGGAGGGAAAGACAGTATCTTAAGTACGCGTTTCCTTCATTAACATGGGTTAGTCCTCAATTAAAATTGATTCTTTTCCCAAATTAAACAAATAATCCACAACTGCACATAAAGACCATCAGAAATGTTAGAGTCTCTTAGTAAGTCAAAGATGACTTCCACTTTTCATAAAGGCAATAATCCAGTCAGCAAACTGTAGGATGTGCTTTTGAGGTACTTGAGCTTCAAGAATTTTATTTCCATTTAATTTGGACAGTCAATATTGTTATCACTGTTGACATAGGTTTTTGGTTTTGTTTTTGTTTTTGTTTCATTCTTTCCGTCTGAAGTTACAGCCCCTATAAGCCTCCTCTTGAGGATGGCCTTCCAGGTTTGAATGCCATTACTGACCCTCCATGACCTGCTTTCCTTCCCAGTAACTATAGGTCCCCCAATATCCATCTCTACCAAGTCCTGAAAGGCAATAAAGTAAATTAAGCTTTTAATGCTAATCTAATTTTTGCAAAAATGCCCTCCTACTGAAGCTTCCTGCATTCTTCAGTACAGGAAAGAATATAAAGTTGTCAAGCTTTTTTCTTTCTTTTCTTTCTTTCTTTTTTTTTTTTTAAGATAAAGTGTTGGAATACCTTTTTACTACCAAACACAGGAAAAGGAATGGGGTTCAGGGGTACAGTTTTGAAGGAGAAAAAGAAGAGTTCCGTAGTTTTTTGGGGAAGTTGTCTTAGCAGCACTTGGCCTGGGAGATACTTGGGTGAAACCCACAGAGGCAGAACATCAGACTCCTCTTCCCATCAAGAAGAGAGAAGCAGGGGCGCCTGGGTGGCTCAGCCGGTTAAGCGGCCACCTTTGGCTCAGGTCATGATCTCGCGGTCCGTGAGTTTGAGCCCCGTGTTGGGCTCTGTGCGGACTGCTCAGAGCCTGGAGCCTGTTTCAGATTCTGTGTCTCCCTCTCTCTCTGACCCTCCCCCGTTCATGCTCTGTCTCTCTGTGTCTCAAAAATAAATAAAAGTTAATTTTTTTTTTAATAAAAAAAAGAGAGAAGCAGATGTCGGAAGAAGAGACGTCCTAGAAATATGACTCTTGTTTGAGCTTCCTGTACTCTCACATGATAGGGAGCAGAGAACTGCCCTTATTTGGGTACCAGAGTTTCTTGTTGACACAGTAGGTAGAAAATCTCCAAATATTAGCTATTACATACACTGAAGGAAAGCACTATACTAAAGATAATATCCATGAAATTGAAACGGGAAAGAAAAATCCAATCATTACTAAGGTACCTCACTGTGGGACAAATTTATCTAACTGAACAAAACTCTCAAACATATATACATAATTTTAGGTTACAGAGGTGTTTTTCAATCAAAATCAATTTCTGAACTTAAGGGCATAAACTAGAAATACTAATTTGCAAGTAGATATCATAAATGTAGCTTATACAATTTTTTTATTATGATTGTTTGCTGTTCATTTTGTTGTTTGTAGATATTACAATTAAATTGCACAAAATGTAGTGTTCTTAAAGAATTTTTAGAGTAAAAAAATTTAGGAATAAGCACAAAAGTTTCCTCTTCCTTTTATCTCTTGCTATACCAGTTTTAAATTTCCCAAGAAAAATGTAATCCAAAAAGCTCTATTGACTTTAATGATCTCAATCTGTCAACACTGGATAAATATTTCATAAAATGTGTATGGATGGAACTCAGGGGATGTGCTATCATTTCATCTAATTTTGAAATAACTCTAAGGTCCTATCAATACCAGAACACTGTACCTGGTTAGAAACTAAGGAAATATTTAAAAAGAGATTCCTAGTGAGGTTTGCATGAATTATTGAGATGTTTTCTCTGTTCTCTTTCCTGCAGTAGAATTTTGTGTTCGGAAAAAAGTCACTAAGTCCTTCTCTATTCTGTGTGGTATTTCTTCTTCCTAAGTGCTTCTGTAGCTCTCACATTTTCTCTAATTTTACACTCTCAATAACTGTTTTCTAGTCCAAAGCTGAAGATGTGATAAATATAGTAGCAATCACAGTGTAACATCAGCAATACCAAAGAACTATATAATATCTACACAGAAATTGTTAGACCTGTATTTATTTTTATTTAATATTTATTTTAGAGGAAAATTCTTAGATCATATAAATAATAACAGCCCATATTTTTTACATTGATCATTTCAATTTTTTCTAAAAAATCTACTTGTCTTTTTAAAAATGTTCAAGGTCTCTGTAGAAAATTTTTAAATCTTGTTAGTAATGAACAAACCACACTCTTAAAAATCTCATGACAGCCTTAACTTTAGAATGCAGTACACAATTAACAAAGTGAGAATTATAAAGATAGTTTTGGTTTCCATTTGGAAATGTGGGGACTCAGCTCCTCAAATACTAATAGTTCTACAAGCCCATCTCACTTACTCATGACGTGAATGATGTGCTAAGCTTTCTAGCAAACTTCCAACATAACTTTTCCCTCATAAAAAAGTACATATAAAATATTCACTTAAATTTACGTATCCATTTAGTTGAATCCCAATAGGATTCAAATAAGTGAGACAGCATATAATAGGATTTAATAGGATATAATACCTGGATTTCAAATACTGTAGGAGAATGTGTCAAGTTATAAAGGATACATAATGATACAGTCTAAAAAATTTTTTTCTAGTTTTATTTGTACATAAAAGGTAACCTGTACTAGATTGTTTTCTAGTTTAACACAATGGCCAGGATTCTTTAAGATTCATAATTGGTAGACAAAAAATTTGTTAAGAAACTAGATAAATCACTGTATTTTTAAGAGATGAATAGGCTTAATGCCTGAAAACAAGGACTTCATAATATTTGAGTTTATAATTAAAAAACCTTTGGTATATTGCCCTATGGGAATTTCAAATATTTGTAAATTTTTGAAAATCTGCTAGCTTCCCTAAAGCTTCTGATATTCAAAATAGAACTGTGAGTTCTGCAACAACACAAAAGGCTGAAAAACAAGGTCAGAGAGTGTCTAGTTTGCTAAATCTCTTTACCTTGCCCTGCTTTGTATGTCAACAGGCAAACTGAATGCTTCTTGTAAAGAATACAAATAGATTGAAAGTAAAAGTATGGGCAATATCATGCAAACAGCAACCACAAGAAAACTAGATTGTCTGTATTAATATCAGACAAAAAAATCTTTAAAAATATTACCAGAAATAAGGAGGGGCATTTTGTAATGATGAAAGGTTCAATCCATGTGGAAGATATTCAATTACGAATACACTAACACACACACACACACACACACACACACACACACACCCCTAATAAGAGAGCATGAAAATATATCAAGTTAAACCTGATAGAAATGGGAAAAAATACATACTTCAACAGTAGTAGTTGGGGACTTCAATATTCCACTTTCAATATGAATACAAAACTGGGCAGAAGATAACAAAGAAATAGAGCTAGAGCAGTACTATAAACCAACTTGACCTAAAAGACATCTATAGGACATACCTGTCAAAACCAGCAAATACAAGTTCTTCTGAAGTGCATATGGAACATTGTCCTGGATGGACAATAAACTACACCACAAGATAAACCTCAATAAATTAAAAAAAAAAAAAAAAACATACAAGTCATGCAAAATATGTTCTCTGACCATAATGGAATGAAATTGTGAAACAGCAAAAATAAATTTAATTAGCTTACAAATACATGTAAACTAAACAACCCAGATAATTGATGACTCAAAAAAGAAATTAAGAAGGAAATGACAAAATACACTGAAAAGATTAAAACAGATACAGTATATTTATGAGATGCTGTCAAAGTAGTACTTAGAGGGAAATTTATAGACATATATCCTTACATTAGATAAGAATAACATCTCAATGTAATAAACTAACCATGTACCTTAAGACACTGGAAAAAGAAGAGCATACTACATCTAAAGGAAGCAGAATGAAGGAAATTTTAAAGATTAGAGAGGAAATTAATGAAATTGAGAATAGAAAAACAATGGAGAAAGTCAATGATATCAAAAGCTGGTTCTCTGAAAAAAATCAACACAACTGGCATATCTCTAACTAGACTGAGAACAAAAAGACTCAGTTACCAGAATCTGAAATGAAATAAGAGACAGCACTACAGATCTTATTAAGGAATATTATTACAGACAGGTATATGTCAATAAATTAGGTAACTTAGATGAGATTGGAAAGTTCCTAAAAAGACACAAACACCAAAACTTACTCAAGAGAAATAAGCAATCCAAATAGATTTGTATCATGTAAAATACTGAGTAAAAAAAAAAAAAATACAACACAACACACACGATAAAGACCAGATTCAGATGGCATCGATGCTGCATTCTACCAAACATTTAAGGAATAAACCATTTCTTCAGAAACACTTCTAAATAATATATAAGGATGGAATACTAGGGGCACCTGGGTGGGTCAGTCAGTTGAGCATCCAAGTCTTGATTTCGGCTCAAGTCATGATCACAGGGTCGTGGGACCAAGCCCCGAATCCTGTTCCATGCTGAGTGTGGAGCCTGCTTAGGATTCTCTCTCTCTCTCTCTCTCTCTCTCTCTCTCTCTCTCCCCCTCTCTCTCTCTCTCTCTCTTTCCCTCTCACCCTCTGCCTCTCTCCCCTGCTTGCACTCTCTCTATCTCTTATATATAATAAATAAAGTTTAAAAAATTAAAAAAAAATTAAAGGGATGGAACACTTCCAGACTCATTCTAGAGCCCAGTATTACTGACACCAAAACCAGAAAAAAGGTATCACAAGAAAAGAAGACTACAGACCTATGTATCTTTTGAATATGGATGCAAATGTCCCCAGCAAAATATTGGCAACATGAATCTAGAAATTAGACAAAGAATTATAAACCATGACCAAGTGGAATTTCAACCAAGTGTGCAAGGTTGATTTAACATCCAAAAACTAATCAACATAATATTCCATATTGATATAATAAAAAATAAAAATCCATAAGTGATTTTCAATATCCAGAAAAACTCATTTGAGATAAATCTAACACTCTTTATATGTGTGTGTGTGTGTGTGTGTGTGTACACACATACATAAAAAGACAAGGAGTAGAATGTAACTTCTTCACCTGATAAAGAGAATCTACAAAAAACCCTACAGGTTACATCATACTTGAAGAAATACTGGATGCTTTCTCATAAGATCAGGAATGCCTGCTCTCACTGCTTCTATTCAACATGGTATTTCAGGTTCTAACTCTGACAACTAGGAAAGATAAATAAACAAAAGGTATCCAGATTGAAAAAGAAGAAGTAAAACTATCTCTATTCACATATGACATGATTTTTTATGTAAAAATTCCTAACAAACCCACACATAAAAAAATTATAATGAACACATTCAGAAAGATTTCAGGATATAAAATCAAAATACAAAATTTAATTATACTCCTACACATGTGCAAAGAATAGACTGAAAATGCAATTTAAAGAATGATTTGAGGGTGCCTGGGTGGCTCAGTCAGTTAAGCATCTGACTCCTGATTTTGGCTCAGGTCATGATCTCACAGTTTGCGAGATTGAGCCCTACATTGAGCCCCACTTTGGGCTCTGTGCTGACAGTGTGGAGTCTGCTTGGGATTCTCTCTCTCCCTCTCTATCTGTCCCTTCCCCTCTCACGTGCATGCATGTTCTCATTCTCTCAAAATAAATAAACTTTAAAATAATGATTTCACTTACATAGCTTCAAAAGAACAAATTACTTAGGGATAAATTTAATAAAAAAGTGTAAATTTAAATATCACGAAACATTGTTGAAATAAATTAGAAATCTATGTAAATGGAAATACATCCACATTCCTAGATCATAAGATTTAATGTTGTTAAGATTGCAATCTGCCCCAAATTAACAAGAAGGTTCATCCTATCAGAATCCCTATCAGAATACCATGTGACTCCTTTGTAGAAATTGGCAAACTAATTAGAAATTCATTTGGAATTCCAAGGGACCCAGAATAGCTAAACCATTTCTTAAAAAAGAAAGACAAAATAGGAGGAATTATATTTTCCTATTTTATAATTTACTACAAAACATCAGCAATCAAAATAGCATCATGGTGAATAAGGATAAGTATAGATCAGGCGCCTGGGTGGCCCAGTCCATTGAGCATCTGACCTCAGCTCAGGTCATGACCTCACATTCTGTGGGTTCAAGCCCCGTGTCAGGCTCTGTTGTGACAGCTCAGAACCTGGAGCCTGCACTGGATTCTGTGTCTCCCTCTCTCTCTGCTCCTCCCCTGCTCATGCTCTGACTCTCTCTCTCTCTCAAAAATAAATAAACATTAAAAAAAAAAAAAGGATAAGCACAGATCAGTGAATAATATGGAGAGTCCAGAAATAAACCCATGTATGTATCTATGGTTTTCAACTGATTTTCAGCCTAGGTGCTAAGGTCATTTCATGGGAAAGAACAGTCTTTTTCAACAAATGGTGCTGGGAAAATTGGATATTCACATGTAAAATAATAAACTTGGACCCTTACGTTGTGCCATATATAAAAATTAACTCAAAATGTATAATCAAAGACCAAAATACAAGATATAAACCTACAAAACTCTTAGAAAAAACATTGGGGTAAATCTCCATGACTTTAGATTTGGCAATAGATTCCAAGAAATAACAACAAAAAACAAGCAACAGAAGAAACGATAGATAAATTGGATTTCATTAAAATTAAAAACTCCCATGCTTCAAAGACATTATCAAGAAAGTGAAAAGACAAGTCAGAGAATGGGGAAAAATTGCAAATCACATATCTAGTAAGATAATTGTATTTATAATACATAAATAACTCATACAACTCACAGGCAAAGTATCTGAGTAGTATTTCTTCAAAGAAGACATACTGGTACCAATAAACACATGAAAAAATGCTTGCCATCATTAGCCACCAGGAAAACACAAATCAAACCACAAAGAAATGTCACTTCATACGAAATAAGATGGCTAAAATCAAAATCTCAATGTCAACCGGGATGTGGATGCATTAGAACCCTCACACTTCTATGAGACTATAAAACATGCAGCCACTTTGGAACTAGCTGTTCCTCAAAAGGTTAAACAGAATTACTCCATGATCCAGTAATTCCAGTAATAAATATGCTTCTAGGTATATCCATGCCTAAGAGAAATGAAAACAGGTGTTCACCCAAAAGCTTGTACCAGGATGTTCACAGTAGCATTACATATAATGGCCCAAAGGTGGGGGTGCCCAGGTGGCTCAGTCAGTTAAGCCACCGACTCTCGATTTTGGCTCAGGTCATGATCTCACAGTTCGAGAGTTTGAGTCCCCCTAGTCAGGCTCTATGCTGATGATGCAGAGCCTGCTTGGGATTCTCTCTCTCCCTCTCTCTCTCTCTGCTGCCCCCCACAAAATAAATAAATAAAAACTTAAAAACGTGGCCCAAAGTTGTAAACACCCCAAATGTTCATCAACTGATGAATGTACAATGTAAATACTTAGAGTGGAAAATTACTCCACCATAAAAAGAGATGAAGTACTAAATACAGTACAATATGAATGAACCTTGAAAACATAAAGCTAGGTGAAAACAGTCACAAAAGGCAGGCTGCTGTATGATTCCACTTATTAAAATGTCCAGAATAGGCAAATCCATAGAACAGAAAGTAGATCAGAGATTGCCTATGGTTGCAAAGGTGAGACGGTAATGGAGGGAAGAGGGGACAGAAAGCTGGAGTACAGTATTTCTTTTTCAGATGATAAAAATGTCCTATAACTGACGGCAGTGGTTGCACATATCTGTGAATATACTAAAAAACAGACCACTGCATACTGCAGTAACTACTGCACACTGTAAATGAGTGACTTATATGGTACAATAAACTGTATTTCAATAAAGCTGTTTGAAAAAAAATAATATTTTCTATTCCTCTCTCCTTCCATCTTTATTAGATATAAAAAACTTATCGACTGTACCAACATATGAACTTAGAACTTGGTAAGGGTTAATATTTGCCCTCAGTAGGGAAATTATAAAGCTATTATATAAAGGCAACAAGGGGTTTTGTGCTGTATGGCAAACATTGAAGCAGATACTCTCTATAAATATTAGTCATTTTTCTGGAAATATTTTATCTAACTATAATAAATGCATATTTAATGCTTTTTATGTTTAATAGTTCTTCATGAAAATCTAGTGAATCTGAAAGCAAACGAAAGAAGGTACAGACTAATGATACCTTGTTAAAGTATCATTTCAGGAAATAATATATTGGGTTTTAATATTCTTTTTAAAATTTTACATGGGAAAGTGCTTTCTCTCCCCCCTCCTCTTTTTACAAAGCAAATTCACCTTAGTAACATACATTGAGATCAACAAGATGATAAGACTAAATTATACCCTAAGCAATTATAAATGTATTTTTTTTCAAGGGGCAGATATACACAGATCAGATTTATTTCTGAAAACATATAAGGAAATTTGCAATATAAGAAGTCACTTTCATTTAATATTCCCAACTATCCGCCCACAAAAATCAATCAGGAAGAGCTAACTAATGTTTTAACTTCCCTGTATTCTAAACTGTCCTCTTTTTAATGGATTAAAGATGCAGGAGTGGTGCTATTTTCTTCGTAGAGATCTCTTCTACAGCAGCAAGAGGGATTGTAACAGATATACTAAAATGTCATACACAGAACTTAACGTATTGATTTATTGTAGAGATAAAATGTTCATCAATTACTTATTTCCAGCGGTGGGGTGGGAGTGCAGTAGATGTCCAGCAGTTTGGAACTTAACTCTTTGCGGGTAATTCGGCTCCACTTGCCGCTAGGATGCTGGCAAATCCAGCAAAAGTTTCTTACAGTAGACACCTTAAAGAGCAGGATATCAGCAGGAAACAGAACCGAGGAACACTAACAGGACTGAGGGTCCTAGAGCGGGAGAAGAGGAGGCCACAAACTCCTGAGCACGAAGAAATCACGCAGAGCCGAAGGGCTGCAAACTGACCAAAGAGGGCAGAAGGGCAGGGCAGAGGTCGGTGAGGGTCAAGTATCAGATGCGGCCATAGGATGCACAAGGACGCTCCAGTGTCATCCAGGAAGTCAGCCCCCTTCTCCCTAAGGTCCGAGTGGCGCCCCAGCGCTCCCTTCCGCCTGAACCCTACCTCGCCAACCTTGTCCCGGGGCCAGGAGCATAAGCGCCAGCGCCAGAGCCCAGACTCGGCCAAGCATCGCTGCCGCCGCACTTGGGGTCCCAGGCGTCGCAGGGCCCGGGCCGTGGGTGTAAGCAGGCTGCGGACACCTCAGCCCTCCTATCACAGGACTTTCTCAATCCGTTCCTGCTCAGTCTTCAGGGACGCTGCATGTCCCCGCTCGGGGGAATCAGCTGTCCTTTCCTGGGACACGAGCGAGAGTCTTCCGCGCAGCCCCTCGGCGGCGACTCTCCTCCCACAGAAGCCCCGCCCGTCCATCGGAAAGCCACGCCCACCTTTTCCCGGGGAGACCAGGTCCTGCAGGGTCCAGGCTGTAGCACACCCACCACCTTGGATCTCAAAGGCAGTCGTACATCCAGGGCAAGCTCACGGGATATAGCTTGGCACTTCGAGTCTCACTGTCTTCACAACGCTTTAAGAAAAACTGATAATCCTAGAAATTGTTCAGATGGATCTCCAATAAAAGCAGCTTTGTGAGGTTCTGTTGGAAGGGGCAGTGCCCGTGGTTATCCCTGTAGATGGATTCTTAACCTCGCAATTGCCAGTGCTGGTTTGCCCCCAGAGGAGCATATGCTTCTCAGAAATTGCTCCTGTCACCTCAGGCCTCATTGATGAAGGATGGGAGGAGGGAGTGGAGATTAATGGCACAACACTGGTAGCTCTCTTCCTCTGCTTTTAAGACAGTTTTGAGAAGTGGGAGGGAGGACATGGAGACTTTCAAACACGTGGAGTTAGCCATTGTAATTGCTGGTGATCCCCAAATTTTTTTCAGGTGCTCAGTGGTGACCCAGTGACTCAGGATATGGTCAACATATGGTCCCATGATTCCCAAGGTTGCCTTGTGGATGGTGTCCAATGTGAAGTTATCTTCACATGCCTGGTTGGTTCTGCAGAGGGAGCAGGCCCCCACCTTTAAAAAAAGGAACAACTGATATTTTTAGGAGGGCTCCACACGCAGTACTCACAATGCTGAGCTCAAGACCCCAGCTGAGATCAACTGGACACTTAAATGACTGAGACACTCAGGCACCCTGATTCTGCATCCTTCTATGTCATTAAATGAAACCTCACTTTCCTAGGTTTTCTTTGGAAGTCTCCATTCTCTCAAGAACCTTATCTATCACCTGGTAGATTTGTCTTCAGAGCTGGTATTTGAGAGGAAAGAAGACACTGGACAACAGAAGGTAGTTCCAAGGTCCTGATGGGCTCCAGGATTCAGGCCACAGTTCCACCTATAGATCTGGAGGACTGAGGCTTGGATGAGGCATGGTGGTAAAGGCAGAAGATGTCCAAATGCATAAAGAAGTTATTTTAAAAATAGTTTATTTTTTTTTATTTGAAAGAGAAATTACAATTAAAAATTTTTAACTTTGTTTCCAAAAGTGTAGGTATTAACTCATTTTGGGAGAAAAAACATCTTTGTTGTGCAACGTGTAGCCCCCTTTTACATGCAATGAAGGCATCCAATGTAAAACAAAAATGAAATACAACTTTTTGGTGGGGTTGGACAGATGATTTTCATCTTTGGGCCTAATTATGGAAGAATAAGGTGAGCAGAATGAAAACCCTGAGATATTTTTAATGTATGTCTTTTTGCTTCAGCTTATAAAGCCCTAATAAAACTGAAACAGAAAAGTAAACATCAACTGTCTCAGACTATTTGTGAAATAACCAGGAATAAAGTAAAGGCTATAATCAAGATTTAATTACAATAGGCTTTTTATAATTTATTTTTGTCAAGCAATATGTGTAGAAATACAATCAACTTTTATACTTTATTGGAGGACATTACTTACCTAATTTCCAACAAACCCTGATCATACAATTTAAAGTACAGTGGGTCCTATTTTTCCCCTCAGGTTTTGACTTATGAATACTATTTGATGAGTTTACAATAGACTTGTTAACAAAGAACCAATTTTCCTTGATGTCTGTGAGTTAAAATGGGAAGAAAAGTGCTCTTAAATTGTTTTTCAAATCTCAATGGGACATTTACTTGAACTGGTGTGGTTCTGGAAAAATATACCAAATAAAAATTAGTTGTAAGATTGTGGAAAAAACTAAAAAGTAATAAAAATAATGTTTTCATATGTATCTGGCGAAGTACATCAAAATTGGTATAAGATTCAAATATTTTTAACTTTTCTTTATTTTTGAAAAGGAGAAAAAAAACAATGGATATATGGTACCCTTACTGTAAATATCGATGGCGCTAGTAAAATGCAATAGATATCACCAAGAGACAGAAATAATACAGAATGTCTGAGGAAAGATGAAATGAAGCCAAGGGTTAATAAGTATAATATAACCTGAATGAAGAAAAAAGCCCACCAACAGAAACTTTCAAATGATGATTTTTTTTTAAAGAAAATAACTCTGCTCTTGTCAGGTTCTTTTGCAAAATGATGATGGGCTTGTCTGGGTAAAACCCCCCAAATTGAGGGGGCAGAAAGACACAGCTATTAAGTGCACAAACCTTAGGGTCAGGACACCTGGATTGTAATCCTAGATCTGCTACCTATTTATTGGCTGTGTAACTTGGACATCACACTTAACCTCTTTTAACCTCATTTTTCTGTACAATGGGAATGATGATAATAATACCTACTCCACAGAGTTTAAGAAACTAAAGTGTCTATATGTGTGAGGAATGGTCTGGAGGATGAGTCTGAAGAGAAAGCACTTAGATTCTGGCACAGAGTAACTAAAATGAATGTACATTATAATTTATGGTTAATAAAACAAAGGTGCAATACCACATAATTATACTTTTTCTTATATCTTGTTATTATATAAAGGTGCATAGTTTCTCAGTGTTACCTTATACCAGTGTACAGGATAATTTGGAGTAAACTTACTGAAAATACACATTTATAGCTCGTATGAATTCCTTGGCCAGTATGTATTTTACTAAATAAAAGAGTCTGGCTCTTTCCCAGATACATCTATCTATCTATCTATCTATCTATCTATCTATCTATCTATCTATCTATCTATCTATTTAGCCAGGGAGAGGGTTAACAGGAAATAGCATCAGGGGGAGATAATGGCATCCCCAAATCAATACTTGAGCTTCATAAATTAGTATCTTGGCTTTGGCTCTCAGTTTATATTCAGGAAGTTATTGCTCCCAAACAGACACACCAAATGGAACAGACATTTTGCTCCCAGCAACAGCAAATCCTTTCTTAATGAGGAATGAACTAGAGACTTGAAACAGTAAAGAAAATTTATTGAGAACATCCATTAACTGTGAATTTTATAATGTTTATTATGGCACGCCTCTAGGGAATAAGGTGGAAAGGCTGGGAGAGGGGAGCTGACTGCCTGGCATGAATGCTGGTTATAAGAATCAATCTTTTCACGTCTATGTTTGAAGCAGCATTACTCATAGTAGCTAAAACACGGATGAAATCCAAGTATCCACTGATGGATGAATGGTAAGCAATGTATGGAATATGAATACAATGGAATATTATTCACTTTTAAAAAGGAAAGAAATTCTGATACAATATAAACATGGATGAACTCTGAAGACATTATGCTAAGAGAAATAAACCAGTTAAAAGGATAAATACTGTATGATTCCACATATGTGAAGTACCCAGAGCAGTGAACTTCATAGAGACAGAAAATAGAATGGTGGTTCCCAAGGGCTGGGGGCGCGGGCGGGGGCAATGGGGAGTTATTATTTAATGATTACAGAGTTTCAATTTGGAAAGATAAACTTCTAGAGATGGACGGTTACACCTGTTGCACAATACTGTGAATGTACTTATGCTACTGAACTGTATATTTAAAAATAGTTAAAATGACAACTTTATGTTATATATATTTTGCCACAATAGGGAAAATTAAATAAAATGAATGAATCTTTCACCCATCAGCCAGAAAGCAAGCCCTTTATTTAAACAGATCTCAACATTACCAGCTCCAAGGACATTTCTTGAAATGTTCCGTAGAGTAGAAATGGCTTAACCTGTGATTAAGTTCACAGAACATAAACTCACAGAGGTTAACAAATTGATTACACGTCAATCAGTCATGCAAAACCACATAAATTGAGACATGGTAGCATAAGATTTACCAGCTAAGCAGTTTTCCTATCTTGTTGATCAGAATACAGAATTCAGAGAAATTACTTTTCAAAGATTTCTTTCATTTTTATGAAATGAAAGCAACTTTTATGAATAGCTATTTTAATAAAGAAATTAACTTGTTTGAACATAATAGGTCCCATAATGTGATTTACAAAATGAAATTGGAATACTAAAGTTCCTTTGAAGGGAGTTGGAAAAGGTGTATATTATCCCTTTCAATAGCCATTCATATACATAAGTAATAGTTTGGATCAGAAGTATATATTATAAAATGCCTTTATAATCGAAATGTCTGCCTAGTAAACGTCATGATTATACTTGAATGTTATTTAGATTCTTCTATAAGACTTAAATAAAACGTTGTAGCAGGTGGGCAAGCTATGTAACATTTCTATTTTTGTTTATATGATTTATGATTACCATCCCTTTCTAAATCATGAAGCATTTTGAGCCTCACAATTATAACTTGTAACATGTAATTAAATTCTGTAACTACAGAGGAAACATTTGATAATATTGGAGAAGGAATTTCATTATTTAGGAAATGGATAGTTTGATTTATGAACAAAATCTAATGTCAGTAAATTTAGTTTTTGCCCAACTGTCCCACTGACCCTAATCCAATCTGAAATAAGCCAGGATTTTATAAAATTCAAAATGTTTTTTTTACCATAGCTCTATTGAGATGTACTTTATATAATATTCACCTGTTTTTACTGTATAAAACATAACCGCACAACATCACCACAGTCTAATTTCTGAACATTTCCATAACTCTAAAGATAAACCTCATCTCAACTTGTGGTTGTTCTCCATTCAAACCTCAAATTTTAAGCAACAACAAATCTCCTTTCTGTTTCTATACATTTGCCTTTTTTGGGGACATTCTATAAAAATGGAGCATATGTGTACTTTTGCAACTGGGTTCTTTCACTTTTTGAGATTATCTATGTTGTAGTTTTATCAGCACTTTATTCCTTTTTATTGACAAATGATATTCCATTGTATGGATATAGCCTATTTTGGGTAGCCATCAATTGACATTTTGGGTTGTTTCCACTTTTTGGTCATTGCAAATAATGCTGCCATGAACATTTGAGTGTAAGTCTGTGTGGGTACCTATATGCTCACTATTTTAGGCGGAGATGTAGGAATGGAATTGCTGGGTCATATGATGAATCTATGTTTCATTTTAAAGAAATTTCCATATTGTTCTCCAGACAAGCTTGTTTTAAGAGCGAAAGAAAATTTGTAATCACATGTGTGTTCAGCTTATATATGTTTTTCTCCAAAATAAAAATCCTTCAGAGATTGATCAAAAAATTAAGTCTCTTGGCTTTTTACATAACTTAATTTTGAAACTTTACTGGTAAAATTGTTATAATACCTTAAGTCGTGATTTAAAAAACAAAACCAATTACTTAAAAAATGTCAAAGAATTTTATTTGATATTAGATGGGGTAAAGTAAAACCTCGTAAAGATTTATTCATATAAAATTGGGATGACAAGTTTTGAAGTCAATCTCCGAAAGGTTCTCAGGTTCTTATATTGCCAATATTTCTAAAATTTTTAGTTTTTTTCATGAGTGGTTTGTTTATCAGCAACCCTTTGAGATTTCAATTAGACTGAAATTTAGATTTCAATTTCAATTAGAATGCTGAAAATGTTAGAAGAAAAAAATTAAGTTTCTGGGTTTCCTGACATTTTAGGTAATGGGAAATTAAATTTTATGCATACATATGAATTCTCATGACACGGGAAAAAAGAACAAATGTTATTATATTAGACCAAATTTGATTCAAAATTGGGATCTGATACTTTCTTTTTTTAATTTTTCTAAAATTTATTTATTGAGAGAGAGAGAGAGAGAGAGAGAGAGAGAGAGAGAGAGAGGGAAAGCATGAGAGAGGGGCAGAAAGAGAGGGAGAGAGAGAAAAATCTGAAGCAGGCTCTGCACTGTGAGCATGGAGCCTGACATGGGGCTCAAACCCACGAACAGTGAGATCATGACCTGAGCTGAAACCAAAAGTCAGATACTTAACCGACTGAGCCACCCAGGTGCCCCAAGATCTGATACTTTAAAAGCTGTAGGGCTTTGGGCAAGTTTTTTGATAGATCATAAAATGTATTTCTTGATTTGTGAAGTGAGGCTCATAACCCCAAGACTTCCTAGACAGAGAGGGCTCCAATAATTTCTAATTGACGGCTACATTCACCCCACAACTTCCTAATGTTTTGCATTTGGTGACTTGGTTGCAGCTGATTGAACCAGCGATCCCTGCTTAAGGGACCTGGCATCACAAGTCTGTCCAGTGAAAATCTCCATGTCACAGCCAATTCTCTGAACCCATCATGTCCACACCTTTAGAGAACTGAAATTCTCGACATGGGAAGTCAGCTACCAGGACTCCATTGCTCAGAGAGCTAGTGCATTGTACTGAAAAGGCAGAACAAGGTGAGGCATGGTGAAGACCTCAGATTCTGGGATGAGAATGCCTCATTTGGAAAACTGTCTTGCCAATTCCCATCTAGGCAAGTCTGGATAAGATACTTATCTTTTCCTCTGTTTCTTTATCTATAAAATGGACTTAATAATAAGAGTATTTGCCTAATAAAGTTATTCTGTGGATTAAACCAAACAACATACGAGGAATGTTAGCACATAAGGGGTATTGAACATGCTCTACAAATGGCTAAGGCTCTTGTTATTGTTAATATTGTCATTTCTCATGTAGTCTATCAATGCAACCCCATTACCTTAGCACATCTAGTCACTGCAGCCTGAAGAAGATAAAATTACAGGAAATTGTCAGGGAACTTAGAGACTGCCTATGGCCTTCATAAATCCTCACTCTCTCCATCCTATTTTGCTCCTATGCTACATTTTTATAATTTAGTCGATACAAAACCTCTAGTAAATTTTTCTGAGCTTGAAGGCTGGGCAAGAGTCCCTTTCCTACCATATGCTCCTGTGACTACTTTGTTACAGTGATGCCTGGATTTAAATGTGATGTTAAGTGTGTTACTTAAACTATCTGGAAAATGGAAATAATATTGTTGTGTTTATCACTGTGATGGTATAAACATTAAATAAATTGTAAGTATATATTTACATACAATATTTAGCATAATTCCTGTCAAATACTAAATAATTGACAGAGCTACTCTGTGTATATTTCTATGTTATTTATAAGCATGATTACTGAAATATCCTATTCAGTATTTTGTGATGGAGTAAATGTACCAATCGGAATATGAAATCTAAGTGGACAGGGACACTGTCTTGGCCATCACTTAATGTTAGCAAACTTTTGTAATGACTTAGTCCCAACTGACCTGGAACCACTCTGCTCTACGGGTGCTGCCCAGATTTTGCCTAGATTTGGCACACTTTTTCTGTAAAGGGACAGATAGTAAATATTTTCAGACAATATGGTCTCTGTTGACACTACTTCCCCATCACTGTAGAGTGAAAACAGTCATAGATGATATGTAAATTGTCGGGTATGGCTGTGTTACAGTAAAACTTTATCCCCCAAAACACACTGCAATCAGATTTGAGCTGATTGCAGATAGTTCGCAGATCGCTCACAGTTAGAAGATTATATGTATTGTTATCTACTCGCCTTGCACATAGTGAATTTCTTTCTTCCTTAATTTTTAAATATATGATCTTGCTTTTTGTTTTCTTGGAGCATTTTAAGCCTACCTTAGAATTTCTATATTTTCTTACTTTATACTAATAAAAATAGTAAAAAAAAAAGATATTCTAGTTATATCTGAATAAAAGTTACCTATTTTAGAACTGGAAAAGTCATCAAGATCAATGATTTTTAAGCTTATTTTAAGACAATTTGTCAAAAAAAAAAGTATGTATCAAAGGCTTTGATTAAAGATGGAATGGAAGTCTTGAAGCCCTACCCAGAAGCTCTCTAAGGATAGTTTGGGAACCATGGCTTGAAGTCAGGGTACACACCCAGAATTCCACAGAGGCAGAGCAGGAGAGATAAATACGTGACAGTGGTTCAGTGCAAGACAAGTGGGGGAGGCAGGAGTAGGGCATGAAGTATGCATTGATTACAGAAGCAACAGCTGCTAACACCAGCTGATTGTTGTACTAACAGAATTTGGATCTGTTTTGCTGGATAAACTCTTTTTTCTAAAAAGTCAAATATTTTTTGCTCAGGATCAAGGTTCTCATTTTATGGGTAAGAATATGGAAGATCAGAAATCATGACTCGGGTAAAGCTGGCATACATTCTTTGACTTCAGTGTCCAAATGCATTTTTCACTAACACTTTGTGATTTGGGAAGAGAACTGGGCTGATCATGTAGTAGGTAAGAGCAGACTTTGCAGCTGGGCAGATTTGTTCTAGAAAGCCCAGCTCTGGATCCTATGATATCTCATTCTTCATTTGTAACATAAAGGGATAAGTGCATATTTCCCAGGGTCATAGTGAGGGTTAAATGGGATAGTGAGTGCAAAGCACTGAGTCCCATTTCTGGCATACAGGAAGCACTTGATTAACAGCGCTAGGATTAAAATTTAGAAGGTAGTGAATTTTTTGATGAGTTAGTGTGAAAATATAGGTCTAATTCATTGGTTAAGTGTAACTATGCCCATATACGCATTTTTATCTTTCTGAGTCAATAGAATAAATGTCTCTAAAAATTATTACACAATCAGAATTGCTTAGTTATGTTAATTTTCTTTTTTTTTAAAGCTTCTCGCATTAAAAGTTTTTAATGTTATTTTTATTTTTGAGAAAGAGACAGAGCATGAGCAGAGGAGGGGCAGAGAGAGAGGGAGACACAGATTCTGAAGCAGATTCCAGTCTCTGAGCTGTCAGCACAGAGCTGGATGCAGGGCTTGACCCTACTAACCACGCAATCATGACCTGAACCGAATTTGGACACTTAACTGACTGAGCCACCCAGGCTCCCCTAGCTACATTAGTTTTTAATAAAGAAAGCAACTGCAACAAGGTGAGTGCTTTTGGAAGTTCCCAAAGGGGGATGGAAAGAGACTCCAGGCCTCCACATATGTAACATTGACAATTCACGTGCAACCAAAGTAGTTCAGGGGAACCTATCTGTCAAGTGTCAGTGAAAAATGAAGTATCTCAGTTTCATGTTTAATGTTGTAATGCTTAATCTAGATGAGAAAGGGACTACACCTCAAAATAAGCAGACACATGACTATATTTCACCACAAAAGGAGACTGAAAAAAACTCATATTGAGGGAACATATGGCTTCTTGTAAATTATGTCATGTTGAACAATGGTTTTAATGAGAGACTTCCAATAAAATAAATGCCTTTGAAAAGACCTCTTTCTTCCCCTTTAACTACCAAAGAAAATCCCCAGTCTTGCTTCAGGGAACTGAATTTCCTGTTTGTTATTTCTTAGAGCTACAAGCTGTTTTTATTGAATGGCAATTCCAACTTCAGACAGTAATGAAAAAGGCATATACCACCAAAGCACTGTAATAAAAGGATTTTGTAGATGATAGAGGACATTATCTGAATTAAATAAAGGTTTCAAAAACCAAATCACCATGTTCATGTTTCATTTCCTAAAATCAAGTATATAGCTCACCATTAGAAGCAGGATATAAAACAAGAAGACCCCCAGGAGTCCTTGGCAGAACATTCTCTTTTTATGGTACTCTTTAAACCTAATTATTTAAACAGTGATCAGCTCGCTTAAATAAATTATCATGACCTATTCGTAATGATAATCACTCGAAACAATAGAACAGAGTAAGTATCAAACCAACAGCACAGTTGTGTTTTATAATCTAGTTGTATGAAAAATTCCTAAGAAATCAAAATAGTAATATTTATTACATTTTTCATTTAAATAAATTCTTACATTGGCTGTGATTTCTTGGGTACTGTAGCAGAAACGGATATGAATAATACCTGGGCCACTTAAAAAGAGTGATAAAGCTGTGCCCATCAAGTAGCAGGTCTGGAAACAAATGACACTGTGATGTTGTTAAGTAAGGAAGGATTTAATGGAGGAACTGGATGCTCCTGAAATCATTTCAAAGGCTGAGAAAAAGACTCCAGTCTGGGTCCCAGGAATCTGGCAGCACAAAGATCTGCCCTGATAAGGTGGCTTGTACCTCTGCCATTGTCAGAAATGTGAGTAATCAAAAGGATACCTTGGAAATACCAACTTTAAGGACCCATTGCCTTCTAAACGAAGGAGCACAAACACTCCTCCAAATAGCCAAAATGTTGACAAATGGAAAATGGAACTCTGACCACTAGGCTCACTATAATGCCCCTAAACACTCAAGAAACTGAAGATGGGGCACCAGAATTAAGCACTGCTACAGAAAAGCTGTTTGGGAGGTCCTTTGAAGGTAAAACTGTTTTTGAGACATGATGTTTTCCCCAGGGTTGGCTCAGTGCCTGAGACATCACAGGCAATACAAACACGCCTAATTAAATTAGTTCTAGCAAAACTATTAATTGTATTGATGTGGAATGGAAGGTCAAGATTCTTAGTGGACAAAATTATACAGCAGGCTCATGAGGAAAATTCAGAATAAGGCTCAAACCTGGGCTCCAGTGCTCAGAGCAGCCTGTTGAGAGGTTGAGAGGTCTGGCTTCAGATGCGTGACTACCTACCTACATACACACTAAACTTGCTTTGTCTTCTCAGTTAAGTTGTCCCCTTCAAATACTTAATAGAAAATCTTCATTTATGTATGTGATCTTTGCAAACTGGCATTGTCTCTAGGCCCTGTTAGGCCTAGAAAATATTCAATAATTGAATATATTTTCAAGAATCTGTTATTTTTTTTAAGTTACAGTATAGTCACTTCCAAACCACACTTTCTGAGCATGAGACCATTCAGAATACAGATTTTTTTTTTACTGACTACCTAGTCATGTAAAATTTCAATTATAGTTTAAGTAAGTGGCAAATCAATAAATTAAATTAAAATATAATACTTGGAATGTCTAATTCTAGAGAGTTTAATTAGAGCTAGACTGCACATGAATATATGAAAAATGATTTAAGTGTATATAAAACTATGATCTTCTTTGTGGATATGAAGCAACATTTTTTAAAGTCAGCCCTCTAAAATAACCTAAAAATGTGTTCTGGATACTTAAATATACTAAAATTATAAGGGAAATTCTTCAAAAGAATGGAGAGTGACTCTACTCATGAACTTGTGTTATGTAATTATACAGAATTACTTATAAATATATTATGAAGTAATAATCTTAAAAACAAAGGAGAAATAATATTAAATACATAAGAGAATTTGAGAAGCAAGAAGTAGGACATTTCAAATATTTGGGGAAATAGTTTTTAAGCTTATTTAAGATGAAGAGTAATTTATTCAAGGTTAATTGCTTGTGACAATGACTATGGTTGAAGGAGGTGTGGGAGTTCTGGAGTCCTACCCACTACCTATGCAGAGAGCAGTTTGGAAAACATGACATAAGGGCAGGATAGATACTCAGATGTCGACACAGGCAGTGAACGAAATGTAAATGGGTGACTTCTGTTCAGTGCAAGGTAATGAAAAGTGGTAGGAATTAGGAAGTCAAAAGTGCATTACCAATTTAAAGGGAGCAGCGCATCCCAACCGGCTGTTGCACTGAGGGAATGTGGTCCTATTTTGCAAGATGGCTTGTTTTTTTAAGAAAAAATAAATATTTTCTTTTTACTCTTTTCTTTTTGTTATTTGTAGTATTTTAATTTTTGACCTGCAATTAATTTTAAAAATTAGACACAACAAAGAACAGCTTTTGAGTCAGCTGCCAGTTAGCAATTTGTACTCAAGAGGGTATAGATAACAGAATGGAGAGTCAGAAATATTCATGACTTGGGGCCCCTGGGCGGCTCAGTTGGTTGAGTGTCTGACTCTTGATCTCAGCTCAGGTCATGATCTCGCGGTTCATGACACTGAGCTCTGCATCAGGCTCTGTGCTGACAGCATGGAGCCTGCCTGGGATTTTTTTTCTGTCTCCCTCTCTCTCTCTCTCCTCCCTCCTCTCTGCCTTTTCCCAATTCACTCACTCTCAGTCTCTAAATAAATAAACAAACAAACAAACATTAAAAAAAGATAAATCTTCTTGACTTAAGTCTGGCATATAGTCCTATGACCTCAGGATCCAAATGATAGTTCAAGAACACATTATTTTTTATGAGAAGAGGTTTGAACTAATCCTGCAGCAGTTAAGAGCATGGATTTTGTAACTGGACAGAACTTTCCACAATTCCAGCTCTGGATTCTATTGTGCCTCAGTTTGCCTATTTCTAACATAATATTTATAAATGCGTACTTCACAGGGCTGTGGTGACGATGAAATGGGATAGTAAGTGGAGAGCATTATCCCCACCCCTGTATATAGTAGTCACTTGATAAACTGAGCTATTACTAAATTCTAGATAGAAATAAAAAATTGAGTGTGAGTCAGTGAGAAAAGAGAAACTACAGATCTAATCAGCTTCACTGGGTAAGCATGAACAGAAATATACCTGTTTTTCCCTTGGGTCTAAAGGATAAATTTCTCCAGAACTTACTGCATAGATCAGAAATATATGATCATGTATTCTTTTGCAATAAAACAAACACCTACCCATAGGTTTATGTGGATCTTTCTAAAAAGAGATGGGATGAGACTACAGCTCACCACACAGATAACATTGAACATTCAAGTACACCAAAGTCATACGTGAGAACCCATCTAGCAGGTAACAAATGACATATTGAATGTCTCAGCTTCACTCTTCCTATTCAACACCTGTTTAATGCAGAGCAAGAGGAAACTGCAGTTCAAAATGAGCAAGCAAATGAATGTAATACTCTACAAGAGTATTAAAAAAATATTGAGGAAACATGGTACTTATTATAAACAATATCATTGAACAGGGCTTTAATTATAGATTTTCAATGAAATGAAGCATTTGAATAGACCTCTTTCTTCCCCTTTAACTACCAAAGAAAACTCCCAGAACTCCATAAAGGCACTAATACATAGGCTGACTATATGTCTTATATTAACTAGTGTTAGTTTTTATTTATTATATTAAGTACTATTAGTTCATATTAATTGAATGTTCCATGTTCCATTATAGTATATTATCTCATATTAATTTTTGAAAATTATCATCAAATACATAAAAAATACAATGTATGATCTATTCTGTATGCTGAATTTTACATGAAGACTTTCTGGAAAGGAACCTTGTGTTTTGGGGGGTTTTATTTTAGATTTTATTTTTAAGTAATCTCTACACCCAATGTGGGCTTGAACTCACAACCCTGAGATCAAGAGTCACAAACTCTTCCAACTGAGCCAGCCAGGCGCCCCAGGAACCTTATATTTTATCAAAATTTTTTTACAAGAGTCTAAAATAGAGTACAACAAGAAAGTCTCAAAGTGCCCTCCTGTTCTTTATCTAACTCTTTCCTGAAAGGTATCTTGCTATGCTGATTCTTATTTGATAATGTTGTTAACTTCCTTCCTTGGCCCATTGTTCTTACTTTCTGTGTGTTGGTAGTATTTTTGCATTATCCATCAATTCTCATGGTTTATCTATTTTTCTTGTGCACTGAATTACAAATGTGTTTCTCTAGTCCTGACTTTTTGCCTGAGCTTCGGTTTCATATAATCAGAATCTGCCTCCAACATGACCAAGACTTAGCTCATTTATAATGTATGCATTCATCATGGTCTGGGCTGTGTGTAACTAACTCCTCAGCCTCAGCTCCTCATACTTCTTGCTTCTCACTTCGACACCTGGTTCAGTAAAACTGAACTCTGTTCTAATCTGAAGTACATTTGTTTTTATCTAGTGGCATTGAGACTTTACCCGTTTCGAGTTTTAACTCACCACCCACTAAGCTCTACGCTCCTTGAGGAGCAAAGCCTTATTATTCACCTTTGAAATCCCAATGCCTAACTTAGTATTTAATACTTATGATAAAAACATTGTCGAATTGAATAGGACCAACTAAAATTTATCTATTTCAAACCTACATCTGACATTCACAGCTCCACTGCCTACTGGAAGTTTACTGGGGTATCCTAAAGGAAAAGTGTAATACTCTATTCTTCCATAGGTGGTATAATACTCTACTCTACTCATAAAACTAAGGAAACAAAAGGTATAAATGGGCTTTAGGTACAATTGAGCACAAAGATTAAATTTATAATTTTTAAACTAAAAATGAAGTCTACCCTAAGACTTAATTATATAAAGACTTTTAAATTATATTTACATCTATTACATACATATAACTATAATTATATTTAAGACTTTATAGATATAATTTAAGTCTATTTTATATATAAAATAGTAACTGTATAAACTTTCATTTGCCGCAAATTGTAAGCAAGGAGAAAAGAAGACAGTCAAAGTGGGAGCTCTTTGAAGTGAAGTTTTTCTGTCTTAAATAGTCAAGATACCTAGGGTTACCTACAACATTTCATTGTCTTACATTTTCCAGCCTTTTCATTTTCATATAAACTTTGTGCTAGTTTTACCCAGACCATGTGATGGTCTTTCCCCACAACGGTTAAGGAAAAATAAAAGTTCAGTACAGACAGCTCAAATCCCTCTTTTTAAAAAAAATCACATTCTGTGGGTAATGTATAACAAGGATACACAGCATTAGATGTGAAAAGTTGACTTTTTTTCATGCTGATATAATTATTTTAATGCAAACACAATTTCTCCCTAGATCTAATTTATAGGAATAAACATTATTTATTTAGCTATGACCTTAAAGTAGCAAGTGGCTTATTAAATGAAATGTTATAGTACGAAATCATTAAAAACCAAAATTGCTTATTACTAAAGTTATCAAATAATATGGCATTCACATTTTATCTGGGTTTTCCAGTTTATCAAGGCTTACTGAAAATACCTGTTTTTGTAAAAATCTTCCTACATGGTTAAAAGAAATTTTTTCTAGTCCTCAGAATTATTATTTCCCAAATAAGAAAATTTTTTGTCACAGCCTGGAGCCTGCTTCGGATTCTCTGTCTCCCTTTCTCTCTGGTCCTTTCCCCTTGCACTGTCTTTCCCTCTGTCTCAAAAATAAATAAACATTAAAAATTAAAAAAAAAATCACAACCAAAAGTTCCACAAGATTTTACCTTTGCTTTCTTTCTTAGGTAAACCAATTTTACCATGTTTTATATGTCATTCTATATACTCACATACACTTAAGATCACACATACACAGACACACACACATTTATAGGCACAAGGGAGGCTTGGGGGTTACTAGTTTTGTTTTTACAAACTGAGGTTATGCTGTTTCAGCTATGCAACTTGTGTTCTTCCTGAAAACATATGCTGTGCATTCCTCCATGTCCATATGTATAGATCTAACTCTAATTTTAATAGCCACATGGTGAACACATCACAGTATATTCAACATTCCTCTTTCCATGAATAATCAAGTTGATTTCAGCATTTTGATGCTCCCTACCCAAAATGCTGCCATAAAAATCTCTTCCAGATACACTTAATGTGGACTTTTTATATCTCTGGAATTTATATTTAAATGAGGAAGTGCTCACTCAAGGGTATATTTATAATTTTTGTCTCATTTTGTCAGTGAATTCCTCAGAAAGCAATAATAATTTGTACTTCAAACAATGCACGAGAGTTGCCCTTCTTCACATTCATGGCAGCATCAGATAGTATACTTTTTAACTTTGTCAACTTTTTAACTTTTACATTATCAATTAATGATAATATCCCATTGTTGCTTAAATTTGTACATTCTCAATCAATGGAGAAGATGAGCATCTTTTCATATTTATGCATCATTTAGATTTATTAATCTATTATTTCTTTAATGTTAACTCTTTTTTATAATGCGTTGTCTTTTCTTATCAATTTTAGTACCTATAGGAATATTACTGATATTCAATTTTTTTGTATTGTACTTCAATTTTCCACATATGAGGCAATTTTTTTCCTTCCTTCTCTCATTTGTTCTTTGAATACTAAAACTTTAAATACCAGGGGACACAAAGACTGACACAATTCAGGCTATTATGGTGGAAAATATTACTACCTTTCTGAGTGTACTTCATTTACACCTTGTAGGTAGTTCATTTAGTCCAGGATATGCAGTCAACTCCATTTATACTCTATGAGGGAAAAAGGAGGTTTAGGAGAGAAAATAGACAAAGTGGGTATAACAACTCACAAAGAATACCCTAGACTACTAATTTATATTTCCATATTTTTGTTGATTTATACATATATTAAAGTGTATAAATCTTAAATGCACAGTTTGATAAACTTTTACAAATAAAACATGCCTGTGTAACTGCCACTAAGTTTCAAATGTAGAACATTATCACATCCCAGGAGCCTCCCTCATGCCTCCTCTCAATCACTACCCTGCCAAAATAAAGTACTATTCTGATTTCTCTAAATATAGATTAGTTTGGGCCTGTTTTGAATTTTATTCAAATGGAATCATTCAGTATGTACTCTCTTCAGTCTTGCTACTCTCATTTAACATCATATTGGTGAGATTTACCAATGTATTGACAGAAGTTCATTAGATTAGAAATCCATGTGTGAATAAACCACAACTTAATTAGAATTCTTCCGATGACTGCAATTTGGGTTGTTTCTCACAATCTTTGCTTAATTAAAGTATTATGTCATTTACACTGAATGAAATTTCTTATCTTTTTGTTTAAATCTCCCAAATTACTATTTGTTTTATGGTTTTCCTCATCTCTTTGTTGTCCCTTTTTTCCCTCCTTTTCTTTCTTTTGGAATAATGAAGTTATTTTTCAATATGACATCTCCTTTGTTTATAGTTATGTATTCTTTTACTATTACTTTATAGGTTATCCTAGAGATAAAACGTTCTCTTTTTTTTTTTCTTTCCTTCCCTTCCTTCCTTGCTTCCTGTCTCTCTCTCTCTCTCTCTCTCCCTCTCTTTTTCGGACAAAGTAAAGAATACATTGTTATTTTTTAATGTGGCTTAAATACAGATTTTCCTCTCTCCTGGGTAAAAGATTAGCTGTGTGTTAAAATAACAGAACTACTACATATGTGACTATGACAAATAAAACCAGCTACAAAAATTAGAAATGAAAGACAGACGTCTGCTTTCCTTAAAATGTCTAAAATGATAAAAGATAGTTTAAATAACAAACAACTTTGAAAAAGATAAAATGTTTTCAAGTCCACTGATACAGATGAAATACACTTTACTTGGAATCCACCATTTTCAATGATGGCAGAATAGGACATTATTTGTTCCATTCTATTATTACAATAGGGCATCTTTTTAAATAATAGCTTGTATTTATAACTTATCAGCAATAATACAGTCAATATTTTTGGCTATATGCCAATGGAAGGAAGAAGAAGTAAAAAAAAATCCTCTAAGACATAACTCCTCTGAAATGCACTGTATTATTCTGACTTTATAATTTAGCAGAAAATGTACCTACCTAAAAAGAAAAATCTGCAACTGATGAAATCATAGAAATATGTGTCTTCTAATACAACATGGCAGAAAGCTCCCTAACTTTATGTGGGATGTACTATCCCTTAATCAGAACTGGAAAAGTTAAGTGTCCTTTACCTGGTCAACTTAAAGGAGAGGGGTCCTCACTTTAACCTATGCTGACACAATGCTCTCCCCAGCAGCCATGTCTACTCTGTTCAAAAATATTATCAAGTTTGTGATTTCTGGTCTCCAGGAAAGACGAGGGTGATTGTGAAAATCAATTACCATTATAGGAGACGCCTGACATAGCAATAAAAACCAGGTCACAAACTGTTTCTGCCAAAAACCACTTGCAGAAACCTGGCTAAAATCACTAAGTGGATAACCTTTATTCAAAAGCAAAACTATTATACCTTTAAAAAACATACAGTTGGATTAAACCTGAACTTCCAGCCTGTGAAAAGAGGCTATCAAGCTAGTGTGAAATGCAGAGAATGCCACTGACCTCAACAGAGGACCCTGAGGAAAAGAAACAAGTGGGAAGCCTCTCAGGCTCTCAAGGCTTCTGAAGCCCAGCACAAGAGGGGTACACGTGCAATTCTAATACAACAATGGTGCTGGTGGACATGGGGTTCTCTTAAAGAATAATATGAAACTAGATGAAAGTAGATACCAGAATTGCATCTATTCTTATGCTTTCATGTAGCAGATAAGACAAGGAAAAGGTCACAGTCTAAGTGGAGCCTAGTTCTAGCAATTTTAACATGGCGTACAGTATTAACATACCCCTCACACTTACTTTAAAAGAATATCTGCACTGAAATAAGAAAGCAGATGTAAAAGAAGTAACAAAGCACCAGGAATTCTGGTGCTACAGAGAAGAGGATGGGAGAACAGGAAGCTTCATGACTTGAGTAAGGCACAGTTGGGTAGCATAAGTTCTGTGACTTCTTGTCCTGGAGTCACAGTTTTGGGTTCTGTTTGGGTCTCAGCTTCCTTATTCATAAGAGAAGGAAGTAAACTGTGTTTCATAGTCTTGTGATGAGAATTAGGTGAGGTGACTAATGGGATGCACTGAGCCCCATTTCTTACATACGTTAATCACAATAAATAAAGGTATTAATAAATTTTAGATCCAATGAAAATTGGATGTAAGTTAGTGAATACAGAGAAAGTACAGGCCACACTACCTCACTGGGTAAGTATGACTGTGGACATGTATTTTTTTTTTTTACCAGCACTTAAAAGTCAATATTACTTAATTATATAAACCATATTAACTAATATTAATTATATTTGCTATATTAACTACTATTAGTCAATATTAAATGCACATCCTATTAAAATACATTATTATATATTAATTTTGCATTCTGAAGTTATCTTCAAATAAATAAAAGTATAATCCACGATTTGTTTTTTATGCAGCTTTTTGCATAAAGATTTTCTGGAAAGAAACCTTACATTTTTTTTCTATCTTCTTAAAAGGATTCTGTAACACAAGATCCTCTGGAAATACCCTTGGTGTACTCTATTTTTTCGTTACCAAAACTATTTCCCAAAAGATTTCTTGCTTCTCTCCTGACTCTTAATCAGTGGTGTGGTTAACTTCCTCCCTTGGCCCATTTTTCTTCTCACTTCGCCTGTTTGCCATTCTTTTTTTAAATGTTTATTTATTTTTGAGAGAGAGTGGGGCGGGGGAGGGGCAGAGAGAGAGGGAGAGGATCCCAAGCAGGCTCCACACTGTCGGCATGTTGGTCTCTATCCCATCAACCATGAGATCATGACCTGAGCTAAAATCAAGAGTCGGATGCTCAACCAACTGATCCCCCAAGGTGCCCTGACTGTTTACTGTTCTTACATGACCCATATACAGTCCTAGCTTATCTTCTGTTCTCATCCACTGACTCACAAATGTGTTTCTCTAATCCTGACATTTTGCCTGAGCTTCAGATTGATATAATCGACATCTCCTCCCAAAATGACCAAGACAAAACTCAGCTATAACACACATTTCTCAGCGTCCATCACTCACACTTCCTGCTTCACACACATTATGAAAACTGATCTCTGCTCTTGTCACAAGCACATTTGCTTTTGTCTCATGGAGTTGAAATTTTCTCTCTCGAGATTTATCTTGCACACTAGGCTACAAGCTCCTGGTGATCAGAGCCTTTTTTAATTAATCTTTGAAAGTCCAGTACCTAACTCAGTATTTAATATCAATAACAGAATCATTGTTGACCTGAATTACAATATCCTGGTAAAAACTGTAATTCTTTATTCTTATCAATCTAAGGAAGCAAGCTGCTAAAATGAGGGAGGAATGGTTTAAATGTGCCTTAGATATAACTTACCACACAGGTTAAAATAATTTTTTATATAAAACTTAGTCTTTATGTGAACAGAAGCTGAATAAGCTTTTATTTACCACAAGTATTAAGCAAAAAGAAGAGCTCAAACTCGGAGCTCTCTAAAGTGTGTTTCTCTTATTACTCAGGATCCCAAAATCACCTACAAAACCTCATTATCTCGCTCTTTCCAAGGCTGCCTTTTAGTATAAACTCAGAGCCAGTATCAGTGCCCATACGTGATCAGAAGAGGTTTCCCAAACTTTTAATTCATTGGAGAGTTAAAATCCCTGCTTTTACCACACTATCTAGATAATCTATAATAAGAATACACAGCATTTGGATAGGTAAAAAGCTGACTTTTTTCCCTGACGTTGAGCAAATATAATTAATATAACTATTAATTATATTTATAATTATATTATATTTAATATAAATATTAATTATAATTCTACTATAATTAAATATAAATATAATATAAATATATAATCAAATATAATACTCATTATATTTAATATAAATACTGCATTTACATTAAATTTATTTGAATATTTTATTATTAATAAATAGTTAATTAATTTAATAATTTATATTAAATATAATTAATATAAATGTAATATTTTTGGCCTAAGAATCCATTTTAACACAATGAATCAGTGTCTACATAGATATGATCATAAAGTAGTAAAGTGATTCACGAAATGAAATATATCACCAACTTCTTAAAGACTACAGTTGTTCTTCACTAAAGTTATCAAAGACAATATTGCATCCACATTACATCTGGGTTTCCTAACTTACCGACTTCCTGAAAACACGATTTGTTTTGTGAAACAAAACAAAACCAATTCTTACATCATCTAAAATGATCTGGTCTTTAAAATGATTGCTTACCAAATAAGAAATTTCTGTTACCCTGCAAACAGTTAAGCTCGGGGGATTAGTGTGTCATGGGCAGTGGATATTTCCTTATAAAACAAATCTATGTGTAGGCTTTCTTCTTTGATGGTACCTGAGCAAAATTGTGAATCTGGTTAAATTTATTTTGGTAACTGATCTCTATCCCCTGGCAGACGAAACAAAATGGAAAACCTTCTCTTTGGCCAGCCCTGAAGGCTTTATCTTCATTGCAAATAGCTTTTTCTTGAGTATTCATCAATTAATTTCTAACAAAATATACAAATACAGATTATGTACTCTGAAGTATTTGTATCACAAGATGTCTCTATAAAAACAAAAATACCACAAGATTTTATCTTTCTTTTATTTCTTAGTAATCCATTAGTACCATGTCTTCTACATATTCATACACTCTCATAGAAACCACACACACACACACACACACACACACAGGCACATGAGAAAAACTTTTGGGAGTTTCTATTTTTGTTTCTACAAAATTGACATCACACTATAGTTATCTATGCAAACTGTTTTCTCCACTAAAACATATAATATCCATTCCTCCATGTGCTTACACAATATTCCACATTGTGGACCTATCACAGCCTATTCAATATTCCTTTCTCAATGGATAATGAAATTGATTTCAGTTTTTAGATGCTCCCTCATGCAAAATGCTGCCATATAGATCTCTTACAAATACCATTTTATGGGCATTTTAGTCTGTGCTACTATATATATACACACACATGCAGAAAGATTAGAAAGAGATTCATACAAAGGATTGGCTCACTCAATTATGAGTCTGGGAAGTTGCACAATCTGTAGGCTACAAGATGAAGGCCTAGAAAAGCTGGTGGTATAGTTTCAGTCCATAGTCAAGGATGGGAGAACCAGGAGGACCCATGTCCCAGGGCAGAAGATACAGTGGTATCATTAGGTATATATTACCCATTTTACAGATGCAGATACTGAAACTCTGGGAGGGTATGACATACCCAAGGAATAACATTTTGTAAGTGCCAGACCTGACAACAGAACACAGAACTTCTGGCTCCTAACTCAGCACTTTCCACAATACCACATTGTGCTACCATTTAAAATAAAACCAAACCAACTTTCTTGTTGGCCTACACTAATAATTTATATTTTTATAAACATTTCTATTAAGTATACATAAAGAATATACATTTTAAATGTACAGCTGGATGATTTTTTTCAAGGTAAACATACCTGTATTACCACCACCTGGTTCAAATTTATAACATGTTCACCTCCCAGAAGCCTCCCTTACGATCCTGCCAAAGCTAAATCGCTCTTCTGATTTCTTTCCCTGTTTGTTATTTATTTTGTGATTTTGAACACTATACACATGAAATAGTTCATTATGTACGTACTTCTGCATTGTTTCTCTCAACATTATATTGGTAAACTTTATCTATTATAATGCATTACAGCATAGAATTTCATCATGTGAACTGACCATAATTTAAGTGTCTATTATTTTATTGACGGGTAAGTAGGCTGCTGTCTGACAATCTTTTCCTCATAATTGGAATATTTATACCACTTACATATAATGAAACTACTGACACTTTTTTATTTAAATCTATCAAATTGGTATTTGTTTGCTAATTTTTCATCTTGTATTTTTTCCTAATTTTTCTTTCCACCATCAGAACCCAGGAAGCTATCCTTCAAGACACTTTCCCCTGAGTTACTATTCTAAAGTAAGTTCTCACTTCTCAATGATTTATTAACACCTCAGTTATATGTAATATGAGCCTAATTGTTAGTGTCAAATCTACTTTATATTCAAAGTAATGTTTGGAAGTAGATTCTTGTATTAACCAAGTCACAAATAACCATATTCTTACTTTTGATTTATTTTCATTACAATTGTAGTCCATAAAGAATCTTGATGCTTATTCTTTTCGTTAAGCCCACAAACCAACAATGTTTAAAGAAATCTCACTATAAGAAATCCACACAACCTAGAGAGTAAGACAGCTAAGTAGAAAAACAACACTTACTAAAGGTGAAGATCAAGGATAATGGTGGAGTTTTAGAATAACAGTAATAAGATGGTGATAAGCATTCTTTTTGTCTAAAGGTAGACTAGCTAACCTAATTTAGCCTGCAAAAACTCCATATATATCATTTGTTTTGCTCAAATTGGATTGGGCACATCCTGGATAGTTACAAGATTTGGTAAATTAACCATTTTAATCATTTAATCAGTCAACAACCATTTACTGAAACTACTGGGTTCCTATGATTCTAGCCCCTCCCCATCATCAACACACTATATGAATTTGAGATGTTTCTTATATCTAAAATTGTCCCAGTTTCTTTCCAGTTCCTATTCCATTTAAATCTGTAAATAGGCTCTATCATGATATAAAGCAACAACAGCAACACAAATTAAAACTCCAAAACCATCAATATCAAAATTTTCAATAGTCACATGTATCATTTTGCTTTCTTCACTTAGATATACACTGGCCTGAAAACAGAGTACTTGGAGAATTTGCATTGCTTTGCTTTTTCCCAATTCATGTATAATTTCCTCCGGAACTAACATACAACAGGTGCTTATACACAAGTTGAATTAATAAATGCATTTTGTTGATTTAGTTATTCATGAAGACATGAATGCAAACTCTGAATGTACAAAACAGAATACCATGAAGAATCATAAAGAAAAAAGTTTATCAAACATAGTGCTACCTACAAAAACAAGTAAGTTCAAAACCAAAACCACTGTCACTTTGTTCTGATAAGACCAGATAAGATTCTTCAGTTAAGTTTGAGAAAAACTTACATATCAAAAACTTCATGATATATAATGTAAATTTAAAAAGTTCAAAGTCTGCTTTAAGTTTTAGACTTTTTAAAATGATATAAATAAATGAATGCCAAAGTAAAACTCCTTTGCAGCATTAAATATACTCCACTTTTCATCATATAATACAGTACAAAGTACAACTCTTTTTGATAACTGTAGTTATCAAAAAAAATCCCAATATGGAATACAACAAAAATAGCTCTTTAAATGTATATTCTATTACCAATGGCACCCAAGTTTAAACATATGAGATTGGAAATGAAAGAAAACGCTTTTGTTGTTGATAGTACAAAATCATCTAGAATATTTTTTTAAAGATGAACAAAAAGACTCATTTGCCACATAATATTTTGTGCTAATTCCACTCATTTTCTGATGTAAAGCATCAGATCTTGGATATTTTCACTTCACCTTTGCTGTGGTGGGTGTGTACAAGAGAGGAGAAAAACAGATAAAGATTACTTTCAAATCTCTGTTAGTTCTGCCTATGTTTGAATAAATTCCAAAGTAGTATTGGTTCGTAAACTAAGAGACTGTGATGATTGCAAATACTTAATAATGTCATATATTCTTCTTGGGCTATCTGTTCAAAAACCCCATGAGAAACACACAATAAGGAAAGGACACTATTACCCCCTTACATGTGGACAAACAAAATCTTAAGTGAACATACATAAGAGAATGTTCCCCAGTGCTTCCTGTATGTCTACAGAATATGTCTCACAATTAGAAATATGTAAACTATTTTAACGAAATCCTCATCTTTTGACTTATAGTTAATTCCTCTCTACAGCTTCTCCTGCAGAACAGATGTAACATAGCTTAGTCCCCATACAAATGTTTCCGTATGGCCTGAGTTGGGATTTCAATGAAAACTGACTCTATTTTCTTATTTTATTTTGATATTAAAATGCAATATCAGCTGTAATTCTATGATAATATTCTAGTAAAGAAACTATGACAATATGAAAAGGCATTGGCTCCATTATTGCTTGCATATACCATGCAACTAAGGTGTTCTCTAATGTCACGTCTCAAAGATAAATCTATATTTCTGATGCTAGTGACTTGGGTTTTTTTAAGTTTATTTATTTACTTTTGAAAGAGAGAGAGAGCGCTCTCATGTATGTCGGGGAAGGGCAGAGACAGAGGGCGAGAGAGAGGATCCCAAGCAGGCTCCACATTATCAGTATGCAGTCCAACGCAGAGCTTGAACTCACGATCTGTGAGATCATGACTTGAGCTGAAATCAAGAGATGGAAGCTTAATTGACTGAACCACCCAGGCGCCCCTGGTGCTAGCGACTTGTAAATGACTCAACCATGCTTCAACTGAAACTATATTCCAGTTTAATAAAGAATACTTATTTCAATGCCCTTATAGTGCTTACTAAATAGGAAAGATATTCCATAAACATTCCTTTCCTCTCACTTCCCCTTATGTCTCTACTCGATTAAACAAAAGGGTATTATCCACTTCACTTTTATAGGAGCTTAGAACCTGGTAAGTGATAACATTTGTCCTAGAGAGATGTCGTTACTATTTATGTGAAGGCTGAAAACGAGATGTAGTTAGAGTAAAAATCGAAATACTTTCCTTATTAAATTTCGGTCAAGTTTTTTAAAAAAATATTTCATCTAAACAAAATTAATGCACAATTTACTATATTATATGCGTGTATTTTTAAAAGATGTGCATGAAGACATGGTAAATCCCTGGTACACTTGCAAAAAGGAGGCGCCAACCAATGATACCTGGAACACTGAACCCTGTGACAATGCTTGCCTGAAGTAGAGAGACGACAAGGCTACTGAAGGCTCAAAAAAGGATATGTGGTCTACAGTAAAAATATTATAAATTTTGAAGTCTCTTGCCTTTTTAAAGGTTGGTCAAGCATTTCCTTACAAAATATTTTGTGTATTTACAGTAAATACATATTTTACGTATTACATAAATCCACTTGTAAACATTCTTTTTGAAGACATGGTACTTCTGCTGGAGAAAAATGGAAAGCACTTACACTCAGGTGTATTATTTTTGGACATACCTAATAAATTGAGTCTAATGCTCATGTTTAAATCGTGTGGTGGGTGAGATAATAGCTCCCCATTTTTACAAATCGAACCAGCCAAAATAAAACGGACGAGATTCAGTACGACATAAAAAGACAAAATCCTAAACGGCTATTAAGTCTTCCACGTGACCTTTTTAAAGTTGTAGAGAGTTGTACGTCCCATATATGACAGATGTAGTTTTTGTGAAACATAAGGGTATTTGGAAGGTAAGAAAAAAAGTACGTTTCCTTTAATATTCCTGTCTGTATAAGTATTGAACAGTACCCGGGATGGCTAATGAATACTGTTGCTGTTTTAACAGCACTGTGTATTAAGCTACGCTTTCTTTGCCTAAATTAAAGCAGTTGGGGGCCTAGACTCCTCCCTCAATGGAGATCTAATTTACAGCAGTAGCAAAAGGGATCCTAACAGACTCAGCGTCTGATTCTCCTGTTTGCTAAGCACAATTTCCTGCCGCTAGGATGCCTTCAGAACCGAGTTGAAGTTTCTCAAAGATGCTTAAAGAGATTTTAAGGAGCGAGGATATCAGCGGGTAGAATGCAGGCCCGCGAGCAGGACACAACTGCGGCCAGTACGCACAGGGAAACTAAAACCACCGGGAGCAAAGTGACCACGGCAAAGGCAGGGGAGGGGCCGGGTGACGGCCGGTCACGACCAACCACAACATCCCGCCGTACATTAAGATGCCCCGTGACACTCGTCCCTGTCACCTGACAGGCCCCCACGTCCACACCACCCGACGGCGTGCGCCCCACTCAGCCCCCTACCTCTCCGACCTTGCTCGTGACCTGGCCCAGGTTCAGCCACTCGCTGCTGCGGCGGCGGGCGGACTTCCCAGCTGTTCCTGCTACGTTTTGGGTGGGACGCGGGTTCCGGCTCGCGCCTCTGCCACCCCTGGGCGCGGAGAGCTACGTCCGCCTGCGCGGGGTCCTGCGTGGTTCCTGCCCAGGAGGTCACGCAGGTGGGGGAGCGGCGCAGTCCGCAGCGCGCGCGCCAATCCCTCCTGCTGTTCCCCGCCCTCGCATCCCCCTGGGCGCGCGTAACCGGAGGGAAGGCTCGCCCGTGGGGCTTGGCACGCGCACCTCGCCAAGCGCAGTTGTTTGAGGAGGACGTAGTAGTTCTAGAAACTGCAAAGAGGAACTTCCAATTGATGTGGCCCCGGATGGTTCCGTTGGAAGGGGCAGTGCCCCTGACTGTCCCAGCAGACAGATCCTCCAATCAATCCTCTGTGCCGGATTGCTTACGAAAACCAAGCTTCGCAGAAGAAGCTTCTGCCACCTTCCTTCTCAGTGAGGCAGTGAAGGCTCAGGTTGCAACAGCAGCATTCCCTCCTTTCCCTGCAGCTTTCACAGGATTAATGAAAGGAACAGCCTAACTCATGCTTCAAACACGAGGCACTAGTAACCACTGTATGACGCTGAGTCCAGAGTTCTTTCAGCATAACTTCTCTGCTGGCTCCGTACCAGGAAAACCAAATGCCGATTGAACAGCTGCCCCATGGTCCCCAGATCCAGTAGGCCCATCCCTCCCTTGATTCACAGACCTGCTTCAAAATTCTCTTTTCCATGATTTCCTGTCTTAGGAATGATTCCCTAGCTTCCTCTCAACTGGAAGCCTGGTCCTATTCATTTTGTTCTATAGCCACCAATCCCCGAAACCTATCTATCTGCTCCTTTAACAAAACTCAGTTCCATCCATCTTCTTCCTTTATTCCTGACACTTCTTGTGCAGACAGCCATCACCTCTCTTCTGTGTTATCGACAATATGTCCTCTTGCTTTCTTGTTTGCCTGTATTTCTACTTAAATCTGTCAATTAACCCAATGTCCTTTGCATAAGTTCCCGTTCAAAAGATAAGCTGCAAGAGTCTTCACCATGGACTCCCCTCCATCCTTATTTGTTCTTTTTCTCTTATCAGCATGTACCCACCCCCGACACACACACCTCATTCAACAGCTTACAATTTCCTGATATGACCAGCCTCATTTCTTTCATATAATAGAGATTGAGTCCCTGACCTGAAGGTTTTTCTGTTTCTTCTCCTTCTTCTCCTTCTTCTTCTTCTTCTTCTTCTTCTTCTTCTTCTTCTTCTTCTTCTTCTTCTTCTTCTTCTTCTTCTTCTCCTCCTCCTCCTCCTCTTCCTCCTCCTCCTCCTCCTCCTCCTCCTCCTCCTCCTCCTCCTCCTCCTCCTCCTCCTCCTCCTCCTTCTTCTTCTTCTTCTTCTTCCTGGCTATCACCTACTCAGCTTTAACTTTCACCTGAGGCATCACTTTTTCCAGTGTTTCCTTAAACCACCAAGAAAGACTCCCATAGTTCCATGTACTAAATATTCTATGTTCTTCTCTGCTTGAAAATTTCCCATTTCCTCATCTGCCTATCCTACCAAATTGGAAGATCCCTGAAGTTAAGGATTGTCTGGGTCAACATGTTATCTCCAGAGGATTGCTGAGTAAATGAGACATTGATGACGCTCGAAAAGTACTTGCCTGATTAAATTGAACCTGGTAACACTGTGAATTGTGCTGATGAGGGAAGGTAGGTCAAGGGTCTGAGAGAACACAGTTATTAAGTAGGTTCATGGGAGAGTTAGGAATAGGCCCATTGTTGGTGTCAGAAGATGGTTTCTTCTGCAACATCAGCTGTGAGACTCAGCTTTGATATATGAAGTTGTTAAATAACCTGTTTAAAAACTCAGCTGCTTTGTCCTCTCACTTTTTTCACCTACATATATTTAAAACCCAAGCTGATACATAATCACTGCCAATTGGCTCTACCTGCCCCACCAAGTTGTTGGAGGAGAGCCTCAAGAGGACCGGACCTCTGCTTGACTTGAGAGCTGCACTTGTCTCCTCATCTCTTCCTCTGTCCGTGGAATGTGTGATCTACCCACCATTCCCATAGCTGGGGCTGTTTCAAGGACACAGCCTGGAGAGCGTAGTGTGTTATTGATACCATATGGATGTTATATGTGACTGAATCCAATGAAGGCCTCTGCATAAACTTTTAAGATTCTAGCAGGTACATGCAGAGATCTACTTGTCTTGCAGCCGCCCAAGACAAGTCTTGTTCCCTTGCTTATTAAACCTCCCAATCTGGAGTGGTTTGCCTCTGTCTTTATTCCCTCTTTGCCCTCATTGCACAAGGGCCAATTTATGATCCAACGCTCAGTAATTAATCATATACAAAATCCACCATTGTTTTTCAAGTCGCTGTATAATTCCAGTTATATACTTGCTTAGCATGATATAACTCAGTGGTATTATATTTAGACTACAGAATATCAGATGATGGCGAGGTCTTGTGTTTGGATTAGGAAACTGAGATTGATGTACACCATTTTCTATAATTACACTGTATTAGATTGTGACACCAAAATGTGCTACATGTCCTCACACGGCCATACCCTTGTTCACACTGTTTTCTTTGCCTAAACTGACTTGCCCACTATTTATTACTGACAAGATCCTCTTCATGATTCAGCTGAAATAAATCCAGCGATAAAGGCATTGTAAATTCCATGCCAGGAAAAGTAAGTCATCTCCAGAGTGTCACATTCATTGCTCTCTATGCCCCTTCATTGTTGCACCCATTAATCTTCATCCATACTTGCATAGTAATTGTCAGGCTGTATTTTAATAAACTTTATATGTCTCTCTCCAACATTAAAAATGATTTATTTCTTGCAAATAAGCGACACTGGCAGGCTGTGTTTGGAAAGAATGTTGCCGAACAGGTAGCACTAGAGCCATAAAGCAAATATAGCATTTTTATAAGGATTAATCTCAGTTCCACTGTGCTGTGTGAAAGTAGACAGATTCAAATGGCTACACACTGTTAGATTTCATTTACGTGTCAGTACTGCAATGACAGTACTATCTGGTCAGAGAGCAGATTAGCAGTTGCCAGGGGCAGGGACGGGGAGATCTGTTGAATTTCAATGAACAAGAGGTACATTTTGGGGTGAGATACCTGCTTTATATCTTGCGAGAGAGGTAGGTACACACAGAACATGTTATGAAAATACTCAGAGCTCTACACAAAGAGGGTACATTAAGTATATGGAGGTTGTTATTTTAGAAGGAAAAATATAAAAGCGTTGGGCAGCAGTCACATTGGTGATTCATGCCCATAAACCAAAATCTTATTTGTAGTCCAGCTTCCCAGCACTGCAAGGGGTGAGGAGGTTAAGGAAGATTTGATCCCAATTGGCTTTCTCTTGGTTAAGGTGCTGTAACAGCGAGAGGACTTTGTGCTCACACAGTCACTGTGTACTTTGGATTTACTTACAATTATGTGTGTCGTATGTGGCATTTACAAACTTCATACAATTTTAAAAATCTAAGCCCCAAATAATTTCTTTCTTAAATATCAACCCATGAAAAACTACATCCCAAGTTCAGTGTAATGTGGAACAAATCAAGAGCAAATTCTGAGATAACATGCGTAACTGTAAATTTTGAGTAGCTCACAGAATTCAGTAAACATAGCAGCAACTGATGTATCAATGTATTGTTTCTCGCCTGAAATGGCTAAGTGAGAGATGGGATAGCATGCCCTAATTCCTAACAAGTCCAGAAAATGATGGGAGGCTGGTGTGGGAGGGCTAAATAAGAAAATGTACCATCAATACAACAAAGTCATTTGTGTGTGTGTGTGACACAGGAGTTTTTTGGAAAACAGGGGAGGTCTTGTTTGTTTGTTTGTTTGTTTGTTTGTTTTTGTGGGTACAATGCCATGGTGTCATCAGGGAGCCCTACAGTGTTGGAAAGTTTCACCAGGGAGGGATTTTCAGCTCTGCTGCGCACATCCTGCAACAGACATTCGCTTAGCCATGATGGATCCATAGGTCCTCCCAGCTTGCTACTGCTTCACAGCCACTTTGGGGGCACTGGAAACTTTCTTCAAGGTGATCTTAGTCTTTATGCCTAGACCTGCCCTACAATCATTCCCTAAAAGTCTCTGCCCTTACCTATCGTTCTTCTCCCTTTTCTAAATCAAGAGGAGCCTGGTTAGGGTATGCACACGTCTTTGTGTTTGTACAGAGTGATAACTGAAGGAGAATATACTGTTCTCACCTTCTTTTTCCCCAAGATACTTTATTCACTCTCCAAATTCCCTCATCCAAGATTTAAGCTTTTCAAAGTAAAAAGCTAGAACATACTGGACAAATTTCTGTTATCTTCCTGTTGTATCTAGTCGCTCAGAGATTATACAAAGAGCCTAGTTCAAGGAAAGAAAATTTCCCCCAAATGAAGGAAACAAAGATTAACATCTTAAAATATTATATTTTCATAATTATTGACAAGTTAAAATATCTAAAAACAAGTCTAAAAATAAACAGGCAGCACATGGATAAAAAAATTCTAAAGAATATATAAAAGGAGTCTTTTTTCTTTTAATGTTTATTTATCTTTGAGGGAGAGAGAGAGAGAGACAGGGTGTGAGTGGGCGAGGGGCAGAGGAGGAGGGAGGCAGAGAATCTGAAGCAGGCTCCAGGCTCTGAGCTACCAGCACAGAGCTTGATGCGGGGCTCAAACTCACAGACTGGGAGGTCAAGACCTGAGCCAAGGTTGGATGCTTAACCTACTGAGCCACCCAGGTGCCCCTGTAAGGGAGGTCTTACTTTAATATATATGTTTGCTCTCCTGTGGATATGAGCCAACTTCTCTAAACTGGTCTATAAAATTATTACTAAACCAATAAACAACTTAATATATTTTGCTGGGACTCAGGGGGGAAAACTCAATCAAATGACAATGGATGCATCTGCAAAAGATAAGCATATCTTAAAAATGAAGAAAATTCTTAAAGAGAATGAAAAAACAAAACCCTAACAAGTTTTTCTAGGATTTTGTTGTTGTTTTGTGGGTGTTTTTTTTTTTGAGGGGGAAGGGAGAGGAGGTTCTGTTACCTTTAAACCAATCATTAAAGTAAATATTAAGTAACTTTTACAGATCTTGATCTTATATAGAAACAGACTTTAATGTTTCAAGTATCTCCAGCTGGTCATGTCAAACCTCAATTATCGTTAAAGTAATTGTCAACCAATTTATTCCTTTAAAAATACAGTACTTATACAATAGAATTCTAGAAGGTCCAATGGAATGCAAATAATATATTAATAAGAATTATATTTCAACCATTTATATTTGGAAATCACTCTCTTAGGAATTATATAAAATTTTGAAAGATAACATGCATCATCAGCTACACTAAAAGGAACTCAACCCTGGGGCACCTGGATGGCTTAATTGGTTAAGCATCCGACTTCAACTCAGAGCATAATCTCAGAGTTCCTGAGTTCAAGCCCTGCAATTGGACTCTGTGCTAACAGCTCAGAGCCCAGAGCCTGCTTCAGATTCTGTGTCTCCCTCTCTCTCTGCCTATTCCCTACTCATACTGTGTCTCTCTGTCTCTCTCAAAAATAAATAAACTTAAAAAAAAAAAAGAGCCGGACCAACTGAGTCACCCAGGTGCCCCCACCTAATCATATTATTAAGAGCTGAGGCTCTTGACATTGATTGCGTTTGTTTAAATGTGATCTTAAGTATGTTACAAAAAAAAAATCTAAGCCTCATTTTATCCTCTTAAAAATGGAAATAATATATAATCACTTATCATTAAGTTAGTATAAAATTTAAATAAAAAGATACATATACAATGTCGAGCATAATACCTAGTTAATACTAATTAACAGTGATTCCTACCGTACTGTTGTTGTTGGGTCATTATTACATACATGGTGAATGGAATATCTTTTTCTATTGTTGGTGACAGAGTAAACATGCTAATTAGAATATAAGATCTAAAAGGACGCAGAATCTGTGTTAGTCAACACTTAGCCGAGGATTTCTAAGTACTCCCTAACTGAGATAGAATCTTTCCACTTGGTAGGTAATGTCCAGCTTTTGCTCTAGGTTTGGCAAACTTTTTCTGTAAAGGATAAGGTAGTAAACATTTTTGGTTTTCCTTACCAGTCTTTTGCCGAAACTACTTATCTCTGCTGTTGTGAGGCAAAAGCAGTCATACACAATCTGTAAACAAATGGGTATAGCTGTGTTACAGTAAAATTTTACTTACAAGTACAGAACACAGCTTTATTGGGCATACTAGCCACAGTTTGCTAACACATTCCTTGCAGATTACTCTGATAATTGTCCACATGTCTTCTGTAGACTGCCTGGCTGTCTCCTTAATTTTACCTATATGGTCTTATTTTTTATTATATTGAAATTCATATCAAATCTATTGGAGAAATCATCTAGGTCAGTGTGTGTCTACAGCTTTTGTTGAAGATGAAGTGGGAGTCCTGGGTTACCTTCCCTAGTTCTGGGACAGCTGCCAACTGGCAAGGACATGTCCTTAGTAGAGTAGACTTTGAAATGAATCCTCCGTCACGTCTTAGAAAAATCTGGTGTCGTATTACACTTGTTTACACTTTTCTGGCAAATTAGGCTACATAGTCTGTTTCCTATATGTGGCTACGTCGTTTTATGAGACAGCATTTTTAGTTCTTAAAAGTAAATATTAATGTAAAATATTAATTTAATATAAAATATAATATTTATTTTGCACGCAGAAGTCTACTTTGCAAACTGAGACTCAAAATATAACATCCTTTGCTAAACTATGCTTTTCTTTGTTTCCAAGTTTCATTTCTGTACTTGAAAATATAAAACTACAGTAACAAGGATGGAACTATTTGTTGATATTGCTTTATGTTCCATAACTGATTGTATGAATGATATTAAATTCCACAAGTTGATAGCGATTATATTAGTTATACTGTACTATTTGTTAACATTATATATTCTATTTAAAATTATTTTATATTGATTTTACATTTTAAATTTATTTAAAAGAAGTAAAATAAGCACAATACCTATTTTATTCTTTATTCTTTATGCAAGTTTTTTGTATTCTTCTGGGAAAGCATCCATACATTTTTATCAAACATTTTTAAAGAATCCTGTGACACAGAAAAAAAAAAATAAAAATCCCTTTTCAGTGCCCTAGGAGTCTTCTGGTTATACCCTTATAAATTATCTCCTGGTAGGTTTTTTTTGCCCTTCTCTCTATTTTTTTTTTTTAACATTAATTTATTATTTATTTATTTATTATTTTAAAGAGAGTGAGCGCACTCATGCGTAGGGGAGACAGGCAGAGGGAGAGAGAGAGACAGGGGTGGAGAGACAGAGAAAGAGAATCTTAGGCAGTCTCCCTGCTCAGCAAGGATTTGGATGTAGGGTTTGATGCCATGACTCCAGGATCATGACCTGAGCCGAAATCAAGAATTGGACACTCAACTGACTGAGCCACCCAGGTGCCCAACTCTTCTGACTCTTAGTAAATGTGCTCCTGACTCTTCTCTTTGCCTCATTGTTTGTCTCACTTTGTCCATAGTATTATTTCATGATTCATTCTCTGTCATGGTTTATCTATTATTCATGTCCACTGGCTCATAAATGTGAATATCCATTCCTGAACTTTTGTCTGAGCTTCAGATTCATATGATCAGCATCTCCATCCAACATCTCTAGGATGTAACTATTTTATATCACTCAGAACACACACACACACACACACACACACACACACACACACACACACGTTGTATTAATTTACATGAAATATTTTCTACCTTAAAACACAGTTTTCCATGATCTGGACTTTGTCATTAGGCAAAGACGTAAGTCTCACCCTCTACTCCTCACAATTTCTGCTTCATCTTACACATTATCAAAATTGAACTCTGCTATTTTCCCATAGTACATTTTCTTCTATCTCATGGTATTGAAATTATGTCTTTTTCTAGGTTTATCTGTCAAGTAGCTACTATAAGCTCCTTGACAATCAAAGCCTTATTTATATATGAATGTCCAGTGCATAATTTGATGTTTAATATTGATATTAAATATTATTTGAACTGAATTGAACTTAGCTAAAATGTACGAAACTCAAATGTGCATTTGATATTCACTATTGGACCTTGGGAAGTCTTCATGCAGACTGTCATACTCTACTCTTATCCATAGGTGGCAGCAAGCCTCTAAAATTAGGGGGACATGGTCTGTGCATAGATTCAGTTGATCACAAGATAAAATGGCATACTCTATATTTTGGCCTTTACGTGAAAAACAACTATGTAAACTTTAATTTTACAGAAACACTAAGAAGAGAACACAATCTATTAAGCTCCTTGAAGTGAGTGTTTTCCTGTCTTAATTACTCATTACCTCCAGAGTCATTTACAAAACCTCATTGTCTCACTCCTTCCAGCTTATTCTATGTAGAGTCTGTCATGCTGGCCTCTACATTTTTGTTCGTTAGGCATTGAGCAAAACTATGAAGTGGATTAATTTCTTTTTGTAACAGTATTTTCCCTTGACTTAAGAACCTCTTTTTCTGACTATTCCTCAAGTATTTATTATTCATTCCCTAATGAATCTTCCTGAAGTACTTATCAATTAATCTGTAATTAAATATTACTTACATATTCTGAAAAATTTATACCATTGTACAAGACAATCTTTAAAAGATTAATAACAAAAATTAGCAAAGTTTTTCCATCCTTCTATTTTCTATGTAACCAATTATAACTACATGGTATGTATCCTTCTCCATACTTAATACTTATAGAAATACACACATGCATGCACACATAATATTTAGGGTAGTTCTGGTTTTGTTTTTATAAAAGTGAGCTTATGTTGTTAATATATGTATATATGTAATATTTTTTTTACCTGGAAACAGATCATATACATTTGATCAGGTCCATATGTATATATTGAATTATTTTTAATAAATTCAAAGTATTCCACAATGCATACATATCAAAATATAGAAAATATTTATGGATAACTAAGTTGATACCAGCTTTTAATAATGCCTCCCCTCAAAATACTCCTCTATAGATATTTTATAATTTACTCTTAGAAATGGTCCTTTTGTCTCTGTGAAAACCATATATGAACAGGAACGCAAAAGTACTCATATATTTAATGTTATTGATATTACCAAAAAATGCCTGAAAAGCAAAAGTAATTAATATTCCCAACAGCATTATAAAAGCCATTTATGAAAAACTCATAGCTAATATCATACTCATTGGTGAAAGACTGAAAGGTTTCTCCCTAAGAGCAGGAGCAAGACAAGACGCCTGCTTTCACTGCTGTGGTGTACTGGTAGCTTTATCAGGAGCAATTAGACAACGAAAGGAAATAAAAGACATCCAAATTGGAAAGGAAAAAGTAAAACTATCTCAATTTGCAGGTGATATGATCCTGTATATAGAAATTCTCAAAGGGGCACCTGGGTGGCTCAGTCGTTAAGCTCCGGCTTCGGCTTAGGTCATGATCTCACAGTTTATGAGTTGGAGCCCTGAGCCTGGAGCCTGCTTTGGATTCTGTCTCCCTCTCTCTCTCTGCCCCTCCCCCGCTCATGCTCTGTCTGTCTGTCTCTCTCTCTCAAAAAGCATTAAAAAAAATTTAAAAAAATTCTCAAAGAATTCACGAGAAAGCTACTAAAGCTAATAAATGAATTCAGCATCATTGCAGGGTGCAAGACTAACACACACACACACACACGCACGTACACACACACACACACACACACAAACAACAATTGTTTCTAAATACTTGTAGTGAACAATCCAAAAAGGAAACTAATGAAGTGAATCTATGTACAACAGCATCTAAAAGAATTAAATACCTAGGAATAAATTTATCAAGAGAGTGTAAGACTAGTACACTGAAAACTAAAAAATATTACTGACAGAAATTAAAGAGACTTTAAATAAATGGAATACATCTCATGAATAGGAAGACTTAATATCATTAAGATGTCAGTATTAGCCAAAGTAATCTATAGATTCAATGCAACCCCTATCAAAATTTCAGCAAGCTTTTTGCATAAACGGAGAAGTTGATTCTTAGATTGATATGAGTAATCAAAATATTTTAAAATAAAGAGCAAACTTGGAGGACTCACAACTCAATTTCAAAACTTACTGCAAAGCTACAGTAATCAAAATAGTATGTAGTGGCATGAGAATAGACAGAGAACAATGGAATTGAATTGAGAGTTCAGCAATACACCAACACACAGTCAATTAATTTTTGACAAAGTTGCAAAGTCCATTCAATAGGGAAAGAACAGTCTTGTCAACCAATGATGCTGAGACAACTGGACATGCAAAGGAATTAGATTGGGCCTCTACTTCACACTGTCTACCAAAATTAATTCAAAGTGGATCAACAACCTAACTATAAGAGCTAAAACTACAAAACTCTTAGAGGAACACAGAGAGGTAGATCTTCAAGATCTTGAATTGAGCAATAAATTCTTAGGTACGACACCAAAAGCATGAGCAACAAAAGTGAAGAAGAGATCAATTGGACTTCGTGAAAATTAAAAACCTTCATGTCTCAAAAAACATTATCAAGGAAGTGAAAATACAACCTACAGAATGGGAGGAAATATTTGGATATCATATATCTGATAAAGGTTTGATATGCAAATTATAAAAATGACCCTTACAACTTAACAACACAAAGATGGCCCAGTTAAAAGGCAAAGAATTTGAATAAACATTGCTCCAAAGAAGATATGCAAATATGCAGTAAGTCAATAATTGAAAAGATGTTCAACAATATCAGTTGTGAGGAAAATACAATAAAGAGCACAATGAGATATCACTTCATACGTACTAAGGTACCTATAGTAATCATTTGTAAAAACCTGAAAAGCAACAGAAAACAACTGTTTCTGAGAACACGGAGAAATTTGAAATCCTTGTTCATTGCTAATGGGTGTGTAAATGGTGGAGCCATTGTGAAAAGCAGTTTGGTGATTCATCAAAAAGCTAAAAAGAGAATTGCCACGTGACCTAGCAATTCTTCTCCTAAGCATACACTCCAAAGAACTGAAAACAGGGACTGAGCACATACGTGTATGTCAATGTTCGTTGCAGCATATTTACAAGAGTGAAAAGGTGGAAATGATCCAAGTGTCCATTGACAAATGAACGTGGTATGTGCATACAATGGAATGTTTTTCAGCCATAAAAAATGAAGTTTTGATCAACGCTACAACACTAATGAACTTTGATGGCGTTATGTTAAGTGTAATAAGCCAGACCCCAAAAAACAATTACATAGTTCCACTTATGTGTAATATCTAATATAGGCATGTTCATAGATTTAGAAAGTAGGGGCTAGATGGAAGGGGTTATAACAGTGCTTAATGATTGTAGAGTTTCCGTTTATGGTGATAAAAGTTTTAGAAATCAAGAGTGGTGATGGTTGCACAACATTATGAATGTAATTAATGTCATGCATTGTGCACTGAAAAATGGCAAAAGAAATGCATGAGCCTTTCCCTTTCTTCACATTAATGACAACACTGAATAGAAAAACTTATTAACTATCAACAATCTGATGGGTGAATAATGATATTGCTTCAATTTGCATTTCTCCAACCAGTGGTGAGAGAAAATATTTTTTTCATATTTACTGACCACATGTGTTTCCTCATCTATGATTTTTCCTTCATATGTTTTCTTTATATTTTTTGCCCATCTTATTTATTTATTTATTTTTGTGGGGGGAAGGACAGAGAGAGAGAGGAAGAGTCGGAGAATCCCCAAGCTTTGCCCTGTCATAGCAGAGCCCAACATGGGGCTGAAAACCACAGACTGTGAAATCATGAGCCAAAATCAAGAAATCAAGTGTCGGATGCTCAACTGACTGAGCCACCTAGGTGCCCCTGTTTTGCCCTCTTTTTATATTTGTTTTCTTCTCAGTTTGTAAGAACTCTTGTAATATTATGAGTGTCAAGATAATCTCCCCTATGTATCACAATATTTTTTTCTCTTCATTTATTTTTCCTTTGAAACACAAACCTTTAAAAGTCAATGAACATACTCCATACAGCTACGGATAGAAGTTGAGAGCATTCTTAATACTAGTTTCCCAAAAAGATAACATTAGATAGATGATAGATAGAGTATATAGATATAGTTTATAGATATATAAGTATAGGTACAGGTATATGTAGGTATAGGTATGGGTATGGGTATAGGTATAGAAAAAGATATATTTTGGGTGCAATGAAGAAAGGAGCATGGTGTCAGCAGCCTATTTCCTTAATCTTACACTCTTTTCATGGAAGTCGTTGAAGGCTGTCTTTTGGATTTGACTGATTACAAAAATGGCATAATTGATCTCTCCGTGGCTACGTCTTCTAGTACTTCAGGGCACCCTGCTTTCGTTTATAGTTCAAATGGAGAGCCAACATTTTCGGTCCTTATGTGGAACTACAATAATTGTCATGTTCAATGCAAGTGTCCCAGTCAGTCCCTGAGGATCAGTCTTCTCCCTCTGCTCCCAAAATCTGTTCCCACCACCCAAAGCAGGAAGCTCCTCTTCATGGAAGGATATTCTACAGAATTTTTGTACCAAAATCTAGGTACTGTTTCTAACTAATTGAATAGTATTGTTGTTGGCAAAGGTACTTGTTAGTAATTTGTAGAATTAAATTTTTGTATAACAAGTCAGGTCATAAGTAACCTGATTGTTACTTTTGATTTGTTTCCATTATAGATGCCATCTATAAAGAAACTTGATGTTTTTACCCTTTTTTATAAGTCTCCAAAGAAATCACAAACAAAAAAACTTTCCCATAATAAATAATCTATACTGGCTAGAGAGTGAAGATGCCACCAAGAAAAACAGCTTACTAAAGATGAAGATCAAGGATGATGAAGAAGCTTGGGAACAACAGCAATCTGATGGTGATGAGCCTTCTCTTCCCTAAAAGAGGAGAGTGGCACAGAATATTTTATGCTGTTAAAGTTCCATAGATAGTATTTGTTTGATTCCAATAGAAACTTCATATTTGTGATAGTGTCTTTGCTAATAGTGAGTACATACTGGATAATCATACTTGTCAAATAATCAATTTTCATCTTTTATTTAGTCAATAAACATTTGCTGAGATTATGGAATCCTAGGATTCTACTCTTTCTCCAATATCAGCATAGTGTATGATTTGGGAAATTTTATATCCACAAAATTGATAAATTTCTTCTGCCTCCTTTGATACTTGACGAGGTAGTGAGGCTCTGTAATAACCAACATTGTAAACAACAGCAGCACTGTAGCAATAACAACAACATAATTCTCACTCAGCACTTTTTTTTTCCTTTCTTAACACGGTTTGAAAGAACAATGTATTAACATTATTTATTTGAATAAATCATCATTAAACTTTTCCTTCTGACATATGAGTTAACATTGCCAATCATTTTACTAAGAAATACCTAATGCAGTGATATCACCTCTCACTGGTTTGTATATACAATTTGAATAGTTATATGTTTATGGTCATTATTTAATAACATGATTGTATTCATATTGCTTAAATCATAAAATAAAAATGAAGTTTTTCTGAAGAAAAAAATGAAGTCTGAGAATGTTTCAACTGGAACAGGGTAAGAAGTAAACAGCTTCGCATCTTTGTGTGCATTTGTGTGTGTGCAGGTGTCAATTGACTCCTGTAAATACATTTGGTTTTAAATGCAGCATGTTAACTTACAGACCTGGTATCTGACTTTTGTTTGACATACTCTAATTTATTTTATACCATACAGCTTATTTTATCATTCGTTAAAATCCGGCATGCGATAAATCACCTCTGGTTATTATATTACTTGTGGATCAGTGATATTACTTGTGGATCAGCAATCACTCATTCATTTTTTTATTAATTTTTTATTAATTTTTTAACGTTTATTTATTTTTGAGACAGAGAGAGACAGAGCATGAATGGGGGAGGGTCAGAGAGAGAGAGGGAGACACAGAATCGGAAACAGGCTCCAGGCTCTGAGCTGTCAGCACAGAGCCTGACGTGGGGCTTGAACTCACGGACCGCGAGATCACGACCTGAGCCGAAGTGGGCCGCTTAACCGACTGAGCCACCCAGGCGCCCCAATCACTCATTCATTTAAAAACATTTCATTCAGTCAATAGTTTCCACAAAGAGGTTTCAATGAGTAAGTTTAATCTGTCTATCCTTTAGATAGAAATAATAAATGTAATTAGTTAACCTATCCTCAGTTTTTTAAATTTTGCTTTATTTTTAGTTAATACCTATATATTTTGAGAACAGCAAAGGGAAACTTGCGTATGTATGTATGTATGTATGTATGTATTTTTTAATTTATTTTGAGGGAGAGAGAGAGACAGAGGGAGAGAGAGAGAACAGAAGAGGGGCAGAGAGAGAAGGAGAGAGAGAGAATCCCAAGCAGGCTCCTCACTGTCAGCACAGAGCTCTACTGGGGGCTTGAACTTATGAACGATGAGATTATGACCTGAGCCTAAATCAAGAGTTGGATGTTTAACCAATTGAGTTACCCAGGTGCTCTGCCCGACCATAAGTAACAACATTATATTAAGGTCTACACTTATGTAGAATAACATAATTTATTTTCCCTTTTCTTATTGGCTTACTTTGCTTTTAACAATAATAGAAATACAAATTTTAAATAAATATTTTGGAAAGTCCAATATAATTTTAAGGGCTAGAAAATATGATTTATAATGTCGACAGCCAGAGGCAACCACTGTTGCCATATTGTCTTTATTCACTTCCTTTTTTATATCCTTTTTTATATTCACTTCCTTTTTACATCATGCTTTGTCCCTCAGCATATAACAATTGTCTGTAATGTTCTTTTGTTCCAAATTGGTAGAGTCAGAGTAGGCAGCCTTCTTATGGTGGCTGGATTATCTCAGAGCAAGCATCCCAAGAGAAGCAGGTGAAAACTGAATGGCTTTTTCTGACCTAGCTCAGAAGTCACATAGTGTTTTTACTGTTAACGATAGAAGCCACCATAAACTTCTGCACATTCAAGGCAAAAGCTGAGACTCCCACCTATCAGTTGTAAGAGAATCAAAAAATTTTGGTTTCATTTAAAACTACCACAATACAATAAGACACAACTGTAAAGCAAAACCATAACTGGCTTTATTTTAATACAAGAAAATATAAACACTTCTACAATGGAAAAGCCTAAGCTGTTTGTCATCTCATTTCACTAAGAGCTCATTTCACTAAGAGCTCATATATTTAGTATGTGAGGATTTTTATAAACTTTCCTAATAAAATTGGAGGTCATGGTAGCAATGCTGAAAAGGGAACAGATTTTAGAGATACTTTAAGGGTAAAAATTTGAAATGTTGCTCCTTATATTGTTCTGAATGACAGCTAAAATTACTGAGAATTTGCTTTGTGCCAGGTAATTTCAAATATAATGATATGTGTTACCTCATATAGGTTTCCTAAGATACTTGAAAACATTGTGAGACTGTGGAATATTCCGTAATAGAATGAATTGGATCTGACACGTTTATTTTCTAGAGATATCCATTATATATCAAGAGAAAAAGGAAACTCAACAGTTATATATACACTATGTGTATGCATATATGATATATATAATAGAAACATGTCTAAGGATACTTATCAAATTGTTATACTTGGTATCTTAAGGAGTTGAGATTGAAGTAAAGAAAAGCACTTAATTTTTTTATAGAATTGTTAGATCAAATTGTTAGAACACACATACATTGCTTCTGTAATAATAAAACAAATTAATGTATTTTTTTTGAGGGAAAGAATTGAGACAAAGGAAAATTGAAAGTAAGAAATGTAAAAGGAAGCCAGGAGTCTAACCAGGGAGACATGCAAGACTTTTAAGCCAGAGTACAAGGTGCTTTAAGAACCTGACGGAAGGAATGTTAGATCCTGCTTTCTTTCTTTCTAAATGTTTTATTTTATATTTGAGAGAGACAGAGAGATAGAGCACAAGCAGGGGAGGGGCAGAGAGATGGAGACAATCTGAAGCAGGTTCCACTCTCACAGAGCCTGATGCAGGAGTCGAACCCACGAACCGTGAAATCATGACCTGAGACGAAGTCAGACACTTAACCGACTGAGCCACCCAGGCACTCTGATTCTGCTGTGTTCTCAAGAAGAAGTTCTGGACAAAAGCATGGTGAAGGAGCCCACTTGCGCAAAGACATGGAGAAAAAACCCTGAGAACTAAGAAAGCTGGCCAGGTTCAGTTTTGTAGAGGCAAAATGTCACTGAGCAAGAGAATGGCAAGTAAAGACACTGGATAAGCTGGGATGAACTCAGTTGTGAAGGCTTTGCATTTGGGCAGAATAATTTTTTTGAAATATTATGCTAACTTCTCTCTCCTCCCTCCTATATTTTTGCCTTTTATCTCTTTAGACGTTAAGTACATAGTTTTCTCTATGTTCATTGCTTTAAGGAGAATTCTGAGACACAAAGCTAGAATATACTGAGAATCTCAACTTTTGCTTTAATTTTACAAATTCACAGGAGAATTTAGCAAATTACAATTCAGAATGAAAAATGTGTACTTCATGGATAGAATGATACCCTTGTATCTATGTACTTCCTGCAAAAAATATTCCATGTGGCCGGAAAGGAAAAAAAGGTGGGTAATGACACGTGCACAGAGAACGTGGGTTAGAGAGCTGGTCATGTTCTCTGTCATCATTCCAATGGTGAAGCAGGACTAGAGAAGCAAATACCTTATGACTGATTATTATTTTTATATTAACATTTCCTTTATCTTGTCAAATCACAAAGTTATTACAATTAGAATGACATCTTCTTTTGCCTGAAGCAGCAGTCTTGTTCTCATGTAATTAATATGCACTCTCCATTTCATTCTCAAAAATGCCATGGTTGGAGCAATAACTTATATAGTCACTCTAATTATAACCAACACATATCAAAGCCACTCTCTACTTTGTGTGCTGCCACTCTTCCTTCTCCAATTTTCTCATTTTCAAAAGCGTTTGAAGCATCTTTGTTAATAAAGATACAATAATATAAAAAGGTGAATATGTTGAGTGTGAACACCCGAAGATATGAAGTACAATGAAGCCAAGAAACAAGTCAACACACAAGTGAATAACACACAGTTCTGTGTGGTTCGTGCATCTAAATCACGAACACATTTTTGTGTCAAAATCAGCAACAGGATTCATAGTATGGGTAAGATAAGAAAGCAATAGCTCAGTGCAGGACATCAACAGGAAACACGTGGGGGACTGAAGTAAGCTAATGGAAGTGAAAAAGTTTGACAGTTAGATTTTATCAAATTTTTGCTGGACGCATACTTTAAACCATGCCTGTCACCAAGGTGAAAAAAGCCAAGTTCTAGACCTCATGAAACTTAGGTTCTATGAGCAGAAACAAAGTCATTCTATTTTATTTAACAAGAAAGGTAATGAAACTGGTGCTAGTTTTAGGTTGAGGTGGCAGGAGGCACAATTTGTCAGATTCAAGAACAAAATATAAAATATGGGGAGGATAAGGTGGTTGAATATCCTTTAAACAAACTAATACTCTCTGGAAATGAAAGACTCAATTAAGCATTGAGCAATCTGTAACTTAAAATAGTATTTTAGACATACACATTTACAATGAACCTGCAAGTGATTATGATTCTCCACTTTGATTTTATATATTTATTAACTTGTACATTTAACTTTAACTCAGAAGAGCTATATTTTTGTTAAGATCTAAGTATACCTGTTTAAACTAGAAAACTGAGGGGCGCCTGGGTGGCTTGGTCGGTTGGGCGTCCGACTTCGGCTCAGGTCATGATCTCACGGTCCGTGAGTTCGAGCCCCGCATCGGGCTCTGTGCTGACAGCTCAGAGCCTGGAGCCTGTTTCCGATTCTGTGTCTCCCTCTCTCTCTGCTCCTCCCCTGTTCATACTCTGTCTCTCTCTGTCTCAAAAAAATAAATAAACGTTAAAAAAAAATTTAAACTAGAAAACTGAAAGTATGAGGAAAGAAATTACCAAGTAATTACCAATAAAAATATTTAGTGTAAAAAAGTTTAATGTACATCTTTTCAGTTTTTGTGTGTGTGTGACTACATACCTTTAACACCACTAGGTTACTATTCATGTGCTTTGTAGGCCACTTTTTTATTTTGTGATTTATTTTTATTTTAATAGAGAGAACTATGTATCATGCCCTTATTTGATTGCATACTCCTGTATCATTGTGTGGATTGTATGGATGTATTCGTTGATTTTTTTTTAATCATCTTTTAGGATAAGAGCTATTTCAAATTTTTGTCATTTAATAGCTGTACTTTAGCATTTAGCATGAAGAATTTTAGAACCTGGTTGTATTGTGTTTGAAATGACATAAAAGATTGTTACAAGCAGAAACCCTACTAAGTCAATGGCCAGGATATTTGGAAATAAAATTTCTACTTTTAAAGAAGGAAATTAAACATTAGAATTTTGGGGAGCTGAAAATGTTTGACTCGTCCAGCTTTGGCTCAGGTTGTGATCTTGTGGTTTGTGAGTTTGAGCCCCACATTGGGCTCTGTGTTGACGGCTCAGAGCCTGGAGCCTGCTTGGGATTCAGTCTTCCTCTCTCTCTGCTCTTCCCCCACTCATGCTCTCGCTCTCTCTCTCTCTCTCTCTCTCAAAAATAAATAAACATTAAAATTTTTTTAATGTACACTAAGCTAATAAAAACAAATTTTAGTATACATTGCTTACTGCATAGTCACAAACTGTCAACAGATTTGACTTTTTTAATGTTTGTTGAGAATGTAACAGTTCATTTAATTCTAGAGGTTATAAACAGACACAATTATTCAAATTCTAAGATACATGTTAAGTTGAATCATATATCTGTTATATGCATCAAGTGCATTTTATGTCATTTCAACTCTTTTTCTTTTCAAATTTTAACAGCTAATGGTTATATGAAATATAAAGGTGAGCAGAGACAATGGCACCTAAACTTTTTTTTTTTTTTTTGGTAGCTTGAAAACTGTGTTTTGGGGAAATTACAAACAGATCCTGTCACCTGGGATAGAGGCAGTGTTTTGTCTTTTACATAAGTACTTTATTCTAAGAAGGATCCCTTTCTTAGGGCCTTTTAGTAGCTGCTATTACTTCCTCATTGTTCTGGGGGAGTCATAGTGTGGTACCAAGTATTAAATCAGTGCAAGGACAGCTCGTATCCTGAAATGATCAGTTTTCTTCTGGGAGAGAATCTTAGCCATGTATTTTCCCACAGCGTATCAGGGATCATCTTCAGTCCAGACTGGAGCGAAGAGTGCTCTTGGAGGAATAGGATTGAATTTGGAATGGAGCATCATACCATGGGGACGAGATTGTCTGTGCTGCATTAATGTTACATTTTATCTTCGCATTCTACCCAGGTCTCTGTAGACTTCTTTGAAGTTTTACTAAAATAGGCTATGTATTTCTTAGATTTTGTCATTCATTCATTCGCCAGAATTAACTGCACATGGCTTGGATGCCAGCTGTCCTGCCGTCCTCTGGCTCCTGCATCCGTGCACTCCCCGGAACCCAAATCTTAGCTTCTGTTCAATACCTCCCCAGAGGAATGCAGAGGCATCAAGCCTGTACATCAAGCCAGAGACTTTTCTTAACATTGTCACACCGGAGCAAAAAGAAGGAGGTTATCATGGGCATTTTATAATAAAATAACTGAGATTTTATTTGTCCTTCTGGGTCCTCCATCCATCCTGTAACCTCTTCTAGAGTTTTCCTTGAGAAAGTAAGTTCCTGAACCTATAATAAAATCCTTCCTGCTAAATGCTTGAAATCCAGGCAGAGCAGGCTTCTGAGGGCTCAATTTGAATCCCAAAGCAGGCTTACTAAATCATCTCCTCCACCAAGAACAAAGAGAAACTGTCCCTTCAAGGGATCTTGCCACCAACAGTTAAGAATGTTCTCCCGACATGTGAGTAGGATTTAAACCCCTCTGTGAAAATAACCATAATGTTTGATGAAGGCAGAAAACAAGGGAAAGAAGGGACGTGAAGAGATAGTTCTATTGTATCTGGAAGGTGGTCTGTCTTTTGTGGAGATGTGGAGGAATGTGAGTTTAGCAGCACCTCCCCAGAGATGGGCCTTTGTCTCAGTCTGCTCAAGCTGCTATAACAAAATACCATATGCTGGGTGGTTTAAACAATAAACATTTGTTTCTAACAATTCTGGAAGCTGTGAAGTCCAAGATCAACTTTCCGACAGATCCTGTGTCTGGTGAAGGCCCTCTTCCTGGTTTGCGGACGGCTGCCTTCTTTTTGCTGTACCCTCACATGGCAAAGAGAGAGCAAATTCTCTGTGTCTGCTTGTTAAGTGTGTTAATCTCATCATAAGGGCCCTGCTTCGTGATCTCATCTAGACCTAATTACCTCCAAAGGCTGCACCTCTGAAAACCACCACATTGGGGCCTAGGATTTCTACATACAAAAAGGGAACACATTAGTCCATAACAACTTTTAACCTCAATCATCCTTCACTGTTCTCCACAGAAAGTCCCTGTGGATGAGGAAGGGCCAAAGAAGGACATGGGGAGAGGAAGATTCCTCAGGTAGTCAGTCCAATGTTTCTCCACTGACTGCTCAGATAGGGTAAGAGATTCAAGATAATTTACAAGAAATAAGCTGTGTTTCCTTCAGAAAACCATGCTTTGTAACACTGAATATTTAGCTCACATTGTATGATTTTTTTCAGGGCTTTTTTTCATACATTTTAAAAATTAACACTGTAATATGAATGAATTATTTGGATAATTCTAGGGCCTGGCATGTAATATTCCATAATCTAAATTTAAGATCAATTTGAACTGAATTTATGGCAACAAAGATAATTTTCACTTTGTGTTTAAGCCAAGTCCTTTAAAATAAAACCTTAATTAAAAAAAAAACACACTTACAATGTATAAAATAAACATAAGCAATGTCAAAAGAATATGTATTTTAAAAATAAAAAGGAGAGGGCCGCCTGGATTGCTCAGTCGGTTAAGACTCCGACTCTTGATTTCAGGTCAAGTCATGATCTCGCAGTTCGTGAGATTGAGCCCTGCGTCAGCCTCTGGGCTGACAGTTTAGAGATTGCTTGGTATTGTCTCTCTCCCTCCCTCTCTGCCCCTCCCTCACTCGCTCTCTCTCTCTCTCTCTCTCTCTCTGTCTCTCTGTCCTCTCTCTCTCTCAAAATAAATAAATAAACATTAAAGAGAGAGAGAAACCAAGAAACAGACTCTTAGCTATAGAGAACATATTGATGGTTACCAGAGAGGAAGTGGCTGGTGAGATGGTGAAATAGGAGCATCAGGAAACAAGTTAGAAAGCCATAAGAAAGGGGTGCCTGGATGGCTCAGTTGGTTGAGCATCCAACATCGGCTCAGGTCGTAATCTCACGGTTCATGAGTTCGAGCCCCGCATTGGGATCTCTGCTGCCAGCACAGAGCCCACTTCAGATCCTCTGTCCCCCTGTCTCTCTGCCCCTGCCCCGCTTACTCTCTCACTCTCTCTCAAAAATAAATAAACCTTGAGGAAAAAAAAGAAAGCCATAAGAAAAAGGTCACTGAGAAAAAAAGAAAAAGATAAAGGTCACTGGACTGCTTCTTCCTTCTTGAAGATTCTCTGCCCCAGAGTTCTTTATAACTTTCTCAGGTAAGGGTGGAACTAGGTTTAATGAGACCTAAAGTTTATATAATCTGGGCCCTCTTTAAAAAATAATACAAATTTATGCATACAAAATCAGACACAAGTGAATATTTTTTAGAAAAGAAAAATCAGAATACATTACACATTTTAAAAAGCTGGAAAATACTATAAACATCACAAAATGCAAATAAAATGCATATTTTTAGTAATAACGGCCTCATACATCTCTATAATTCTACTTTCTACATTTTTTAGCTGCATAGTTTTTAACTGCTTCCTCACATGAAACGATGTTATCATATTTTCTGTAAAGAGAATGGGAAGGTAATTCAATCATCTAGCATAGTTGAAAAAATATTTTATTAACGCTAATAATTTAGAAAATTTTCTTTTAGATTCACAGCTCATCATTAGTGCTTTCATGTAAAGTTTTAGAGTTGTTGTTTCCTTCGTTTATAAACTGTAAGGTTTGAACAAATTTCCATAGACTAGCACTTGAGTATGTATATTTCAAGACCAATTTTTTTTCTCCATTTCTCTTCTAGGGTCAGATGCTGTTGGACATGTTTATGGAGTAAGATGCCTCTGTCTTAGGTGTTTACATCCTTGTGGTATGACACCAGCCTAATTGGCATGATGGATGACAGAAAGCCATTCCTACACAGAGACAACTAGCAATGGCATAACTATTCATGCTAGAGACTGTGAATCTCGTTAGCTATGTGCTATTTAACTCAATTGCACTGTATCCCCAACTCAGCTTCCTTTCAGACAGATCTCAAAACTTTCTTCACTTGTTCCAACCCCATTTACCCTGAGGAACGCATAAAAAAGGCAAAGTGAATAGAGAACAGTCTTAACTACTTTCAGATAAAATACGTTACTTTTTCAAAAGTTATAAAAGCATATAATTGTTCCCAATGCTACAGATCCATGTAAGGCCCTGGAAGTAGATGACCAGTCATATATTAACAAGCCCAAAAGCTTCTGCTTCAGTGGCTTCCTGGTAGATCCACCTCTGCCTGGACAGTTGTGTTTTGTTTTACCAAAAGCTAGTTTCCTAAAATTTCTTTCTTACCCAAAGTGGAGAACTCCTCATAGACATAAAACTGTGTCACATAAGGCATTCACAAAGTTTCATAAACATTTGTTCAGCTAAGTAGATCTCTTTTCATACCAAAAGTTACATCAGTATTTCAGAGTATTGGACTAATACGTTTAATACTGAATTTAAATTATGGTTATGTGTTTATAGTATGGTGGCAAACAACAATAATAATAGTTAATTCACCTATAATAATGTTTCCTTATATTTATATGATATTTTAAACTTTTCAATGTACATTTCCATAAAGCACTATGGCTATTAACTAGATTCACTGTCACCAGTAAAAATCTAGATAATACATGTAAATAGGGATTAGTAAAAAGATCTGTCATCTCACTTATTTACATAGAACAAAACCTGTATTTACCTACAGTACAATAATTTAATGTGTAAGCAGACACAACAGGAACTACAATCCCTCCCCCATGTAAATATGTGCCGTTCTGTATATACAAACCACCTCTACCACAAAATGAAGATTAGATAAGTGGGATTAAAAACCATAGTTCATGATTTTATGTATAAACTATGTCAGTTAAGCATTTCAAGTATTATTTGGAGACTTAAAAATTAGCCATCTCTTTTATTACATTGTGTATTTAGTGATCTTATAACCCAGTTACTATTAATAATAGTATTATAACTTGCTTAAGTGACAATTCATGTCAATAATCAATAGTGTGTCAGTTAACCAGGAAAGAAACCCAGAATATCACTTGAACTGGGGGAGCAATAAATCAGCTGTGCTATACTGCTTGTTGAATATGGTAAATGTTCTGAACCGACCTTATATGACACCAAAATCCTGTTTTTTATAATCAAAAAGTGAATATGATTGTGTCTGGATGATTTCGTGCAGAAAACTTGATTTAAGAAAGTGTGCCATAAAAACCAGTCTTAGTATTCACAACTGATGCTTTTTAAAGACTTTCTTTTTAATACACCAAAGAAAAGAGTATAACATGTCATTCAGCTAACACTAAATTAACCAGGGTCTTATCAGTTTATTTAAAATTAAAATTAAACTTGAATATAAGCAAATACACTTCTGACCCAAGGAATTTTTCACTGACCTACCACTGATTTTGGCTCACATTTTCATTGAACTTTATTTATTGAAATTTTTGTAAAGATAAGTCCCACAAATAAATGACCAAAGATCTCTTTATCACTATGCCCAACATGTTAAAATCCAGTTATTTTAAAAATTAACTATAATGACCTCCTAATATTTTCATTGGGTTTTCCTTGAGATAAGGATCTTAATCTGTGTCTATAATTAGTGAATCATGCTGAACTTCTGTGAAACCTCTGAAATTATATCCATAATTTTTGGGGGGAGTAGTGATATTTTTAAAGGAAGGTAGTTCATAGAGTTCATCAGACTCTTAAAATGGTCTGTGACCCACAAAGTTTCAATACTTAGGTGATATCACTGTCGGCTGGAATATAAGAAAGTGAAAAACTAGAATCTAAGAAAGTCACTGGAGTGTTTTGAGTGTCTGTATCCAACTGGGTTTTCATATTTATAAGTTAATTTTATGTATAGCTATTGTTTATTTCATTCAAGATAGATCCCCCTCTTCCTTCCCAGCAAACCAAGCATGTATCTTAAATGAAGTATACAGAATCACTCACTTGGTATTTTTGAAAATTACTAAAATCTAAGGCTATATATTATTTTTCAGTTCCAAATAATTGTGTAACAAGAACTGTAATTTATGTTAAAAGTAAAGAAAAAGGAGTCCCAAAGAGGTTCACTCATTTTGTCATACTTAATATAATAGGCTACTTAAAAAATGGGAAATAAACATTACTTTTTCTTTCTGTGTTGTGTTTGTGTCATTTGCTAAAGAGCCTGGGGCACCTGGGTGACTCACTCAGTTAAGCTCTGACTCTTGATTTCGGCTCAGGTCATGATCTCATAATCTTGAGAGAGATCAGGCCTGTGTTGGGCCCACCAGTGCGCTCAACGTTGGGCTCCGCGCTGGGTGTGGAGCCTGCTTAAGATTCTCTTTCTCCCTCTCCCTGGGCCCCTTGTGTGTGCAAGCTTCCCTTTCTCTTGAAAAATAAAAGAATAAAATAAAATAAAATAAAATAAAATAAAATAAAATAAAATAAAGTAAAATAAAGCAAAATCAAGAGCCTCATAAATACATAGTCCGCCTTTGTTCTTTCAACTTAATGTTCCATCACTCTGTTACACAGTTACTAAAAAGCCATTATAATTTGCTTTTTATCCTATTTCAAGCACATTAATTGCTGGTGTCCATTTATATTTAAGTTGTTAAAATGGGCAATTGAAAACCTTCCGATATATAGAGGCAAGATTTCATATTTTAAGATATTATTTTTAGAAATTTATTTTAGAAACAAAAACTTTCTGTGTTGCATGTTAATTTCCCTAATTGAAGAGGGTACTCCCATTCATTATTATTTTGCTTTTTTGGTTTTTTTGCTTTATTTGCTACTCCTAAATGTGTAAAACACCTTTGTCCTTTTTTCCCCTGAGGGCCATATTTGCCTTCTCAGCAGCTTTGTATAGAAGTTGCAATATATATAATGCATACGAGAGAGTTGTAATATAGGTATAATATATTATTTATTTGTGATATATATTTACTTGAGTATAAATATTTATACATATAACTTATTTATATATGATTAATATATATAAATATTTTTAATAAATTTATATATATGTTTTTCTCTGAAGAAAGTAAAAATATGTATTTTATTCATATTTCCATTAAAAATTTAAATCAGAATAGCCAGAACTTGAACAAAGTACACACAGTCTTTTTGTTTACGAACAACAGAATAATCTATTGGGTCTACCAGGTTCTTCCGTGTTAGTAATAGTATCCTTAGATGGTTTCATTCATCAGTCACTCATTTTCTGAATTAATTAATTTGAGATAAAAAATTGCAGCTTTTAAAAAACTTATCAGTCTCAAGGGTTTCTTTCATACTCACCAGATTTCCAATGTACTCTGAGCTCTATCTTTAGTGGTGTTTTTAAAGGTATCGTAAAAGATTAAAAAGCAAAGCTTAATAGGTAAATTAAAGAGTTATTGTTAGAACTGCTTTTACAAATAATGCAACACGTTCATCTTCTGTCAAATAAATATGTAATGACTTATAGCTACATGTATAGAATTAAGTTTGACTTTCTAATTAAGAAACTGTTTAAAGCATAAAGATGAAAGGAAGTTCCCATATCCTTCAATTAAAATAAAAACATGAACAGGCAATGGATATAAAATGAGTCACAGAAGAGAACAGTTAAGTGGGTAACACATATATCTAAGGAAATTCAACCACACTTACACTAAAAATGAAAATAAAAATTAAAAGTCATTTCACTATCAAATTAGAAACCATCTTAAGAAAAAACACAAAATGCTGATAGATGTACAGTAAACAGAAACAATCATATCCTCCTGATGGGATATACACCGGTACAGTTTCTCTGAAAACAATGTAGATCATGAACGTAGAAATAGTCACAAACTTTGATACACTTCTATATCCCAATCCAAAGAGGTAATCAGAAATAAAATCAAACACTTGCATGCAAAAATATTCTATTTAATATTACTTACATAACCAAAAATTGGGAATAATACAAATATCTAATAAATTAAGAATAATTAATTATTGTATGACTGTACTATGAAATTTTATTTACCTATTGGAGATTATGTTTTGAAAAACTATTCTGCAAAAAGGTAAATGCTCACAATATAATGGGAACAGAAGCTGCTGTATCAGTGAGTTAATTTATCAATTATTTTTGTTTTTATTTTATGTTATTATTTTTTAGTTGTTAAGTATAATTAACACACAGTGTTATATTAACAACTGTATAATAGAGTGACTCAACAATTCTATACATTACTCAGTGCTCATTACCATTATACTCTTAATCCCTTTTACTTATTTTACCCATCCCCTACCCACCTCCCACCCACACAGAACTGCTTTTATACTAAGTGTATATAGAATGATTATAGAAAAGTCATTCTTTTCAAAAGAGAAACAATGTTAAATAATTGAAAGTTTATGCAATTATGATTCTAGACTCAGATTAATCAGAATCTATATTTGACCAAAAAAAAAAAGTTTAACTATCAAAGAGCTTGCATTTTTAGAACTATGACTAGCCTTGACTGAAAATCTTGGTTTTCATTTAGAATACTGTCAGCTAGAAAACAAAACAAAACAAAACAAAACAAAACAAAACAAAACAAAACCAACCAAGCAAAAAAAAAAAAAAAAGTTCTTTTAACCAATGCCAAAATACAGAGAAGATTCATTCATAAGTAATTTGTCACTATCAGTGATCACTCAGGAGACAGAGCAGAGTAGAAGAGAACTGTTTTAAACTCAACATGGGTTCCTGGGTGGCTCAGCTGGTTGAGAGTCTGACTTCAGCTCAGGTCATGATCTCCCATTTTGTGAGTTTGAGCCCTGTGTCAGGCTCTGTGCTGACACCTCAAAGCCTGGAGCCTGATTTGGATTCTGTGTCTCCCTTGCTCTCTGAACCTCCCCCACTTATGTTCTGTCAATCTCGCTCTCAAAATTAAACATTAAAAAAAATTTTTTTTAAATAAAATAGACTCTGCAAAGCAGGAAGACATGTTGATAGCAGTTCACATGAAGTTACCCGCTGACTTACATAAAGGGCATAACCAGGTTTAGATGCTTATTTCATAAGCTAAGGTGGTACCAACCATAATCTAAAATAATTACATTGTATTTAGACCTTTGCAAAACTATGTTCTGACCACAGGAATGAAATTTTAAAAACTAATAACCATAGTATTGATAAAAAATGATAGAGAAAGAAACTTGGCTTTCACTTTCGTACAGGAATCTGTGTAATAAAATCCATAGTTATATTGAGTTACCTTTTTAACATATACTCTTAAACCTCCTAGAAAGAATAGGGTCACTTCAAAATTTGAATCATTGATAACTACTGAGTGATCTGATCGAGCACTCAGGGATACGTTAATTTTCAAGATTTACAGTGAATAGATATGTGCTCTCCTTCACTTGGAGACAGAACTGCTTTACCACAAATACATAAATAAAAGTCTCAAGAATATTCCCCGTTTCCTTTACTTATTACCAGTGATTGCAGCGTGTTAAGAGAATCTGAATACAGACATTTAAAGGAAGCATCCCACTTCTAACCCAAATGAAAAAATTCAATACCAAAAATCCAGTTATCAAAATTTAAAAGCAACTAGAGTTACCCTATTTCCTAGAAGCCGTATTATATTTCCAAGGGGTAGAAACAGCAAGACAGTACTAAGTAAGTACACATATTGCCACACACACACATGCAAAAATGTACAATGCATGTAATCTAGAGCAAGAAAAAATTTCTACTTTCATCACTATTTTTTAGATGTCACAGTCCTAAATATAAGAGGTTGATATTTCAGGTTCAGAAGAAATATGTCTCTTAGGAGTGCTGACATTTTTACATGTGGATACCTTTTGAGAAAAAAACTCAATTTGCACACCCTGCTGGGAGCACAATCTATTTTTCCCCCCTGAGGCCCACCTGATCACATCATATATAAACCAAGGAAGTGTTGCACTAGTTTTTCTCCATTTGTGAATGAATTGCTTCATATGACCTTCTGAAAGGCCCATATGTTGCCTCTTGTCTACATCAGGAGTTCTTTTGAAATGTCAGTGTCACTAAAATTGAGCATGAAGCTCTTTAGTTTCTACTAATGTTGTCTCAAGGTAACATCAGCTAGATCTCCAACAAGAAAAAAATATCATTTGATTAACTTTTCAAAATCTATCAAAAACAAAGGACATGGAAAAAAAAGGAGAGAAATCGATCTTGATTATGAACAGCCCAAACAATCAGATGAAAGCTAGGGGCATCTGGATAGCTCAGTTGGTTAAAGGTCTGACTCTGGCTCTCATGGTTCATGGAAACAAGCCCTGTGTTGCCGTCTGTGCTGAGAGCACGGAGCCTGCTTGGGATTCTCTCTCTCTCTCTCTCTCTCTCTCTCTCTCTCTGCCCCTCTTCCACTCATGGTCTGCCTCTTTCTCAAAACAAATAAATAAGTACTAAAAAAAAAAAGAAAGCTAAAAGAGATAAATGGTGCTGTTGGAGTTTTAACTCATTGCTAATTGGTTTATAGCTGCTATAAATCATTCCTTTCAATCATTTATCTTTGAACAGATCAGGAAAATAATAACAAATGGGTCATTCTTAAACAAATTGCTGTCTCTTTTCATTTTGAGTCCAGAGTGCTTCTGGAAATATAAAGATATCCAGGGTCTTACGTTGGAATATGGTCACTTTGAATATGGAATGGGTATTGAAAATTAAGAGCAGCGAAGAAAGGACAGACCACAACCAAAATATCTAAACACTGTTTGTTTATTCAAATTTATTGAAACAATTTGGTCTTCAAAATGCACTAAAAAATAGCAGCCTTTCATGATTTGGGGGTTGTTATTATGTGTTCTAAGCCATGATTTGGAGTTATATTCTTTTTACAGTTCACATTATGAAATGGCTCAACTGTGAAGAAAATGTGGTTTGGTGTACATAAAAAGTATCAGTTGGTGTTAATAGAGATCACAATTTATTTATACTCTTTCATGGATTGTCTGATTAAATTTAGGTAAGTTATCCAACATTGGAAAATGACAGTTTCCCATCTCTACAGTAGAGATATTTCTTTCTTCTACAAATATCGAACAGTTTTAATAAGTTAAATGAGCTTTTAGCACTCAGTATTTTGCTAAAAAATGTATCACTCAATTATCCTCCATTTGCTTATTCTCTCATAAATTATTTTATGAAGGTCTCAATTAGGGGGAGAACACTTATGCTATTGCCATAATTTGTGCTGTCAGCTACTTTTCCTCATGCGTGTCACTACCTAATGCTAGGCATCTGAAAGTGGGCTACAGTCCATTTCAGGATGGAAAGGATGGAGATATAATAGAAGGCATGTTTTACTGTTACTAGGACTCCATTGTAAATACTTCTCTCTGAATCTTAGACAACTTTTCTTGTTCTGTCTACTTCTGTTATTATTTAACATTTACTCAATTGCAATGAAAACAATTAAAATGTCCCTCCCCCAGATTTATCATTGTTCCATTATCTTTTTTCATTAAAAAATTTTAAATATTTATTTTTGAGAGAGTGAGAGAGAGAGAGAGAGAGCACGAATGGGGAAGAGAGAGAGAGAGAGGGAGACACAGAATCCGAAGCTGGCTCCAGCCTCTGAGCTGTTAGCACAGAGCCTGATGCAGGGCTCAAACCCACAAACAGTGAGATCATGACCTGAGCTGAAGTCAGATGCTTAACCAACTGAGCCACCTGGGTGCCCCCTCTTTGCTCTATTATCTTAGACACATCTGTCATATTCAGCCAATTCATAACAACTAGTTTATACTTCATGTTTTTTTTGCAATTTTCAAAAGCATTGCATCCTTAATTTCCTACTGGTTTAAACTGTCCAGTGGAATAATGAAAGTGAAATTTTAGTGATATGGTAAGAAAATAATGAAGTCCTTAATTATTCCTTAATTATAGTGTCTCTTTGAGAAACTAAGCTCTTCTCTACCTCATCATTCAGTGATAATCTGAGATAAAAATTATAATTTCACACAGGAAGGCCTTCAAAGCAGAATGACAATAAGCATTAGAATATTAGTTGGGGTGGAGTGTGCTGACAAGAGTTGGCTCACAAGCAGGACTTTAATTCAATACAGTCATCAGTGGATCATTAAATCCTATTATTTGTCTGTCCTAGAGGGACATATGCAAAGGTAATTACACTGTTTCAAGGTTTTGGCAGAAGATGATTCTGAAAATGTTGACAAAATCAAACTTGTGGCCATTCATTTTTTTTCCATACACTTGTTTTGACTAAGAGGAAATATAAGCCCAGAAAATTGAACTGACCTGATAAGCTCTGCCTATTTTTATTCATTTAAACCTGCAATAAGCCTACTAATCTAGAGGACTTCAAAATATTTTTCTCTGTAAAATGGGCATGGTTGTGGTGGGATCTGATTTCTTTTTTTTTTTTTTAATATTTATTTTTGAGAGAGAAAGAGAAAGAGAGGGAGAGAGAGAGACAGAGAAACAGAACATGAGAAGGGGAGGACAGAGAGAAAGAGAGACACAGAATCTGAAGCAAGATCCAGGCTCCAAGCTGTCAGCACAGAGCCTGATGTGGGACTCCAACCCACAAACTGTGAGATCATGACCTGAGGCGAAGCCGGATGCTTAACCAACTAAGCCACCCAGGTGCCTCTGATTTCTTTCTTCTACCAATAAGGTTTTTATGAATCCTGGGAGTTCTATAACTTTCCAATGAACGGAGCTGTGTCTCATTTTCCACAAAAATATCAATAACTATTTATTGAATACTTATTATTAGATTCTATTTGCTGTTTTCCATCTCAGTTCTATGGTATACCGTGGGATATGCTAATAATTCCAACTCCATAACTTCATGACTTTACTGATGTGCTCTTAAACAAATGGATTATATTTGATTTTTTTCCTATTAGTGTATATGTGTAAAGAAAGAATGGTGGCTATTAAACTGTGATTCTCCAGCTAATTTCATATGTATTATTTTTTAAAATATTTTTATTATTATGTTTATTTATTTTGAGAAGAGAGAGAGAGAGAGAGAGAATGTGGGGGAGGGGCAGAGAGAGAAGGAGACAGAATCCGAAGCAGGCTCCAGGCTCTGAGCTATCAGCGCAGAGCCCCATGCAGGGCTCGAGCGCACTAGTGTGAGATCATGACCTGACACGAGGTTGGATGCTCAACCGACTGGGCCACCCAGGTGCCTCTATATGTATTCCTTAATAATTTTGGTGAAGCAAAGTATTCCAGTCGCAATGTATGTAGTGTGTTGCCTGACCACATGCTCTCCAGACAGAGACAGAACACCTGTATTCAAATCTTTATCACACTGTCCTGAAGCTTCAGTCTTGGAACTTCACTGTGTTCCTCAAATGAGGCAGTTCCATAATTTTTCAGTAAGAATTAAATGACAGTAAGTTTATAGAAGAACATCTAAAATACATTTTAAGAATAAAATCAGTGGTTGCTAATATCGCAAAGCAACTGATACATTATTGTCAAATCTGAGTACAATTAGAAAATTTACTCAATTTCCATTGTGTAAATTTGATGTCTATTTTTTTTTTCAGAGAATTACCCGTGAGTGTAGTATAACACATAAGGAAATAATTTTGGCAGCTTGGATCATGAGCCTGATGCTCACCCTCCTGGGGTCCTCCTTCACTCTCCTGATACTTAATATCCTAGAAACTTGAGGAGGGAATTCAGAGAATAAACTTAATAATAAGTTTAATAATAAATCAATTTGTCTCCAAATTCAAAATTCATATAACCTATGGGAATACTGAAATCAACTCAACATAAAAGAAAAACTACATTGAACATACGTGAAGGTATATTGAATGGATTTTAAGCCATTGTTTCTCCAGTGATTGGAATCTGGTCTCAGCAAGGATGCAGTGGCCCAAATGCTGCCAATGCACGAACAAGGTCCACACATGAACATGGGTTCTAAACACCTAGACTCCTTTCATTTCCTGTGACCGCATCATGACAACAAGATAGATGATAAGTAAAATTTTGTGTCAGTTCTTTACAGAAGGCCAAAAAACATTTTGATTTTTTTTTACAGAAATAAGACAATTCAATGCATGAATTTTGACTAATAAAGATTCAATATTTAGAGCCAATGCTCTGCAAAATTTCAATATCAAAGCAAGGGTAATGGAAAAATTATAAACAAAAATATTTTCAACTAAAGTAATGAAAAGAACTTTAATCTTCTTAGGTAAAGCACCTACCCTAAACACTAGAAAGTACTAGCAATTCAATGTGCTTCTTGAAAAAACTGACATTTATACAGTTATAAACAAGGAGAACCAAATAAGCTGATCTCTGTTTATGGGAAATACCCAGTCACAGTGTCAACATTTAAAGTTCATTCTAATTTTTCAAGCCATTTCTGAACACCTTCTTAGAATCCAGTGACTCTCACCACATTGTTCAAAGCAAAGCAAAGAGAGAGACAAAAACTCCATGGGAGGTGTACCAATTCTCAAGGTTCATGTGAGCCTTTAGAATATATATTGAGTGAAAGACGTCTAAACTGAAATTTGTTTAATAAATTACAAAAATTCAATGTCTTTTGGCAGATATTGTTATTTCTCTTTGAAAACAAATTTATTTTTAAGTAAATCTTTCAAAGATTATTTAATTTGAAAATCATCTCTTTCCATTTGGCCACTGCTTTTCCCAGACCTCTGAACAAGCCTATGAATTATTAATGTCAAGACTCTCTCACTCACCATTAACTTTTCCGAGATCTGAGGAGGAGCTCTTCACCAAAATTTTCTTCCAAAATGGATTCAATAAAGGCAAATGCAAAACAGTCCACATATGACAGGAAAATCACAAATGCAAATACTAACCAGGTAAATTGTGGCTGAATGTCAATTATACCTTTAGAATAGTTCTTGAAAAATTCAAGCTTTCTCTTCAACTAAGAATGTATTTAGGGAAGCAAATGAGAGCTAGTTTCCAGGATTTCAGGATGCAATAAGTTCTGGGTAAATTCAAATCACACAGCAGAATCGTATAACTCACAGCCTCTGCCACCAGCTGCACCTGTATGAATGTGACAAATGGAAGGTTGTTTGAAACTAACTCAGCAAAAAACGTGAAATCACTTGGACACTCAAGAGGAACAGTTTCTAGCTTATGAATTGTGTATTTGTCTAAGACAACAGATTCAAAATAATTGTTTTAACTGTTTTGTGTGATTTCATATTTTCTTAAGGTTTTACTTACCTATAGCATTTGTGTCTTCTGAAGTAGCTGTTATAAATACAGTTTTAAAAATGAAATGCTTTGGGGCTCCTGGGTGTCTCAGTCAGTTAAGCATCTGACTCTTGGCTTCAACTCAGGTCATGATCTCACGGTTCATGAGATCTGGGTTGACAGCACAGAGCCTGCTTGGGATGCTCTCTCTCCCTCTCTCTCTCTGCCCCTCCCCTGTTTACACACACACTCTCTCTCTCCCTCAAAATAAATAAATAAACATTTAAAAAATAAAGTGCTTCTTAAAAAGTATTGTTACAATTATAATTAATCTTTATTGTAAGAAATTAATCTGATTACAATTAATTTGTTTTTTTTTTTTTGGCTAATAAGAGTTTCCATATATTGCTCCATATTTTATTACCCTAGTTTGTCACTCGAAAATGAAGAAAATAATGTTATTGCTGTCTCCCCAGATGCTGATTATCATGGTGAAGATATTTGAAATACAAAAAGATCCCCATTGCTGCACTAGAATAGGATATATTTCAGGTATATTCATATATCTTTTCTGTAATGCCTTGTACCAATATAGGCAAAAGGGAATAAACATTTATGATAATAAAAAAAATTCCCCAATAGTCAGTATATCTTAAGAATTTCAGTCTAACATTGCACAGTTAATAATTTGTCATGTAAATATCAATTGGCTGGTTATGTATATGCTAAATTGTTCTACACCATTTTCTCAGTCACCTTTAATTCAACAAGCTCACTGAATGAAACACAATTATTAAAAATTTTTTTAAAGAATTCCTGGAAATGGAAGACTATAATTGATTTGATTTCTAGTTTAACTAAGAACTAGATTCTGTAGAAGTAAACAGAAAACTCAGTTATCAGATCCTTTTAAATGCTTCATTCAATACATACAATCAAGTCCCAGAGATGTAACTTAGGACACAAAACTGTAAACTGTACAAATTTCATTTTCTTTTCCTCATGTCAATCATGACACTAGTCTAGAGTTTTAGACTTGAGATGACACTTTTTCACCTGTACCTAGAACTGGGAATAGACTCCTGGAGGCCATGGGGCTGGCTAATACCATTCACTGGGCAAAGTCAAAGTTTGTAGACAAGGAGGATGGCAAGTCCAGAGACCAGAGGCAAAATTGATGTACAGGTCACAAAACAAGCATTTTAGAAAAGTTAGAGATGGGATAAGTCTTGCTGCATTTTGAACAGCTATGATGTGTAGAAGATAGGTGGAGAAGGTGATGAAGCTCTCAGGGGAATGTTTCAGAGGTAGCACTGACATTTACCTTCATGGCTAGTGAATGTACATTCTAGCACTGACCCTAAGAGGCTTTAAAAAAACATGAATGGGTGTGGACAATGGGTGGCAAATCCAGTTATTTCCTTTTTGAATTTTTAATACTCTTAAGTATATATATATATACTTAAGATATATATATATATATATATATATATATATATATATATATATACATACAGACACACACACATTAAAAAAATTTTTGTTCAGAGATGTCTGGGTGGCTCAGTCAGCTGAGTGTCCTACTCTTGATTTTGGTTCAGGTCCTAAACCCAGGGTCATGAGATCAAGCCCTGTGTTGGGCTCCACAATGACCATGGAACCTGCTTACAATTCTCTCTCTCTCTCTCTCTCTCTCTCTCTCTCTCTCTCTCTCTCTCATTCTTCCCCTCTCTCTCACTTCTGCTCTCTCTCTCTCTCTCTCTCTCTCTCTCTCATTCTTCCCCTCTCTCTCACTTCTGCTCTCTCTCTCTCTCTAAAATAAAAAAAATCAACTCATTTAACTAAAAAAAAGAAAAAATCACCCATTTGTCCCACTTGGTACTCCTTGCCTTTTGCAACAACCAATTTGTTCTCTGTATCTATGAGCTTGATTTTGTTTTTTTGTTTGTTTGTTTTGGGAGGGGTTATTTGTTTGTTTTTATATTCTACGTATAAGAGAGATTATACAGTATTTGTCTTTTCCTGTCTGACTTATTTCACTTAGCATAATGCCCTAAATGTCCATTCATGCTGTTGCAAATGAAAAGATTTCATTATTTTCTATTGGTGAATAATATGTGTGTGTGCATGTGTGTGTGTGATGTATCACAATTTCTTTATCCATTCATCCATTGATGGACACTTAGGCTGTTGCCATATCTTTTATAAATAATGCTTCAATGAATATGGGGGTGCATATGTCTTTCTGAGTTAGTGTTTTTGTTTTCTTCAGATAAATACCCAAAAGTGAAACTGCTGAATCATATGGTAGTTTTACTTTTAATTTTTTGAATAATCTCTACACTGTTTTCCATAGTGGTTGTACCAATATAAATTTCCACCATCAGTGAATAAGTGTTCCCTTTGTTCCACAACTTTGCCAGCCCTTGTCATTTCTTGTCATTTAGATAGCAGCCATCCTAACAGATGAGATATCTCATTGCGGTTTTTATTTCCATTTCCCTGATAATTAATGATTTGCTCATCTATATGTCTTCTTTAGAAAAATGTCTATCCAGACTTTCTGCCCATTTTTTAATCAAATTGGGTTTTTTTTTTTTTTTGCTTTGGTTTTTGAGATTTAGCACATGTAATGTATTTATAATTCAGTAAGATTACGTGAACATCTCTTTGTAATAATAGATTCAATAACCTTTTCAAATGATACTCTAACAGGAGCATTAGATGATGTCAGCATGAGAATTTTATCCTGGTTATGCACTACTTTTATTACTGCAGTTTGCTGAAGCTCGGGTCAGAATTCTACAAATAAAACTTTAAAAATATGAGAGCTCATTTAAGGGAATGAAGGATTCTTCATTTCAGGAAATAATTTTCAAGTCTAGAGAAGAAATTGCCTTTGTGGGTTGGGGGGAGTAGGGAGTGGGGAGGAGGTCATTTCATAAAGTGTCTTAGAATTATTATTAGGAAAAAAAAGTGTATTGGGGAAAGAGGCATGTCTGAGGTTGGATACTTGTAGCAATAATAAAAATAGTTGTCTGTCTTGAGGATGTATCATTTGTCATTAGGAAAAAATAAAAGGCAAAAAGGAAATAATAGTAAGCTAAATAAAATATATTTATAATCATATTTTTCAGCAAAATTGAAAACGAATGAGAACTGATGAATGCCAATATGACATTTTTCCCTAGGATGTAATTGGAAGACCCAACCTTCATTCAAATCTTTGGATTTGCATTCGCAGTTTCTTGTGAAGAGCACCAGATTCAAAAAGTAGTCCCTCTGATTTTCTTCCTTCCGGTAAAAATCTAGTGCAAGAGTCTACTTATGATCCAGGAATTGGCAGAAGGTCGGATTTCTCAGTGCTCTATGTTCCTATCTGCAAGATCATCCGGTGGAGGTATTTAACACCTCCACAAGAAAAAGCTAAGATTTATGGTAGGGACCATGGCCTCCTCTTTGTCAGCGATTCCTCACCTTATCATCATGTCAGCAGAATTTATCACAGGGATTACAGTAAATGGATTTCTTGTAATCATCAACGGTAAAGAATTGATCAAAAGCAGAAAGCTAACACCAATGCAACTCCTTTGCATATGTATAGGGATATCGAGATTTGGTTTGTTGATGGTGTTAATGGTACAAAGTTTTTTCTCTGTGTTCTTTCCACTCTTTTATAGGGTAAAAATTTATGGTGCAGCAATGTTGTTCTTTTGGATGTTTTTTAGCTCTGTCAGTCTTTGGTTTGCCACCTGCCTTTCTGTGTTTTACTGCCTCAAGATATCAGGCTTCACTCAATCCTATTTTCTTTGGCTGAAATTCAGGATCTCAAAGCTAATGCCTTGGCTGCTTCTGGGAAGCCTGCTGGCCTCCATGAGCATTGCTGCTGTGTGTATGGATGTAGGTTACCCTAAAAACATGAACAATAATGATTTCCTCAAGAATGCCACGCTGAAGAAGACTGAACTCAAGATAAGGCCAATTAATGGAGTGCTTCTTGTCAACTTGGTATTACTATTTCCACTAGCCATATTTGTGATGTGTACTTTTATGTTATTCATTTCTCTCTATAGGCACACTCATCGGATGCAAAACAGATCTCATGGTGTTAGAAGTGCCAGCACAGAAGCCCATATAAATGCATTAAAAACAGTGATAACATTCTTTTGCTTCTTTATTTCTTATTTTGCTGCCTTCATGGCCAATATGACATTCAGTATTCCTTACGGAAGTCAGTGCTTCTTTGTGGTAAAGGACATAATGGCAGCATTTCCCTCTGGACATTCAGTTATAATCATATTGAGTAATTCTAAATTCCAACAACCATTCAGGAGACTTCTCTGCCTCAAAAAGAATCGATGAAATACAAACAATCCTGAAAAAGAAGAAAGGTTCAATGAAGAACAGAAGCAATGTTAAATATTGTGTATTTGTTTGACGTGGATTCGATAGACTTATATTTTGTTTTTGTTTACTTATGTATTTTGTGTGCTCTCTTTCTGGCAATTTCCTTCTCCTCTTCTACCCCCAGGACATGTGAAGCACTAATTTTGATGTTGGATGGATAGGATATTTTTTCCCCAGGGACTGTATACTTAAAACATATATGAATACATATGTACATAAAATATATAAGTATTATGATAGTAATACATTCAAATAATTAACATTTGCAGTAGAGTGGCAGTTGTATAAAAAAAAATCAGAGAAGTAAAAAGACTTCATTCGGTTAACCAAAGTAGTTCTGTTATCTGTTTACTCAGGTCACTGAGAATCTTCTGTTTTAGATGAACAAAATCACATTGATTTAGGCTAAGACGTGTAACAGTATAACCAATTTGTCTATTTGGTTAAACATAGCTATTTTTCAAAGAGCATCATTAGTGTAACTATTGTTAAAATTCAAATTATATATTGAAAGTTTCTGTATGTCATGGCAATGAACCCAGATATGCAGATTAAAGTCTAACTTTGCTTTTGATATCAGTTACTAGTTCAAGTTGGTAAATGAGAAGATGCAAATAGAGCTAGCATTTATGTGCATATACACATACAATCCATGGTCTCCATCTCTTACAAGATGAAGAAATATTTTCTCATCCCTTGAAGTGTTAAACTCCTGCCCAGAGAGAATAGGAGTGAGGTTGTTGACATTGAAGTCTCGGTAGGAAAATGTTTAGCTGATGTCTTAACCCCTTAACTGGTGCGTCAATTTCTTCCAGCTGGAAATATTGCCCAGGGTATGGCATCAGCAAAAGACTTGAAGATCTAAGGTAAAAGTTTTGAAACATGTTGGTAGAGTTGAGTGGATTCTGCTCTATAAAGATCTTAAATAGTCTTGCTTTAGGAAAGAAAAATAATTTTTGTCATATTTTACATCTCACAATATCTATTTTGAATTTGTGAAACCCTCACTGACACCTAAACAAACAAATAAAAAGAATTGTAGTTACTTTTAATTGTAAATAAACTGTGATTAGGTGACTTAGAAGTTGCAAGGATGAAAACAAAAAAAACAAACCTAGATGTGTGTGTACATGGATTTTTTTTAATGTTATAAAATATTTTTACACACAATCGTTTGCTTCATTCTCAGAACATTGTGTAAAATAGGCAGTGCAATTATCTCAATTTCTGCATGCAGAAGTAAGGTTTGAAGAGGTCGTTACACATACCTAAAGTCCATCAGCTATACTCAGTGGAGAAATTGGAACTCAAATGTGGCTCTTATGTCTCTAAAGCCAGTGTTCTCTTACTTGGTTTTCTTCCCATTCTTATTTATAGAACTTTAGATGTTGAAATTTATGATAAAAAACAATCAATGTTCAACCTATAATCAATGATATCCTATGACCTTTCTGTATTATGTTCTTAAACAGTCAACTTAAAAATATTTCAAAATCTCTGAATTATTCTATTATTTGGTCAAATCCTTTATTTTTTATATTTATCTCATATTTGGTTTGCTAATAGTCTGAAGTGATCTGAACATAGGTCCCCCAATTTACAATTTAATATCACTTGACTCCAGGAAATTACCATGCCAGGCTCACTTGTTATGAGTCAGGTAAAACCAGACTCTCCCCTGGGAAAAACTGGATTCACTATGTTTACAGCCTGAGTTCAGGACAATTGCGTAACTGGAACCTACTCCTTAGGTTATTCAACGACCTGTGCATCATCCTGGAGAAGCCCCATGGCCCCTTGTTCTAAGGCCAAGCTGAAAGTCTCACTAGTGCCAGTGCCTGAATTACATACGTAGTCATGACAGATATTTCCATATTGAGGTCTGATACCATTGGGCCACTTATATCCTCTACTATGTTCATTTATTTTTTTAATTTAAAAATAATTTTAATAATTGTTTTTTAACTTGTAAAATAATACATAGTTAATGTAGAAAATTGGAAAAATAAGAAATGTAAGAAGTGAACCTGATAGAATCCCATGTCAAATTTTCATATACATTCTTCCAGCATTTGACATCCATGTACATACATATGCAAATACCACTATACATGTATGTGATGTAATTTATGACATTATGGAGATTGTGCTGTATATATACTTTATGCTATATTTTGATGTAAATTACATGTGTGAAATTTTGCATTTGTAACAACTTCATAATGTTTCATTTTATGGATGTAATTTTGTTTCTTGTTTTTAATTTTTTTAATGTTTATTTACTTATTTTTGAGAGACAGACAGAGTGCAAACGGGGGAGGGGCAGAGAGAAAGGGAGACACAGGATCTGAAGCAGGCTCCAGGCTCTCAGCTGTCAGCACAGAGCTTGATGCGGGGCTCACAATCATGAACCGTGAGATCACAACCTGAGCCAAAGTCGGATGCTTTACTAATTGAGACACCCAGGTGCTCCTGTAATTTTGTTTTTAACCATTCATGTATCATTAATTTGTATTTCCATTAACAAAGAGAACAGTAGAGCTGAAAATAAAGTTTATATTACTGAAGAAAATGAAAAAGGAGAGCGCTCAAACAAAAAATGAAATAAAAAATCTACAATTAAAGAACAAGGAGAATCTTTTGTTATTATTACTATTTTATACTCTTGTTATTATCATTATTATCACTATTTATAGTAACCTAATTGGTACTAATGCCTTGAAAAATTTTGGCACGAGAATTCCTTGACATAGGTCTATGGGCATGGGAGCCCTTGGAATGAGCCTATTGGCATGGGAAACTTGTAATGATGCCATGGGCTGGGAATTCCTTGGGTTGGGGCTGTGGCAATGGCAGGCATTTCAGGATTTCGTCAAGTCTATATGAAAAGGCACCAATGCATTTATAAGGAATTCCAGTAATCAGGTAATTAAACTTTTATTCCAGAATTGCTTTACTTTTGGTGTATATTATCTCACTGATCGTCTCAACCCGGTAGAGAGTATTATTATCTGTAGTAAGTATGAGGAAATCTAAACTTGGAAAGACAAAAGAATAGGTTACTTATCTAGACCCAAATCAGGCGTTCTAAATCTAAATTCCTAATTTTTTTCTAAACATAACTGTGCAACAAAGTTACCTAGTGACTATTGTTAAATTGTGGATTTCCAGGCTTATCCTAGACTTGCTGACTATAGTCTCTGGGGATAGAGCCCAAAAATCTATATAGTAACCATGTAGGCAATTGTGATGTAACTTGTTTACTGACTAGGGTTTGTGGTCCACCACATTACAGAATATTAATGCTACTAATGGAAGCCTTAAAAATATATTCATGTCAATGTAAAGTCTTTCTTGGGAGAAAAATGTTAAGGCATTTAAAAGACATTCTTTTCCTTCACAAAATATTCAAGTTATAGCTCAACTTTCGTTTAGACTTTTTTGGTTGAAAGGGACTGATTCACATTTTAGTCACCTAATGTACGAAGGGACCTGCGGAATGCACATGAAATGATAAAGAAGAAACACTGTCATGAAATCCAAAAATAAAAGCTGAAGCCAGCTGAGTAAAAGGAAACTCTATAGACAGAGCTCAACAGCCATAATTTGTGGAATTTCTTCTAATGCTCATCCAATATTATGAGTCAACCTCTCCCTGCACACCTACTTTTCCTTCTCTCACTATATATGGTTGAAAAAAAATACTTTTTTTCTGCTTATACGTAACTCCTACTGCATCATAAATACAACTAACTCTACCATTCTGGACCTTGACTGTACCTCATGACTTCTTTCTATTTTATACTTGAACACATACTGGCATGTGTGATTTGATTTATTTCCCTCAATTCAAATTTTTCTAGGGTGTATCTGATTACACATCTGTCATTGTTGTGAGGCCATCATTAGGTTCCCTGGCATATCTAGGTACTGGCTATACTTGGGTCAGGGGTCCAAATCTGAACCAATCAGACTCAATCTGGAAGGTAAAGCCACTGGTCTACCTAGGGCTCCCTGTAGCTTCAGCTGGGCTGTGAGCAGGGAAGTTTCTCTGAAAGCATCTTGGTGTATCCGGCACCATGATTATTATGAATCCATATGCTTCCATAATACCTCATTTTTCAGGACTCAGATAAGGCAAGGGATACCCACAGATCCCATGAAGACTTTTCAAGTCATTGGGAACTTAAAATCCACAAATAAGAATTTGATCTATCTTCCCTGTAGATATTTGATCTTTCTTTCCCATAGAAAATTTTATGTCAAAGAAGACTTTTGATATATGTGGATGAGGTCTTTTATAATACGAGACTAAATGTACACTGCTCAGTAAATAAGTAAATATTAAGAGTCAATTATGTAGGCACACTGAGAGGTCCACGTGTTTTCATGTTTATAGTTCTTAGGCACATCACAGCTGTTTCAAATCAGAAAATGAGTTTGAGAACATCTGTGTTTGTTCTATTTCTTCTGGCTTCTTCCTCAATAGACACAGGTCCTTGTTACTCATCTCAACACTAGACAATGTATATTTAATTAATCAATAAAAAGTTTTAGTTTTAACCATTGGAAATAAGTTACCAGAAAGAAGGCTTTTCCAAGTTAATCCTGCTAATCCTGTACTTATTCTCTGGCACTACTTAAATAGTAAAATTTTTGAAAATTAAAGTCTTCCTCCCAGGGATGCCTGGGTATCTCAGTCAATTAAGTGTCCGACTTCGGCTCAGGTCATGTTTTCATGGTTCAAGGGTTTGAACTCCATGTCGGGCTCAGCACTGACAGCTTGGAGCCTAGAGCCTGCTTCGGATTCTGTGTCTCTGTCTCTCTCCCTCTCCCTCTCTCTCTCTCTCTGCCCCTCTCCCACTTGTGTGCTCTCTCTCTGTCAAAAATAATTAAATAAACATTAAAAAAAGTCTTCCTCCCATATACCCACACATATTTACCCAAACTTTTGAAATAATAAGAATTGCAAAATCTTGTATGAGAATTCCTTCCATTTTATAAGACAAGATTCCTGGATTCTACTGAAGGGATAAATAGGAAAATTACCAATAACTTTCACATAAGTAATTTCAGGATTAAAAGAGGTAATACAAATTTCTCTGGGGTTATGAACAGGCTATTGACACCTACTAGTGGCACCTAATATGATATGATATATTGTTTTCAGAAGGAGATAATCTGATAATAGCATGGATTAGCTCTATATCAGTTGGTTGGCCCCTGATTTCATGGAGAAAAGAGTAGATCAATTTCAATAAGGATGTGCGCTCTGGCGAATTATTTCTCCATGTGTTTGACTTGAATGGGATGATCTCAATATGATGTCCAGGGACAATGGGAAATAGAAGTATCTTATACTAACTTTGCAGATTTTGTCTGGGGTTCTGCTGTGTGTCACAGATTCCTCAGTACAGAGGCTCCCTGACACATGGAAAATAACAGCCAATTTCATGCTTCAAGTTAAGGGGAGTTAGTCATTAATGGAATTCTTACAACGTTGTGTTATGAGGCCATGTTATATGGGAAAGATGAATGTAAGAAAATATTTAATTTCTAACTCAGGGAAATTATAACAACAGATGCCTTACAGTGTCACTGAGCACACAGCATTTTATGCTCAAAATACATAAGTTACATTAATAAATGCTCTTTCAGTGTATGCCAAATATTGTTCTCTAATTTCCCTAAGGGTATATATTTTTACAGAGGTGATAAAGACAATGGAAATGACACTCCATGGAATTAATGGGAATTAGAAAGGATGGGACTTTATTGACCCAGTTTTCTATGTGATGATTCTGAACTTCCCAATTTGTTTGCATTTTCAGAGACCCTGGTGGTTGCGATTTGTTTTACTAATTAGTTTAAGAAGTTGCAAAGTCTGTGCTTATGTCCCTTTTTAAAAATCTCACTTCCCCATCATGGTCTACTAGAGTTTTTTCAATACCTAGCCTCATGGAAGTAAAATAAAATGACAATTCTTTTTCCTTAAACCATCTTTAAATTATTAATAAGTTTTGGTTTTGCTTTTCAAATATATACTAAGTTTTCTAAGAAATTTCTGTAGCTCTGCCAGTATTCTCGAGTGTTGTACTACATGTGCTATAATGTGTTAAAGCTTCTATAATAATTTTAGTTATGAGACATGTTTTAAAAAAGCAAGGATTTGCTACTGTACAAAAGGGATTTTAGAATCTACACCAATAATTCCCTCACTATTCTCTAAAGCAGAGCTTCTCAAATTTAAACAGACAACTGAATCACCTGGGGGGTTTGTTAAAACACAGTTTGCTGCATCCCACCTCCAGAGTTTCTGACTTACTAGAGTTAGAGCCTGAGAATTAGTATTTTTTTCTTCTTTTGAGAGAGAGAGAGAGAGAGAGAGAGAGAGAGAGCAGGCACACACGTGTGCAAGCTGAGGAGGGGCACAGGGAGAGGGAGAGAGAGAGAATCTTAAGCAGGCTCAATGCCCAGAGCAGAACCCAATGCAGGGCTCCATGTTGTGGCCGAGAGATCATGACCTGAGCCAAAATCAAGAATCAGACGCTTAACCGACTGAGCCACCCGGGTGCCCCAAGAATCAGCATTTCTAACAAGTTTCCAAAAGGTACTCATGCTAGTGGTTGGGGACCACACTTTGGGAACTACGGATTGAGAGTCAGTATATTGTAAAGGCTATGAACCTGGCCTCTGAAGCCAAATTGGATGGGTTTTCATCGTGAGCTATCTGATTATTAGTTGTGTAATCTTGAGCAAGTCATTAGACCCGTTCCTTCAGTGTGTCCTCATCTGTCAAATGAGCTAATACAAGTACCTATTTCTAAAGCTTTCTGTGAGATTGAGTGTGTTAACAAGTGTAGAACACCGAGGACACTGTCTAGCATAACAGCAAAGACCTTGTATGTCCAGATATTTAATAAGTCAAGAAAATAATTTAATTTCCACTATGTGGAAGGCATGAAGATTATTTCTTAAATAGAATTTTCTATTGTTTTGAAATTGGACAAATAGAACTAAAATTCTATAATGATTCTTTGAGAAAAGACGTAAAGTATGCTTTAGTTTAGAGTGACAAACAAGGTTAGTATTTTGATTTGGCATAAAGGTAGGAAAGTAATTTTGGCCTCTATAAAAAGCAATAGGCTGACTGATGTGGTAAAACAGGAAGTAGTAATCACCAGAGGGAGGAACCACAAAAGTCAATAGCTCCTGAAGGTGGGAGTGAAGGAAGATATCAAGAGGCTGAGGGGTATGATAGAAAAGGGGATGAGAAGGCAGTGTTCGCCATCTTGCTGGGTTCTCATTTCAGCTGTGGGGTACTGTTGTGTATTGTAGATACTTGACCTGGTAATTAAATATGGAATCAGGTAAGTCCTTCTTTGAAACATCACTCCCACTTCATCAAGGGATCATGTTTCTATTGGTGTGATTTGAACATAGATGACTGATGGAGAAAGTCTTTAACTATAGTAAATTTGAGAGGCCCTTTAGAAGAAAGGAAAACAAACAAACAAACCAAAACACAAATCAACAGACAAGCTTTGAACATAAATAATACCAACCCAGGCATTCTCGGGCTTAGGGTAGTACAGCCAATGTAGGCACAGTGTGAAGGCCTCCCATATAGTTAGAGTTACTTTATTCATACATGGCCCCGTGTTAGAAATAAACTTATCATGGATGTATCTTCATTTCTGGTAGTGATCAGAAAGCACCACTTCCCTACAGCAATAACTAATCATGTTAGAAAATCTATTCTAAAATTTACTGAGGTTCTGTGGTACAACAAGCATGGCTGTCTTAAAATGCCCTTGAGAGCTCACCTTGATCTACCTGGAAAATGAGACAATTAGCATAGGGAGGCTCTTCCCTCCTCCTAACAGGAGGGGTTGCTTCCAATCTCAGCTTCCCACTAGATCCTTAGTATTTTTCTCAAAAAATAGGAATGCAATTTTGCACACACCTCCAGAGTCATCAGATGCTGAGCATCTGTCTTTCCTGGACAATCCTGTGAACAGCTGGCATCCAAATTCAGTAAGGCTGGTGCCCAGATAATTTGTTAGTCAGTTTTCTCTGGCCCCACCCCCTCTGATGAAGTTGCTCTCAGACTTGCTCTGCAAAAGATAAGAGCAGTAGGAGGAACTCCTATCACCCAGAATGTTCACTCGCAGTGTGTCCAAGATCAGGCCCTGGCCCTCATCATCTCTCTAGAGCATACTAGGGGATCAGAAAACTCAAGTCCTCTTTTCCTCCGATCTTTGCTTGTCTAGTTTTTATCCTAATAAAATCCATTCCCCAATCCACATTGTGTGACATGTCAGGTGGTGAACACACAGAAGCCTGCCTTGCACTACTGAGTTGGGGGTAAACTCAGGCATGTCTCATCTCCAGGATCTACTCTTTTTTTTTTTTTTTTTTTAATTTTTTAAATGTTTGTGTATTTTTGAGAGAGAGAGCGGGGGAGGGGGAGGGGCAGAGAGAGAGAGGGAGACACATAATCGGAAGAAGGCTCCAGGCTCTGAGCTGTCTGTACAAAGCCCAGAGGGGAGCTCAAACTCACATACCATGAGATCAGGACCTGGGCCGAAGCTGGTCATCAAACGACTGAGCCACCCAGGCACCACCCTTCCAGTTTCTACTCTTATACAACCTTGTCGCTTAAGGTTTCAAAAGATGCCACCTCATTTCCTACTGCCGGTTCTCCCATTGTTCTTAAATGTAATGCATTTAAGTCTTATGGACCTGAATTCATGTAAATAACTATGTTATTTTATTATCTCCTCATCTCTCTCAAGCTGTAATTCTTTCCTATTCATGTTTGTTATTTTCAGTGTGGAAATTATTCCCTTTGATAAAAAAAGGAGATGAAATAAAAGCTAATCTGTTTAGCTACCTTATGGTATCGGTTAAGATAATTTTTTTCCTGCCCAAGTAAAGAAATTCCCTCATTCTTATTTTCTTATTCTGAGCATAATTTAAAACCTATTTTACTTCCTTCTTAATTTATAGTGTATTTTGAACTGAAGTTACTAGTTTTATGACAAGATTATTATTCCAGTGGATTTTAATTTTATTCATTTGTATAAACATATGTTATTCTGGTAACTTCTTTACAAGTGTGCATATTCCTTGGTACCTGGAAACATGAAAGTGAGAGTGTGGAGGTTTTACTTTGCCATAACATGTTACCTCCCTAAATTTATGGAGGCCCGGCAACAGATTCTCGGACAGCCCACAGATACTCATGTGCAGTAAAATTTTATTATAAACTCAAAATTATCTACCAAAGAATAGATTTTTGGACGGTCCCACACATAACTCAAGACACTTAACTATGAGATAATATTTCCCACTCAGAATATTCTGGAAAGGTGCTCATGAAAGCATTAAATAGAATTCCAGTAGTTTGTATGCTGTTTGCCCATCCAAACCACCTTCCTTTTCTCTCCTTTTTATTAACAAGGATCAGAATTGATCTTAGTTGCTCTAAGAAATCTTTGGAGATGTTCTCAAACTTCCACGATCTATCCTCATTAGTTTTTCATGAGAGTAACTGTCAGGACTGATCTCTTGACATTTAGTACTTTGTTTTGTGATGTATTCTCATAGGTTGTATGTTTTCTAGCCGATTATTATTTTCTTGAAACCTGGGGACACACTGTATGTATTTTGGCAACTAATATTAGTAAACTAAACACAAATAGACACACCTGAACATATATTTTTGAGAAAGAATCATGCATCTCTATGCAAGAAAGAGAAAGAAAATTAGGTAGCATAAAGATAGGTTAATTTTATTTCCAAAATTGTAGAAAATTTAGTATGTTCAATTCTGCTGTCATTTTCATAAAATAAAAAAAAAACAGTAAAATTGAACACTGGGAAAAACAATACAGGCAAATTGATCTTTGTGGCTTAGGTTATAAATGGAGATAAAATTGTAAGTAACACACTGCCACCCAGTGGCAAACTTTCACTATAAATGAAATAATGGTTTATATAGTCAAAAGACTCCAGCTATTAGGAGTCATTGGTCAGGAAATTTAACATCCCATTAGAAAAATATGAAGGAAAGAGAAGTTAACACTCAGATCATAGGGAATTTCAAACTAAATGAGAGTATATATCTAGTCCAAATCAAGCAAACAAATTTAAAAAAAAGTAAAAATAAAATTATAAGCTAATTGGAAACTTGAATGTTGCCTAGATACTCAATATCAGTGAATTGTTATTCATATTTTTGGATATCGTAGTGGTGCTGGGCTTACGCTTTAAAAATAAAATCATTTTTATCTTTTAGAGTGAACATTCCAATGTAATCACTGATAAAATGATGCAATACATCAAATTAATATGCAGAATGGAAGGAGATACATTGGAGCTATATGTGAATCAGTTTGGGTTATAAATTGAAACTTTTTAAAGCTGACTTATGGTTCCATGGTGATTCATTACACAATTCGGTCTACTTCTATACATGTTTGAAATTTTTCTATAACATTTTTTTTTTCAAATTTCCCCGGACATTTATTACCATTAAGTATAGGATTTGATTAATAAAAACAGAGAGCTTTCTCCATAAATTATTTCACAGAAATCAGTAGGTTAGGTCATGAGTTAGGAAGAACTTCTAATCTTTGTTTGCCTTAGAAATGAACATTGAGGAGATTAACTGGAACCTTCTTAAGCCCAAGCTAATAAGAGAGTTGAAACAACTGCTCAAATCATGTTTGTATCAAGTGTCAAACCCACGTTGACTTATAAAACAGATTACTAAACAAATAACAAAAGGTGAATTGTAAAGACTTATTATTTAGTAAACTGCACTGGAGTGCAATTAATTTGTCTCTCTCTTCTCTCAATATTTACTAAGTATTGGACTTCCAAATATGCTGATTTTCCAGCCTTTCAAAAAAGAGCAAGGGAGTTGTTGCCTTGTTGCTAGGTTTTAGACAACAATTAGAGGTCCCACTTTCACTTTTTTTTTCCTACTCTGACTTGAGTCCTTTAGGAAATTAATTCAGTTTCTTAGCAACCCAGATGGTTAAAACTTAAACACACTTCGGGTTCTTTTGTAAAGCAAAGGCTAGTTTCCCTTATAAACTATGTGTTTGTTTAGTCCTGCTTGGCTTTGCAGAAAAGATTTGCTGAGACATACTGCCCTAGAAATTTTTACAAAAAACTCTGTTTCAAATGGTGAGTGAAGTTGTTGATTTTCTAATGAATGCTCCTGCTTTCTTTTTATTTTTCCTCTAGTTTGTCAATTTGACTAGCTCTTTGAAATATATGTATTTTAGGGGCGCCTGGGTGGCGCAGTCGGTTAAGCGTCCGACTTCAGCCAGGTCACGATCTCGCGGTCCATGAGTTCGAGCCCCACGTCGGGCTCTGGGCTGATGGCTCAGAGCCTGGAGCCTGTTTCCAATTCTGTGTCTCCCTCTCTCTGCCCCTCGCCCGTTCATGCTCTGTCTCTCTCTGTCCCAAAAATAAATAAACGTTGAAAAAAAATTAAAAAAAAAGAAATATATGTATTTTATATGAAATAGATGAATTTATTCATGAAAGAAACAATTTCTTTATATATAACATTGTAGAAGAGAAATTATGAAAACTACAGTAAGAAGGAGAAAGCCAAGCAGGAAGAAAGTGCTGAATTTTTTTAATGAATTTATAAATATGCACAAATTTGTGGTTCCCTGTGCTCTTAATAGCACACTATTTTACAATGCTTTTTTGTACGTTGGCAGCATTTATGTGTCAGATATATATCTAGATCAATCTATTTATTTATCTATTACCTCAAATACTTAATATTACAAAATTAAACTCAGATATGGAAGCAAAAGAAGATTGCATTTCCATACATTTGCTAACCAAAGAAATGTATTTCTTTTTAATTAGCAGCTCATTAAAAACAGATAAAAATACTTTGTGACTCTCCAGTTGAAAATATTTGAGGGATAAATTTAAATGAAAGTTTATATTTTTATATTGCCATTACTATTAACAAGTTTTCCATTATTAGGAAAAAGTTATGATTAGATATTCGGGGTTTTAGATACAGTTTTCAAAACGGAATCCGCAATTTTCAGATTTTGGCTAACACAGAGTACCTATTATTCTTCTTATCATTGGACCACATAAAATTTGCACTTTTGTAAGATTGAAAAATGGTGGAATAACAGCAATTTTATATGGCTCAACTCAACATGTGCTGAACCCTATGTAGGATTTGTAAACGTAGAAATTCTTGCCTCAACACTTTTATAATCTAATTTTGAGGCAGATTTTGTTTTTTGGGTCTTTTTTTAGGTTTATTTATTTATTTATTTATTTATTTTGAGAGAAACCGAGAGAGAGCAAGAGCGAGCATGAATGGGAGAGGGACAGAGAAAGAGGAAGAGAGAGAATCCCAAGCAGGCTCTGTACTGACAGCAGGACTCGACCCCATGAACGAAACAGTCCGATCATGACCTGAGCTGAGATTAAGAATCAGACACTTAATTGACTGAGCCACCCAGGTGCTTCTGGAGGCAGATATTGTAAGTAATTAATTGTAATACAAGATACAAGGAAAAATGCAGTTTCAAGCTCCATTGCTCTTCAGAAGGAGGGATGAATCCTATAGGGGGATTTGGGAATGCTTTTATTGGAAATGGCATTTAAACTGGTCCTTCATAGATAAGAATAATTTCATAGATGAACAGTAACTGTGCTTACTAAATTCAATTAAGCTATTCGTTTATTTTCAGTGAGACATCTTGTCCAAAATATAGATTCTGTAATATCAACATTTACCATCAAACATTTGACTAAATAAGAATATTGCTAGTTTATTTTTTCTGAATTCCTCAACCACACATCTCATAACTTTATATTTCTCTAGGTTATAGTTGTTGGTTTTTTTTTCCATTTAAAGTAAGTGTGATGATGTGATATCACCATCTCAGGCTTCAATCTTTTGACTAGATCTCCAGATGATTTCCTTCTTCTGGCATACCTAGGGTCTAAAACGATACATGCTAATACATGAATTGTGTACTATAAAAGCCTAATGTTGTATACATATTATTCAAATGAATAGTATTTAATACTAAATAAATAAATACAAGACAAAATGAAGTATGGTACAAACTGGACAGAATTTATTACCATTTAAAATATGATGAATAACAATTTTCTGGTAGTCAGGAAGCCTGGAGACATATAGAGACAGAGGCACGTTATCAGCGGCAACAAGCTGACTGATGAGCGCATCTACTCCCAGCTACCTAGTCAAAAAGAGATCTAGATCAGCACTACATTCCCCAACCACAGCCTCTTATTTTGATGGCTGTCGAGCTTTCTTACTGCCAAGATACTTTTTTTTTTTTTTTTAATCAATTAGACTTCCAGGGTCTTGACCTATTCTTATTCTTCCAGTTTATGATTGTCCTGGAATCAATTTCTTTCCAACTGTGTGTCCTGGTGAGATAAATTCCCTATCTCACTCATTGACATCCTCAACCTCAATGTCTTTTCATTCTAACAGTTTACAAAACCCTGATTATGAATCAGTTCCCTTGTGCAGCCAGAATTCCGAGCCCTGTAAGAGACAGCTACATGCACCATTTTCTCCAAGGCTAAGGCTTCAGTGCTCCTCAGAAGTTCAAATATATATTTTTACAGAAATTTGTAGGTTCATGAGTGAGGCAAGAGTGTAATTAAAAAAAAAAAAAGCCATGTACCTGGAACAAATTAACCATTTGACTGGTAAGGACTTGATTTTCATCAACTTTAGTGACTTCAGAAGAGTCCAATGTAAACACCAAACATGTAAGCTGATTAAACTCCCTGAAAACTAAACCAAATAACTCATATTTTCTTTGTAGCTCATTATCTTCCAGTAGATTACTGTGCATGTGAAGTCAAACTACAATCTAACGGTGATTTGGTGAAAATAAAATCTGAATAAGGAGAATTAATTAAGTGGTTTTTATGTTAAAGAGCCCAGCTTATGAGAAATCATGCATATCAATCTCCTAAGTATAGAGAGCTGTGATAACAGAAATAAAAATTTCAAGTCTGGGCCAGAGTACTCTTCTCTCCAAAAGATTCTTGGATGGGGACAGTCAACCTTCAAACTCACCTCCACCTCTTTTTAAATGTATTTTATTTACAAATCTCTTAAAATTCTATGCAGACATTCCTATTGTTTACAGTATAACACAAAAGCATGATATTACAGTTTTTTTAATTTTACTACCCTTTATATTTTAGGCATTGCTCAGAGAATAATATTCCTACATCCTTATTTCCACATACTTGGTTAATTAATGTGGTATTTTGATAATTTAAGTTTAATTTATTTTACAGTAATTTTATAGAGAATGTTAAGAGGTTCCCTATTTATAAAATTTGCTTTATTTACACTGTATTATTTATCAACAGAACAAAACATGTTTTGAGTATTTGGGGAACTTGTAACTTTCTTACTCAGGTAATGAACATTGTTCTCTCTCCCTCTTTTTTTTTTTGTTTCTGTTCAGTTATTTTTTGATTGTAGTAAGAACAATTAAAATGAGATATACCATCTTAACAATTTTTTATTTTTTTAAGTGTATTTAGTTATTTTGAGAGAGAAGAAGAATGAGAGTGATAGGAGAGGGGAAGAGAGAGGGAGAGAGAAAATCCCAAGCAGGCTTTGCACTGTCACCACAGAGCCCAACGCAGGGCTCGAACTCATGAACTATGAGATCAAGACCTGAGCCAAAATCAAGAGTCTGATGCTTTAACTGACTGAGCCACCCAGCTGCCCCAACAATTTTTTAAGTGCATAATACAGTGTTGTTACTCTAGGCAAAATGCTGTGCACTATATCTCCAGAATTTACTCATCTTGCATAACTGAAACTTTATACCTGTTGAATAGCATTTCTCCATTTCACCTCCCCACCCCCCCAACCCGCCCAGATCCTGGCAATCACCACTCTACTTTCTGTTTCTGAGTTTGATTCTTTTAGATTTCTCATGTAAATGGAATCATCCGATATTTGTCCTTCTGTGACTGGCATATGTCACATAGCATAACGTCCTCCAAGTTCACCCACGTTGTTGCATATGGCAGTATTGCCATCTTTTTAAAGCTGCATAATATTCCATTTTGTGTATGAACCACATGGATAGAGATATTCATTCATCCATCAGTGGACTTCTGGATTGCTTCCATATCTTAACTATTGTGAATAATACCGCAATAAACATGAGAGTGCAGATATCTCTTTGAGATCTTGATTTTAATTATTTTGGGTAGACACCCAGAAGTGTCATTACTGGATCATTGGTATTTCTGTTTTGAATTTCTTGAGGAGCCTTCACACTGTCCTCCATAGTGGCCACACCATTTTGCATTGTCACCAATAGTGTAAACGTGTTCCAATGTCTCCATATCAACACAAACACTTAATGCCTTTTTATAATTGTTATTATACACATACTAGCATGTGTGAGATGTTATCCTGTGGTTTGACTTGCATTTCCCTGATGATTAATGATATTGAGAATCTTTTCCTGTGCCTGTTTTCCATTTGTATAACTTCTTTGGAGAAATGTCTCTTCAAGTATTTAGCTCAATTTTTAACCAGATTATTTGTTTTTATTGGTATTGAAGTGTAGGAGTTCCTTACATATTTTGGATTTTAATCCCTTATCAGATAAATAGTTTGCTTTCAAAATTTAACTAGACTCACTTAGGTAACACCTGTGGTCTTTTTTTTTTTTTTTTTGGTAAAAGTTTCTTTTGTGTATATTAAAATTTATTCATCCTGGTTTAATAGTAAATTTGTCTTTTTCTAATTGAGATAAAATTCACTACTTACCAATCTGAAGTGTACAATTTAGTGGTTTTTAGTATATTCACAACCTTGTGAAACCATCATTACTCTCTAATTCCAGAACATGTCCGTCTCCCCCCACAAAAAATCTTGTACCTGTTGGAAGTCAATCTCAATTCTCTCTTCCCATATCCTCTGGCAAAAAACAAAAGATTTTTTTTACTTTAAGTCCCTGAGTTTGTGATAATTTGTTATATAGCAATATTGCAGATAAGTTGACTTAGCCATAGGTCTATAATTAATGTTATATAATGCATGTATATTTTATTTAAATCTATTTATTATGATGATCTTTTTCTATGTACTGTTCCTCCTTTTACATTTCTCACCCTGATTAAGTAATTTTCCATTATCATTGATATGTTCGAATTTCTTACTGTGACATGAGAGACCTTTGCTAAAATAACCCCAAATGATTTTTCTTTTTAAAACTTTTTCATGTTTTTATGTATTTATTTTGAAGGAGAGAGAGGGAAAGAGAGAGAGCAGGGAAAAGACAGAGAGAGGGAGAGAAAGAATCCCAAGCAGACCCCGCGCTGCCAGTGCAGAGCCTGACGTGGGGCTGGAACCCACGAACTATGAGATCATCACTTGAGCTGAAACCAAAAGTTGAAAGCTTAGCCATCTGAGCCACCCAGGTACCCCCCACATGATTTTTCCAGCTTTCTATATCATACTATTTTCCACTGTCTCCTCACATACGTAGGCTAAATTCCTGCCACATTGTGCTTCTTGCTTTTCTCTCAATGTGCCAGTCATTTTAAAAACTAAAAATATTTATGTTAGAATTTGAAAAGCAATTCATCATTTTATTTTACAGAATATTTATTATTAATTTGTAAAAGTTGACATTTTCAATGTATCTTCGAAGTTAATTTCTCTTCATTTACAACTTTATCTTACTGCACATTAGCATTCAGAATTCTAAAGATCCTCTGTTTAATGTTGTTGTCAAACAATATAAACTGTAGCACAAGAGAAGGAAATTCATACCACCTCATTTTCTCATTCCCAAGAACCAGTGTTGTTATATCATTTCCACCTAACCAAATATAATTTAATTGGTATGTATCCCTGTTTCCAAGGAGATTTCAAATTCATTGGCATTTTCCAGTAACATATTGACAAACACATTAAATCCTAGAAATGTGCCAATACTTTCCTTGCCCTGGTCAGCCAAAAGCAAATCCACCATTCCCATCCAGAGTCTAGTAACAATAGCTACAATGCACTTGCGGAGGTTTAGGTGGCCATAGGTATCCCAGAGATAGCTTACAACAAATTTTACCTTCTGTGCCTTGATGAAATGTTGTTTATTTCCTTCACAACCTGGAATATTTTTACTTATTCTTCAAGATTAGTCCAAATGACTTCCTGTGAGGTCACTTCTGTTTTCCTGATAGAGTTAGCCCTTCATTCTCCTTGCTTCTCACAGCACTATTCCAATATCTATCACATGAATAGGTTTTATTTTTTTGTTTTCATGTCTTTCTTCCAAATAGCCTCTCATTTATTTAAGGACATTGATTTTAAGTTAATTATCTTTGGTTTCCTAGCCCTAGCCCAGTGAGTGCTGGGACAAGGGTGCCGAATAGATGTTTGCAGTAGCCATGATGCTTCCCTCCCCTCTCTAACACATGCACCCATCATTTATTTATTTTTTAATTAATTAATTAATTAATTTTTAAATTTGCATCCAAGTTAGTTAGCATATAGTGTAACAATGATTGCAGGAATAAATTCCTTAATGCCCCTTACCCATTTAGCCCATTCCCCCTCCCACAACCCCTCAAGCAACACTCTTTTAAGAGTTTCTTATGTTTTGTCCTCCTCCCTGTTTTTATATTATTTTTTCTTCCCTTCCCTTATGTTCATGTGTTTTGTATCTTAAATTCCTCAGATGAGTGAAGTCATACGATATTTGTCTTTCTCTGACTAATTTCGTTTAGCATAATACTCTCCAGTTCCATCCATGTAGTTGCAAATGGCAAGATTTCATTCTTTGTGATTGCCGAGTAATACTCCATTGTATATGTATACCACATCTTCTTTATCCATTCATCCATCGATGGACGACATTTGGGCTCTTTCCCTACTTTGGCTATTCTCAATAGCACTGCTATAAACATTGGGGTGCGTGTGCCCATTCGAAACAGCTCGCTTGTATCCCTTGGATAAATACCTAGTAGTTCAATTGCTGGATTGTAACATAGTTCTATTTTTAATTTTTTGAGGAACCTGCATACTGTTTTCCAGAGTGGCTGCACCAGCTTGCATTCCCACCAGCAATGCAAAAGAGATCCTCTTTCTCCGCATCCTCGCCAACATCTGTTGTTGCCTGAGTTGTTCATGTTAGCCATTCTGACAGGTGTGAGGTGGTATCTCATTGTAGTTTTGATTTGTATTTCCCTGATGATGAGTGATATTGAGCATGTTTTCATGTGTCTGTTAGCCATCTGGATGTCTTCTTTGGAGATGTGTCTATTCATGTCTTTTACCCATTTCTTCACTAGATTATTTGTTTTTTGATGCACCAGTCATTTCTGAGTTTGTTTCTTGTTTCATAAATCTTTCAGAAATTATATTGGCCTGGAGAAAATATATTCAATATCCCATTGCTATAGTGGTAAACCTCAGCATTGGTATGTCTGTTGCAGATTCCTACATGTGAAAACACTCTTCACCTAATGTACCTTGACTCCCAGAAAGGCAACAGAAGCAGAGATGTCACACACAAAGAGTTTGGAGTATCGCACACAAGACCTCAACTCCAAATGGAAGAAAAAGTCCTGCAACCACCACAATCTGAAATGAAAGTCAACATATGGGAAATAAAGCCTCCTGATTTCAGTTACAAACTGTATACATCTTTGAGATTTCCAGAAAAACCATCAAGGATTATTAAGGAAAAACAAGGGAGGGGAAAAAAAGTTAATTTCCCAGAAACAATGCTTCACCTGCCCAGCATAAGGAATCATCCCAAGAAGGCCATATCTCCAGAGTTTATAACTACATTCCCACATATGGATTCAAATGAAGTGAAGTTAATGTTTGTGAAGAGTGGAAAGTTTCCAAATGGTGTATACCTCAATCCAAAACCACACGACTTTCGACAGGTACAAAAAGCATTTGAATCAAGAAAACAAAACAGATAAGGAGAAATACATATTATTTTTTACTCATTTCTTAATTATGACTACTATTACATGAGCAAAAAGGTACGTACATATAATATGTGTAAGTCTGCGTCTTGATTTCCCAAGAAACAATACAATTCAAATTCAGCAATAAGTGACAGAAGATAGAGGTAGGACCCTGGTTAATGTTTCTGATGTGGTTTTATCTATCATGTAGATGGCCTGTCTTAGTTTTGAGAATAGTTCGGGCTTAGATGTGATTGGAGAACAGATCTCAATTGCCAGTTTACAATCTAGAAGTAATAGAATCAATTCATGGAATGAATGGATGAATAAATAAAAATTGACAAAGGCAGTATTATATTACTTTCATTAATCTTTCCAGTGCTTAATAATCTAAATAATATGTGGGCAAGAATTAGATTCATAATTAAAATGATGGCAGGGAACATATATTTAAGGAGATTCAAATGATTCAAAATGTTGTTCCTCTAGAATATGAATATATTTTATCCTTAGGTCTATAATTTAACACATAAATGTGACTCTTGCTTAGTAATGAGAGAAGCAATAGGACTGATAAAACAAACAAGAAAAATAGCTACAAAAAAGAATAAATTTATTCCAGTGGAAAATATAAGAAAATATAACTTGCCCTCTGGGATCAGTTTATCTATCCTTGCTCTCTTACTTTCTAATAATTTTGGACAAGTTATTAAGCCTCTTATTTATAACATGGGATAACAATACTTCATATTATATGGCTCTTTTAAGTAATGAAGGAGACAATTATACATAAAGTGCTTACAACAGGGTCTTCGAGGTCTGTTGAGGCATTCAATGAATGTTAACTGTTAGGAGCTCTTAGGATAAAAGCTAGAAGATCAAGAAGCCTTGATGTATAACCTTCTTTACTCATTTAAAGCATGTAAATCTTTCTATTTGCAGAAAATGGAGTATATTACTTTTGGAAATGAGAGGAAGTCAGTTAAATCGCAAATGTCATTGCTTTATTCAAAAATTTTACTAGTTACGGTTGCAATTATAAGACATGAATAAGTAAAGTTCAAGGAATGGGAGACATTCTAATTTTCGCTGAATTAATTTGTTTTTATGAAAAAGTGAATTGGAGACAGTGCAATATAAACTGTGCAACCACCAGATGTCAGTATAATGTTTTTTAAACTAACAGTGCTTCAATTGTATTTGACTGAAGAGTGAAAATCTTGTATCTGGATTTCTGTTGAGACTTTGAATATTTTCCTATTTGCCTGGGGCAGAACCTAGAGTCATTCACTAGGATGACTCTAACTTCTGCTTGATCTCATCTTTTTATGCCACAATGACTCAGCTTTCAAACAGAGACGTTTGTGGTATTTTATTTAATTTTAGCTTCTGGAAGTATACAGATGCTATTTCAGATCATATTAGTTCATTTAAACTGTCTTTAAAAAGTACTTTGTGGTATAGTTTGCTGAAAACAACCAGTAATTACTCTATTCCAGTCTCAGCAAATTCTTTTAGCTTTGTTAAATATTACGTCCTTGAAATAAACTTAGCTCCCGAAATAAAACATGTAACCTTACTGGCATTTAAGATTAAATGCAAATTTTGATTCGATTCCTTTAATTTCATGCTGTTTAAAATGTTATTTCTGATTTATTCACATGAGGATATTTGAAGTACTCTGTTCTACTATAAAATGAATTGGTTATACAGTATCTTGAATTGGATTATTTCAGATGTTCATACACAAGTTTTAAATGCTATAACAAAATCATCAAAATTGCATTTTACCAGTGAAATAATTAATGCTTGTAAAAATCACATTCCAAATGTAATGTTAGTAATAAACAGTATTTATGTTTAATCTTCTCTTTACATATCTAGTATCAACATAATTTACCAAACTTTGTGACAACTTTTGAAAGGGACCCTTTTGGATTAAAATTTAAGTCCAGACACTTAAGTACAGGTAAGTCATTATCATGAAGTTATGAACACAGCAAAAAACAAACTTTCTGCGTTATATCTTAATACTAAATCTTGTAAAAACATATCACTAAAATGGTGTTTTTTAACCTATCACCTTTAATAATATGGTAATTTTTTTAAATGCCCACTTAATTAATGGAAACAATGCACTTACTTTGTTATCTACAACTTTTAATATGCTGTTGAAGATTGAGTTTTTAAGTCAAAGTGTTTTGTATAGAGAACCAATAGAGTAAGTGCTTCGGAGTATAGACCAAGAAGCAAGCTGCATAGCTTTGAATCTTGTCTTCACTATCCCCAAGTTACCTAAACTGTCTATTTGTTGGTTTACCCATCTATAAATGGGAATGGCAATAACTGAATATCTATCATGGAATTATTGTGAGCATTAAATCTATCATACATATTTCGATCATATATAATGTTTACATAGCACATGTTGTCGTGTACATGGTAAATACATACAAATACACACTTTATTACTGTGGTGCCATGTGAATAGTGCTTGTCTAGAGTTAACTTGTATTATACAGTGTTACGTATTTGGACAAGAGTGATAATACATGCATGCTATATTTACATACTGTAGTTATATATCAGTTAAAAAAAACAATATGATCTTAATGGTGGTTGTCTGTGAGTAATGGGAAAATGGTTGAATTTTATTTTCTTCTTTTAAAAATTGGAATCAAGTATTTAAACAAAAATATTTAATATTTATTTATTTTTGAGAGAGAGAGAGAGAGACAGAGCATGAGCAGGGGAGGAGCAGAGAGAGAGAGAGAGAGTCATAATCTGAAGCAGGCTCCAGGCTCCAAGCTGTCAGCACAGAGCCCGACATGGGGCTAGAACTCATGAACCATGAGATCATGACCTGAGCCGAAGTCAGACACTTAATGACTGAGCCACCCAGGCACCCCTAGAATCAAGTAGTTTTACAATTATGAAGTTAAGATAATTTATTTCTAAATGACGTACATGTTTTAGCATAGATTATATTGATAAAAATCTTGTCTGTGTGTGTAATTAAAATGGGACACATCAACTTTTCTTACTATATATATAAGTCACTATGGAAAAAAATGCCAAGGAAACTTTATAAGACCCAGACTCTGATATCAAGAAATTTGTAAGTAAAATTTAAGGTAGAATGCAAAATATGCCATTCAAATCACAAAGCACTACTGAGAAGTTTAAAAAGAGATTTCCAGGGAAATAAAAGGTGGGATTAGAATTAGAGTTTGAAGAACATTAATTCCTGTAGAAATGGTGGGCAGGATAAGCAACATTTTATTTAGATCTGCATTATAAATTGTCCATCAATTTGTCGCTCCTAGGCCCTGATTTCCTACTATATTCTGAGAGATATGAACAAAGACCTATGTAATTGTTATGTTTCTCATTTGTCTCCATATCTCTAGTACATGGGTGTCAGTCGCTGAAAGATGATAAACAGAAGAACAATATAGAAAGATTTATCACTTACAAGCCTCATGAATGCACCTGGGACCCACAGCTAATTTTACCAAAAGCCCCATGGCCCATTCAATCAGCTTCATACACAGTGAGCGTGACTCTTTTTTTTTAAATGTTTATTTATTTTTGAGACAGAGAGAGACAGAGCATGAACGGGGGAGGGTCAGAGAGAGAGGGAGACACAGAATCCGAAGCAGGCTCCAGGCTCTGAGCTGTCAGCACAGAGCCCGACGTGGGGCTTGAACTCAGGAGCCATGAGATCATGACGTGAGCCGAAGTCGGACACTCAGCTGACTGAGCCACCCAGGCGCCCCATGAGCATGACTCTTTTTCTACAGCTGTTGGGAAATGTCTCCAACACTGTTATTAATGATTGCCTTGATGTAGGAATTTTAAATTTATTGTTAGCGTATATAGTGAAAGATATTCTTGTTTTGTAAAGTAAAGCAGAACTATCTCTGCTTTTTCTTAAAAAGCAAACAGGGAAATATCTAGAATTTTGGATTTCTTTTCTTAGTACAAAGATAGTTGGTAGGGTGGATTGAGGCCTGCACATTGTGAAGAATTTTCCCCAAGTTTACTCCCACCTCATTTGGAGCAGCCCATTGAGTGAATTGCACTCAAGTAAGAAGGCCTGACAAGAAGACTTTGTCATACAGTCATTGCAAGATGTTGAGAAAACAAACGTTTACCGGGGCTCAAATTCCACCCTGGACAAGTAAGGCTGCTTTGTATCCCTGTACAACCAAAAACAGCAAGATGTGCATGTGGCACACAGAGCAAGCTTTTAAAGCAAAGATCATTACATAGCAATTTTAAAAAGATAAACAATTAAAGTCAGTACATGTTTGTTTTCACTAACTTCCTTTGTGTAATCTTCCTTAAGAGACACAGAAGGCAACGAGATGTGTACAGTGCATTTATGGATCGTGTGGAAGAGAAGTTTACCCAAACATGCAAGAACAGGTGGGCAAACACTTCAAGCTTTGTTGCTGAACACTTACATTAACTTGTTAGAGTTGCTGCTCAAATGATCCTTTCAATAATACGTTCTTTATCCCATAGAAGCTCTATCACAAGAACTATAAATGAAATATTTGCATGATGGTTAAACCATTTTAAGTGGAGTCTGAAAGAATCCAGTTCCTTGATCCAAGATGAATTATTATTTCTCCTAGGTTCAGTGGAATCCTGGAAAACTGTCAGTGACTGTGTCTGTCCATATCCCTTCAGGCTTTATTATTCTAGATCATTTCTGCCCACATGGCAATAGTTAGCATCTGCACCTCCTTGCCCAAGGCTCTCCCTGGCTGCCGTCAGAAGTGCTGGGGGTTAATATGTCCCAGCTGCAGCCCTCAGGTAATAGTGGAGGCGATTGTTTTATGCTGCTCCCCAGCGTCCTCCAGGTGGCTAACCTCCAGTTGTTCCGTAGCTACTTCACTCTGTTGGCTTCCTTCCTATCTCACTGGCCCACGTGCTTACCTTGCCACCATTTTACCTTCATCTGGAGACCACCTCTGGTAGGAACAGAGTTTTGGCTAAGCATCTGCTTCTGGGGAAACCTAAATCATGACACCCTAAGGCAGTAGTATAATGATCTTAGAAGGCAGAAAGCCTGGCTTTGAATCCCAGCCTGGCTACGTGATCTTGGACCGATTACGCAACCACACTCAACCTCAGTTCTTCACCTGTAAAATTTGAATAATATATGCTGTCCCAGATGCAGACAAGGGGGTGGTCACCTTATAGCTGACTTACCTTATAGCTTCCCTTACCTCTCTTTATTAGCTTGTAAATATCATCTATGGGAAAGAGGTGGGAGGGCAGATTAATAGAATGAATAGAGTTGGGGTTTGAGATTTGGTCAAAATGGATTCAAATTCTAACCAAATCACCTATAAATATAATCTTGGATGATTTGCTTAAGTTTTCTGAATCAATCTTTCTTAGGTTTTAGGAGAATTAAGTGAAATAGTATATATAAACTACTGGTAAAGACCCTCATATCTTTTGGATTCACTTATTATTGATTATTATTGTTAATGATAATATAGAGATAGGGCTTTGCACAACCATAGAAAAATTACTTAATTGTCTATGTCTCAGTTTTCTCATCTGTAAAATGACAATACTAAAAGCACAAATTTCATAAAGTTGTTGAAAAGTCAAAACTTTGTAAAACACATGGAACATGGCAATGACACTGAGTGATTACTATGTTAAGCATTTGATTAATAAAAATTAAAAAAACTATGCATCTTGCCTGTGTAAAACAAGTTTCCAGGAACTAGTCAAGAGTTGACTGAAAATTAAGAGAGGAAAAGAGAGTTGTGGGTGGGAAGGAGAGAGAGAGAGAGAGAAAGGCTCTTTAGTAAGATAAACCTATGGACTTATGTATATGCAAGGAACCCAGAGAATGAACAGTCAGCAGACAGCTATCTCTAAGAGGAACAGATTACAGATGAATATATAAAGACATCAGTGTCCAGAAAAGTGTGTTCAAATGGACAAGACTTTATTTTATGTTTTCAAGTGGTAGATATGAGATCACTCCACAAACGACGTAGGATGTGGACTTATTCTTACAATGTTTACAAAGTGGTTGTTTCAAATTGCAAAGATCCTGCTGTGCATGAGTGTAGACCACCATAGCAATAGCAGGGTCTTCTCCTCTATAGATGATTTTTTTACTTGAGCTTAGTAATTAGGGGCCCCATGCTAACTGCTGTCTTAGTCAAATACAGGCTCCACTTACAAAGGAAATGACAGGGCAGTCCATCACCAAGTTACTTAAATCAGTTTTAGAAAATCATAGACTCCTACTAGCTGCATCATTATAAACTAAGTGGCTTCATTCTTCACAAGAATTTCACCCTTCCTAGCTGCCACTGGGAAGCATCTTCTCTTAACTTGAAGAGCAAATCTACCTTGATATCCCACAGGTTTCTCAAAATTAAAGAAAATAATAATCTGAAATAATAGTCCCCTCTTTTTTTTTTTTTATATACTTAGGATATTGAACCCTGTGATGGTTCAAACAAATGACTTTATTTTTCTCAAACATGACTTTCAAATGTGCTGTGTTGGGTCTTTATCTCTTCAGCTTGAGAACATCTTTGGCAGATCCTATAGATTTTATTTGTACCAGGAATGTGTTTTCTGTAATTCCAGCTCACATTAAGCCATGAAAAAGCTCAGGCTATAATAAAAGGTATATGTGATTCCTGCAGTACCTGGGTGGCCCCGTTGGTTAAGTCTCTGGCTCTTGATTTCAGCTCAGGTCACGAATTCACAGTTTGTGTAACTGAGCCCCACATCAGGCTCTGTGCTGATAGCACAGAGTCTGCTTGGGATTCTCTCTCTTTGCCCCTTCCCTGCTCTGTCTCTCTCTCAAAATAAATAAATAAACATTAAAAAAGGTATATATGATTTCTTAACCTCATACAATGCATAAACAAATCAATTCATATGGATTATAGATCCAAATGCGAAAGGAAAAAAAATAATTCTTCTAAAATAAATTTTGGGAAAATAAGTGATATCTTAAACAGGACCAAAAAAAAGGGGGGTGGAGAGTTATCCATAAAGAAAAAACTTATGAAATGCTCAACTTAAACTTTAAAACTCTAAACTTTCATTCATCAAATGACACGACTAGGAATGAAAGGCAGCTATAGAACTCATGCAAATAAATATGAAATAGACAAGCAGTTCAAGAGAAAATAGTAGGGGTTTCACAGAAGAGGATATCTAAATGACTAGACTTATGAAGATGTGCTCATCTTCATAAGTCTCAGGGAAATGCAGTCAGAAAACACAATGGAATACTATTGTACACCTGCCAGAATAACTAAAATGAAAAAGAGAGAGAAGATGAAGCATTGGTAAACGTATGAAGCAACTAAAATTCCTCTATAGTGCTTGAGGGAGTGTAAATTGGGACTGGTACTTTGGAAAACTATTTGTCAATATATTCTAAAGTTGAATGTGTGTATAACATATGACATGACATTTCATTCTTAGTGTATTTATCAAAGACATATACACAGTATATATGCATGTACTTTTAGATATGTACAGGAATATTCATAGCAAAATTATTTGTTATAATCTTCAAACTAGAAACAAGCCTAATGCCAATAAATAGTAGAATGGATGAAGTGTGGCATATTTACACAAAGGATTACCAAACAGCAAAGAAAATGAACAAAGTGTTACTATTTGCATCTACATGGATGAGTTTCACAAACATACTGATGAGTAAAAAAAAAAAAGATAGATGCATTATATACCTTATATAGTTATTCCATTTTATGGAAAAAAAAAAAACACTTGCCTATGTGTAAGAAATCAAGAAGTTGATTTCCTTTGACTCAAAGGGACGGAGTGCAATGAGGAGTTTCTGGGCCCTGGAAATGTAACAATTCCTGACCCAGGTGGTGGTAATGTAGACGTATTCCATTTGTGATATTTCACAGAAATACACATTTAATATGCATACACTATGCTGCATAATGTTAAACTTTAATAAAAAGTTAACAAGGGGAAGTTTTCTTTTAATTGCCTTAAATTTCACAAATAAATAAATAATAAGGCCTCATCTGTTCTAGATTAAAACTTTAATCTCACAACTAGTTTGTTCTCCTCACCTCAACCAAAGCCTACCCTGTGGCTCAGGGCTTTACAGTGATGAAAGGAACATCATTTCCTTTTTTCTCTTTCTACACTTCTCCCATCACACACCATTGCCTCTTGGTCTGCCTTTTATCTGCAAGGTGTTGGTGCCCAAAGGAGAAATGGGAAGGGCAAAGGTAGCAACAGGGACAAAAACCTCAGGTAGGAGAGACAGTTGTAAGCAGACAGTGACATTGCCTGTATGGCAGATGTCCACACAGTTACTTGCTTGTGGAGCCCATTTTGGGCATGCGTCTTTGTCCTGCACAGGGACCTCATTCTGTCCAGTCCTTTGATAGGGACTAAACTTCAGCATCTCACTATCAGCAGTCCACCCCACTACTTCCTACAGGTAGACCCAAGTCCTGTCCAGACAGCCTTCTGGGTAGGGCTACCCACAAGATGGCTGGAGCCTAGCTTTCTCATGAGTCTTGTGTGTTCAGGGAACACTCCATACAGCCCACCAAATGGGAGCATGTGGATGGCCCCCTATTTTCCTTTCTCCTTTCCCTGACACTGTGAGCCACCCTTCTTCTTTTAATCTCTAGGTAAGAAGCAGGCACCCTTCTCTATGATCAAATGCATACCTTCTGAAACCTCCTGGGGCTATAGACGAAACTACCCCTCCTCCAGGAACTCCCATACTGCTTTGCGCTGAAGGACACCGCAGTGGTGTCTGCATTTTCTGAAGCTCAGCAAGAAGCCACCCATACATACCTGCAGGCTTCCTCCTCTTATAGGCAACCACCATCTCTATTCGCCATAAATGGTAATGCTGAGAATTTCTGAATTGGCTTTGCAGGGTTCACCATCTTTCCTTTCTCACAGGAATAAGAATGTGTACTCTACAATGCTTCCCCCCAAGGATAATGATGCCTACTTAAAGAAAAAAAAACCATACATTTAGAGTTTTAATCATTTATTTACTTAATGAGGATGAAGTAGAAAGTGACAGTATGAGACAAGGAAAATATACCTTTTAAAAAGTCCTGTGGGAATATGTCTTCTAGCAGCTTGTTCCCTTGTGTTTTCAGCTTTGGGGATTTTGTCTCATTTCAAGACAACAGGAAAGATACCATTTCTACCTGATTAACACTTGTGTTCCTTGCCTCACTGAGCTCCTACCCTTCTTGTCTGAGAAGCCTTGGGCACACTCGTCTCAAACTCCTCACATGTCTTCGGCCATTGTCTAGGAATCTTCCTGTCAATATTTTTCCTCTAGCCCTTCCTTCCCACCTGTTTTATTTCAATACCCCCATCCATTCAGAGGCAAACACCACCCAGAGCATATATCTAGCATAGCTTTTATTACATGCTTGTGGGTGATGTAGTGCTCTTTTCCCCAACGAGGTAATAAACAACTTCAGAGACAGGCTTTTGCCTGATTTTATTTTGTAGGTGAGTACCTGGAGTGTGGTACTTAAAAAGCTTTGCTTAACGAGAGAATAGAAGACAGTGGTTGAGGTTCATTGTGAAGCATTGATACAGATTACCGGAAATTGGAGATAAAATTGTTCATTCTGATGCCCCTCAGTTTCACCCTAAAGCTGCTGATGGAAGGGAGATATTTAACTGTGATACATGGTGTATTTAGGAGTCCCTGACTTTTGCATTGTTTAGTCGTCTTTTACAAATCAAACTCAGCAATGTGCAATCACTTTCATAGGCACAGCACTCAGTTCCCTCCAGAGCACATGGTGATTACTTAGGTATCTTTATCGTCCTCATTATCATTCTAATTTTCTGAACTAGGAAACCAAAGTCCTCATTAGGAATGGAATATTCGCAGCACTTATTCACCATGATGCTCTAAAACACGAGTTTCAGATCACAGTGGCATATGCATACTTTCTGATAAATAACCAAAAATAAACTTATATGACCAACATGGTGTAGTTCTCAGTCCTGATCAGAGTTGTGATCATGCTCAAAGATTCCTATTGTTATCATGCTGTTCTGAGCTTGGTTTCAGATGAAGGGCTTTATAATAAGACAAGAGGACTGAACACACCATGCACGGCATTTGCAGTCAAGTTTCTGGTCCTGGGAGTGTCATACGTGGTAAACTTCACCCATTTACAGAAGCTGATTCAGGAAATTCTGGTCTCATACTAGAGCTTCCTGAAATCTCTCCTGAATGAGGGAGATTCACCTTCTGTGTGTTTCCTTTTGAGACCATCAATGGATTTTGATATCATGCTGGATTCTACAGAAATAGCCACTCTCCCAGAGTCATAAGAAAGTTCTAAATCTACAAGTTTTTCAAACTGAAGTTGCTTGAAATTGCTTTGTTTCAACATAGATAAGAATACTGTTATCAGACTTGTGATTTGTGAAGGTAAGATCTTGCACCTATGAGTGAAAAGTTGATAAAACTTAGATCTTCTGTTAGTGCCCAGAGTTAAAGAGATGCTCTAGTCTTGGGTTAAGCTAGGAAGAGACAGGTAAATAAGAATAATCCCTACTAAATTTGACCACCAAGCTTCTCTAAGGCAGACACTGTAAATTTTATTTGCATCCTTCACAGTAATAAGAATTCCCTATACATAGCATATATTTTCTTAAAAGATGAATATTATATCTTTTGGGGGGATACAGTTGGTTAAAGGTAAAAATTTTTAACCTAAAAAAATGTAGCAATAAGAATTGAAATAGTTCACATAAATTGGGTACTTTTCTAGTGGGATATTACCCAAAGAAAAAAATTGAAGATAAATTTGTGCCATGGCATTTTTTTTCTAAAGTTTAAATTGTTTCCAGAAGTACATTTTATTTTCAGAAATCTTGAGATGCCAGATGGCCTGTAATGGCAATTATTTCTTTAAAAAAAAACACAAAAACTCAAGAATTATACGTAGAAACTTTGTGTCTATTTTTACAAAGTAGCATGGGCTAACACAATAAAAATTTACTTTGCATATTTATGGCATATTGAATGACAGTCTGAATCTTTATTTTTCAGTTTTTTCAATTTATATTTGAAGTTTATTTCCAAATGAGAAAAAAACATGTCCTTCTTGAAGATCATCAGGCTTGGGGAATTTATAGTTCTGGGAGCGGGGGGGGACACTTTCTTTTAACATATTAAAATCATTTTCTAAAATTTTGTTTAAAAGTTCTGTGGGAAAGAAAAAAATGATCTGAAATTTCTTTGTTTCTGATCAAGATTTGATAGTTTTCATTTTAAATAAAAAATGAAAAGGGTAGAACCTCATGCCACTCACATTTTTATCAAATGAATTGCCCTGTCTCCTTTCCAATTTCACTGTGGAAACTGATTGGAATGAAGTCAAATATGGATTTAATAGCTCTGTTTACATAAGCAACATTAAGTGGAAAGATGAGGCAATGAGTTACATCATTTCCCCAAGGATGTTCTGAATAATTTAAGTTCCCTGGAATTGTAGTAGGTAATCTATGAAAAGAAAATGTATTTTTTAGAAAAATAGATGTAGCAGATACTGGATTAAATACATTGAGCAGGTGAATTTACTCAGGACATGTGAGTAGAAAGGTGAAAATGCTCTTGGATTCATTTCTTGGCCCCAATCTCTTTCTTATTTATATGCACCCTTGGTGATCCCATCCATGCTTGTGACTTTAAATGTCACCCACATGCCTAATACTTCCTAATGTATATCCCTAGCCCTGGCATCTCTTTCCTCAACTCCAGACAGACTACTCGACATCTCCCCAAGATATCTAATAGTCCTCCCAATCTTACCATTTTTAAAACTGAGCCCTGCTTTTCTTGCTCAATTCCCTTACAGTCTTGCCTAACTCATTAAAGAGCAACTCCATTCTCCCACTTGCAAGGGAAAAAATAAAAATAAAAATAAAACAGTCTCTCTCCCCCGTCTCTAGCCTGTATTTCACACCATGTATCAACAAATCCCATCCTTTATACTTTCCATTATACTATGACCTCAACTCTTCTGCGCCATCTCTAGTAAATACATGGTCAAGATCCCCATTATCTTTGGCTAAATTATTGTAATATTCTCCTGTCTGAGAGTATCCTGGAGGCCCACCCTTACCTTAGTATATTCTCAACAGAATAGTGGAGTTGTATGACTCTTATAAAATGCAATTCCTGATATGTCTTTTTTCTGCTTAAAACCCTCCAGTGTCTTTTACATCTTAAACCAAAGTTCTTTCAATATCCTACATGGTCTTTTGCTGTCTTGTCCTGGTTGCTTGACTGAGCTCATCCACTACTGTCTTCATTTACCCTTCTCCAGCCATTAGGGTCTCCCTACTAACAGGAAAGGTGAGGATTTTGTCAGTGATCACTGCTGTGGCCCTGTGCCAAGTATAGTAGCTGCTGTATAGCAGATGCCCATTAAAACTGTGTTGAATGAATGACTTCACTGGAATAATCTGAGAGCTGAATAAGGCATGGATGACCTAGTTGTTGATTCCCACTCATAGAAGCCAATGAAGCTAAAGGTATTCACCAGGAGGTGAAGCGTGCTGAAGTATGCATACGTTCTATTTACCTCTTCTCTTCTAGCTTACAGTAAGTGAAAAATAACTTCGATTTCTAAATTAATATCTTTGTGGAGTAGTATGTGCTTACATTGCTTTGTTATCTGTCAAGAATTTGAAATTGTAAGATTCCTGTTCATTGTACTTGAAATGGAAATAGCATCCCTTGAGGTAAGAAATGAAGCTTTTAGGGAAAATGCATGCACATAAATGATTGCGAAGTCTTTTCATCATAGCCAGACAAACATAGACTCAGTGTTAAGTCTTGCTGAGCACGTTAATGATTAAATGCTCAAAGATGCATGAGAGAAGTGGCCTAATTAACATAAATCTCTATGATACTGGGTTCACATGCTTGCAGGCAATGGATAAAGGTCACACCATAAATTCCTAGTTACATTTCTCTTTGCGAGCTGTTTGTGAATTCTGAGTTGTAAAGTGACTTTCAAAACAATGTTAAATTGTGTCATAGCTGAATTTTAAGAAAAAAATTCTGCAATTAATTCACAAGAGAAAGATTGTAAAAGCCAAACTAATTCAAAGATTTTAAGCATAATAAGAACTTTTTTCTATCAAAGTATAATTTTCAGAAAGTTAAAAATGACTTTCAATCTCTTCTGAACCATATCTATTAAATCATTAGACGTTTACTAATTCACTAATCAAGGTGTAAAGAAGATGACAAAGCTGGTTAAAAGATCATTATAAGATTCTGGGTACTTACACACATGTTTTAAAAATGTTGTAATAAGATTCCTAAGTAATTTACAAAACTGCATCCTTCAGGGCAATAAATTCATAATGTGTGGGGTTATGTTTTCTACCAGAGAAATCATTTGCACTCATAGTGGAACTAAATCTACCAGTTAACGTGTATCTTCACAGAGGCCAGGACTTAGTTAATAGTAAAGAGTGACTCACACAAGGCTCTATTCTGTAGATCAGCACAATCCACTAGAGATAAAATACCAGCCACATAAGTAATTTAAAAATTTCTGGTAGGCACATTGAAAAAAAAGAAAAGTGAAAAATACTAAAAAATTACTTTTAGCGTTTATTTATTTTTGAGAGAGAGGAAGAGAGAGAAAGAGCAGGGGAGGGGCAGAGAGAGAAGGAGGCACAGAATTGGAAGCAGGATCTAGGCTCTGAGCTGTCAGCACAGAGCCCAACGAGGGGCTTGAACTCAGGAGCCATGATATCATGACATGAGCCAAAGTCAGATGCTTAATTGAGCCACCCAGGCACCCCAAAAATATTTTTACTAATAAACTTTAGGTAACCTAATAAATGAAAAAACTATTTATCAATTTAACACATAAATAACAAATTATTAATGAGATATTTTACGTTCTTTTTTTCTCACTAAGTCTTCAAAATTTGGTGTTCATTTTATACTTAAAGCGCATCACCTCTGACTAGCCATATTGTGAGCACTCAGTAACCACACATGGCAGGTGGTTACCCTATTAAACAGTGTAGTTTTAGATTATTTAAATAATCATTGGACAGACTTGTTAAACAGCGCCCTAGGATCATGTTGAAAGGTTGTGCTATACTTCTTTAGCTTTATTTCCAAGTTTTACTTAATGTTTCCAACCAGGAATTCTAGTCTTTTTCACTGGCTCCAGGACACTGAATGATAGCAAATAGATTTTTTCTATAGCACGACCTTATTTAGTATACTAAATGTGTCTTTAAAAGTTATTTTAAAGGCATTTTTGTTTATGATATATATCACGTTGCTTAAGCTTTTAGCTAATGAGTCTTTAAGTTTTAATTGACCTATTCTAACAAAATCTATCACAGCACAGAAAATTAAGCTGCATAGAGGATTGCTCTGAGCCAACTACGTTAAATATCTTATATTAGTTACCTAATGTAAGTCTCACAAAAATTCTTTAACCTATTATTACCATTTTAGAGATGTGGAAGCTAGAAGAGAGTTTATGTAACTTGTTAAAGGCCACGCAGTTTTTAAGGAGGAACTGGAAATAAAACCCAGGCTTCCTAACTGCAAACCCTGAACTATTAACCACTATGCTATACACAGGGATGACTTCAAAATTAATTATTTCAACCCATATATATTAGATACTAAACGCTTGCTAAGCAAATTAAAATTAAGGATACGTCATTTTTTCTTTACACAAGCAAAAAGTTTTTTCCTGTTTTTCCAAAATGAGTAGGAAGAACCAATACAAAAAACACACAAAGTTTCTGCAATTATAGGAACATACTATTTCTTTACTCTTAAAAAATCAGTTATGTTGTTTACCTGAAATTAATGTAATGCTGCGTTAACTCTATGTCAATAAAAATAAATTAAAAATTAATAAGGGAAAGAAGTTGTTCATATTAAATTTTCTGTAGTGGAATAAAATCCAACGCCTTTGTTCTCTCTCATTCCTACTTTATAGGTTTGGTTTGTAAACTGCTCTTATTTCATAGGAAGAAAGCATAAGGGGGTGATTCTGTTCTCATTATCATAGAATACAATTTGGAAGACCTTTTAAATTGAAATGGAAATAGAAAATTGAGATAGAACTGGAACTAGGGAAAAAGGGCCTTGCTTAACGATTTTTAAAGGCAAAGTTCTTGAGAAAATGTGGCCAACAGAAATAAAATGTGGCCTCGTAACAAAAGTTCGGCATTTTTTTCTCTTTTTCTATTTTTTGGTTCAACTTGTATAAACTAGAAATTAGTACTGTTCCTTGAATATGTGGTAGGAATTACCTATAAATTTCTACTTGTCTGGTGCTTTCTTAGACAGAAAGCTCCCAACTATTAATACAATATATTTAGTGGCTATTAATGTATTCAAGTTGCTTTTCCACCTTTTATTAATTTTGTCACATTACATTTTTATGTTGTTTGTCCCTTTAACTTGTTTTTTCTAATGGGCTGTTAAATCGTTACTTACAGCACAATTTGATAAGTTTCAACATGTTTTTTTTTATACCTTTAGTTATTTCACTTACTTCATTCTGTGTTTTGTTTGCTTCCATTTCCCAGATCACTTTTTTAAATGTATGTCTAGCTTACTGGTATTTAGGGGGGACAAAAACAGCTTTCAGTTTTGCAAATCATATCTTTGTCTCCCATGTCATTTAATGACATTATCTTTATTATCTTCACGATCTTCTTGTTTCATATTTTGTTGGTGTTGTTTATTCTGTTAATCTTTTTCTATCTTCTTTATTTGAAGGCTTATATCATATATGTATACTCTTTGAAGTTTTAATTTTTTTTTTTTTTTACTTTCTAAAGTGTTTTCAAAACCATTCATTTACCTTTGTTCATCGCTGTGTTAGCTCTGAATTATCTCCTAGGATGAGAGGTACACATTCTGTAACAGTTCCTTATGTTTTCTTAGATCCATTTGCTGTATTGGTCTGTTTTTTTTTTTTTTTTTCCAAATACTTGTCTCTTCACAGGGAAAATTTGCTCAATAACTTAAATTTGATATATAGTTATTCATTTCATTCAAGATTCCTACGGAGGCAAAATACTATGTATGCTTCTTTTCTAGAGTTGTGACTTTCCTTGGTAATTTGGCTGTTACGTTACTTAGCTTTCTCAAAGAGTGAGGAACAAAATATAAAGGTTTAAAATTGAGAAAAAATTTTAAAAATTAAAATCACATGAAAGGGATACATTCTTTCTAAGGGCCATGCAGATTATAGATTGAACTACCACTAGTCTTCCCAGATTTAATGTTAAATCTCATAATTTTCAACTACTATTTTAAATAATAAAAGGGAATTTTAAAATGAAAAATCATGTTCAATATACTAATTCTGTTTAAAAATCACTTATGTGTACATATAAAGATTAAAAATAAAGGGGTGCCTGTGTGGGTCAGTTGGTTAAGCGGCCGACTTCGGCTCAGGTCATGATCTCACGGTCCGTGAGTTCGAGCCCCGCGTCGGGCTCTGTGCTGACAGCTCAGAGCCTGGAGCCTGTTTCAGATTCTGTGTCTCCCTCTCTCTGACCCTCCCCCGTTCATGCTCTGTCTCTCTCTGTCTCAAAAATAAACGTTTAAAAAAATTAAAAATATATATATAAATAAAGTGATTATATCAGAATGGAACTTTTCTTTATATTTTTATGTATTATCTAAGTTTCCTTCAATTTTTATGTGTTACTTTAGCAAGTAGAAACGAAACAATAAATGCTAATAAAGTAATTAAATGCTAATTAAAACCATGTTAAAATCTTTCCTCTGAAAACAAACTTGTACCACAGATTATCCTTTTGAAATTATTGTCAAGTGTGCCAATATATGTATATTTTAGGAATCAAATTGCATATTTTCTTGCTTGAGCCTGGCCTGCAAAACTGAGCATCTTTGTGTCTGGTAGATACTTACACACGGAATATTAAATTTTTTATTTTCAGAAGAAGGGTGGAACCAGACCAAAAGTTGAAGAAACTCTCTCAGTGCTTTGAAAATCTATATTTGTTAAAAAGGGTGCAAAAATCATTCCTATCTATCTGAAATAATTCTGTAAACCCTGTGATTTCAGGGAAGGGAAAAAATATCTAGAAGAGGAAGATGAACATGAAAATAGTACCAGCCAAATTGCTTAAGACAGACCCATGTGGCAGGAAATGTCATGGCAAGAGGCAGTCTGGCCAACTAAAGCAATATCAGACCAACCATCAAGTCTAACATTCACATCAAATTACTGTAGGCTGAGGCAAGCTTTTTGGTTTTCTTTTTGGGGGATTTAGCCATCTGAATGGCAAGATGCGACTATGGATGGAGTAATATTTAAAGTCTTATCCATCTCTCAATTTCTAACTTGGATTTCACATGTATTTCACTATGAGGAAATTGGCTCCCAATATATATAAAGCTCTATACTCACACCACCCTATATCAAAGTATTTTATATGCAGACTAAATACCTAAAGAGCAAAAATGAAGCTATAAATTGGATAGAAGACAATATGAAAGAATATTTTCAATTTGGAAAGACCCACTTAAAAAAAAATCTAGACACAACCACCAACATGCTGGGATAAAATATTTGTAACACCTACATGAGAAAATGAGTTAATACTATGAACATACACAATGATTAAAGAAAGATGAGAAAAAGAACCCACACAAAATAAAATACATAAATAAGATAAAAATAAAAGTTATAGAATACCTATAGGCTGTCAAAAATTATTTTTAAAAATGTGCTCAACTTCACTGCTAACCAGGAAATGCAAATTAAAACCAAATGCAATACAATTTCATACCCATTGGATTTGCAATACTTAAATTAATAGCATTAAGTGCTGAGTAGGGCCTGTGAAAATGAATAGTCTTTCATTTTCATGAATTTTCATTTTCATTTCATTTTCATGAATGGCTTTTAGAAAAATAAAATGGGCATGATATACTTGAATAATACTGTAAAGTATCTATCAAATTTTTAAAATAGAAATATAATTTGATCCATCATTGTCACTTCTATGAATGTATTCTTCAGAAATAGTGTATTCATATGTGAAGTTGCATATAAAAACCTGTAGCTTTAAGTATTATTTGTAAAGCAAAAAGCCTAGAAAGAAAAACTAAAGGTACACCAATGTAAGTTTAGTACATCAATATAATGTGCTATAAGACAGCAATTTTTATTTTTTAATTTAACTAATTAATTAATTAAGTATTTTTGAGAGAGAGAGAGAGAGAGCACGTGAGTGAGCAAGGGGCAAAGAGAGGGAGAGACAATCCCTTCAGGAGCAAAGAGAGAAGGAGAGAGAGGCAGAGAGAGCGCAGAGCCTGGAGTGGGGCTCGAACCCATGAACTGTGAGATCATGACCTGAACCGAAGTTGGATGCCTACGGACTGAGCCACCCAGGCGCCCCAAGACAGCAATTTTTAAATGAGAAATCTTTTTTACTTCCTTAAAAAATTTAGTGTATGTTAAGCAAAAATTACAGGGTAAAACCAAAAGGCGTTTGGTTCACATATGCATATTTATATGTATGTGTGTGCATGTGTGTATATATGTATTTATCTGTATGCTTATAACAATGATGATGATGATATTGATGATGATATAGCTAACATGTACTAGGCACTTACTTTGCGCTAAGTCCTATCCTAAACACGTTACATGGATTGACTCAACTAATCCTCAGAACTACCCTACCAGCTAGGGATTAGTATCTCCCCATTTTGAAAAACCACAAACAACTTACCTAAGACACATAGTAGGTGACAGAACTAAAAGTGATTTCAACAGTTTGTCTCCAGAACCTGCATCTCTTAAACTTTTCATTGAAATTCTCTAAACAGGTCCAGCCTGAAAAAGGACAGCAAACCATCCAGCCTGGTTAGTGTTGTCAAGCTCTCAGAATTCCAGGGATCCTAGATTTTCCTCTGAGCCATCCAGGAGCATGTGGAGAACTCTTGTGATTTTTGTAAAGACCTGGGCTCCCTTTCTTCTCCAACAATAGGTAGTTGGGTTCTACCTTGGAAGTCTCAATTTATACTTCTAGGGAATAAAATGGAAAGTCAATGAGTATAATACATTAAGTTCCTATTAGATAAAGAATAGCTTTGGGGGAAAATACTGGCACTTGTCTGATGAGAAGCATTTTATTGGAGACACAGTGATATTGATTTAATTCTGAGGTAGGTGGGAATATTAATAATTAAGCACTGAGGAAAAATGTTCTATATTTGAGTACATTTGCACGACAGTGGTGAGCAAGGGATGAGCCTGTTCACATTCTTAAAGTCAGACAATTGCATTAACAATCGATAAAGTCTCAAGTATAACCTGCTGCTTATATTTCTCTTCGTGAAGGTTTTGAGCAATCGAGTGACTATCCAAACAAAACAAAGCATTAAATGATGTCATTGTCAGGGTTATGTGGAGATTATCAAGCACTTATTTTAGAAAAAAGGAGCAGTGATTTCCAAGGCTAATTCAAACCAGATGCAATTTGAAAGTCTAAGTATCTTCCATTGAGCAAACTGTCTCTTTCAGAGAATTTCAGGGCAATGCAGAATCATTCAACTGTGCAGATATATGCTGCAGTTTTGCCTCATTCTGTACAATAAATGTGTTTTTTTAAACTTCTTTTCAAAGCAATTATTTTGCCAGTCGTACATATCCATTGCTGTGTATTTTACATGAAATGTGAATGCTATCCCAGAGCCAATAAGAATTAATGTTTACCAGGCACATTCTATATATGTTCTAGTTACTTGTCACGTACCTTGCAAGCACAATCTCATTTAACCTTCATAACAGTGTGCATATGGACTTCATATACATGTGTTCAGCATATATTCATTATCACCATTTTACAGATGGAGATGTTGAGGAGGTCACTGAGTTTGGCCACGCTGTTTGTAAATGGAGCCTCTGGAAATCAAACCCAAGTGGTTTTTTTTTCCTTTTTTAATGCAAAGTCCATATTCCAAACCACTATACTCAGTGCCTCTAAGAGTTATAACCAGGGGAGGAAATGGCCTTCAAGTGTCTTTTCATCTCTAATTTTATCTGGAATATCAACTTTACTAAACTACCTCCTAGACTACTATAAAGTATTTCACATATTTGATTGTCTATAAAATTTGACACACATGCACAAAAATGGCTTTTTATTCTTCTCTTTAAGTTGAAGAATCTCTTTTCTGTGTTTTCTAGGATAGGACATAAAACTTAAAGCAAAGATAACTGTCATTTTTTTAATGACTGTAGAGGAACATTCAATCTTTTCACTGGTTGCAATACAAAGTAAAAATACTCAAATGTCAGAGTAGTTTCCTTTTATGGAGCTAGAACTTTAAACTTTAAAATTACCATTTCATCAAAAAACTTTAAAATTTTTCTTAACAGATGGACAGAGCACTTTCTGCAGAAAACATTCACTTTTATAGTCTCATAATCCCAAGAGGGAAAAGTGAAGGCCATGCAACTTGGTCATCCAAATGACACAAAAAACTTAACTTCCTGATGACCTACTGAAAGATGTGATCCTTTTCTAAAGAATGATCTTGGTTTACCTGATATGACAAGTGAAAGAAGCCAGCTAGGTACCTGGTCATATTGGGAAGCCTGTGTGGCACAGACCTCCAGAGCTGTTGTCAGCCTTTCGACATTTTCCTTCAGATTTTAGTACTCATAATTTAAAATGTTTGAATTGTCATAAACTTCAAAATACGTGTTACTGATTTTCAACTTGTATTTTAATATAGAAAATTCTCCTTAAAGCAAATGACGTGGGGGGGGGCCTGGGCGGCTCAGTCGGTTAGGTGTCTGATTCTTGGTTTCGGCTCAGATCATGATCTGTGGTTCGTGGGTTTGAGCCCCGCACCAGGCTCTGCACTGACAGTGTCAGTGTCTCCCTCTCTCCCTGCCCCTTCCCCACTCGCTCTTTCTGTCTCTCTCTCAAAAATAAAAAAAGAATAAACTTAAAAAATAAATAAATACAATGACTTGGTTTAAACTGTGTGAATAACATTAACAATTTCATTCACTAATCTCCTTTTGGGTAATTGTTTTCTGTAGTGTGTTTTGGAAATTGCAAAAAAAAAAAAAAAATTCCAAACCAAGCCCAAGAAACCTTTCTCTTACTTTACAAGGTTACTTGATTATAATAAATATTCATTACTTCCCAGTTTAATTTGGGAGTTGCTCAGTGAGATGGAAAGCAAGATCTGTAGACACAAACTCAGAGAGGAAGAAAACTCGCCAATGGTTCTTACCACACATAACAAAAAGCAGCCCACACCTGCCAGTTGTTTCGGAAATGAGAGACAAGTGTCAGGCCATAACTCTTCCTGAATGTGGCTGGCCTTTTGGATGGCATCATAAACTCTTCCAAATGCATCCAGCCACACAGCTCTAGGAGCTTCATTCATCTCATAAGTATTTCAGAAGGCATTTATAGCAAAATCATTTCTAAAACCACACAAAGCCCAAGATTATTATTTTTTAAGAAAAACATTTTAAAATGGAGAATTGTAATCTTACACAAAAGTTCACCTAATAGTGAACCCCTATATGCAGTCACTCGACATCAACAACTAGTATCACTTTACCAATTTCATTTTATCTCTCACTCCCCAGCTTCCTTCCTGGAGTATTTCAAAGTAAATTCCAGACATTGTGTCATTTTATTCATAAATATTTTACTATATATCCAAAGGAAAATAAGATGTTTATACCTTTATCTTTAAGGAATATATACATATAATATAATATACATGATATATAATATATAAGGGATATATAATATATATTCCTATATAATTGTAATCATACATTATATTTACCATATAATAATATAATATATTATTATAACATATATTAATGTATATTATATTATTACATATTATATATTATTTATTATCATCACTTATTTATGATATTATTATATAATATATTATAATATGTGTAATATATTATTATATTATATTATTTATTATATATTTACATATGTAAAATATTTATATTACTTATATGAATATATGAGAGTACATGAGTATTTATATTATTTATTATATAATATATAAGGTATATATAATATTATATGTATAATATATAATGTATATATTGCATTTTTGCCATTGCCTAAATAATTAAATACTGCAGTCACATAATAAAGGCTATTTATGCAAGAGGATAGTAATTAGGACCATCAGAATATAGCTGAAAGGGAAGAAATACTTTCCTCTTTTTTTTTTTTGCCTTCTCTTACCTTAAGTACTCACTGAGCTTTTTCCTCTTTGCTGTTCTCTTGATTCAATTAGTAGATACATTTTGGAGGTCATTATAAGTTTTGAAACTAGACCAAAAGAAAAGCTAATATATGTAACATAAAGCATATTTTCCTTAACAATCATTGAATGTTTTTGTAGTGATAGTTCATAAGGCTGCAAGATTTCAGGTCATAGAAACAAGTATTTTTCTACACACTGTTAAGCCAGACAGTAATAAAATAGTAAATTAGTAACCCAGGTTTTACAATTCATGTGAAACACTTCCTGACTTAAAGGTTTTTCTTTTTGTCACACAGTTAAAAGAATATATAGGGAAAATGAGAATTAGAACCACTATATTCATCTCCAATAATTCTACAGGTCCCCCTAATTTCTTTAGATCACTACATAATTTTTATTATAATAGGTCTAAGTTCTATATAACTTTTATATATTGACATGCCAACATTAAAAATATATAAATCAGATAGATTTTTTAATTTCTGTTGGTGTTTCAATTTATCTATTTATTTTATTTGCGTTGGGATTTCAGAATTGAATTGATTGTGCTCCTTGGGTCATGGCGAATTTTTATTGCCAACCAGTGTTTTATTTCATGATCCTTCCCATTCATTCTGCCATCATCTACCCCCTTCCCACACCCACCTAGCACCCACTCACAGGCTTGCACTCTTTCAATCGACATTCCTCATAGTTCATGGTCATTTGCAAATACGCACGTCCATGAAATTTATTTCTAACATAGGTATGCCTTTCATGGCATAAAAGGTGTCACATCCTATTTCTTACTGTTTTATTCAGTTGTTTAGTTTTACAATGTAGTCACACAGCTGTTTTTTCCATGTGACTCATTGGCTCTGACACTGTACAGTATTCCTCACATGCTTATCTATGTGCCACATTTTATGTGTGTCTGCAGATGCCTATTTTTGAATTCCTAGGTTGCCTTCAACTGCTTTCTACCACCATATGCTAAAGGGTACATCATTGTACGTGTCTTCTGGTGCATCTGCAAAGAGCATCTCTGGAGTGTAGGACCAAGAGTGAGATTTGGGGGCACAAAGTATGCGCCTACAATTTTCACTAAATATTGCCAGAGTGTTTTCTAAATGGCTACATTGTGTTAGAGCTGTGTCTCTCACTATTATGTGAGATTTCACATTTCCCCACATCTTCACCAGACTTTGCTATTATCTCTCAAATTTTTAGCAACCTGACGACTCTAACATTGTATGACAGCAGTAGTAGAATCATAGTGGTTGTAGAGATTAGGTGTGTGAATCAGGACACTTATATTTTAAAAGCCCTTAGAATAGTGCCTGACCATAGTAAGCACTCAAATATTGTCAGTTTATGTGGTTCCTCCAATGAACATAAGGCTCAAGTCAATGAGCATTCTTCATATATTTAGTAGCCATTCAAATTACTCCACAGCTTTATATTACTTTTCCATAAGGTTGTTTGACATTATTCTTTCTATGTCCCTTTTCTTTGCATACACTCTCAACATCCTTAATTTTTTATAGAAATTGAAAGGATTTTCACACAATCTACTGTTGATGATTTAATCTTCTATTTGTTGTCCTATTTTGAGGGCACATCTTTAGTTCAATGTAGTAAAGCTATCAATTTTTCCCTTTATATTTCATGTTATTTTTAGTATTGTTTAAAAAGTCTCTTTCTATTCTGAAATCATAGACACATCCAATTTTACACTTATAAAATTTATAGAAATATTTATTAAAATTATTTATAATAATTATATTATTTTAATTCTTTTGAATTTGTATTTAGTTTTATGTCATTATGTCATTTTATATCATTTATATCATTCACATTCTTCTAATCATTTTATAATCTTGTTGAATTTTCTTACTACTTCTAGTCTGTCATTAGATTCTTTTTATAAAAAAAATATTTATTTATTTTTGAGAGAGAGATAGAATGTACATGCCTGTGCACACGAACTGGGGTGGGGGCAGAGAGAGAGAATTCCAAGCAGGCTCCATGCTGGATACCAGGCTCCAGCATGGAGCCTGACGGGGGCTCAATCCCTCGACCCTAAGATCATGACCTGAGCCGAAATCAAGAGTCGGATGCTCAACCAACTGAGCCACCCAGGCTCCCCAGTAGATTCTTTTAGATTTTTAGGGATTTTCATATTATTAACTGCAAGTAATTAGTTTTGATTCTTCCTAGCAGTTCCTAATACATTTTATTTCCTTTCCCAGTCTTCTTGTATTGTCTAAGACTCCGTGTCCTGTTGAATAGTAGTGAAATAGCTGGTTTTCTATTTTTTTCCAATGTTTAATGAAATCCTTCTAAAATTTTTTCATTTGATATGTTATTGCTATAGTTTATTATTTTGTCATTAAAGTAAGAAAGTCCCCTTTTGCCTAGTTTTCTAAGAATGGTAAACAGGAGGAGATTTTATTTCTTACTAATATATTGAGATTATTATTATTATTACTATTATTTTAAAGAAAACAGTTTTTGGTTGGATAAAATTTTATTTATAATATTAGTATTGATGTTCATAAATGAAACTGAACCATATTTGTATTTTCTTGAACTACCTATATTGGAATTAGAAATCTATGATAGCATCATTAAAATAATTTTAGCAGCTGTTTTTTCTGTTGTCTAGACGAACTACTATAAAATAAGAAACATACATGGCAAAACTCACATGTAAAACTTCCTAGAAGGAAAATGTTTTAGAGCAATGTTGTTTATTTAAAATACATTGTTCAATTAATATTTTCTATTACTTCTTATGTTAATTTTGGCATTTTGCATTTTCCAGAAATATATCCATTTTGCTTTCAATATCAAATTTACTGGCATTTATTTATTTAGAATATTATTTTTGATTTTTAAAATGTTTATGTAATTGCTGGAATCAAGAACTATATATTCCCTAGGGTCCCATTATCTCTCAACTTCTGTCTTTGATTTCAAATTTAAAGAACAACAGTCTCGCTGAGATAAATCTAAATTCATATCAAATCAATTTACTATTCCTCATAAATTAGGCTACCTCACCTGCTTAGGGCCTAGCTACGTTCCTACTGAGGCATGTAGATGTTTGGATGTTCCCTACGGTTTAGATGGTGAGCTCACGACTCAGATTACCTGGATTCAGATACCAGCTCAGCACTGAGTACAAACATAACTTTGTGAAGTTTCTTATCTGATCTGTACTTCAGTTTTCCTTTCTTGAAAATGGAGATGATAATAGCACTGTCCACATTGTATGATTTTTGTGTGATTAAACTGGTAATACGTATGAAAACACAGTATATAGCACACACAAGATATTCAAAAGTAATCTATGTTTATTTATAATTTAACCAAACATGAATATACGAGTTTCTATCTTCCATTTTTTCTTTCATTCAATGTTATTATGAAAATTTTTCCAATAACTCCATATTTTTCTAAAATATAACGTTTAGTAACTTCCAAACATTATCAAACCTTTTTGTACCATCCATTGATGTAATTGTGTAGTTTTTACTCCTTTAATTTTGAAGAAGAGCTTATTATTGGAATAGCAATATACAAGAATACATTTATATATATACAGTTATAGTTATATACACACAAGCACACATGGGGAGACACAAATGTATCATATAGTCAATTATAAAAAGTCAATGAATAATAATTTTTTTAAATTCTGAAATATTATTGACTTACATAAACCAAGACATGACCAAATGCCAAGATTATATCAAGTCCCAGAATAGTAGACTAACCTTATGTTAAAATTTAATGCTCAACTAATGTTTTGGGGCTCCTGGGTGGCTCAGTCGGTTGAGCGTCCTACTTCGGCTCAGGTCATGATCTCATGGCTCATGAGTTTGAGCCCCACAAGGGGCTCCGTGTTGACAGCTGGAGCCTGGAAACCTCCTTTGGATTCTGTCTTCCTCTCTCTCTGTCCCTCCCCTGCTTGTGCTCTGTCTCTCTGTGTCTCAAAAATAAATAAACATTAAAAAAATTTTCTAATGTTCAACTTATTTTTAATTTCACATGGAAAAGCATGTAAGAATTGGTAAGAAAATTTTGAAAAAAAAATATTTAGTGAAGATCTGCCATAGCAGAAATTAAAAGGAAAAACTAATTATCATGATAAAAGAAGTATGCTACAGATAAATGAATAAATAAGTAGATTAAGTAGAAACCTAAGAAATAATAATTTTATGTATGATAAATATATTTTGAATCAATACCTACTATTTGTTATAAAACAAATCATTTTCAGAAATGTGGATATCACTTATGAAGAAAAAATTTACATTTCTACATTATATGATAACACAAAGTATATTTCACATGAACTAAGAAGAGGTAAAGAGGAAATACAAAGCTTCCAAATCATTACAGTATAGCATATTATGCGGTATTTAACATCAGGTTAGAAAGGACTTCTTAAGGAGAAAATAAAGGAGGGAAATAAATGATATATTTGTAACGCATGTGAGAGGAAAAATGTTCTTTACTTACAAACTATTGAAAATGTGTAATTCAGAAGATACATATGCAAATAATATAAATATGCAATTCTCATAAGATATACAAGTATGTTATAAATACTGCAAATGGGCTTAACCGCATTAATATCACAGGAATACAAATTTTCAAAAAATGAGATAAAATTTTCACGCATCAGATTGGAAGCAATTTGTTTTTTAATGAAAGATTAACATTTAATGCAAAGGTATGGGAAAATGGATATTTTTATACACTATTTTAGAGAATATAATTTGATAATAACTTAACATCTTAACATTTTTTAAAAATGTAGAAATCATTGGACCCAGAAATTCTAATTTTAGAAATTCTTCCTACAGAAATAGTGACATATACATAAAAAGTACAATATGCATGGAAGTTTGTTTATTGATACATTATTTGAATTGGTGCAATTTAAAACTACCAAAATTAATTACTTAGAAAAATTGTATATTAATACAATGAGGTTATTATTTTTAATGAGGTAAATCTACATATACTTACATGAAAAGTATTCATAATCTATTAATTTTTTAAAAGCAAGCCACCTATGAATGTGCACTCCATTTAGGTTGAAATGTGTGTGCTTATGTATGTATTTGTGTGTGAATAATAATGTTCATTTATTGAGAATCTTAATCTCTGGCAAGATTCTTTCAAGCACTTTATCTGTGTTAACTCATTTAATCAACAACAATCATATCATATCAAATGTCTCCACTTTCTTGTTTTTTTTTTTAGAGAGAGAGAGGGCACAAGTGAACAAGGGGCAGAGAGAGAGACAGAGAGAGACAGAGAGAATCCCAGGGGGGCAGAGAGAGAGAGAGAGAGAGAGAGAGAGAGAGAGAGAGAGAAGCGGGGCTTGTGTTCACCCAATCCAGGCTTGAACTCACGAACCGTGAGATCATGACCTGAGTGGAAGTCGGATGTTTAACCACTTAGCCATCCAGGCACCCCAAATGTCTTCACTTCAGAGACAAGAAAACTGAGCTTCTGAGTAACCCACCGCAGGCTGCACAGCTAGAACTGGCAGAGCAGGAAAGTGATCCCAGGACAGTTGGCTCCAATGCCTGTGTTCTTTACCACCACTGTGGATAGAGGTGGATGGATGGATACACAGAGATAGACAGAGGGAAAGACAGAAAGGAGATGCACGAATATGTCTGTATCAACTCAAACATTTGGAAAGGATATGCACCTTTGGTAAAATGTTGCACCCTCTAAAAGATAGACTTCAATGGACCAAAGACAGGTACTCACTTCTTGAATAATAACATTTTTGTCAAAATGGAGAGCAAGAAAGATGTAGTTATGTGTGAGTATGATTCCTTTATAATTTTTCAAATAAAAATAAAAGTTAAAATTATGACATACTTTCAAAGTATGGGACTTGGGATTTGTTCACGCCCAGCAAATCAGGATTTCAGGATTTGGTGGGTAGGGTGGAACTTTTGTAAATTCTACATTGTTTACAGCCCTACCTACTCAGTGAAAAGACCTGTGTACTATAGGTGACAAAACAAATTACAAATCAGAAGATAGAGTTTCATATCATGATCTTAGTTTTGTTTAAAATGTTGGGGCGCCTGGGTGGCTCAGTCGGTTGAGCAGCCGACTTCGGCTCAGGTCACGATCTCGCAGTCCGTGAGTTCCAGCCCCGCATCGGGCTCTGTGCTGACAGCTCGGAGCCTGGAGCCTGTTTCGGATTCTGTGTCTCCCTCTCTCTGACCCTCCCCCGTTCATGCTGTCTCTCTCTATCTCAAAAATAAATGAACGTTAAAAAAATTAAAAAAATAAAATAAAATAAAATGTTATCAGAACTTATCTATAGGTTGTGTCATAAATTGAATCTTATCCATAGTCTTATTCATAAAGACTTCCAAAATTGTCGTTAGTGATTGTAACTATTGTAATCAGAAATATTCATGATAAATATTAACATAAAAAATCGTGGGAAAAAGTCAAAAGGGTTCTTGCTTTTGAAAAGTCTCCCAAGCACGCCAGGGCTCCACACTTTCTTTGGTGAAATAAACTGCCTTCCATTTTACTTCAGTGGGCCTCAGCTGGAAGCATGAATACCAAGGGTCCAGATGATAGTCATTGAACAGCTTATTTTTAATCCTTGTCATTTCAGGAGAGGGACTGAGTAGACATGGGAGTGATCATGCCAGATTCACAACAGTGTCCTCTGAAATACGTTTAAAAAAAAATATTTCAAAAATCCTTCCAGTCAATTTAAATAGTCTATAGAAGCCTGTGATTTTAGGGAAACCTCAAAATATCAAGACAAGAGGAAGTTAAGAGTAAAAGGAATACCAAATTGCTTAATTTAGACTCATAAAAAAAGATGTTGAGTCAAGAAGAGAATTTGCTAAAGGAAGTGATTTTTGATCAGTGAGAAGCGTATCTTCAAGTCCTTAGGCTGTTTTAAACAAGTTCCCATTGGGTTTAGGTGAATTAATTAACCTTATTTTTGTTAAGTACCTGCACACAAAATGATGATCTGATCATGTCTGATTTCCATCATTCTCTATGGTCATACAGTTCTGACATTCAAATATTGTAAGTAGTTGTTGACATAGTCCTTGAAAAATCTGAAGTTATTTCTCACAGGCTGGTAAAGTCAGGGCTACAAACACACAAAACTGAATGGAATGTTAACTGGGATAATTAGTAAATAGATACATTTAGAAAAACCAGGCAAAGAGAAAAAGTTCCTACAGTCTCAGGGCTTTAGCCTCAATTTTATCATATTTTAAAACCAGAATCATCTTCAGATCTCTATTTGCATCAGCACAAGCTTAAAGCAAAATTTATCATTTCAAATCAGAAATCTCCATGAGACTTTGGATCCTCAACCTTTCCTTCTGTCATAAGCATTCTTTAGTATGTAAAGGCCTAAAATAATGATGGTGTTTTCTCTCAATAATCTTGCAGGGGTTTGCTTTTTACTATGTAATAAGAATAATAAATGAGTTTTATATATAATGAAAATATTACGAAGAAAGTTGCTGAATCAACCCACTGTGTCAAGTAGGTTTACAAGAAATGAATTATTTATCAAAATAGCACACATTCAAGACCAATAAAACCTTCACCATAGTATTGGGCCATGACCATGTCTTTATAGTATTATGTGTAATTTTAAATTAATGAAAGGGAAAGTCATAGATCCTGACTGAAATTAAAAAAAAAAAAGGGGGTGAATTTTTTTTTTTAAGTTCTAGTTTGTCTAGTATGGTCAAGAAGAATTTAAATACACTTCCCTAGAAAGTGCATTTTCACTTTCACTAATCACACAGCTTTTTTAGGTACTAGGGCTAAGGGCCCTTGCTAATTATTAACTGTGTTTATTGATTGGTTCTCACAGCTCTGGAACAATTATCTCTTTTGATCCTCATGACACTCAGGTCTCCTGAATCCAGGCTCTATGTGTACACCCTCAAATTATTGGCAAAATCAAACAAGAGTTATTACTATTTAGCAGGACTACCAGTAAAACAAATGTATTTAAAAAATTGTTTTTAATGTTTATTTATTTTTGAGAGAGAGAGTCAGAGTGTGAACAGAAGAAGGGCAGAGAGAGAGGGAGACACAGAATCTGAAGCAGGCTCTAGGCTCTGAGCTGTCAGCACAGAGCCCAATGCAGGGCTCAAACCCATGAACCCTGAGATCATGACCTGAGCTGAAGTCGGATGTTCAACTGACTAAACCACTCCAGTGCCCCTAAACAAATGTATTTTTAAATGCATTATTTCATTATTATAGACAAGAGAAAGCAGATAAATGTCCTGGCCTAAGCAAGAGGAAATTCCACTTGTCCATATCAAAGTTCTTTCTTACTTCTTCAACTAGAAGGAAATTATTTCCTTTTATTTTTATTTCTTCACTAATATTTCTTCACTAACAGGAAAGAAATTATTGCTAAAACTGAAACTAAGCTTAAGTGATCACTCTGATTTTTAAGTGATCTTGTGTCCAGATCACTGGTTCTTATAATTTTTCACTAGAAGATGGAAGAGAACAAATGATTTCTACTTTACAGATTAAGGAAACTAAGACATATAATGCCTCGGTGACAATGTTAAAACTAAACTTCCTGGTGTTGCATGGGACATGCTAGAGCGGAAGCTTCTCTGGGGATAAGTTAGAAGAAATAAAAATATAAAGTATATTTATGTGAGCAAATATTAGCCAAATAATTGGACTGAAAGAACGAGTTTTGGTAAACATCATGTGTTTCTGAATGAGACTCAGTGGGCTTGAATTTCTCCTTGGCCATGCACAGTTGCAAAGCCTCAGTTTTCTCATCTGTAAAATGAGCCTCATTATATCCACTTTTTATTGTTTTGGTTAGGAGGAGGAAAGAAAGAGAATATAGATAATAATATTTATCAATCAGTATCTCAACCTATGAATACATGACATTCACAAAATAGGAAAATTCCTAGAGTTTTTTTTTTAATAGGCTATATACAGAAGTTGAAGGACAGAAAAGCCAAGAAGGAAAATGCATCCAAGGGGGTAGTTGCTAGAAACTGAAAAAAGAAAAAAGAAAAAAACCAAACACACATATGCACCCCCCCCCCAAAACAGAAAAAGCAACATAGAGTTATTTGTCTTTAAAGGTACAGTGACTTTTGGTAGAAGGGACCAAGTAAATAAATATTCTGACCTCTCTCTCCTCTCTCTCTCTGATTTCCAACCAACCCTAAGCTAGAGATCATCAAAGACCAGTTGCTTTAGTCCATGCAAGTCAGCCCTAAGGGAAGACCACAGGATGCAGAAGGATGGAGAAGGTAATTAGAGGAGCAAAATCAAGTCTGTCACAAAATAATAGCTAATTAGTGAATATTTTCTATGTAACAGACACAAATGATTTACTTGTGTCATCTCATTTGTACTTTTGAATTTTTCCCATAGTCATGTAATACCTGTTTAAAAACATAAATTAATTAAGGAAAAATCGAATTGCATATTATTAGTGATCTTCTGGGGACTCTTGTAATTTGGGAAACAGTGAAAGAAAATGCACCTGCATAAACATCAGTTTTCTAAATCTTTAGATCCCTAGTGACTGGCTTTTTCAGAACAAAAGCCTTTGCCATACCCGCTTCTGTTAAAAGAATGCACAATAAAACGTAAACTTCGTGTTACAGTGCTGCAAAAGCAAAAACTATAGGGTAAACAATGAGAAATCAATCTCTTGAAGCCAGATAACAGGTAACTCACAAGGCAAGCTGCGCATAACACCACAAACAACCCAGTCTTGAGAACACCCCAGGAGGACGGCTGCTCTCTTTTCAACAACTTTCTTGGACAAAAAAAGCAAAGAGCTTAACCACTGCTTCTGAACCTCAGGGGATTTACAGAGAGCTCTGTCTTCTGCGTAGGACCACCAGCCTACTAGGTTTTCGTCCTTTCCAAGAAACCTGACATTTTTGTTTTTCACGGCACTTTCGAACTGGAAAGATCAAGACGGAAATTTCGGCTATCAGAGATGGAGCGACTGGCAAGTGAAATGATGGAGTTGGTGATTATGATTGTTACCTGGATAGTCATTTTTCTTTTTAAAAGAACGTTGCGCCCGTCAGAGTTTCAATTGTTAATCTCCTCCATCTGATATCGAAAAAAATGTCCTTCCTTAGACTAGGAGGCATTTCCAGGAGTGTCTGTAAATTCCTCTCGGATCTCACGATTTCTGAGATTGTGAATCTGCTGCTAACTCAGAGTAGGGCGCAGGCGGTGGGTGCTAGGCGCATCGCTCCGATTGAGACGGGATCCCCTGCTACCCGAGCAACCCCGCCTAGGGTATTTAGCCCCTCCCGCTTCCGAGCCCCGCCTCCCCGCAGGGCGAGCTCTATAAAGTCGCGGAGCACAGTCTCTTCTGCCCATCTCGGATTAGTCCGACTGCAAGACCGACGAGGTGCCCCGCCCCTTGCCCAGAGCGCTGCCTGCAGGAGCAATGGCCCACGGGCTGTACCACGAGGAGTTCGCCCGAGCGGGCCAGCAGGCGGGGCTGCAGGTCTGGAGGGTCGAGAAGCTGGAGCTCGTGCCGGTGCCCGAGAGCGCTTACGGCGACTTCTACGTCGGGGATGCGTACCTGGTGCTGCACACGGCCAGGGCGAGCCGGGGCTTCTCCTACCGCCTGCACTTCTGGCTAGGTAAGGGGGTGCAGGCTGCGAGACCACGACGCGCCCAGGTCGGGGTGGGGCGAGGCGGCTAAGCTGAGATTTGCAGGCTGGAGGTTGAGGGGGGGGGCGGGTGAGGTGCAGGTGAAGTTGGGGGAGAGGGGAGTCGCAAACCGGGCGGGCCCGGAGACCCGTCGCGCCTGTCGCGCCCCCTCCCGACCGTCCCCTTTGGACCGGCCGCCTTCTCCCCTCCAGAGCCCGCTAGTGCGAACGCGGCAGGAAACGCGGGGCGCGGCGAGGTCGGGAGCAATCTTATCCTATGGACTTTTGAGCTTTGTCAGGCGCATCACCCGGGTTGGAGACTGGTTCCCCCAGATTCTCCCCCTTTCACCTTACATTCTACAAACCCGCGCCCGCCCAGGGCCGCTGCTTAGCGCACCCCGGCTGTGGCCAAGTCCCGCTCTCCTTGCGACAAGTTCAGTCCTGGTTTCCCTGTCCGGGAGGAGATGCAGTCAAACAAGTTTGCAGGCATCCGCCGCAGCTGGCGAGAACTAACCGCTCCCCCCTCCCTTTTCTCTAATTAATTTATTTTTAGTTTTTGCCTTTAGGCCCCAGCTTCTGTTTGTCCACAAATTTCGGCGGTTAATGCTCTGGGTGGCTTTAAAGCAAGACCAACTTGCTCACGCGTTCTGCTAACAGAAATTCTTGTTGATCAGGTATTGGCGACCCTGGATGGAAGAGAGGAAAAAAAAAATACAGATATCGTCAATATAAATAAATAGCTTTATATGGCATATAGATGAGTTGCTCTATTATGATAATTATTTTAAAAAATATTATTATTTATCTACTTGAACAAGGGCACCGTGCGAAACAAAACAGCTCCTTCAGCAGTAGTAATTATTTTGGGCTGCACTCGTGCCAGGATGTCAGAATACTGGGCCTTGTGTGTTCTACTTTTTCCACCTTCTACTTTTACTCGTAAACATCCTGAATGTCCAACCTCTCCCCGTAAGATCCTGTGCCAGTGGGCACACCCCTTCTAACAACGTGCCGATTATCTGAGACTTACTGCCTTCTTTTTAGACTAGATTGCCTCCCCTAGACTTCTGTTTCTATATTTTTAGCTTTATTCCTGAGCCTGTGGGAGAACACGAAACCACACACACACACTTTGAGGTCCTTGAAAAACCATCATTTTTATTTCTAACGTTTGAAGCTTTTAAGAAATAGAATGGCAGAAAACATTGAGAAAGGATGCTCTCAGTGGTAGTGAACACCTCAGCAGACGCTCCAAATGAGAACTATAATGAGGGAAAAGGGTTGTTTTTATTATAGCATTCAATATTACAATTTTGTGCTTACTTGGTGGAGTTCAAGCTGAGTTCCAAGCACATTGTGGTTTCCTAGTGTAGTGTCACTATTCCTATCATATTAGACATTGATTGATTTAAATTTTACACCAGAAATCACTGAAACCTTAATATAAAACCATGTTCACGAATGAATGATGCCAGAGAGAATAGTAATGTTCTCATCTTGGTTTATGTATTCAGAACTGGAATGAATAAGAGTGTCTGAAATGCCACATTTGAAATTTTGGTCAATTAAGGTGTGAAAGGACTTTGTATCCTGCTGTAGACAACAGTTAAGTTTGACTTTGTTGTGAGACTGTAAGAGGGCTGTGAATACAGGTGTTTGTTTTTTTTTAAATCTTTTTTGGTTTTTGTTTTTCTTATTTTATAGATTCTTTCTTATCCAAAGAAGCTTATTAAGCAAATTGTTTTTTAGGGTTTACAGATTCACATTAACTCATTATTCACATTATTCATTTAGGTGTCACCAATTTCAAAAATTGTAATAGAAAATGCCTTGGGCAGAAGCACTTCATGATTTTAAAGACTTGCTAAAGCTGAAGTTATTAGTACGTTAAGTAATAAGTGAATTCAGTAATTACTCAGTATGCCCAACATTGTGTAAGGCATTTTTGCATGTGAATAATTTATGAGCCTTCCCTTAAAGTTTATAATCTCAAAGATACAATAAGATGAACAGTGATACAACACAGATAAAATGTGCTAAACACCATGAAAAAGAGCGTGTCTGTATTTCTGGGACACAGGGAAGTAGAGCAGCTTTGACGGAAAAAAGGAAAATGAGGATAATTGGGAGGGATCGACTCCAAGAGAAAATCATGAGGAGCATGGAAAAGTTTAGAGTAAAATAGTAACCAGGGCCTTTAGATGGAATTGTTTAGCAGTTCTTCCTACTTTAGTTCCCTGAAGCTAGCTGTATTTCATCCAAAATATTCTACCCAGGACCTGAATTTGTATGAGTTCATGAGGGTTAATCAGAGAGGCAGACTGAGAAAAAGTTCCAAGAGGGAGAGCTGAAAGTTCGGGCGGAAAGGAGGTTTGACTATAAATCATTTGGAAGGAGGATGAAAGACATTGAAATTAGAACCAGGTTGGGATGGAAAAGGTGCATTGGAGGGAAAAAAGAAACAGGCCAAGTGAGAGGAGGAAAGGGGAAACAAGGAGAAGCAGGACCCAGAATGGAAGAATAGAGGAAGAGCCCTCTTCCCTGCTCTCTCCCTCATTGGCTTTCTGCGATGCCCTTGCATATCTTAGATTATTCCCTTTTATTATTGTTTCTTTATTTACTTTACAAAATAATAATTTGTTGCCTATAACTTAAAAGTTGTTGCATTGGTCCTTCCTAAAAAATATTTTTAGCTTTGCACCTAGCAGTTTAAATGCATCCACCTTCTGCTTCTAGTTCCTTAGAGCATCATGACTATGGGCATGACTGGGTAATAAAGCTACTCTGTCACATCCTGGGCCTACACTACAAACATCCGCTCACCTCGATCCTTTCTCTTTCCAGTTTTAAACTTTACATAAATGTATTTGAGAGTAGCAAACGTGTGTGGTATATCTAGTCTGTGCTTGGCTGTCTGCGAGGCACTGAAAATCCAAAGAATTGGATTGCAGTATGCAGTGTACAATACAAGGAACTTAGACTATACAAGGGCTGGTGAGGATGCTGAGAAACTGGATTTTTATACATTGCTTAAGGGGGAGTATGAAATGGTACAACCATTATGAAGAAGAGTTTGACACTTTCTTATAAAACTAAACTTGCAGCTGCCATATGACCCAGCAATTGCATTCATGGGTATTTCTTCCAGAGGAATGAAAATTTAGATTCATGTAAAAACCTACGCACAGATGTCCATAGCAGCTTTATTTGGATAGACAAAAACTTGAATTAGCCCAGATATCCTTCCACAGGTGACTGGTTAAACAAACTGTGGTATATCTATACCAGAGAACACTACGGAGCAATAAAAAGGAACAGAACTATCAATACGCACAACAACTCAGATGAATCCTTGGGAAATTTTGCTGAGTGAAAGAAAAAGCAATGCCAAAATGTTCCCTGGTGTATGATTCTGTGTACATAAAACATTCTTGAAATTATAGAATTTTACATTCGTTGTTATCAGGGGTTAGGAATGGGGTGGGAAGGGGGTGGTGCAGGTGGGAGGTGGTGGTAGTTATGAAAGGGCAACATTTAAGGGAGTTTTTGGTGATCTAACTGCACAGTTTGTTTTACTGGGATGACGAATACATGAATTTGCACATGTGATCAAATTTTAGACAACTAAATGTACAAAGGCACACATCAGCACAAGTGAATTTGGGGAAATATGACAAAGATAAGTGGGTTGTATCAATGTCTGTATCCTGGTGTCTGCATTCTGTGCTGTGCTGTACTTATGTATTTGTGCTTTTTTTTTTTTTTTAAATTTTTAACATTTATTATTGAAAGACAGAAAGAGCCAGCATGAGTGGGGGAGGGGCAGAGAGAGAGAGACACACGCACAGAATCCGAAGCAGGCCCCAGGCTCTGAGCTGCCAGCACAGAGCCTGACACGGGGCTCGAACTCACAGGCTGTGAGATCATGACCTGAGCTGAAGTTGGACGCTTAACCAGCAGAGCCACCCAGGCACCCCTGTATTTGTGCTTTAATATACTGTACTATACCAACCTATACTATAGTTTGAAAAATGTTACCACTGGGGCAAATTTCGTCTGTTGATCTATGGGTCTCTCCTTCCACCAGTACCACACTGTCTTAATTACTGTAGCTGTATAGTAAATCCTAATATCAGATGGAGTTATTCTTCCAATCTTCTTTTTCGTTGTCAAAAGTGTTTTAACTCTTCCATGGCCTGGGCCTTTTCATATAAATTTCACAATAAAATTGTGTAATCTATGATAAACCTTTCTGTACTTTTGATAGGAATAGCATTAAACTTGTAGATCAACTTGGGGAAAATTAAAATCTTAATTATATTGGGTCATATAATCTTATTATGCCTCTATATTTGTTAAGGTCTTTGATTTTTTTTTTAATTTAATGTTTATTCACTTTTGAGAGACAGTGAGTGAGCACGGGAGGGGCAGAGAGAGAGGGAAATACAGGATCTGAAACAGGCTCCAGGCTCTGAGCTGTCAGCACAGAGCCCAATGAGGGGCTCGAACTCATGAGCTTTGAGATCACGGCCTGACCCAAAGTCAGATGCTTAGCCAACTGAGCCACCCAGGCACCCCAGTCTTTGATATTTTTATCAACATTTTATCATTTTTAGCATATAGATCATGTACCTGTTTTATTAAATATATACCTGTTTCTTTGGAGTGATTGTAAATGGTAGTGTTTTTAATTTCAATTTCTGCATGTTCATTGTTTCTGTACAAAAAAAATGTGACTGGTTTTCGTTATTGATTAATCTTTATCCTCCTATCTTGCTGAATGCATTTATTCTGGGAGTTTTGGGGGTTGTTTTTGTGGATTCCTTCATATTTTCTATATGGACAATCCTGTCATCTCTAAATAGGGACATTTTATTTCCTCTTTTCCAATGTATGTTTTTATTTCCTTTTCTTACCTGATTGCAGTGGTTAGAACTTCCCATGTTATGTTAAGTAAGAGTAGTAAGAGTGGACCTCCCATGTTCCAACTTAGGGAGAAAACATTCAGTCTTTCACTATTAAGAATTGTATTAGCTGTGTGTTTTTTGTAGATTCTGTTTATTAAGCTGAGGATATTCCCTTGTATTCCTAACTTTGCAAGAGTTTTTATCACGAATGGCTATTTGATTAACCTAGTTATTAAACCTCCCTTTTAATCTGTTTTATGTATAAAATCATCACATGCCCAAAAGAGTTTTAGCAAGTTTGCAGTCTATGTACAAGTACAATGTAACATAATATAAAAGGACATAACACAAAAGAACGTAACATAACTTGAAAGACGCTGGTTAAATCAGAAAAGGGAAAATAAATGAATTTATAAGCAAAATTCATAGAGCAAGTACATATGTTTCTGAACACTTGCTAGAATTGCATCATGGTATCATTGAATTGGATTCTAGTTTTCACATTCAAAGGCGGGTATTGGTTTCTTTAGGACCTTTCAACTTCTTTATAGCAAACCCTCTAGTTTATTAATACTGATATCCCTTGACCTAGCACAGTACACAAGCATCGACAAATGATAGCATAATTTAATTAACTTACTTCCAGTTCATTCATTAATTGCATGCCTGTCTATTTACATCTGTCCAAAGAAATTTGTGTTTCAACTTGTACTCATTAATGTTTTATGTCAAACACATTATCCTTAACACTTCTGATATTAACCTTGATTTAAGCTTCCCTCTTAAAACATCTCAGTGCAAATCTACATCTTTGCCTTTATTAGTATTCTCATTTATGGATGGGAAAGGGGGCAGAAGAATGATACTAGTATTCTTTTGGACTGTAAACTTTGATGTGTTTTTTTCCTTTGACCACAAGAAGTTCACAAAATTGATATCATGGCAAATATTCTTCTAGATAGTGGATTTTTTTTTTCCTGAGAAGATAACTAGCTATACAGGTCCCCTTTGAGAGTAAGGGAGGAATGTAAATAAATACACTTAAATTAATATAGCTGACTGTTTTCCTTTATTCAGTTTTAGTGAATACTCACCATATGGGGGTTTCAGGTGAACTATAGTATTGTTATAACTTCTGCACTTTTCTACATCAGTTACACCTGGAGGAAAATAACTACCCCAGCTATCACAGAATGTTTCTGCTATGAGAATCTGAGTATAAAACTCTCTATTGGTGTTGTGGTTTCTAAAAGCCTGTGCTTCAGAATCACGGAAACCCGCTTCTGGGTTGTGTTCTACCAAAGGTCAACTTTATGACCTCGGGGAAGCTACTTGGCCTTTCTAAGCCTCCATTTCTTTTGTTGTGACATGGTGGGAAATATTTCTGCTGCAGGCAGTTGCTTGAAGATTAAATGAGATCATCCATGTAAAGCACTAGCACAGTATCTGGCCCAGTGCAAGGATACTATAAATATATACATGTTAGCTATTGTTATTTCTAAAATCATTTATGACTTGCACACAGCTCACATATAGCAAGGGTTTTGGAATGTCTTTTATAAAATTTGAGTTCCTCTCAGGACTGTCCCAGCTCTGGTCCTTGTGTACACTGAAGGATGTGGATTAGTGTTTTGACCTCAGTGAGGTTGGCTAGATGGGATCTGTACTAGAATTGTGAAAACTAAGTGTGTGTTGTGTGTTAAATTCCTGGGATAATAGTACATACATTCACATTCAACAGATGTTAGCGTCTGTTTCCTTTACTCTCCCTTTCCCCTCAGAGAATAGGATCTTACACCAATAAGATAATGAAGTGCGGACTGTGGTACTTGAAAAGAGGGGTAAGGTCAAGTTACACTCATTTTCCCATTCTACAAACCACTTGCTTTTTTAAAGCTATTTATCTATGGCCTATGATGTTCATATTCCTTACAAATATTAACATAGTGACTTATTGGAAGCCTGAAGATCGACGGTAATAAAGGCTGAAACAATTGGAAAACATTCTCATAGTCTGATCTGGTTACCAAATGAATCTGAATCCTACTAGAATATAGTGTTATATCTTCTTAAGCGTATACAGACGTCAGTATTTCTTTTAGAAAGATTTTTAAAGAGAATTGGAAAGCAAGAGCAAAACAATTCTTTTAGATATTAGCAAAGTAGTATTTTTATATTACACCATTTCTGCTAAAAGACTGTTCCGCCCAAGACCATTTATTATATTGCTGTGTAACTCAAAGAAAATATCTGAGCTTTTTCTTATCAGAAGTTCTGCCTTAGTCCTTTTCCTTGCTCGAGTAGTGACGTGCTGTCCTGTGCAATTTCAGGAAAGGAGTGTACTCAGGATGAAGGCACAGCTGCTGCCATCTTCACTGTTCAGATGGATGACTATTTGGGTGGCAAGCCAGTACAGAGTAGAGAACTTCAAGGGCATGAATCTACTGACTTTGTTGGCTACTTCAAAGGAGGTCTGAAATACAAGGTAAGCAGTTCTCTCGAATTGTTTCCATTATGACCCCCTTTCTCTTCCCATGCATTCACACCTCATGTCTTCACAGGATGAATGTTCATGAAGGACAGGGTTTTTGCTTTGCTTTTGCTTCAGTCTGTTTTGTTTACTGATTTATACCAGTGCCTGCTGGACACACAGTAGGTGCTCATTAAACGCTTGTGGAATGTGGGTATAATATGGGAAAAATTCTGACTTAATTTCATTTAACAGGTCAATTTTTAATGAAGTTAAGAGCTCTCAGGCATGTTGTCACAGGAAAGCCCTTAAAAATTTTGTGGAGTTACTTCAAAAATTAAGTGTTGGCAACTTAGGTATTAACTTTTTTTTTTTTTTTTAAATGCTATTCTACTGCAAATAACCCAGGACTTGGGAATCTCAGTTTTTCTGGTACAGGTTAATATAATATTTATAACAGTTATTATTTCAGTTAATAGCAAGAGCTATACACACATTTCCCAAATAGTGTGGTTTGATCTCGGAAATGATACTAATGAAACAACACTGAGTTGAGTATATGTGTGGTTCAGCCTCACAAAGTCAAGTATACATATACTACCACACACACATATGTGCCCCATTTATGTGTTTTGGCCTGAAACACTAAGCATCAACTGGCTTTGTTTTGGGGGAAAACAAAAACAAAAACAAGTTAAATGGTTTTCTCCTTTTAAGGCAACCTTTAACGAAGGACCGCCTTTTTTCTGGAATTCTCTCCATAACTCTTGCAGACCGGCCACCCTTCACAATCCCCCCTTCCCCCAAGAGTGTTCAGTGAAAGTGTGAGAAATACCTCCCTAAACAAACAGTTTGGAAGCAATCTTATTCAAAATCAAACCTGCTCTAACAGGTGTTCTGCTGACCCTCACCCTTTGAGCATATTAGCCTGTTGAAGACCTAAAACCTCAGAGCTGAACCAGAATTCTGAATATATATTAAATTTGTCTATTACAGTGACGGGGTTTGTTTCTACTTTTACCTGGTCAGAGCCTTAATGAATATTTTGTTATGCCATGGAGATGAGAATAAATACTTAATAAGTTCTCTTCTCTCTTAAAATCATTCTTTTCACTCTAGGATGTGAACAACCCTAAATATGAAACCATTGCCTCCAATTTTATTTAATTCACATGAGTTCCGACAGTTTTTGTCAAATGATCCTGAAACTTCCTTTGTCAATGAGCTCAACATTTTGAATAAGCTGGGACTTGTAGTTACTAAAAGCATTTACTGTGACATCATCTTGGTGATAAACCCATTTCTGCTACATATAACTTGTTTGCCTCAGGGCAACTGTGCTCAGTTTCCCCAAATATATAATGGGTATAAAACAAGCTTCCTCAAATAGGTGTTGTAAGGATTAAAGATTAAATTAAATAATAAAATACATATATAGTGCATACGCAATCAGTAAGAACTTGTGGTATTATTAATCCTTCTGGCTATTAGCGGGACTACTGAAATCAAACTTCTGGATACATATTTAAAAGTGGACATGAAAAAGCAGTTTTACAGTTATAAGATAATTATCTTCTAATTATCAATGGCAAAACCGCCACAAATCAGCATATTTTAGAAATAAGATATTTGCCAATGGAGGTCAAATTTATCAGGAAAAAAATCAATTCACTGTCTTATCATCAGTGACATTGAGCAGATGACAACGCGTACAGTTGCAAAGTACTTGATAGGAAACGTGGAAGCAAAGATAACTTGCTACCCAGAATAGCAAAGACTATTATGTTATACTTAATTTTATGCTTCGAAGAATGTGCTAAGCCCTTCGTGGGTGTTATCTCATGTAATCCAAGTAGTGCCCCATGCTGCAGTTTCCAGAATTGCCACCCTATTAAGGTAACTAAGCAAACTCGTTAAGGAACTATGTAACTTGCCAAGATCTAATAGCTGTTAAGTGACTAGGGCCCCATCTGACTTCAGTGCCTAAGCTGGTAATCATTATACTATGATGCTCTAAACATAAATAAATGGTTCAAATATCGGCATGAATTTCTTACTTAAGATTACCCTATGAAACAGGGGATTGTGTCTGTTTGGAACGGACACAATTTGGCAAAGCCTACCATTACCAAGCCAACAACAGTCATGTTTAGTTACCATGTATAATGTAAAGATTCAGCTAGGCAACATTAAGACCATCTCCTCATGTCATTTAAATGATGTGAGGGTTTTCTTTTTTTAATGAGGTTTTTAAGGGGGTTAGGGGGTTATAGATGACTATTATTTGCCACTACTCCCTTATATTAAATCTCTGGTTAATCACACCTTTCCCAAGCTCAAGACCCAGCTCTCAGCCATGATTGTAATAGCGACCTTGAAACATCCATCAGTCAGCAAAACTTTATGGTGCCACTGATTTACAGGATCACGTACCTTGCTTTCATTCTGCCTTGTGAAAGCAGAAAGAGACTGGGAGTTTCTAGGGTTAATTCAAACATTATTACAGAACTACTTACTATCAAATACAAACATATAGAAGCTTACAGTTTTTCTTTTGTGCCTTTCTCACATCAAATATTAAAGACAAAATTAATTTTTAAAATACTGTTAAATGTTCAGACTGGTTATCACTCTGATGGTTCACTATACGACATTAGGTTAAATGTTATGTAAGTATCCTCGGTCTAAGTCTGTTTTGTATTTTATAACTTTTTTCAAATAACATTGTTCTTACACTGTTTATCAGGTGATAATGTACTTATTTTTTAAAAAGTGAAATGGCCAAGAACAGTAGTATATAGATGAAAACTTATATTTATTTTTATTGTATAATACCTAGTTTGTTCATTTATGGCATTCTTTGTAAAATTATGGGCTGAGGAATTATTAGGTATTTCTTAAAATTTGTGGTTACAGTTGTCTCAAAGTCAACATTTAGCCTATACTAATAAAACCTTTCTATTTATGAGGGTCTTTTCTTGGAGAATGGTGGAAATTTAAAGTCAGTGGAAATTTCAAGAATGTGCTGATGGTTACATAGGCAACTTCTTTCTTTGGATTTACTGTGTATGTTTATGTAATAAAGTTGAAAATTAGATTATTTTACAGGTTTCCTATACTGCTGATTTTCTTACCATATTATTGTAGGAGGCTTGAGCAATAAAAGTGATTTGCTTACACTACATATTTATTATGCATATTGCCTCATAATTAATTATGGAAATAAATAAATATTATTGTTTCTAACATTTAATTGTAGAAAACAATGAAAAGGTAAAGCCTGATTTCAAATAGGGTAAGAAGATGTACTTGATCTGATTATTTTCTTTAACAATTTTTATTTAAACAAATTTTTTTAATGTTTATTTATTTTTGAGAGAGCAAGACCGAATGCAAGGAGGGGAGGGGCAGAGAGAGAGGGAGACACAGAATCTGAAGCTGGCTCCAGGCTCTGAGCTGTCAGCACACAGCCTGATGTGGGGCTCGAACTCACAAACTGTGAGATCATGACCTGAGCTGAGGTTGGATGCTTAACTGACTGAGCCACCCAGGTGACCCTGTCTTTTAACATTTTTTTGATTGAACATAGTTTCATTTTGTTTTGTTTTGGGATGTGCAACCAAATTTAGGGTATAAATTTAGGGTATAAATACTCAGGCCTGCATATTAAGAAACAAAAGGAAGAAAGATTTTTTAATAATGTTATAACAGAGACCATAAATAGGATCCACTTATATACCTAGCCAGTATTCATCCCCCCTTCTCTGTCCTATCACTGTGTGTGTCATGGGAATTTGGGGGTGTCTAGTTCTCTCCTCTCTTGTTACCTGTGAGTCTTCCCCATCTGCCTGTCTCCTTCTTCCCTGAAATTTATTTGCCTTCTCACTCAGTGACTTGAGAATCATTAGTTCCCAAAGGATAAGAGCTACTGCTTCCTCTCATTTATATACCAGGTTTTATGCACTGAAGTAAAAACTTGCAATGTTAAATTGAATGGTTAAAACAGGAAAGACAAAAGGCCTTAAACAAAAAAAAGTAAAAAAAAAAAGGTGTTGATTTGCCAAGTCATTCTCCTCTGCATACTTAATTTTTCACATGTTCTTAGGTGCAGTTTTATTTTGGTCTGACAGGCAGTTTTGGCTTGTACACCTTGGTTTTATATGTTTTTGTATTTAGTTAGAAGCCTCATCTGTTTTTGTTTTGTTTTCTCTCTTCCTCCCACTGATCAGGCTGGAGGTGTGGCATCTGGGCTAAATCATGTTCTCACGAATGACTTGACCGCTAAGAGGCTCCTGCATGTGAAGGGTCGAAGAGTGGTCAGGGCCACAGAAGTTCCTCTTAGCTGGGACAGTTTCAACAAGGGTGACTGCTTCATCATTGACCTTGGAACGGTAAGTCTTATATGTACATGCAGACATCTAAAGGAAAGTGAATTGTCATCAGATCAAATCCAATGTACCTGCCATGGAGGATAATTCCCTTTTCTACACACTAGAAAGAGGTCATGTTTATGTGAGAGGCAATCATATCATATGACAAATTGGCAAATATTTAAATAACACAAAGTGGGACTTCAAAGTTTTTATTTTCTCTGATAGGTTTAGAATGGAGTAGTGATTTAGTTCTTCCTACCATAGAACACACATTGAATAATTTTTAATATATTTACCCTTCTGTCTGAACAGAGCTTCCGCTAATTATTTTTGTCCTTAACTGGGTGTGGGAAAACATTATGTGAGGGGAAAATTGATCTCCCCAGAAAGCAAAGTTTCTAGAATTTTTTTTTTTTTTTAAATTTAAATATTTTTTTTCAACGTTTTTTATTTATTTTTGGGACAGAGAGAGACAGAGCATGAACGGGGGAGGGGCAGAGAGAGAGGGAGACACAGAATCGGAAACAGGCTCCAGGCTCCGAGCCATCAGCCCAGAGCCTGACGCGGGGCTCGAACTCACGGACCGCGAGATCGTAACCTGGCTGAAGTCGGACGCTTAACCGACTGCGCCACCCAGGCGCCCCTAGAATTTCAAATGGATACAGGATGAGTCTAAACAGCCTGTCTGAGGGGTTTTAGGAGGTATTTTAGTATATATATCACTCGTACCCTACACTATATTATTTCATACTTTTTTATTATTTTAAATTAAAAGGCACAAGTAAAATATCAAGTATCACCTTAATGGGATGGGCAACATCTGACTTATTTTTTCTTCCAGGAAGAGAGGCCCCTCTAAGTTCAGGTATACTTATTAATCATTGTTACCTTGAAAAGAAGTAGTATTGCAGGGTCTTGTGTGGCCTCTAGAAGGTGGGATTGAAGTTGGGGCTTTTAAACTTTGTTAGGTGGAAATACAATAAAGTAGAAATAAAAGGCATTCCCTACCATTGAAAACCCATGGGCAAAGTTGAGAAGGCGGGAAGACACGAGCACATTTATGATGCCCTTCGTGTCCTCCTCATGATCATAATTCTCACTACACCATGGACATCAGCATCCTACTCACTGTTCCTAACATTTCTGGGCCGAGCATTGTACAGAGACTGGCTCTGACCTGTATTGCTTCGGTTAGCCTGAGGCTTGCACTGGCTGTGGAATTTGCTCAAGATTGTACAGCCAGGGAATGGTGAAGCCAAGATTGGACCCTCAGGATGTCAGATTCCCACCTGCATGTTTTATTTTACTACCTCTCCTTGGGCAGTATTTTGGGGGGGGGGTGTTGAAAGCATCAGACAAAAGCCCAAAGTGTTTATTCCACATGCACAGAGAAGGGACACTAAGGATTTTGAAAATAGAGCTACAAAGTCAAGGTTCTGTTTAAGCAGTATTAATTTGGTGACAGCACAGAGATTAAGTGTGCTAAGGTTATAAATTGTTTGGAAAATGGCCCCAAGCTATAAACTTCATGGGTTTCTCTAAGTTAGGAGACACCTATAGTTGTTTTTTTGTTTTGTTTTGTTTTACTGCTAGTGTGTAATTCAACTGCCTTCGATCACACCAGCTTGTGTACACAGTTGAGATCATAATATTAATGCCCAAAGTACAATTCTCAGTGCCACTTAGACATATGCACTAAGTGACTAAGTGTCACTTAGACATATGCACCCAAAATGGCAGTACTGCTTCTCTGAATCGCACCATGAATTTCTTGGAAAAGTCCTTTTCAACTTTAAATGCTAACCCATTCTAACCACCTCAAGTCCTGACCCTTGGGTCGAGGCAGAAAACAGACACTGTTGCATCCCTCTGTTTCTCTGAGGCCAACACCATAACTTACACAAATGTATGCCCACATGTATCATCAAGCCACACAGTTCTAAAGCCAGTTAAAACATTCAGAGTCTCTCAAGCCTATACATAATAAATTGTCTACCTCAACATTCATCTCACCACTTACATTTTCTAGCCCTTTATCTCCTGATAATTCATGAAGTGTTTTAACATATAAGATAGTATTCTTCGGGGCATCTGGGTAATTCAGTCAGTTAAGCGTCCGACTCTTGATTTCGGCTCATGTCATGATTTCACCGTTCATTGGATCGAGCCCCGCATCAGACTCCACAGTGACAGCAAGGAGCCTGCATGGTATTCGCGCTCTCCCTTTCTCTCTGCCCCTCCCCTGCTTACGTGTGTTCTCTCTTTCTCAAAATAAATAAATGTTTTAAAAAAAGATACTATTTTTCATAGAAAAAAAGACTTCAGTCTTTGTCCAAATTGACTTTAACCTCAGATTCATCGATAAAAGCTGGGTATTTGATTAGATAATCTTTGGGGCCCCTAAACGGAAGAGCATTTCCCGTTGATAATGTAATTCATTACTGCCATTACTTGAAAATATTTTTCTTAACATAACTTTGTATGTGTAATGTAATTGCTCCATACATGCAGTAATCTGTTTAATTACCATGAATGGCTTCCAGTTCAGCTTTCCAACTACCTACTCTTTCATCTAGAGCAAGTCGTTAACCTCTTCAAGCCCTAACTTCCTCATTTATTGTTTCCGTCTCGACTCTGGTTTCTGATGGTACGTCTAACCTTTGCTGACTATGATTCAGTCTCCTCTGACACAGAGTCACATCTGGAAATGACAGTTGTCCTTGTGGTTTCACTAGAGAAAAAAAGTCCTACAGGGTGTGAGCAAGTCACTTGCATTGATACAGGTTGGGTGGTGACCTGGGTGTGACCTGGGGTTTTCTAGTCTTAATTTATATTCTTTTCACTATACTAAGCTAACTTGGTAGGATATAAGATGGTGTGGCTCTATAACAGAATCTGCTGATTTCAGAATTATGTCTAGTCTACCTTAAAATCTACTGAAAGTAGTCTTGTTAATGAAATCATCTATTATTTTCTTGAGCAAGTATTGAGCAGATTGTAGTTCCAATGACATATTTTCTCTTCCCATGGGTAATATCTGCCACGGAAGAGTATGACCCATAAATATAGGCTCATAAAATAGGGGCAGAGCCTGTATTATGAGATTCAAGGACATTCGTGTTATTCGTTTATTAGTAAATTACATTTCATTTGTATAGTTAATTACCTGTAATGACTTCCAAGTTGTCTCCTGCTTTCATGCCTGGTTAGAGACGTTTGGAGTAATTTTGTTGTGGAGGTCATTGGGTTGGATTATCTCTTATTTGTAGAAATATTCTACATCCCAAAGGGATACCCTCGTAAGAATCAAGCATTGGAGTACTACATACATTCTCTTTTACTCACATGATCTCTTTTTATGTTACTAACCTTTAACCAGTTGGTATGTTGCCAATAATTTCTAAACGGTGATAAGATCTTGCAATTACCTTGGGGACTTTAGTTTTGAGGTGTGTCACAGTCAACAAAGAAGGACATCAGAACAAAATTTTCTCTATTATAATATTTTAATAGGAGTCACTGAGTTCACAATTTCATAGCCACTTTCTGCATTAGAGGGAACAAAAAGAAGCCAGTGCAATTTCTTCAAGTTTGTTTTATTATACAGGTATGAAAAAAGTAGGTTAGACATCTAAAGCTCTCATCTAACTAGAGCCAGCTGGCCAAGACTAAGGTTATGGATATTATCTAAATCCTATATTTTGATTGTGTTTGAGGGAAACCAACCTTTTTGATAAACAATCACTATCATTAATATGATATGCCATATATTTGCTGTTATAGGATATGAGACTATAGTAAATATTTCCTAGATATGACAGTGTAACCACCTCAATCAATTTAATCACTTTGAAAGTTAAGAAAATCATCAGCATTTTAGAAGATGATTTAGAATAGCTATCTTATATTTAATGTATTTTCAGAAAATAATATGGAACATGGCTAGATCTTAGGAACCTGGAATGTACTGAATCTTTGGAGAAGGGCTTTTGAACTGTATTTTAATGTTGGTGAATTTATGAATCATCATTTCCCCACTGTTTTTAAAGCTATGAGGTCGTTGAGGTGCTTGTAGATGACTAACAAAATCACACCTAAATATATTGCAACAAAGCTATCAGCAACTACAGAAGGTGAGTGATAATGAAAAAAGTCCATATTCCCAAAGTTTGGGATCTGGATCTAATTCTTTCAGAAATATGTGTCAGCATCAGCCACTAGGGGAGAGTCGGATTTCATAGGAGGAGGAATTTCTGTGGTGAGTTACTAATTGTGCTATTGGGCATGTTCTGTTTCCTTGTTAACTTGTTTGGTCAGTTTTGTCCCACTCGCCTTGCTATTTATAACCTATCACCCCCCTCTCTCATTGTTCCCTCCTGCTACTTTGAAACATCAGTCTTCACTTCCTCATTTACCACTCAGTCTGCAACCCACGCTTCCTGACTTTCACTCCCACCATTTCTTTGAATCTGTTCATCTTACGATCAGCAATGCCTTCTGCCAAATCCAGTGGACACTTTGCACAGTACCCACTCCGTTCGTGGGCCGCAGTTGACACTGTTGATCACCTCCTTTTCTTCAGCATCACCCCTCCCCTGGCTCCCTGCTGCTGTTCCCTTTCAAGCCATTCTTTCTCATTCTTCTTTGCCTGGTCTGCCCACTCCCACGAGTCTTTGTTTTTTTTTTTAATTTAATTTTTAATTTTTTTAAATTTATATCCAAATTAGTTAGCATATAGTGAAATAATGATTTCAGGAGTAGATTCCTTAATTCCCCTTACCCATTTAGCCCATCCCCCCCTCCCGCAATCCCTCCAGCAACCCTCAGTTTGTTCTCCATATTTATGAGTCTCTTCTGTTTTGTCCCCACCCTGTTTTTATATTATTTTTGTTTATCTTCCCTTATGTTCATCTGTTTTGTCTCTTAAAGTCCTCATATGAGTGAAGTCATATGATTTTTGTCTTTCTCTGAGTAATTGCACTTAGCATAATACCTTCCAGTTCCATCCACGTAGTTGCAAATGGCAAGATTTCATTCTTTTTGATTGCCAAGTAATACTCCATTATATATATGTGTGTGTGTGTGTGTGTGTGTGTGTGTGTGTGTGTGTGTGTGTGTATACATATACACCACATCTTCTTTATGCATTCATCCCTCCATGGACATTTGGGCTCTTTCCATACTTTGGCTATTGTTGATAGTGCTGCTATAAACATGGTGGTACATGTATCCCTTTGAAACAGCACACCTGTATCCCGTGGATAAATGCCTAGTCGTGCAATTGCTGGGTCGTTGGGTAGTTCTATTTTTAGTTTTTTGAGGAACCTCCATACTGTTTTCCAGAGTGGCTGCACCAGCTTGCATTGCCACCAACAACGCAAAAGAGATCCTCTCTCTCCTCATGCTTGCCAACATCTGTTGTTGCCTGAGTTGTTCATGTTAGCCAGTCTGACAGGTGTAAGGTGGTATTGTGGTTTGATTTGTATTTCCCTGATGATGAGTGATGTGGAGTATTTTTTCATGTGTCAGTTGGCCATCTGGATGTCTTCCTTGGAAAAGTGTCTATTCATGTCTTTTGCCCATTTCTTCACTGGATTATTTGTTTTTTGGGTGTGGAGTTTGATAAGTTCTGTATAGATTTTGGATACTAACCCTTTATCTGATATGTCATTTGCAAATATCTTCTCCCATTCTTTCAGTTGCCTTTTAGTTTTGCTGATTGTTTCCTTCACTGTGCAGAAGCTTTTTGTTTTGATGAGGTCCCAGTAGTTCATTTTTGCTTTTGTTTCCCTTGCCTCCAGAGATGTGTTGAGTAAGAAGTTGCTGCGGTTAACATCAAAGAGGTTTTTGCCTGCTTTCTCTTCGAGGATTTTGATGGCTTCCTGTCTTACATTGAGGGCTTTCATCCATTTTGAGTTTATTTTTGTGTATGGTGTAAGAAAGTGGTCCAGGTTCATTCTTCTGCATATCTCTGTCCAGTTTTCCCAGCACCACTTCTGAAGAGACTGTCTTTATTCCACTGGATATTCTTTCCTGCTTTGTCAAAGATTAGTTGGCCATACATTTGTGGGTCCATTTCTGGGTTCTCTATTCTGTTTCATTGATCTGAGTGTCTGTTCTTGTGCCAGTACCACACTGTCTTGATGATTACAGCTTTGTAGTATAGCTTAAATCTGGGATTGTGATGCCTCCTGCTTTGGATTTCTTTTTCCAGATTGCTTTGGCTATTCAGGGTCTTTTCTGGTTCCATACAAATTTTAGGATTGTTTGTTCTAGCTCCGTGAAGAATGCTGGTGTTACTTTGATGGGGATTGCATTGAATATGTAGATTGCTTTGGGTAGTATTGGCATTTTAACAATATTTGTTCTTCCTATCCAGGAGCATGGAATCTTTTTCTTTTTTTTTTTTTTTTTTTGTGTGTGTGTGTGTCTTCTTCAATTTCTTTCATGAGCTTTCTATAATTTTCAGTGTATAGATTTTTCACCTCTTTGGTTAGATTTATTCCTAGGTATTTTATGGTTTTTTGTGCAACTGTATATGGGATCAATTCCTTGATTTCTCTGTCACTTCATTGTTGGTGTATAGGAATGCAACCAATTTCTCTGCATTGATTTTATATCCTGCAACTTTACTGAATTCATGAATCAATTCTAGCAGTGTTTTGGTGGAATCTTTTGGGTTTTCCACATAGAGTATCATGTCATCTGCGAAGAGTGAAACTTTGACCTCCTCCTGGCCAATTTGGATGCCTTTTATTTCTTTGTGTTGTCTGATTGCAGAGGCTAAGACTTCCAATACTATGTTGAATAACAGTGGCGTGAGTGGACATCCCTGTCTTGTTCCTGACCTTAAAGGATTCCACTTTTATCATTGTCTCTTTACTCATTCTTACTGAGCAAACATATCCTCACCCAAAGCTTCAACTACTCACCCACTTGTAAATCTGCCTGAGCTCTGTGTCAGTATTTCACACTACCTCCCAGATATTTCTTGTGTATATCACAAGAACCTCACTGGACAAGTCTAAAAATGGAACCTACAACCTCACCCTCTGATTCCAAAATGATTTCGTATCTTCTTGTTCTTATGAGTTGAATGAAGCTACCAGTCATTTAGACCTCCAACCCCAAATCCAGAAGTCATCCAGATGACTTCTCCCAGGGGCTGCACATTCAATCAGTCACTAGGTCTACTCTCTTCTACTTCCTGAGTGTCTCCTGAATCCTTCCCGTGTTCTTCATCACCATGGTACTATCTCATTGTGCTGGGCATGAGACTTCCCCTCAAGTCACCATGTTTTTGCTTTTACACACATTATTTCCTTTGCCTAGAATCCACTTTTCCTCTGCAACACTTTTCTTTGGTAAGCATCCCATTATCATCTCATCCTTAATATTCAACTGTGATATTGCTTCTTTATAATGTACTCCTTGACCTCTTCCTCCCTTCTTCCCCTGTCCCACATCACGCTCCTGTAAAATTAGGCAATCCTTTATCTCATATTTCCTGTTACCATGCACACTTACTTTGAGCGTTTTCCATATTGCCTCTCCACTCACTTATTAGCCTCACTCACTCACTTTGTCTATGATATAAGGCCCAGAAAGTACAGTCACTCAAGAAATGTTTCAACAAATGTACATCTGTCCAACATAAAGCGTATAGTCTCATGCAGTCATGTATATAGAGATGTAATTCTCTTTTTTCATCTATAGTTCAGCTTGACTTTATAGTTAAGCTTCTATTGCTACAGAAGGGTTAAAAATAAAATAATCTTGCCCTATTAAGGTGAGCTTTGTTTATCATTAAAGCAAATCATACTTATCTCACCAAATTCTCTTTTCCATCCATCAGGTACAGGGGATATTTGTGTAATATTATGGACTGGGGATGGGGGACGAGATTGACATCGGAAGTGAATCTGGTTTGCAGGCTTTAGCCCTCACTCCTCTCTATCATTCATTGAGTCTTGGCCCTTTCATTCATTCTTGAGCTTTGTGTTTTAAGCTTTGGGCTTTGGTCTCTGTCCCAAGATTTTTTCTGGAAAAATATCTATGGCCTTATTTGATCTGATATGTCCACATATCCACCGTAAGACCCTTTCTGGTTTTGTCAGTCATACCGGTAGCCCCTCAGGAATTCTGCCTCATTTTTCCCATACATATTTTTCCCTTATTTTTGCCACATGCTGTTGTGGGGACACTGTACCCACATTGTACCAGTAGACATTGGTCTGATTGCCTAGACACTGCCCACAGGTGTTTCTCCTCTAATGCTCAGGGTCATGGATGAATATATGACAAATATGTTGGAGAGGAATGTACTGAGCTCTTCTCAAAGATTCATTGCATCTGATTCTAGTTCCCCTGTAATCTACTTTTCTCTCCCTGGACCTGACAAGTCAGCCTTACACCATTTCACAGCGCTGCCTGCTCCCTGGTTCCTGCAGTACACTCTAGCCCCTAAGGCCAAGACTCTGGTTCTTGCTGTGCAAAACCAAATTTCTCTTGGTTGCTTCCTCACTCCTTCCTTCAGAGAACTTTAACAAAATCAAAGCACTTTTAAATGAAACCTATGTTGGCTTTCAGACTTTGTGTCTGCTATCACTTAAAAATGTTTACCTTAGAACAAAAAAATGGACAAAATCTTTGTTCTGAATAAATTTGTCATTACCCAAAAATAATGCATTCCATTAGACTGATAAGGGGAAAGCCTTGAGGCAGCAAGAGAAGATAATGGGAAAGATAAACCTATTGTTAAATTTCTAAAATTTACCCTGCAACAAAAGTAGGGATGAACGATAGTTATTGTGCACTTAGTGTGCACTGGGTACCCGAGTATAACGATGGAAACCAGCTAACCTTTGGCCTCAAGGTGCTCTCAAATGGTGAGAGGCATAGACACATACAAGCCTTGGGGTATGACAAGGTAGAAGGTGAGAAGTGCTAGAATGCAGACACAGACACATTACAAGGGCCCTAGGAAAGACAACTCCCAAGGTAATATGATTTATGTTTTAATTCTCAGTTTCACATTAGAATCACTAGGAAGAGATTTGAATAATTTTTTTTAATGTTTATTTATTTTTGAAAGAGAGAGAGACTGTGAGCAGGTGAGGGGCAGAGAGAGGGGGAGACACAGAATCCTTAGCAGGCTCCAGGCTCTGAGCTCTGAGCACAGAGCCGGATGGCCAGACTTGAACTCACTAGCCATGACGTCATGACCTGAGCCAAAGTCGGACCCTTAACTGACTGAGCCACCCAGTTGCCCCATCACTAGGAAAAGTTTTTTAAAATACTGATGCCTATATGATTTGACCCCTAAAGATTCTGATTTTAATGGTTTGGGATGGGACTTCGGTGTAAGTAGTTTTTGGGCCTCAACCTGGGTCATTTTATTGTACAGTTAACATTGAAAACCATTTCAATATGGCAAACATCTAAAGGTGCTGGAAAATTCAGGGTTATGTGTCTGAAAAACCAGTAAACAGAATTAAAAATAGTTAAGTCACCAACTTACATGGCTGGCAGAAGTTATTTTGATGAAAAGTGACGATAAAACTTGTTTGATTTTCCAAGTAGTCTGAAGAGTATAAAGAACATAATTTCACCACCTCCCACTATCGTTGTGAAAGGAATGATCCCAAAGCTGTCATCTCGTGACATCACTACCAGCAGCCAGTCTAGAAGGGCGCAAGTCATATCCCCCTCTCCCGGTCTTACAGGATACATCCAAAGGGCATTGTAGACCAATCCTGTAGGCTTTAACCTTTTAGCTATTGCTCGATTCTTCTCTTCTCCATCACCATTGCTGTGCCCTAGTTCATATTGCAATCCCTTCCTTTCTTGTCACCAAGCCTTTAGTGGCCATACACACACAATCCATTCATCTTCCATTCTTCAATCAAAGGTGTTTTTAAAAATACACATATGGGTCAGTGAATGATATTGGCCTTGTTTGGGTTTGAACAACAAAATAGGATGTAAATAAATACTTGTTCGTCTAAAAGCTAAAAAAAAATAAAGTCATGGTTTAAAGTTTTGAAATAGAAACAGGAGGTATCTCACAAGTCATTACCATGTTTAAGTTATGCTTAGAGAGCCTCCAGCAGAAAGGCATATCTGAATAAACTTTTATATTTAGTTAACTAGATCTAAGGGAAAACTACACACAGTGAAAATAAAGCCAGTAGAGGCAAGGGAAAGGAAGAGGTCTGTCCCCTCTTTTACTTTTAGAAAATTATAGATGTATTTAGAATAAAAAACTTAGTAAAAGACAAAAGAATAATGAGTCTGTGATGAATTCCTTGCATGTTATGAGTCAACATCACATGGGCAGTTGTGGGTGCTCCTTAAACTCAGCTTCTGAAATCTTGTTTCCCTTCAAGGACATCACTGAGCATTGTTTTATTTCTGCTCTTATTTCCTGTCCTCAAATGAGGTTTGACTGCACTTTTATGTTTTGTTAACTCTGACCACGTAGTTTAAAGGAATTTTTGGAAACGTCTACTTTGTCCTTGGTGTGGTTGTTTCCATAAATTTCACTCAGTTGCTTTTATTTCTTATTATTGGTGGTCCAAATGAATTGCCTGTAACAGATTTATATTTACTGTCTTATGTACTTTTCCAGTTATCCAGAGTAATTTTGTTTTCCTTTAATAGTTTGTATATTAAGAGTTAATTGTAATTTCACCAACTTCTACTGTAGGGTGTCCAGAAGCAATATGTACATCAGCAAATATTTGCCAGAATTTAAGCGCATTTCATTCTGAAGCAAATGGATGCTTCCATATTGACAAAGGGTTTTATGTCCCTTCCCCCCAAAGAAGTATAACATTTAGTGTTGAGTTGTCAAATTCCTTAGGATCCTAGAGGGTAAATAGTTACCCCTGAAACCATGTTTGCTTTGTAATTTTCAATGTTGCGTCTACTTAAATCAGATTTACAACAGGCTTTTTAAATAAATCCCATTAAAGTATTATAAATAAAACAATTTAAATTACAATGAAAACTTTTTGTTGTAGTAATACATATCAACCTATTACATCAGTTCAGGGATTTTTTAGCTCTGTGTAGCATTTTTGGGTTTTTTTTTTTTTTTTTAGCTCACTCTTTCCAAAAAATAGGGTGAGTTAAATTACAGGCACAAGGCCAGTTGAGTACAGAGTTTCCTTGTGCACAGAGTGGTGAAGTGGTCTTAACCAGCTACCTCTGAATAAAGTAAGTGTTGTCAGTACAACTTATTAATAGTATTGCACACATTTATTTCAGTACAGTAGAGCTTTGTTAAAATGTGATATCCTAAATACATCATCCACCCGTGATAGAATTTAAATTGCTCAAATTTAATGGATTGCTAAGATTCCGTTTAAAATTTAAATAGATTTTTCTGTTTAAAATGTAGAGCATGTTTTAATGCATTGCTGCCATGATCAAATGAAATATATTTTGCAGAAAAACTTAAGCAACTTTGAAAGAAAAGGGTTTTTTAATTAATATAACTCTTTAAACAATTCTGGCTTTTGGCAGTTTATAAGTGCAGTGTATATTTCATTGTATTTCATGTCTGAATTAACCATGGAAAATTAAGTCTAGTAAATAAGATAATCTGTTGCTTTTATAGAAATAGCAGCACAAAATAAATGACAAAAGAGTAAGCATAACACAAAGCATTCATTTTCATGTCCAATTAGAAATTTTGTCACGCTTTCTTTAGTGATTTGGTCATCTTGAGTTAAAAGGAAAATTCTACTTTTAAAAGTTTTGTTATTTTTATGAGCATTTCCTACATAAGATTTCACTATTTAAAATTTTTTTTATTGAAGTATAGTTGCCATACAATGTTGTATTAGTTTCAGGTGTACAACATAGGGATTTGACAGTTCCATACATTACACAGCATTCACCACGATAAGTGTGGTCACCATCTGTCACCATATAATATTATTACAGTGTTGTTGATTTTATTTCTTATGCTGTACTTTTCATCCCTGTGACTCATTTATCTTATAACCAGAAGTTTGTATCTCTTAATCCCAGTAACCCATTTCATCCACCCTTCTCCCCTCTGGCAACCACTAGTTTGTTCTCTGTATTTATAATTCTGTTTCTGGTTTTTGTCTGTTTTATTTTTTAGATTCCACATTTAAGTGAAATCTTGATATTTGTCTTTCTCTGTATGACTTATTTTACTTACCATATTACGCTTTAGGTCTATCCATGTTGTCACAAATGATATAATCCTATTCTTTCTTATGCCTGAGTAATATCAGGTGTGTGTATGTGTGTGTCTTCTTTATCCATTCATTTATCAGGTGGTTGTATAGGTTGCTTACACAGCTTGGCTATTATAAATAATGCTGCAGTGAACATGGAGTGCGTATACTTTTTCAAGTTAGTGTTTTCATTTTCTTTATTCCAAGAGCGGAATTAGTGGATCATAGGGTAGTTCTATTTTTAATTTTTGAGAACATCCATACTGTTTTCCACGGTATTTGCACCAATTTACGTCCCCATCCACAGTGCATAAGGGTTCCCTTTTTGCCACATCCTCACCAACACTTGTGATCTCTTGTCCTTTTGATTCTAGCCATTCTGACAGGGGTAAGATGATATCTCATTGTGGTTTTGGTCTGGACTTCTCTGATGATGAGTGATGTTGAACATGTTTTCCTGTGTCTGTTGGCCATCTGTCTGTATGTCTTCTTTGAAAACATGTCTATTCGGGTGCTCTGCCCATTTTTTTAAATCAGATTTTTTTTTTTTTGGTGTTGAGTTGTATGAGTTCTTTATATATTTTGGATATTAACTCCTTATTGGATATATCATTTGCAAATATTTTCTCCTATTCAGTAGTTTGCCTTTTCATTATGTTGATAGTTTCCTTCACTGCACAGAAGCTTTTTACTTTGACGTAGTCTGAATTGTTCATTTTCATTTTTATTTCTCTTGCCTGAGGAGACACATCCAGAAAAATGTTGCTAGGGCTAATGTCCAGGAGATTACTGCCTATAATTTCCTTTAGGAATTTATGGTTTCAGGTCTTATATTTAGGTATTTAATCTATTTTGGGTTTATTTTTGTGTGTGGTGAAAGAAAGTGTTCTAGTGTCACTCATTTTCATGTAGCCGTCCAGTTTTCCCAACACCATATATTGAAAAGACTGTTTTTTCCTCATTACAAATGCTTGCATCCTTTGTCATAGATTAAGTGATTAGATAGGAATGGGTGTATTTCTGGGTTCTCTATTCTAAGTGTCTGCTTTTGCACTTGTACCATATTGTTTTGATCACTGTAGCTTTGTAGTATATCTTGAAATCATGGATTGTGATATCTCCAGCTTTTTTCTTTTTGCTATTTTCAAAGTGGAAACTGAGGCCTATCAGTAATGGTGAGGAATATTTTCTATAACTAAATTTATCTGTGAACTGATACTACACATAGAAACTCTCAGCCCAAGGTAATATCATAGAAAATATATTGGGTTTCATGGAACGTGGTAAAATTCTACATTAAATAATAATTATATTAAATTATTATCTACAATTCTTTTCTAAACACATTTTGCCAAGCTTCCATAATGCTTTACAGAAGCTAATGAAATTTAGCATGATTTATATCATCTCTTTGAAGTAAGGTAGGGAGAAAATAAACACCTGTTGGACAATTATATAAATACAAGTCAGTAGTGAAAGTTGCTAATAAGTCTGAGAAATCTAGAGATCTGATCTTCTGATCTATGCCCTATATTTCCCTGTAATGTAAATATTAGAAGTTTGTTTTCTCAAACATACTGAGAAAAGAATCATTTACAAAGTCTCATGGAATAGCATAGGAAAGAAATCTGAGCCAAGAGGCTAGATGTACTTCGCAGAGAAGCCTGCTTGGCTGCATTGAGTAATTAGATGTTACAGATTCTTTGTAAAAGCCTGCCAGGTGCAATGTGCTAGGGCACCAGCAGGGCTGAGGGGTTCTCAGCACTTGTTGAATGCTAGAACCATCTAAGGTGCGTTCAAAAAACAGGGCTGCCCAGAACACACCTGAGAGTCCCTAAGGTATCACTCAAGTATCTGTATTTTTCAAAATCACCTTTCCTACCCCATCACCTGATTTTAATGCTCAGTGATAGGTACTGACTAACTGTTGACGACCATTTGTTTATACTCTGTTAACTGCTGACCTGGGCATAGTATTCAAATTGACTCCAAATGTGATTCTCTATATTCAGATACCTAGATGTAGAAAAGAAAATAGACAGGAAACAATAGCAGTGTACCATTCTTTTGAAAACAGAAAAGAAATGCCCCTTGACCACGTAGACTAGTTCAGATTCTAGAGTGAAAGGAGTTGCAAGACATAGTCTTTTTTATTTTACTTCTTATAAAGGCTTGAATTCCTAAAACGTGTATTTTATTCTTGAAGAGGAATATGCAATAGGTGCATCAGGAACATGGTTGGATGAGGGATCAGAGAGACTGTCCCAGGCCTTTGCGATTCAAAGTTGGGCCCCTGGGGCCCAGAAGACAGCTTGCCTATTTTAGCCAATCAGTAAACTAATTTTAAATAAAGAAAAGACTCTGAGCTGGAAATGTCTTATCATCAGAGAAAAGAGCCAATCTCTCTGAATGCTTGGGCATTCTTTGATGTTGTTGTTAATTGATGTGCTCTTTTGAAAATTGTAAACCCAAGGTCATATAGATGGTAAGTTGCCACCGGGAACAGTCTCCTTCACACTAACCACTGTGGTAACCAGCTCTCTAAGACTAACTAGAAGAACCCTGTGTGGAACCCTTTTGAAAACCGAGTGTAGTGCAAATATATTAGCATTCGTTGTTCACATATCAATCCCTACTTGCTAGCTTTCTCATTCTTCTCTCTATCCCCAGCTTCTAGCTCATAATAGGCACCTAATAAATGTGAGTGACTTTAAAAAAGAAAACAAAACAAAAACCTTTTAACTTAGATACAGTGAAAGTTGAAGGCTTTCTTTCTGTGTATACATGCCTCTATCCATCTGGTAAAACTGTGTATCTTTAAAAGTATTTTTCTGGGGCGCCTGGGTGGCTCAGTCGGTTGGGTGTCCGACTTTGGCTCAGGTCATGATCTCGCGGTTCGTGAGTTCAAGCCCCGCGTCAGGCTCTCTGCTGACGGCTCAGATCCTGGAGCCTGCTTCCGATTCTGTGTCTCCCTCTCTCTCTGCCCCTTCCCTACTCGCACCCTGTCTCTCTCTGTCTCAAAAATAAATAAACATTAAAAAAATTAAAAAAAAATAAAAGTAAATAGAAGTATTTTTCTGCAAACCCAGAAACAGAGCTTATGATTTTGTTTCCACTTAAATATAATTATATTATTCTGTGTCTTTATTTTATTTTGGATGGTATAACTTGAATAATTGTCTATGTCAGTATTTAAACATTTTCCTCAGTTTTAAGCCATTGAGGAATAGTCTGCAATATCCATAGAACAACATTTATACAGCCATCTCCCTATTGATGGGCATTTGTGGCTTTTTTGTTTTGTTTTGCTGTAAACCATGTCCGAATATTTCTGTAATATAACTAGAAATGGAATTTCCTGATTCTAAAAACACGTATAATTTTTTGATACAATGTCAAACTTCCCTCATAAAATGATTGTGTCAGTTTATACAACCCAAATAGAGAGTGATAATGCCCATTCCCACACCCCCACCAAACCTAGGTACCATTATATTTTTCTTTCTTTCATTAAACGACATTTAATGGAGAAAATTTTATTTGGCTATTTTACATTTGTATCTATACCTTCTAAACACTGTACCTGAGTCAAAATCATACAATGTTTTAATCTAAATGGCAGCTAATATAATCTGCTTACTGTATAATACATCAAAACTGTCATTCTATTTTTATTTTTATAAATTTCTGTGTTAAAATATAACTTTGATATTAAGTATCTGTTTTTTCTATGGATCATAATGATATATAACTGTTATCTTATTACTGAGCATTTAATGTCTTCCCAATGCCTTACTAGTTATATGGCAATGAAAACGCTTGTACACATGGTTTTTCCTAATCTTTATGAATAATTTATTAAAATGAATTCCAGGTAGTGTTATGACTGGGTCAAAGGTTTTAATTATTTTTATGGCTCTTGGTAAGATTCATTAGGTTGCTTTAGAAAAGTGTTAGATCAATTTTTATAAATCAAGAACAGATTACTACAACAGACTCTTGACTACCTTTCTGAAATATGGTACATTTTTATTTTAAATTTGAGTAGTATATACAACTCTTCTTTCATAAATTGTAATTAGTGGATATATAAAAAGAATGGTGAGTAAATATTTATGTTTCCCATGTTTAAAAAGTGGTTATGTTATGATGCTAACTCAAAGGAACAGGATACAGAATGAAGTATAAAATCATGTATATACCTCAACAGTAGATAACTTTAATTTCATTTTTTATATCTTTTTATTTTTTTCCTAATTAATCACAGTGAGTATTACAACAGGGCTGAATGTCTTCCATGTATTTCTGTGGTCAAAGGATCTGTCTCTTTCTTTTAGGAAATTTACCAGTGGTGTGGTTCCTCCTGTAACAAATACGAGCGTCTGAAGGCAAGCCAAGTTGCCATTGGCATTCGGGACAATGAAAGGAAAGGAAGATCACAACTAATTGTGGTGGAAGATGGAAGTGAACCATCAGTACTCACAAAGGTGTTGTGACTTGTTTTTTAAAGGTTTACCACTCTAAGTTGTGTGTGTGTGTGTGTGTGTGTGTGTGTGTGTGTGTGTTAATTTAAGCTAATTCTCTAAAACTAAGTCTAGGCCAAGATTAGGTAAGAGGAAACATCAAGGTGGTCTAAGTGATGGTATAGAGAAAATAGAAAGTCATGAACTGTTTTCTTTCACCCTTGGTATGACCACCAGAGGAGGCTCTGACTTCATCGTCTGTCACACAGGACAAACAGGGAACAGTTCTGAGATTGGCTATAGTAATATATTTTGGAAGTAAAAAATATATATTTTTAATGCAGGGATATTTTTCAATTTTAAAGTTAATTATTATACTAAAAGAATGAAATAAAATCTTATTCCAAAAGATTAAATATACCAATATTTTAAATACTTCAATCATTTTATTTTATTTTTTTAATTTTATTTTTTTTTAATTTTTTTAACGTTTATTTATTTTTGAGACAGAGAGAGACAGAGCATGAACGGGGGAGGGTCAGAGAGAGAGGGAGACACAGAATCTGAAACAGGCTCCAGGCTCTGAGCGGTCAGCACAGAGCCCGACGTGGGGCTCGAACTCACAGACCGCGAGATCATGACCTGAGCTGAAGTCGGACGCTTAGCCGACTGAGCCACCCAGGCGCCCCAATACTTCAATCATTTTAAACCACGAATTATAGGCAAGACACTTATGATTATAGTATAGTGGTTAAATTAATTTGAAAATTATCTCCATGGCTCTTTATACCTACGTTATTTACTTAACGATTTTAGCAGTCTTACACGTTTAGTTGTGAACAATGTTACTCCTTAAAGAAAACTGCAGTGAGTGCCAAAGTGTATATATTTTATATTTTCCCTTACAATTATGGGTCAAGGGTATAATCATATTCATGTTTCTTGATATATATTGCTACATTGATTCCCATTTGTTCAATGAACAATATTTATTGAACCCCTGTGGTATGTCAAGCACTAAAATGTTTGTACCAATGTTTGTTTCCTCTTGACTTTACAGAACCCCATCAAAATTTACTGTTATAATAATATTGTCTTGAATCCTCCTGCATATAAAGGTGATATCTCTTTGAGTTCTCATTTTTCTCATTTCCTGGGATATTACACATTTTCCTCAATGATTTTAGCTATTTTCACTTAAATTTTTCTAATGACTATCTTGTACACATTTTTAACAATTTTGATTTACAGCGTTTTTATACATGAGAGTCACTTGATGTAGCAATAGCCTCCATAATCCGCTGATCAAAAATTAACTGTGAGATAATTTTATTATTGTAATGTCTTTTTTTTTTTAATGTTTATTTATCTTTGAGAGAGAGAGAGAGAGACAGACAGACAGACAGACAGAATGTGAGCAGGGAAGGGGCAGAGAGAGAGGGAGTGAAAGAATCTGAAGCAGGCTCCAGGCTCCGAGCTGTCGGTACAAAGGCTGATATATATATCACATTTAGAAAATACATTTTGATAGTTGTATCCCAATATAATAGGTTTCATTGTAGTACTTTGTATTCTATTTTATGTGATTAAAAAGTTTTTTTCTTAGAAGAGGGTTATAGGATTCAGAAGTTATCTAAAGTGGTTTATAGAGCACGCGCGCGCACGCACACACACAAAAGGTTTCCTTGTTGAAGACAATGGAATGTCATTTCTTTTTCTGAGACTCTAATGCAACTACTGATATTGCTAGAAAAGGATTCTAAAAATCTAAAAATCTTTCAAAATGTCTTTTAAAATGGTCCTTTTAAATGATTCGTTTTTAATGATATTCTTTTAAAGTTATTTGTCTTCAGAAACTTTGAAAGTATATGATTAGTAATGACTTAAAATCAAAGACTTCTAAGCTACTTAAATGATTCTGTTATCATTACTCTATATTGGATGCTGAGTATTTGGAATATGTCTAACATATCAAAGTGCTAAACACAATAAATAGTGAAAAAAACTTTGAGAGTTTTTTAAAGAATTCATCTTTATTTTTAGAGATTTCTGCTATCTGTTCATACCATACCATTCATATAATTTTAATATGATTTAATTCTATGATGATCATAAATTTACCCTTCAAACCAAAATACTTGGGGGAGTAATTAAGGGGGGCCCACATTAGACAGCACTAAGAGACAACATGTATTAACAAGGCTGTCTGGGGAAATAGGGTATATGTTCAGCTTCTTTCTTGTATCTTTAGCACTTTTAAAAACTCATCTGCCTAAATATGAAAATTATTCTGTCCATGGAACTAAAGTAAAGCCTGTAGGTAAAGTCACATCTCACCCATATTTTTTCATCACTGTAAATGTATTTACCAGGAAAAACTGCCCATAAATTATGGAAAGCTTTTTTCTTGCTCTTTCTTCTTTTCCTATTTATAAGAAACAATCAATGAATGTGAAGGAAAATTAAATATGCCACTAACCCTAAGGTTCAAAACTTTCTTCATTGGTCCTATTCATCCTCTAAACATTAGGAGGGAAGCTAAAAGAGTGCCCTGAGGAAAAATTGCAAGGTTGATAATTTATCAGTTTTATAGACTCATTTTTTAAAAAGCACCATCTGGTAGATATCAAAAATAGAATGTAGAAGGGGCAAAATTTTTTTGAAATAACAACAGAAATCAACTAATTTGCCTTAACCTCAAAAGACTTCTTTTCAATATAATTTAATGAGCTTATTAAGTCTATCATCATTGTAAATGCTAGCTGAAGAATACTGGCAGTAACCATGCTATAAAGAAATTGTAAGCAAGTGCTATATTGCTGAACCGTTAGATTTCTTGCTTTTATAAAAATACTAAGGCTCCCTGGGAAGTCAGTGCAATCATTTTTCAGGTTCTGGACAAGAAAGAAAATTGGCATATCATGTTATGTGTCAGTTAATAAGTATTTATTGAGCCCTGTGTTCATTCCCAATGAAGGTCAGAAATTACTTATTTTATTGTCTGAGAAGAAAAGCACACACTAGATCTAAGACAGAGTCAGAAAATGGGAGCAGATTGTTAAGGTCCACAAATACCAGAAAGCATACCACCATGATTGGAAGCCTTTTCATGATGAAATTCGTGTATTTTAGGATATATGATAATAGCATATAGGCTAAATTAACCTCCGAAGGATCTCCCAATATAGGACTTGTGTTCATCTTATTCTAAGTCATAGTTGACAACTTGAAAATAAAATAGCGTTTTCAGTCATTCTCTTGGCAAGTTGGTTGGATATGTATGATGTGCTCATCTGGGTATCTTGTGAGTAAAATCTAGAGTTAAATAGTGTAAGTATTTCTTAAATTACTCTTTAGAGATGTCTGTTTAAGCTAAGAATAAAAATTTAGTTCTATTTTTCCCAAGTATTTTGCCAAATAAAATTTATGTGTTATCATTTGCCAGGCTAAGTTCCTTGAGGGAAGACACTAAACTGCCTTTAGATCTGTGTTGCCTTTATAGCTCTAACTCCTTGATCATTTGTATTTGGATAATTAATACAATTAACTGTGAACTACATGGTACCAGACACCCATTACATTTGTTTTTCTATTTTCTAAAGGATAGTAGTATCTCTTAAAAAAACTCTTCTATGTTTTAGATAATAGTGTTGGTGAAGATATGAAAAAGACGTACTGTTGATTGTTTTAAAATCAACTGCATTTACAAAAGAGCAGTTGAAATTTAGATAAGTACAATTCATATATTCTACTAGCCTTCTATCTGCAGGTGGATAGTTAACAACTAACCTTTTGGAAAGTAATAGCTGAGTCTTGGGCTTGTTTATATTGACTACAATACCTTCCCATGTGTTAGGCAGCGTGTACTTCAGGTGAAAGCATGTAGCACATTAAAAATAAGTAACTGGAAGGGGCGCCTGGGTGGCTCAGTCGGTTTGGCATCCGACTTCGGCTCACGTCATGATCTCGTAGTTTGTGAGTTCGAGCCCCGCATTGGCTTCTGTGCTGACAGCTCAGAGCCTAGAGCCTGCTTCAGATTCTGTGTCTCCCTCTCTCTCTGCCCCTCCCCTGCTCATTCTCTGTCTTTCTCTGTCTCAAAAATAAATAAAACATTAAAAAAATTTTTTTAAATGTAACTGGTATATCGGGACACCTGGATGGCTCAGTTGGTTAAACTCTGACTTCAGCTCAGGTCGTGGTCTCATGGCTCATGGGTTCAATCCCCACCTTGGGCCCTGTGCTCTCAGCTCAGAGCCTGGAGTCTGCTTCAGATTCTCCATCTCTGCCTGCCCCTTCCCCACTCTCGCTCTCATTCTGTCCTCTCTCTCTCAAAAATAAATAAACATTAAAAAAAATTAAAAAAAAAAAAAAGAAACAAGTAGCTGGTATCTAAAACTTTTCATCCTATGATAAAAATCCATGTTTCCAGGAGCTGTAGTTGGATACTCTTATCTGTAGAGTGCTTCCTTCCAGGTCAGCTTACCTCCCCGCTTAGTGTCCAGCTACCACAAAAACCCACTTCTCTCTCTCTCTAGCACACAACACTGCTGTCCACTGACCTTGACTACTTTGCTTGGCTGTGGCCCACAGTGCTGGTGCTGCCTCTTGTTATCGCTAGATTAAAAATGAATATACCCCATGAACTCCAAGGAACTATACAAGTGTAGAGCTTTATTTTTAAAATCACCCGATATATTTGTGTTATTCTTCCCCCAAAGTTAACATCAAAAGGCATTGCATATTATTAATGCTTCCTAAGTTCTTATATAATCTAAATTTACAGAGAAGTAAAACTTGGAGTGATTTTGAACAGCTAGTAACCTGGATATTGGAATGTCATATATTTTATTTAGCATGCAAAGTAGAAGATTAAGAAAGAAAAAGTTGGAAATATTTGGAAATTTGGAAATTTATAATTCTGTCAAAGTTTCTCTGTGGAAATGTTTGTTTCATAACATAATGTTGGGCTTATTGAATTTCCATGGGATCACAATTCAATATTTTAACTAAAATATTGTATGTTTAAATTAAGTATGATCATTTTGAAAATGTTCCTATATAGGGAGTGGGACAGACTATTTTCTGGGGATGACCTTTGGTTAGATAGGTCAGTCCCCATTTATCTTTGTAGAATAGTATCAAATGATACCAAAAATAGAAATAGGGAGCTAGGGGTGCCTGGGTGGCTCAGTCGGTTGAGCATCTGACTCTTGATTTTGGCTCGCGTCAGGATCTCCTGGTTCATGAGATCGAGCCCCACGTCAGGCTTTGTGCTGACAGTGTGGGAGCCTGCTTGGAATTCTTTGTCTCCCTCTCCCCCCCCACCCCTTTCTCTCTCTCTCTCAAAATAAATAAATAAACATTAAAAAAAAGAAAGAAATAGGGAGCTGTTTTGAAAATCCCCTCATGACCATTTTGGAACAATGAGTATATAGTATTTTTTAAAGGTTCTAAAGATTTATAGAAAAGTAATATAAAAATAAAAATCACATTGCTTTTCAGCATCTGGGAACAAACATGGGTATTTTGAGCTCCTTAAATGTAAGACTTAAGGTTGTTTTTTGGGTTTGTAATAGCACCCCCCACCCATCACTCAGTAAACTACTTTCTGTTGCCTTCTTACTGATTTCATTGTTAGTCACAACTGTGTACTTTGTAAGGGTGGAAATTTGAGCTGCCTGAGATAATAATTTGGTCAATGGACACAGTAAACACTTAGACAGTAGAGACAAAAGTTTCGTCAGATCAACACTTCATGAGTACTGTGCAAGTAGCTTTAGCTTCCTTATTTATCCCTCCATTATTTTCCAGGGTCTTCTTGTAAATTCTTGGGAAATTGAACATTGTCTTAAATGTTTTGTAATTTCCCATTCTTGTAGCATGTTGTCTGGCACATAGGTGTTCATCAGTATTCATTGCCTGAAATAATATTTTTAAGAGAGCCGTGTGGAAAGAGGAGGCTCGTTTATGGCCTTAACCATTCAAAGATTTTTAACTTGCCAGGATCCGAAGTATTTGCCAACCTCTCTAGTTTAGTCCTGAGTAGAGAGAAAGTATCAGAGGTACCCTGAAATGAGAATCTTTCCTTTTCTTCTCTCTGTTGCATTATAATTAAATCATTTTTTCCATTTTTATTATAGCCATGATACTCAGTACATACTCAAATCCCAAAATGGATGATGGGCGTTGAGGAGGGTACTTGTTGGGATGACCATTGGGTGTTATATGTAAGCAATGAATCATGGGAATCTACCCCCAAAACCAAGAACACAGTGTATACATTGTATGTTAGCCAACTTGACAATAAATTTTGCTATAGAGAGTGGGAGAAACTATTTTCTGGGGATTCAGATGAATATGAATATATATTTATATATATTCATATATAATCATATGTATTCATATATATTCATATATAATCATATGTATATGAATTATAGTGACAAGTAGCACATGCTGCAGAGTTGTAATGCTTTCAGGAACACTGTGGTTGCTATAGATTTTTTTTTTTTTGCTATAGCTATTTTTATCTACCATTTATTGATAGTTCACTATGTGCCAGGCACTGTTCAAGGCACCATTCATTGTTGCTATTTATTTTAATGAATCTTTTATTTGGATTTCTAATATTGAATTCAGGTACTCATTTAATTTAGGTACTCAATTATCCAGTGTGGGAAGTTGAAATATTCTGATCAAAGATAAGAAATACAACGCACTGGACACCTGGGCAGCTGAGTCATTAAGAAATACAGCAATAATGTAGTTAACCATATGCTGCAATATAATAGTTCAAATAATCTTCCACTTTGTCACACTAAAGGTCAAATGAAGGCTTATGACCTTATTGATCAGGTGTCACTTTTGTATAATGAAGCCAAATTAATACTATTTGGCAATCATTTTTGAAGGAGGTAACGTTTCATTTAGTTTGCAGCTGAAGTGGGATCTAGTGTGTGATAGGACCTGTAAATAAGATAGTGTGATTCTAGGACAGATGGGCTATATAGAAGGATAGATCCTTTCCCCTACAAAGTCTATATCTGCATCAATAAGCCAATATAAATATTGAACTATAATGGCAGGTTTCATTTTCTTTATTTATATCATTCCTCGTGTTTGTTATAATATTAGTGATAGTATATAATTTTATAAAACTAACAGTAAGACTATTTTCTTTCAGCAGTTTTAGGTCAATTTCATCTTATTCCTTGTGCTAAGAATGAACCAAACTCAGATATCAAAGAACCAGATCTCTAAGATTCAGCGATTCATAATTCCTTGGCATTCATTTTATAAATTTGTTTTTCAATTATTTATTAATATTTATTAACAGTAATACTAATTTTTTAAATGTTTATTTTACTTTTTAAAATTTTTTTGAAGTTTATTTATTTATTTTGAGAGCAAAAGTAGGGAGGGGCATAAAAGAGAGGGAGAGAGAATCTCAAGCAACCTTTGCAGTGCCAGCACAAAGCCTCACGTGGGGCTCGAACTCACGAACCATGAGATCATGACTTGAGTTGAAATCAAGAGTCCTGTGCTTAACTGAGTGAGCACCCAGGCGCCCCAATGTTTATTTTATTTATTTTGAGAAAGAGAGAGAAAGAGAGAGAGAGCAAGCAGGGAGGGGCAGAGAGAGAGAGAGAGAGAGAGAGAGAGAGAGAGAGAGAGTCTTAAGCAGGCTATGTACTGCCAGCACAGAGCTCGATATGGGGCTCAAACTCATGAACTGTGAGATCATGACCTGAGCTGAAATCAAGTCAGATGCTTAACCAACTGAGCCATCCAGGTGCCACAGTATTATTAATTTTATATCAGTTTCCTCTTATATCTTGTGCTAAGAATGGGCTAAGTCCAGACATTAAAAGTTGACTCTCCAAGATTCAGCAATTCATAATTCCCCAGTATTTATTTTGTAGTGAATATTTGTTTAATATCATGAGGAAATGTATTCACATATTGGAAAGAACTCCCTAAAATGGAGACCCACTTAAATTGTGTTTCTAAATCCTGTTATCGAAAGCCAAGGATCACACTGTGGTGGAACTGTGTTATATTGGCAGTCCTTGGGCAAATGAAAAACCAGTAATTGCTATTAGAAATGCTATTGTGTTTGCAAGGGTATCCGGTACAATTCTACAGTTATATTATTGTGGATATATACATATACATATATATCCAATCATTATATATACACATATATATAATTTATATTTATTTATATATTATATATTTATTTATATTTTATATTTTATTTATTATTTATTATATATAATATATATTTTAAAAATATACTGATTGTTTATTTTTAATTTTTATATATTATTTATATTATATATATATTTATATATTAAAAAGGATTATAAAGTGTCTTTTTCAGGAAAGCATGGTTTGTTCACGTAAATATGGTATATTTTTAGTGGAAACCAAGAGGCAATCCTCAGTTCTGGGTATTTCATAACATTTTACTAATCAGGCAAGAGTTACCAACACACTGTTAAAAAATATTAAAATATATGAGTACCTTAATGCAAACAAACAAGAGCTATGCAAAATATACTGGGAAATGAAGTCCTATGCCATGCATAATGGAGAAACGAAATATCAATGCCCGATTTCAGTGAATTCCAGCAACTAAAAAACAAACCAAAACTGAAAATAGATTTTAATGAAGTCTGACAAAGTGCATGTGGACAAGACAAATACATTAATTAAACACTATTTCAAACTGAGCAGCAAATGTACTACAGTTAAATATCCGTTTTTGTGATATTCACCATCATGGAGCTTTATTGCTATGTGATGGCATAATTTCTCTCATCTTGTTGTCCTGTGGGGGTAAGGGCAAGTGGCTCATGGACAAACTCAATTTTGTTATGTGTTCCTTAATCTTTCAAGTTGCGCTTTTCTTTATATCATACAAGTACTACTTAATATTAACACAGAAATTCCATAATCTAAGAAACAAATTTGTGATGGATTTATTTTTGCTGCAGAGGAGGTAACAACAGCCACCATCATGGCAAACATCCAGAGCCTACAATTCTTCTATGGGTGTTACAAGGATGAACTCATTTAATTCTTACAATGGCCCTAGAAAGTGGATATATTTGTTATCCACTGTCTTGGTTTGTGTTCCTCCAAAAAAACAACTCTATACAAGGACTTGGGGGCAGGTAGTTATCTGAAGATGATCCTGGAAACACCAAGGAGGAGTAAAGCGAGGCAATACTTTGTGAGTATGTGGTTTACTGCTACGGGGAACTAGGGCTTAGTCCCAGAGGGACCCTATGAGAAATTGTATGGAACACACTTTGGAATCAGCCCACAGGAGGCTGAGGAGGCTGTAAGATTTAGGTAGTAATTCCCATCCTTCATTAATTGAGGGTCACTCTGGGTGTTAACTCCCCAGAACTCCATCCTGCCTTGCGTATGGATACAGTACAGCTCGATGGCCAGATCATCCCATGAGACAAAGAGCAGAAGGCTTCGACCTTTAAGAAATCACCTACAAATGACCTCCAAAGTAGACCAAAGTGAGATGGGCAGAGCACCAAGGGCATCTCTCTATACCCTTACTTGACAGGTGAAGGAAGTAAGTCATAGAGAGGCTGCCTAACTTGTCCAAGTGAGAATGGGAATGGGAGAGCTGCAACTCACACGCAGACAGTCTTCATTGCAGAACAATGTTTTTTTCCTTTTTATTAAAAAAAAAATTATTAATGTTTATTTTAGAGAGAGAGGGAGAGAGAGAGAGAGCACAAGTTGGAGACGGGGAGACACAGAACCCGAAGCAGGCTCCAGGCTCTGAGCTGTCAGCACAGAGCCCTATGCGGGGCTCTAACTCACAAACCGCGAGATCATGATCTGAGCCAAAGTTGGTTGCTTAACAGACTGAGCCACCCAGGCACTCCCAGAGCAATGGTCTTAAACATACGGACAGATGGGAATCCCATCTGCTGCCAAGTTCTTTCATAACTTCCAAAAATTATGCCACACACATTTTAAAAAAATGTTTATTATGTTTGAGAGAGAGAGAGAGAGGGAGGGAGAGGATCAGAGAAAGAAGGAGACAGAAAATCCCAAGCAGGCTCCAAACTTTCATCACAGAACTCAACATGGGGCTCAAACACACAAATCGTGAGATCATGACCTGAGCTGAAATCAAGAGGCGGTCTCTCAACCCCGTGAGACACCCAGGGGCCCCTGCCGCACACTTTTGACAGTCATACCTATTTTATGTATTCCATATCATAAGTAATACCTTTGGTAACATAATGTTTGTACTCAGTACATTTGTTTCACATCTCTTACTGTCAGCATAAAACCTTTCATCTTTACTATGGAGGGTCATACAGGATAATTGGGGTAGACATTTTCTTGGAAAGAAAATACACTTTCTTAATGTAATATAAAAAGCATGGAAACATTTTTTCAGGTACCTCAGAGTATATGAAAGCCATTTTGAGTTTGCTCAGTTAAATTTCAGTGCTTGGAAATTTTCTGAATTACGGAGCTAGAGAGGAAGCATTCACAACACTCTTGCCATAAAACATGACTTAGTCTGATCAAATATAATATGTAAATCATATTTATTGACCTCTTCCTAAGGGGATAGAAGGAGGTAAAACAAAATAAATTTATGTCAATATGTGCATATGTGTATGTGGTGAAAAGGAACAGTGAAAACAGTGCTCATAGAGGTTTACTGAGCTCATGCTATCATACTGGGATGCCCTGTGTAGCTCTTTGTCTCCTTGTCTGCCCCAAAAGAACAAAGTGGAGAAGAAAGGCACTTTCTTTTTCTCCATTCCACCCTTCATCCAACCGAAAGTGTTTCCTCTGATAATCTCCGAATTTGGTGAAAATAAGCAATAAGTTACGAAGGGAGAAGCTCAGAGGCATTATGGTAGAGAGCCAACCTTGAGAGGAGGAAAGTGATCCTGTCTGGACTAGAGTTACTTCCTAAACATTTCTGAATTTGAGAATCCTTACAGGCTATTTTCACATACTTAGGGTTAAAAACAAGTGGAATGTGTGCTGCCACTTCTCCTGCCTTTCCAGGAGGGAAATGACTGGTGGATCATGTTAAATCTTCTCACTAAATGTGGAAGCAACCTCAGAATCTTTCTCGGCAGACTGCTCCTGCAGCCGCTGTCTTGTAGTGAGGGTTAGCCAGGTGAAACCTATGTAGCATCCCTGCGCTGAAAGTCAGCTCACTGACAAGGGACCACAGCTAACGTGTTAGCCGTTATAGCCACAGCCCTTTCCTTTGGGGCTGATATATCATAGACACTCCACAAATAAGCCTTACTGACAAATAAACTGTAACTGATGTATTCTGACTCACCAAAATAAGGTCATATGTACAGGACTAAATGAAATGGGGAGGTACGATTGAACCACATGGGAAGATCAGAGAATCAGTTTTATAACCAAGGATTACTAGGTCTTATTTTCTTTCTCAGCATTATTAACTATTCATTTGCTGATGCACAGGAGACTATTCTTTAGGTTTTGCTTGAAGAGGGATATTTAGATCTACTGGTTATAATTTTAAATCTAAAATGTAAGACTTTGACAAAGGTATGCCATCAAGACCTAGACTACTTAGTGACATCATTAGATTAAGACATGAATAAGTAATAAGTGAATAAATGTAAGTCGCAGGGAGATGTGTAGCAAGAAGTTCAGTGGTGAAAATCATCGCGTAAAGAATCAAAGTGGTGGTATGCAAGGTCATAATCAAAGAGAGAGAATGACCCTTTGACCAAGGCAAATTTGATTCAGTGTATATAAGGGTGGATAAAGGATGCAAGATCTGACTTTTGTGGCATTCTCACTATGTGCCAAGTATGGCGACAGTCACTTCACATACATTATTTCATCGTGATGATTATGAGTGGTATTAATTATCAGACCATTTGAAGTGTGGGAACAGGATCGCAGAGTCACTCAGTAGTGGGTCCTCCCAGCTCAGAGTGCCAGAGCCTGCCAGGTGAAGGGATTGTCAAGAAGACAAGGGGGAATGCTCATTGTGAAACATACACATCAGGAATGCCAGAGGCAAACAATGGAAGTTTCTATTCAAGCACTGATCAGGTAGAAATGCCCAAATGAGTTTGAGGTCTTACCGCCCCCCCCCCCCACAAAAAAAAAAGTTTAATGATTCCCAGAAAGGGCAGAAGGACTAAACATCTTTACCTGAGATTTGCTCCAGGATAGCTTCCTGACTGCCAGGCCATGGTAATTTGTCCAGGGGAAGAGTTCCCTGGGAAGCTATTTTAATATCAGGAATGCTTGGCAGACCTGTCCTGATGGTTGAGATGGATCAACCAAGTTAACAGAGCTGATGTCACTAAACCCTTGAGTATACCATAGAAACAGGCCCAGAGGGCTTTGAAAACCCGCAGCAGTACCAGGCTTCAATCAGAATCTTGGGCTCAGATTCATACTTTCATACTGTTTATCATAACTACCCAGATGGTTCTAGAATGTAGCCAGTTAAAACAACTGCTCTAATTTAATCAGTTGGCATTCTGGCTTATGTATTTTAATAATTTGTGAGTTAGCTTTCCATGATAGCTTGTAAGTAGGTTTCCATAGTATGGTAACTTGTGAATTTGCTCTCTACATTATAACTTACGAGTTAACTTTCTTGTGAGTTGGACCTTCTAAATCTAATATCTAATCTAGTGATGTTACTGTAACACTGAGAATCAGACCTGTATCAGGGTGAGTTCCCCAAGGCCACAGGATTCCCTGACTTCTCTAGAACTACACTGTCAAATACAGCATTGACACATATGGCTATTACAGTTCTGATTTAAATTAATTAAGATTAAATGAAATTAAAAACCCAGTTACGTGGTCATACTAACCACATTTCAGGTGCTCGGTAGCTGCATGTAGCTAATGACTACCATATTGGACAGCACAGATATGGAACATTTCAATTACAGAAAATTCCACTGGGCGGTCCTGGCCCAGATTATTAAATAACCAGACATCTCTTGCAGACTTGCAATTTACTTTATCCTTTTATCCAAACATGTACTTCACATGCTTTATCTCAGTTTAAAATAACTTTAACCACTATTTGATATATTAAATTACCCTTTTTATTTGATTTCTCCATAAAGGGATGAAGGTATTTCAGGGGCAGAGAAACACATCACTGGGAACAGCAAATGTTGGAACCTCATACCAGATTAGGTGGAGCCAGCTAAATGGGGTCACATCATTTCTCAGAATTGCCTGTAATTTTATATCTCTGTCTTCCCTGTTATCAAATGTTTATCTGACTTAAGCCATAAAATGCCACAAAGCAAGTAAATATACCATAACAACTAGGCTATATTTCATCTTTATAATTTATTTGTATTTACCATAGGTTAGGAATCGATTGATTTTTTTTTTCCAGTTGGGGAAAGAAAATAAGACAGGAGAATTTCTGGGTAATTAAAAGGTTAGCCCTTGGGACCTGAGAGCCTCCTTCATTTCTGGTGAGAGCAGAAACAGCCATTTGTACTAAAGTGATTATGAAGACCATGATGCCTCCTTTGCTGTGGTGAGCACTATGGAAGGAGTCCCGAAGTCTGGTTTGGATCCTTTGCTTTACTATTTATAAGACTTGGACCAAAGGCAAAACTCCTAACTTCTCTCATCCTCATTTCCCTAATCTGCCAAACTGAAATCAGAGTTAAGAAACATAGAAGACCCTCTATGTTAAATGCTTTTAGGTCTTGACACTAACTTGGAACATTTTCATCCAAAGTGATTTAGAGTCTTGAGTTAGGTATTATCCTTCCTCCAGACCACACATTATCCCTTCTTTTCCTACTATTCACTCCAAATACTTATTGCACATTGTCCAAACATCCTGACTTTTCTGTAGAAGACAGAGAAAGCACATCCTAAGGGAGCAAGATCATAAATGTTGGAATTTCATATCCCAAATAGGTGGGGCTGGCTAAAAAATTCAAAATAAACAAAGGCAGATGTAAATGTGAAAATTAAGTAAAGATTATGAAGATACAGAAACATTTTTCTTAACTTCCTGGTCCTTCTTTTCTAAAACAAATTTACACATAGGCCTGTTTATGTTTAAAAGAACAAGTCACAATGGGTCATAGAGAAAAAACACAAGACACTGAGGAGGTCTTGGCCCATGTCATGAGAACCCAGGAAATCTGAAGCTAGGAGATTGTGAATTTAAAGCGAGATGGTGTATTTGCTGCCATGATTTAATGTAAATATCTTCTGATTTATTTTGGATTCAACTCCTGGTGAAGGTAAGGAGTGAACAGCAGAACAGAAGGTCTGCTTAGGCATAGAACAAAATTGTATTTCCACAAATTTCCAACCTCTGTACTTAAAGTCATGTCTTAAATTGTTAAACATTTCCATTATGATACTGACAAACAGAGAGGAGAAGATAGAGGTATTCCCATTTTTCTATTCGTATCACATCTATAACAAAAAATGGTACCTGTGACCTTTGGAACCACTTAATTCCTAGTTGAAAAATTAAGGCCCCTGTGCCACTGGTGGCCCCTTCTAGGTCTTTACATTAACAAAAGTTTCTATGATCAAAACACCTAGAGCATTTAGGAATTCATCAAGAATAGTTACTATCCTTTGATGAATTGATTGAGAAAGACTGAAGTAGAAGCTTAAGGTAGATTGTAAGTTAAAAGGAAGTTATAATTACTCCATTTGAAGTAATGAAGTGCCAACTATTTATTCCACAGGGAGAGAAAATAAATACAGAACAAAGAAGTCATTATTTTTTGCTTAATAAAAGCTTTTACAGTTTTATTAAAGAAAAATACCTGTTTATTACTGAAATTTTAGCAAATGTAGATAGTCATAATAGAGAAGAAATATATCCCCAAGTCCCATCTTTGAGGAAAAAATAACCAAATTCTTTGTAATCTTTCTTTTCATCTGTGTATCCCTGTGCTTTCTCAAGAACTCTTTCTTGAGACAAGAAACAAGAAACAAGAGTTTCTCAAGAAACTCTTTCTTGAGACTGCAGACAATGCTTTGCAATATAAATTTTTTACTTGAAACATTATGAACATTTTCCTGACCATCAGTTTGTATAATATGTTAATGTCTGTATAGTTTTCCATTCCACAGGCACAGCCTAATTTGTTTAATCACTTTCGTGTTGGGCATCTAGGAGGTTTGTGTTTTTTTAATATGTGAAATGCTGCTATGAATATTTATTAGGTTGAATTGTTTGTATGTATTTCAATTATTTCTTTATAATAAACCACTAGAATAGAATTATTCGGTTAAATGATTGGTCTGTTTCTTGGGTTTTTGTTACCTACTTCTAGGCACCTCCTAGAAAATTCCTAAGAATTTTCCTGCTCACCAGAGAGTGCTTGGTAGAATACAGAATCTTTCCCAGCATCTGATGTTGTCAGCTGCTTCCTAACCTTTGACAATTTTATGGGTAACAGAGTACTATTGTTTTATTTTACATTCTTTGGTAGCTCTTTCTTGTTTGTTGAACACTGTCCTATCTTGTTTTAAGGGCTGTTTGCTCACATCACACTCTGATGTGAAGGAAGAACTTCCCTTTAAGGCCCACTTCATAGGCAGAATCGAAAGAAAGGGTAGTGGACAGAGGTTTTGGAGAGAAATGAAAACAGCTATGGGGAGAGGAGGACAGAAACCATCCCCCTCATAACTAGTGTGTACTTTGCATGGTACATGTGCTATTATGGCTCTAACTGGAACAAGAGAACGGAGAGTGGTCCCCGTGCAGTTTCTGCCATGAAATAGCTTCTTACTTATCTTCAGAGAAAAGATCTAAACAATTAAGTGTCAACCTTTTTGAAATGCCTGTAGAGGCAGCACAGCACACTAGTTACGAGCACATACTCTGGGGCCAGAATTCAAACCCTGACTTTGGCATTTACCATAAGCTGCATGACGGTGGACAAGTTACTTAATCTGTTTCTTGAGGCATAAAATGGGAAAATAGCAGTGACAGGTTGACATAAAGGAGAAATGACTTGATAGACCTACAAGTCTTAGACTGGTGTCTGGTAAGTAGTGATATGTAAGTGTCTTGTAAACAAAATTTATAAAGAACCTGGCATGGCCCATAGAAGCACTTGAGAAGTGTTAGCTGAATACATGTAATATGCAATAAAAGGCAATACACAGACAAACAGGTTTCAGTACATGTGGTTTAGACAAGAGGGGTACTGGGTGTTAAGGGATAGTTTTCAAACAACTAAAATCATGAATCTCATACAAATATAAAATAACCCATATCAAAGGGCTTTTTAATTCATTTAAGAGAACAATAAGATATTATAATTAGTTCAAAGAAGGATCCAAAGAACAGACAAGTGAATGAATGGGTGATCCCCGTTGAGATGAATTTGCTGACAAATGCAAAGCTGGCCTCTTCCACAGGGCAGACATTACTTTCGTCTCCACCAGACAAAATTCCTGTGCATCTCTGTGGACAAAATCATTTGCTGCTCTCCGTCTTTACTGGATTGGAAGGTCACTCAAAGAAAAGGAAAGAAAATAACATCATGGTATCAGATCACCAGCAGGAGCCCCTCAACACCATCCTTGGAAAAAATCTTTTGGTCCATTTCAAAGACTTTCCTATTTTCCCTTGATTTAGGGAAGTAGGCAACTAATTATTCTAAAAATTATTGAGATTAGGGCATTAAAGGGACTTTGACAGAATTGAAGCCTCAAGCACTGAACAGTTCTGTGAAACAATCACTTCACGACTTTGAGCATCAGTGACCTTTTCTGTAAAAGGAGGATAAGTGTGTCTCGTTCCTGGAATCTCTTATAAAACGAAACAATATGTGTCCAAAGATCCTAATACAGCGTGCGACTCATAGTAGATATTCAATAAGCAGTAGCTATTACTGTGCTAATTATGATGAGCTGAACCAACCAAAGAATAATTGCTCACTTTTGATTCTACCACATGCAGTCAGCCTAGGTAGAAGTTATGTGCAGTATTTGGTAAAGCCCTGGGGAAGGAAATTGTGTGGCTCCCACAGGGGACACTGAAAACATCAGCATGGGGAGGGGGGTTGGTAGAGAATACTGAGAAATAAGGCAGTGTAGGTACCATCCAGTGTCTGAAGAGGCTTTGGAATCCAGTCAGAAGTTTTGGCCGTCAGTAAGCAGCCAATTAAGCAGCATCTGGAGCGCAGATTCCTGGGACTCACCCCAGACATAATGACTTAATGGCTGGCAGTTGAGAATGTGTATTTTATCAGGTTACCCAGTTACCAGTGTTGCTTTAGCATATTGGAACTTTAAGAATCACTGATGCAAATATAAGATATAAACCTTTATCTGGAGTCATTCTTGAAACTTAGGAATAAAGTAAAGTAAGGGACCTTCCAGCCAGTGTACGTACAGGATAATGTCTGAATGAAAAGATGAGGTGAGCCTGAAGGCAGGAGGGAACTGGCAGGTGTAGGTGGAACCTATCCCTGAGGTGATGAGGGATTGCACTAAGGTGGAAATTAAGGAAGAGACAGGAATCAGTGACTCCAAACATTATTATAAAGAAGTAGACTTTAATGACTAAGTTGGTAGGAGATTCAAAATGGAGGACCACAAGTATTCAAAATGATTTTAAGTCCAGGTAAATAGAATAGAGATTCATTGACACAAATTGAGAATTGAGAATGGTCAGTTTCGTGGAAAGCTAAGTTCAGTTTGGGGCATGTAAAAGGATGAAGATACTCTTAAGTGGAAATTTATGGAAAATGATTGAAGGAAGGGGAGGGATGGGGAGACTCCAAGCTTGAGTGACAGGTCTTGGCTAGAACAATAGATGAAATTTTTAAGGAACATCTTCAGATAAGTCTTCTCTGTTTCCCTTCCTCTTTAAATTGTCAAAATATATGTTATTGCACACACAAAGGATTTCATGAGTTAAATGCTAATCCCTTTGAGTGTTTCAAATTTATGTATTATCCTATCTATAGAGAAAAAGTAAAGCTGTATTTATAGTTTACTTTAAAGATGAAAACCTAAGGCATAGTTGAGAAGGTGAACATGTTTAATTATTTTCCTCTTTCTAGACAAGATGTAAAGCCCTTAAGATTTAGGAAGGTGGTTAGAAACTCATTTGTATATCCCAGTGAGGTATTTGGTAAATGCTTAGTTATTGAACTGAATTTTAAAATGATTCCTGAGGATACCTGACAATGTACAGCATCTGCCTACCCCTGGAGTTAAGCCTGTTTCTGGTAAATCCTGGGAGTTCAATTCCCAAATGTGCTACAGTCCTTTGAGAAGCTAATTAAGATCCTTGGCTCATATGGGGATTGTTGTCTAAAAATTAAAAGTTAGAGTGTGCTCTGAATCTGAGACTCACGTGACCCACTGGGAAACTTCCAAGTATTAGTAAGTCCTCAACTTAAACTGTTGGTTCAAAACCACTCTCTTGGTTGGAGTAAAATCACAAAAGGGTATTTGAAGAGCCCTTTCTTTTTCTTATAAACTGTACAAACATCTAGCACAGTAAAGCCATTTTTAAAAAGTGCCTTTGATTGCAAGTATTGTAATTTTTGTTTTGATCCTATTCACAAAAACTAAAAACTGTATTGTAATCATGTAGTATGTACAATAATTGAAGTGTTTTATTGATCGTTGTGTCAACAAAAAGATGAGCACGTTCCCAGAGACAATAAGTTCTCTAGTGAATTTCTAAATGCCAGGCAGTGCCCATACTCCAACAAGGATTAGAATTTATGTACATTTTATTGTTGCCTGGTATTTGACAGTAGGTATTTTCACGCAATGTATTTTTAATGAATATAAAACACAGTATGCAAGGAATTTCGTTGCATATGAAGTATTACTGAATCTAAGTGAATACCTCCTTTGCATGTTCTAAACTTGAATTTATGTGTATGTTGTTATAAAACTCACATTGCTTAGAGTAAGTTTATATTTTTATCCTGTCCTTAACATTCTATGACATTTGTGTTGATTGGTTTAATTAAGTTGCTTTATACACCTATTTTTTGTGATTTTAAGTGTGTAGAAACTCAAAGCAGATTCAAATGTACCTTCTGCTGAATGTTTTATGTCCTTGAATTTTTAGATTATTTTATATATGCAAAGAATAAATACGTTCATTTATTCATTTGACAACTACTTATCGAACATCTCTTACGCCCCAGACACTGTTCTAAGTGCCAAATACACAGTAGGAAATATAGTATCATGTGGTCAAGAACTGGTCCTTTATCTACCCTATAATATGTCAGTAATGATAATGGTACTCCACCCTCAAACAGTAATTTGATCCAAGTCTTTGTAATTAATCCTATAGATTGATTCTAGAAGCAGAGGTCACAAGAAGAAATTGTTATGGAAGTGAATTTAGACTTCATATTTTAATTGATTCCTGCTCGTCTTCAATAATATGAACATCTTTGCTTTCGAGTGTAGGATTTTATTTCCTTGGAAGTTCCCATCATGAGCAAACTCAGTGTTGGTTTACTTAATGCGATTGATTTATTTGATCCATGGGAAAAGGCCAATGCAATATGATTGGTGAGAAATGTTTGAGCCTGGTCGTTTTAATGGCAAATATGTTATAATCTCTGTTTTTAGAAATCTAAGAAGTTTTACTTTTTTTTTCTTTTTTTAACTCTGCATCCTTTAATGAGAGGTCTTTATCTTTTATCTGTTCACTGTTTTCCAGGTGTTAGGGACAAAGCCAGAGCTTAGGGATGGAGACGATGATGACGACACCATAGCAGACATAACCAACAGGAAAATGGCTAAACTCTACATGGTGAGTTTACTGTTAGCGAGTTCTATTATTTTTGCTGGACTGGATGCAGCCAGGAGGCCTGTTCTGGGAGGGACTCTCTGGGATAGCTGATAATTATCATTGCCCTGAAAGAGAAATGTGTAAGTAGAATCCATTCTTTGCTCTAGTATGCTTATTAAAATTCTTCTTTTTATTGCTTTTTGTTTTTTTTATTAAAAACACCAAATAATAAGTGAAATAATTGCTACAACTTAAATAAAATTATATATTGTTGCTGTGCTAGTTTGCAACAATATGGTTTGATGTATGACATTTAATAAAATGTTTCTTTCATGGGATAAAAATACTTGGTAAGCTTTTTCTTTTTTTTAAATTTATTTATTTAAATTCAAGTTAGTTAACATATAGTGTAGTATTGGTTTCAGGAGTAGAACCAAGTGTCATAACCTTTTACTTATAAAGTCTTGATAAATTATAAAATCTTCATGTTACTTTAAATATCCTGTTTAGCCATCATAAAAACTTTCTTTGTTGCAGGAGGGGAAAGGTATCAAATCAAACAGCTGGGAGGAAGCAGAGTAAACATAGCCCTGTCCTGGGCATTTGAGACCTAGTTCCATGACACCTCTGTGGTGATAACCCACTGGGTGGCCCTGGGCAAAATATGACCATTGTGGGCCTCACTTTTCTTAGCTTGAAAAAAAAAAAAAGACAGATTATATTAGAAGATTATTCAGGTTCTTTCCAACTCCATCATTTTATGATTTTATTGCTGGTGAAGGCAACAGAAGCCACAAATGCACCAGATGAGGAGATTGCTCAGATGGGATCCTTTAAGAGTTCCCTCCCCTTATAACTTTCCAAGCACATGATTGGGAGCAGATGGTTAATCTTCCTGCAGAGCTAAGTAGTCATCCGGCATCACAGGAAGGAGTTACATTTGCTCTTCTTTAAGGGAACTTCTAGCTCAGAATCTCATTTTGAATGAAGATCAAGTTACTAACTTGTGTATTATAACTTGCATTTTGTAAAGGGGAAGTGGAGTCTTTTCTTCCTAGAAGGTAAAGGAAAATGTGGTTACCACTTCTGCTAAATACTGATGATTTTAATATAAGCCATACAAAAATTGTTATTCTGGACTTCGTGGCAGCTTTTTTTCATTACTGTTTCTAAAACCCATTTTCAACAACTTAACAAATACTTTTTATGCTACATCATCAAATAAAACTGTTTTCCCTCTTGGACAGCATTATAATAAACTAGAGAAATATTTTAAAATGTGAAAATGTGCCATTTCTCCCTCTAGTGGATTTGTAATGTATTGCATTTATATAAAACGCAAAGTCTCTTTGAAAATACTTTAATTTGGAATTGCAGAACAAAGCTGGGAAGCAGAATCACCTGGATAGCTTCCAAAAAAAAACCCAGAATTCAAGCCCCACCACAATGCTGCAAAACCCCACCACTGATCTAGGGAAGTCCCTGGAATGTGCATATTTATCCAGTGCCCAGGATTACCTTACAGTCTACTAGCTGGCCTTTGAAAAACAGGGACTTCCAACCTGGGCATTAATATCACTTTCAGTTTTGCAAGACCACCTCCACCTTAAAAAAAAACAAAAAACCCCACAATGTTTTGTGGTTATTCCCAAACTTCAAGAGTCTAAGTAAATAAGTATTTGTGATAGAGGAAATTTACTTTGACAGTTTACACAAAGTATGCTTAAATTGCAGGACCTAATTTGAAAAAAAATCTATGAGCTTAGACTGTAATATACCAGCGCCTCCATAGCACAATGCTTGGCATATGGCAGGTGCTCAGTAAATGTTAAATGAATGAATGTTTAAGCTTTAGCTTTTGCATGTGTGCAATGTGTAAGATTATTACCTAGTTGAAATGATCGCTATGCAGTTTAGGAACTAATCATGTAAACTTCGTGGCCTGGTGCTTATAATATATAGAAATCTCAACAAACCTTAGCTATTATTATTATCACTATCCTTTTCTGATGCTTTAGGTCCACTGTCAAAATTTAGCTTTTTTATTAGTGTTTTTTTTTTACCCCAAAAGACTTTTAAAACATTTTAAAAGTATTATTCATTTATTTTTTTAAGTTTATTTTTGAGAGAGCGACAGAGACAGAGACAGAGCAATTGGGAGAGGGGCAGAGAATGAGGGAGAGAGAGAATCCCAGGCAGGCTCTACACTGTCAGTGCAGAGCCCAATGCAGGGCTTGATCTCATGATCTCACATGATTGTGAGATCAAGAACTGAGCTGAAATCAAGAGTCAGATGGCCAATCGACTGAGCCACCCAGGTGACCCGTTACTAATTTCCCTGATGATGAGGGATGTTGAGCATCTTTTCATGTGTCTGTTGGCCATCTGGATGTCTTCATTGGAGAAATGTCTGTTCATGTCTTCTGCCCATTTTTAATTGAATTATTTGGAGTTTTTTGGTGTTGAGTTGTAGAAGTTCTTTATATATTTTGAATACTAACCCTTTATCAGATATGTCATTCAAAAATATCTTCTCCCATTCAGTAGGTTATCTTTTAGTCTTGTTAAAGTCTTTTAAAAAGACTTTTAGGGTATAATTGAGCTCGTGGATTTTTTTTTCTGTTTTTTTAAACAGCTTTGTTGAGATATAATTTACATTCCCTGCCCATTTAAGGTATTCAGTTCAATGGTTTTTAATTACATTTATAGAGTTGTACAACCATCACCATAATGTAATTTTAGAACATTTTTTATTATCTACAAACAAGCTCATGGTTTTTATATTAGGTTTCAGACGCCAGTGGATCCATGAGAGTGACTGTGGTGGCAGAAGAAAACCCCTTCTCCATGGCAATGCTACTTTCTGAAGAATGTTTTATTTTGGACCATGGTGCTGCAAAACAAATTTTCGTATGGAAAGGTAAAAAATGCCATTGACATTGTGGCTGTGCTTCAGATATACAGCTATTTCTGTAGAAGTGTAAAGAAAACATCTTTTCTGATTTTATTTTTTTTAACATTTATTTATTTTTGAGAGAGAGAGAAAGACAGAGCACAAGCAGGGAAGGAGCAGAGAAAGGGGGAGACACAAAATCTGAAGCAGGTTCCAGGCTCTGAGCTGTCAGCACGGAGCCTGACATGGAACTCAAACCCTCTAATTGCGAGATCATGACCTGAGCTGAAGTCAGACACTCAACTGATTGAGCCACCCAGGTGCCCCTTTTTCTGATTTTAAAAAAAGTCTATCTTTTTGAGACTTGACCTGTAAACAGCTCATATAAAATGCAGACATTGACACCATGTTTTCTTCCTACTGGTATCATTTGCCAGAAATGATGGGGTTAAAGAAAGCATTAGAGAAACATGAAAAGATATATATATATATATATGTATATATATATATATATGTATGTATATATAAAATAGTGATCATTATGATATTTCTAAATATGTTTAACATACTAGGAAATTTTTACCATTCTCAGTGTTCTATTTAAATTATAATTATGTTCACTGCTTGGTGTGCAAGTATTTATTAATCATATAATATCTTCCCTCTCTGAGATTCTTTTTTTAACACTATATTTTATTTTTTTAATTATTATTTTTTTTTATTTTGAGAGAGTGAGGGAATGAGAGTAGGGAAGGGGCAGAGAGAGAGGGAGAGAGAGAGAATCCCAAGCAGACTCTGCACTGTCAGAGCAGAGCCAATGCAGGGCTCAAACCCATGAACTGCAAGATCATGACCTGAGCCAAAATCAAAAGTTGGATGCTTAACCAACTGAGCCACCCTGGTGCCCCGAGATTCTGTCTTTTTAATTTATCTTCCATTTTAGGTAAAGATGCTAATCCCCAGGAGAGAAAGGCTGCAATGAAGACAGCTGAAGAATTTCTAAAGCAAATGAATTATTCCACCAATACCCAAGTATGTGTGGACATGAACTGGCTAGGAAAAAAAAAAAAAAAAAAAAGAACATGGGAGCTCCTCATATTGCCACAAAACTCATGAGAGAATTTGGTTCAAAGTAATATATGCATGGGAGTCACTCTTCACTTACGTGTGTGCAACATGGTATCTTGTTGGGCCTACAAAGCTACGCCCATAACTTTGTAGAGGATGGAATTTTGCAGAAACTGAAGATCATCCCTTCTGTGGGGCTGTATGATGAAAATAAGACCCTATCTGCTTCCTCCACAGCATTTCAGTCAAGATAATCAGCCACAGTTGAGTTAACTGAGAGCACTTTTCAGTTAGTCCTTAGAGCAAGTTGTACAGACGTGGGCTGATAGCCAGACAATATTTGGCCTCACTGAAATGAGCTTAGATACCTGCTAGTTACTCCTCCTTTTCTGAATCTTTCAGACTCATCCTTTCTCTTCATTTTTGCATCCTAGCACAAGTAACACAATGAGATTGTTTCTTCCAGGTCACAGACCTCTTATAAACCTAATGCAGAGAAACAGTCCAGTGTGTTTGACTATAATGGTAACATAGGAAAGAACTTTGTTCTTATTTCACACATCCAAATTCAGTGGCAGTCACTGTAGTTGTGACAAAAAGCATTGGATTGTTTTACCTTCATATTTGGTCACCTTCCATCTTACATTCCGGTAAGAATCCCAGCTTCTAAGTTTACATCTGTCATCACAGGTGCCAAGACAATCTTTTTCGTTTCCTTAGTTTTTTCTCCATTCCTGGTTGAATGTTTTTCCTCAGTCTCTTATTTTCCGCTGCATAATTACTTTTTTTTTTTTTTAACTTTAGATTCAAGTTCTTCCAGAAGGAGGGGAAACACCAATCTTCAAACAGTTCTTTAAGGACTGGAGAGATAAAGATCAGAGTGATGGCTTCGGGAAAGTGTACGTCACCGAGAAAGTGGCTCGAATAAAACAAATTCCGTTCGATGCCTCAAAACTACATAGTTCTCCGCAGATGGCAGCCCAGCACAATATGGTGGATGATGGTTCTGGCAAAGTGGAGGTATTTGGCTATTTCTGCTTGTGTTTTTTGTTTTCACCAAGCCCATATATGCCAGTGCACTTGGAGATGTAACTTCAGGAAACTACAAACTTTGTAAAATGTGAATTTTATTTATGAATAAAGGTGACCCATGACTATATATTAAGTCAGGGAATTTAAAGCTGGAAGAGATGATCTCTGACCTTCAATCCTATTTTACAATGTGTATGTTGAGATTCCAAGAAGTTAGGTGATCTGTGCAAGATCACCTAATTATCATCTTAGAGACATGGAACCCAGCCGTCTCTTTCCCTGGTCCAGAATCACTCCAGCTCTTGGAACTGGGATTGTCCGGTGATACTGTACCAAATATCATTAGTTAGTCCTTTCTTGTAGCTTACAGGCATTCCCAAAGCAAATTGGACATGTGCTAAAATCACAGATATTTTTAGAGCATTCAAATTGTTTGATGTTACTCCTTTTTTTTTTTTTTTGACAAAAATGCTAATAACCCTCTAATAATTCTCCCTAACTCAGCTCTCACCACACTCTACTCTTGAGTCACTTCACTTAATGAGAACTGGGTAATGTCACATCTTATTATAAAATATTTTAATGGTGGGGCGCCTGGGTGGCTCAGTCTGTTATGAGTCCGACTTTGGCTCAGATCATGATCTCACGGTTTGTGAGATGGAGCCCCGCATCAGGCTCTGTGCTGACAGCTTGGAGCCTGGGACCTGCTTCAGATTCTCTCTCTCTCTCTCTCTCTCTCTCTCTCTCTCTCTCTCACCCCACCCCCATCCCCCAACTTGTGTTCTGTCTCTATCTCTCAAAAATAAATAAATGTTTAAAAAAATTTAAAAATAATTTAAAAAAAGGGGGCACCTTGCTGGCTCAGTCGGTTAAGCATCCGACTTCAGCTCAGGTCATCATCTCACGGTCTGTGAGTTCAAGCCCTGCATCGGGCTCTGTGCTGACAGCTCAGAGCCTGGAGGCTCATTCGGATTCTTTGTCTCTCTCTCTCTGTTTCTCTCTACCCCTCCCCCTCTCATGCTCTGTCTCTGTCTCCAAAATAAACATTAAAAAATTTTTTTTAAATAATAAAAAAAAATACTTTAATGGCTCTGCATAGTATTCCTGAGAATATTCATCTTAAGCTGGGCCTACAAGGCCTTCAGTGCCTAGATCCTGGCTGTCTTCTCTGCCTCACCCTTCCACTGCCTGAGGGCACTTCCCCTCCTCCCTCGGGCTAACATCCCCACTCCTCCTTTGTAATTCAGTTAAGTCACAAGCTGCATCTCTTGGAGAAGCCTTTCCTCCCATACTGGAACAGCCTTTCTCTGTGCTCAAACCAACCAGTATTTTTCACAGAACCCATCGTACTGTTCATTAACTTACAAACTTACAAAGCAGAATTGTTCAGTTACTTAGAAAGTTCTCCTCCTAGATCTCTTGTTAGTTCCTTGAGGGCAGGAATTGAATATTTTATCTTCGTATTCTCAAGGCTTACCACCAATATTTGGAGCAAAGTATAGGGTAAAGAGATTTAAGACTCAGTTTTTCCTCTTTTGAAAGGCATGAAGTGAGAATCTAAGGTGTCCAGGGTTGTGGGAACGGTGAAGGGAGAAATGGCAGAGGGGTCTCAGCTTCTGGTCTGGGTCTGTCTCCTGCCCAGCAGGTCTCGTGGCAGACTTTGCTCCCCAGCACCAACTATGTTCCCACTGCATTCTCCGTTTGTCACAGGTCACTGCGTCTCAGAGATGTCCTCCTGAGTCACCCCAGGACTGCTGAAATCTGGGGCTCTCTCTAGGCTTTTGGGCTTAGCCTGGCAGCTCTGGGGTTTCTCCTCTGCTCACCAGGATGACACTGGAAGGCTTCTGTCTGCGAGCTCTGCCACCTGCTCATCTCTCTAAATTTCGAAGCGAGGGGTGTACCCTGTCCCTGCCCAGGAGGGCGGGCATGCGCACAGTGCCTGGCGTGCTCTCTCCTGTTACTTTCCTGGTTCATCTACAGCTCTGCTTTCTCCAACTTGGAGTGTCTTTAATCTGTGATGAGGATGAGAAACTAGAAAAAAAAAATGGTTCTCCTACTTTTGTGCATTCGGTCTTCTGCCTACATGGCACCTTTTAAAAACAATCATGCAATCAGTGTCTTGATTATGTGGTCTCCATCTGCCACTCTTGCCTGAGAAGATAATAGTTTCATGCATTAAAATTCAGGGAAAAAATATTTTTAAATAAACAAACAAGGTATCTCCCAATGGATGAGAAATGTGATGCAAACTAAGAGATATATTTCTGAGCTGAATATTTTAGTTCATTATTCCACTGGAGTCTAGTGCTGTTTTCACTAGTCAGTCAAGCAATAGTTATGTATTAATCAATAGGCTCAGAACTGAGCTAAGTACTATGGAGGATGCAAAAAATTTATATAATTGCTTAGAAATGCAGTAAACAAATTGTCAAATAGATAAAATTTGGTCTCATTGCTTAATTTGTAAGCTAATTAGAGAAGTAATTTATGAATTTTTTATTAGGCTCTAAAGAAAAAAAATAAAAAGGGGCGCCTGGGTGGCTCAGTTAAGAGTCTGACTCTTCTTGATTTTGGCTCACATTGTGGTCATGAGATCAAACCCTACATAGGGCTCCTTAGGCCTGCTTAGGATTCTCTGTCTCCCTCTGCCATTTTCCCCCACTTGAATGCACACGTTTTCTCTCTCTTTCTGTCTCTCTCAAATAAGAAATAAATTTTAAATAAGTTATTGGGGCATCTGGGTGGCTAAGTCAGTTGAGAGTCCAATTTTGGCTCAGGTCATGATCTCACAGTTCCTGAGTTTGAGCCCTACATCTGGCTCACTGCTGTAAGCACAGTGCCCAGTTTGGATCTTCTGTCCCCCTCTCTCTCTGCCCTTCCCTGTTCACGTTCTCTCTCAAAAATGAATAAACATTTATATATATATATATAAACTTATTTAATGATAGATCTAAACCAAAAAAAAATTTTAACTTAAACTTATAAGTACTATTATATCAAGAAAATGTTAATTTTGGTATGCACATTCGATTCCTTTCAGATTTGGCGTGTAGAAAATAATGGTAGGATTGAAATCGACCGGAACTCGTATGGTGAATTCTATGGTGGAGACTGCTACATTATACTCTACACTTATCCCAGAGGACAAATTATCTACACGTGGTAGGTGTCCCTCTTTCATAAGATCTCAAGTTCCAAGGAGGACAGATTTTGCTCCAAAGTTGCATTTCATTAAATTTCTTGGAAGAGGGGTAGAATTATCCTATAGTTACCCCAGTGAGATTTGTATAGCATGCATGTGATATTTTCTTTCAATATGGTTTTAACTGTATTTTGTAGGGGTTAGATAAAAATCATCCTTTCGAGTCTAGGAAAAAAGGTTTTGGTATCCAGAGGTAGTGTTCTTTTAGTAGATATGTAGTTGAATATCTCATCTTCTGTGCAAGCTAACACTCTAGCTGGCCAGCACTGGCTACCAGGTGTTCTTATTGTTAAAATTCACAGAGGCCCATCCTGATTGAGACTGCAGAGTTGCAGTGAGGCAAACCCTCTAAGGAAGGGTTTATATATATTATATATATAATATTATATAATAATAATATAATTATATTATTATAATATATAATATAATTTTATAATATTATAATTTTTATATTATTATTTTAATATTAAAATAAATATTTATTTAAAATAATTTATATAAAATAAATAATATTATTTTATAATATTATAAATTTTATAATAATTTTATATAATATATATAAAATTTATGATTCTGATTCATACTCCAGTAAAAACTGATACAGTTTTACTCTTGGTCCCCATGAAATTCATGGCAGTAAAGGAGAAAAAAATGCCATTGTGTCCATACTTTATACAGTTTTGCATAATGATTTGAGTTATTTGAAGGTTAAGTTTACTTAGAGTCCATGCCAAGGCCCTGTTCAATGGGGAGTGTCCAATCAGATAAGTTAGATGCACATACCATGGCTGAGTTGTTTCAAAGGGATGGGGATTCTATAACAAATCATAATCATGTGGGATTCTCAAACTTTTTATTAATATAGTGAAATCTGGTAAAATATTTCTGAGAAGACTGGGAAAAAAATTCTCAAAAAAAGATCTTAAAACTGGATGGTGCAAGGGTGAAGCATTATCCTACATGGTGATGGCAAACTTCAGTGGGTGTATTGAATATACATGGACACAAGTTTCTGCTGATATGGTGACATTTCTCTATGGTGAGGGTCCCACCAGATGAGAGAGTCACCTCCATCCCTACAGTGTGACCACTTATCACGTACACTGACCAGTGCATTGAGCCCAACTAAGTTCAGGAGACTGGGATGACTATCTTTATCCTATAGGCTTTTGGTACCAAAGGGTGGTCCAGGGACCAGAAGCATCAGCATCACCTGGGAGCTAGTTGGAAATGGAGAATTCCACCACCTGCTTTTGGCCCACTAAAGCAGAACCTGCATTTTAATGAGAACCCCAGATGATTCATATGCCCTTTTGCGATTAACAGTCACTGCCTTAGGCAATGGGTCACATCATATCCCATTAAAGATTAACATTAGCTATTTAACTGAGTGTTTATGATGTCATCTTCATAGCAACTTTTTTTTTGTTTTTGTTTTTTTTTGAGCAGCATGTTTGTGTCAGCAAAGTGCTGGATATTTCCATATATTATGTTTCTTCCTCACAACCAGGTTATTTTCAAAAGACAAAAAGGGAGGAGGGAATCAAACAGATTAAGTAACTTAACCCAAATTCACAACTGTTGTAACTAGTGAAGTAACATTTCACACCTTGATCTATCGCTCTCTTTAATTCTCCAGCTGAGTGTGGCTACCCCCTGGTATAAGCTATGTTCTTCTTTTGCAGTTTCCTCTTCTACAATTGTAATTCAGAACAGTGTTTGTGCAAAGCATGGCATTTATAGGGATAAACCAGTCATTCCCAGTCAGCTTTTCTTCTATATTGTTTTTTGGTCTGCCTCTTAATTCTCTTTTGTATGTAAAAATGTGATTGTGGTGCTTAGATCAAGAAAGACTAATAAACAAGCAATTCAAGAGAATATTTTGAAAAGTTAAAAATTTGCAATCTACATAAATAACAATGTGAATATAACTAAAACAGACTAAATCAGATTATAAACATTCATTGCGGTTATTATTTCTCAAATCATTTCAAAGTATTCACGGAGCACTTTCTATATGCCAAGCACCGTGCTAGGTAGATACTAAAGACACAGTGGTGAGAAAATTATATAACATGTCCCAAGAATTTTTATTTTAAAAAGAAGCAGATCAGGGGCACCTGGGTGCCTCAGTTGGTGAAGCATCTGGCTCTTGGTTTCGGCTCAGGTTTGAGCTCGTGATTCGTGGGATCGAGCCCCACATTGGGCTCTGCGCTGCCAGAATTCTCTACCCCTGGCATTCTGCCCTTCCCCTGAAAATGCGCACATGCACGCGCCCTCTCTCTCTCTTTTTCAAAATAAATAAACTTTTAAAAAAAGAAGCAGATTATTAACAAGCATTTCAATGAAGTATGGAGGATTTTAAGAGAAAAGCGAGCTGAGTGATCTTTGGAGAGTTCGAGACCGACACCCAAACCCCCTTCTAGGCTATTGGGGAAGAGCTCCTAGAAGAAGTGACATCTTAGTGGGAGCAGAAGTAGCAGCTAGGCAGACAAGCAAATAGAGAAGTTGCTCTATGCAATGCAGGTAAGGGTGCTCTAACCTACTAGTAATGACATATGGCTGCAGCAAAGTTAGGAAGCAAAAGATAAAATCAGAGAAATTATAAGGAGTCAAATTGTGAATGGCCTTGTAACCGTCCTGGGGAGGATACACTTTAGTGTCAGGTCCTTGGAGATGTCAGTCAAAGAGTTTTCTTAGGGGAGTAGCATGATTGGCTTTCATACTAAAGAAAATATTCTGGGTTGACATCTAAAAGAATGGACTGATGGGAGGAGATTGGTGGCAGGGAGGCCACTGGGAATGTGTTGCAATAATCCCAGTTGAATGATAATGTGGCCAGAACTCAGCGTAAGGGCAACAGGGAATGCATAAGGTAAGTTTGTACAGTGTTAAGGAGTTGACATCTGAAAGACTAGTTATGGGAAGTAGGGAAGATGAGCAAATAAAGGTGCCCCCCACCCAGATTTCTGGTCCATGCACAAAGGCATAGTGTTTCATTCACTGAGATGAGAAACTTGAGAAGAAGACAGGTTTGGCTCTCTCTCAAAAATTCTAAGGGAAAAATGTGAGAAGATGCCACACTCTTCATAGTTCCTCTCTTTGGGATGGGACTGGGATGGAAGGGGTGGTCATTTAATTTTCTTCTTTCCAATTTGATGTGTTCAAGGTTTCTGTGATGATAATTATGATTTTTGAGATATCAAGACTATAAATTAGGTATTGAGAGTCCTTATTTTGAGAGTCTTTGCCATTTAATACCACAGATGTTACATATAAGTGTGTTAATGTATGGTTTGCACGACTTCAGGCGCTTCTATAGTGGTAGTGAAGAGACATTTAGAAAACAAGCAGATCTCCTGAAGATTAGCTTTCAAACTAACAACTTCCCAGTTTATGTGATCATTTTGAAACAGGAGTATAAGTAGTTTAAGTCCAGGAGGCACAGTAAAAGGTGAAGGACTAGAATTGTCACCTACTGAATACACAAAGTTGTTGTTTCTTTTTAATTTCTAAAACCACTTATATTCTAACATGATAGGAGAAAAATAACTTTGCCAATGGTCTTTTCTCTGGAATGTCAGGTAATTGAAATTGAACAAACACTGAACAATGGCAGTGATGAATCTCTCGATGCAATAAATTCTATTTCCATGCAGCATTCATTTTCAACAACTAACAAGTGCCAAAGGTTTATAAAGAAGAAATCATGTCAGGGAGATTGCTCTCCCCTTCCACCCCCCAAGAAAAGGATTTCAAAACTAGGGAAAAGAGCAACTTTATTATGTCTTCGTTGTACAAGTGGAGTATTTGACCCCTTAGGTCATAGATCCATAAAACAAATTAGTGTTAATCTCTGTGGATGGGAGCATGGGTCACTTTGACAGCAAGTGGAAGAAGGGCTGGAGATAAGTAGTGAAAAACTTATTAGGAGTGTCAGAAGGTGAAAGTTTGGCGAGGCTTTCCAGGTTTGCTGGTTGAAATACTGCAGGGAAAAAAAAGGAAATCGAGACAAAAGTTTGGTGATACTGTCTATAGTCAGTTGAAGTTTTTTCCTGCAGGGGGAAAAAAAAGGAAATGGAGAAATAATTAGGAAACTGCAGATGTGACAGAGAAATGACGGATGTTAGGAGAGCCAGCTATTATCCTCAGCTCTGTGCTACTCCCTGCTCTGTGCTGTCAGTAGCTCACAGAAGCTTTTGTTAACATTATTGGCTCCTGGAAAATTTAGGCTATTAGCATTAAAAGACTATGGACTACATTTTTATGATGTCTTTATTAAGGATACCTTTTTATTTTCTTTTAAATGTGTGCCTCACATGAGCATGTCCTTGTTTTTCTTTCTTGCTGCCCTTTGTAGAATATTTTTATATCATTTGATTCTGCTGGTGCCATGAAACATTCTAAAATAAACAAAACTTGTTTCCTGTACCCAGTGTTTTGGGATATCTGTGTGTATATGTGTACATATGTGTGTGTTGCCCGGTATAGGAAGTTATTGGTAATCTGTTCTGGGTATGAGACAGGTAGGTTACTCTTAAAGTTTCAGAAGTGTATGGTTAACTTCTGAAATCCAGTTCCAGAATTAGTATTTCTAATTAGTATACCTCCTGTTAACCCCTAGTCAGAGATGGGAGAATTGGCTAGAAACAACCATTGCTCAGTGCTTTGGTTTTTCCCCCTCACAAACTCCTCAAATAAGCAGATCTCCCAAAGGTTGCCTTACAGGTTAAGCTAGTGATTGGAGTTCTAGGCACAAGCTCCTTAGGAAGAGAAACTGCAAATGAACTGGATTAACTGATTTATTGACCCCTTTCTGGGCCGCTGGTAGTTCAGCCTCGCTTATGGTTTTATTAGTAATTCCTTGTCGTCCTAGACAAGATGGGGCCTCTCCATTGCCTACTTCTTATGATTATTTCCTTAATTTTCCTGGGTCCAGACATTTGTTACTATGGTCACCAAATGTTCATGTAAAGATAGGATACTTTTAATAGACAGCCTAATAGGTTAGGCTGATGTTCTACTCAAATGGGTTATTTTTACTGCAGAGATGGATTCCCAAAATAGGTAGCTTCAACCTGAAGTCAGACAGACCTGATTACTTAGCTAAGTTATATTTTACTTAGGGAGCCAGGCCTTAATTTATTTTCCTATAAAATGGGGATAAAAAATAATTATCATGTATAGTTCTAGGCAATACACAGGGCAATTCATTGCCTAATGTTCGTACTTTCAAAAACCGATAGCTTCTATGGCCATATCCTGTCAAAACAGTTGGTCTCATCTTGATCTTTAATGATGACTTAAGTCTCTGAAATGCCTACATTAGAAAGTCTTAGAACTCAAATACAAACTAAATGATTTTACTTTGGTTCCTCCAGGCAAGGAGCAAATGCCACAAGAGACGAGCTGACTACATCTGCATTCCTGACTGTTCAGTTGGATAGGTCGCTCGGAGGACAGGCTGTGCAGGTTGGGCTATTTTTACTCCCAGAACTCATACAAGTTGAAGTTTGGCTAGCTCAGTAACTAGTTAAAGCTTTCGTCTCAAGTTGGGATGGGAATTTTAACATTTTCTAAATACTACATTTTTTTCATTTTGGAATTTAAATGTTCCTATTCTCATGCCATGGTAGTTCTCTCAGATTCTGGAAAATAAGGAGCAAACAAAATGAAAAAAAACAACGACAAAAAAAACGTATTAACAGACCTAAGGAACCAAATGAACTGACATGAAACTGTTCTACCCAAGTTATTACTTATAGCAGCTCACTTTCCAGCTTTCAAATCTTTGTAAATGTGTCATTACTTCTTAAAAAATAATAATTAAATAGAGAGGTAAGTCAGATACGTTAGTACAGACAATCTAAGCTGTGTAGGCCAAATTTGTTTTTCCAGCTGGTTTTTTTTTTCCATCTTTGCCTGGAAGTTAGACCTAAATTTAAAGCAAGTTAAATCTAAATGTAAAGGTGCATGTTAACTTTTTACTTGTTTTTATTTTTAGTTTTTTAAGTTTATTTATTCATTTTTGATAGTGAGCAAGAGTGAGAGAGAGACGGAGAAAGAGAATCCCAAGAAGACGCCGCTGTCGGCACAGAGCCCGATGCGGGGCTCCATCCCACAAACTGTGAGATCATGACCTGAGCTGAAATCAAGAGTTAGACACTTAACTGACTGATCCACCCAGGTGACCCAATTTTTAAATTTTTTACAAATTAGCAAGATGACTGAATTCTTTAAATTCACTTAACTCTACTTTCCGATGAACTATTGTATTCACTTCTTGAATGAAATACTTCTAGGGGCACCTGGATGGCCCAGTCGGTTAAGCATCCGACTCTTGATTTCAGCTCAGGTCATGAGATCATGGTTCATGAGGTGAAGCACCAAGTCGGGCTCTGCACTGACAGCAAGGAGCCTGCTTGAGATTCTCTCTCTCTCTGCCCCTCCCCTGCCCTGTCTCTCTCTCTCTCTCAAAAATAAATAAACATTTTTTAAAAAGAAAGAAATATTTCCGGCTAAGAACTGACAGCAGTCATTTAATTGATCTTTAAAGTGTTCCTTACCAAGTTATGCAAAAACTTTGAAGATATGCATTGTGCTTTATAAATTCTATATTTCATAATAAAATACTTGATATACCCAATGAACAAATTTGCGTTCATTGTTAGCCAATGTGAATCCTAAATTCACTATGAAATGGTAATGTGTAGTTTAACCACTAGATGGCAGTAGTTTACAATAATATATAAACAACTCCAGTCCTGCACTGCTGTTTGAAACATTCCTTTGCAGAGTGTATTAACTGTAGTGAAGATTTTTCAATTTACCTTTTATCTCTTTTATCTTAATTTAGCAGTGGAAAATGAGTCTTATTCAGTGGCCCACTTTTTTTTGTGTTGGCAGTTGAGGTTTCCTCAATGTCACCCCAAGTTTGGAGTTGTGACTTAAAAGACATTTGCATAAGTTGCTACTTGCTTATTTGCATGTTTGCTAATTGAAAGATATCTGTGGGGTGTGCCTGGCTGGCTCGGTCAGTAGAGCATGCAACTCTTGATCTCAGGGTTGTGAGTTCAAGCTCCATGGTGGGTGTAGAACTAACTTTAAAAAATAAATAAGTAAATAAAAAAGAAAAGAAAAAAGAAAAATATCTGTGAAGTTAGTTACTTTAGTGCTCCCTAGGCCTCCGGGCTATGGTTTGTACATCAGCATTCCCATTTACTTGGCTTCTAACAAAAGACACACCAGGGTGACTGAGACAGTTCAGTTTTAGCATAGAGCAAAATAATTGAAGAAAATAGAGAACTGACACAAAATTTGAACTGTTTGTGTAAGGAATTGCATCAGTAATTTATATAAGAAACAGGAGATTTGTTTCTAATCCAATATCTGGTGTTCAGCTACTAGGTGAAGTTAAATGATTTACTATTTACTTTCTTCAATTTCCTTATCCTGAAGAGTCCTTATATTACGTATTGTAAGTGGTTATATTTAGCAAATCTATTACCATTTCTATAGATAAGAAGTAGAAAATATATTCAATTTTTGGTTTTGCCAGCTTTTGATGTTTGGATTGAAATCTATTCATCTCCAGATTATCACAATGTTTTCATCTCATAGTTGTAGAGATGTAGAAATAATAAATATGCTTTGGCGTTGCCTTATTTTGGGAAGCATTTAAATGTACATCTCTTCACCTTCTGAACAAGATCCAAAACGTTTCAGAAACATATATCACTAAACATCTGTAGTGTTGGTGCTCTTGAAAAAAGTAATTTTTATAAATGATGGCATACACAAGGACTTTGTTGTGTTTTTCTCTTTTGGAGATGTAGATGAACAGCCTTATCTGTTTATACTTTCTGGAAGCAGAGAGTGGTACAGTATGGTGATGTTTCCCCTGAGAAGAAACTGCTCAGGGTGCTGTGTCTGGAGTAAAAGATTCTTAAGTCAGCAGGAAAACTATGCTTGATTTGCATTAACCTATATTTTCTGTTAATCATCATGCTTTCTGCGCTTCATTTTTAATTTGTTTTTTGTTTTGTTTTCAAAAAGGAAAATAACACATGTGGAAATACAGCCTTCTTTCACTGCACCCTTTATTACGTTTCTTTTATCCCCCCTGCCCCCCAGATCCGAGTCTCTCAAGGCAAAGAGCCTGCTCACCTGCTGAGTTTGTTCAAAGACAAACCGCTCATTATTTACAAGAACGGAACATCAAAGAAAGGAGGTCAGGCACCTGCTCCCCCTATACGCCTCTTTCAAGTCCGGAGAAACCTGGCATCTATCACCAGAATCACGGAGGTAATGTCACGCATTCAATGAAACATGCCCTGTTTACAGACTTCCCGGTGGACCTGAGCTATCAACAAATAGTAGTCTTCAAAAAATTGGCAAATTCCTTTTATTTCGATAGTTAATCCATTGTTCACAATAACAAATTGCTAAAAGCAGGAGAACCAAGTTAGCTCCAGATACCAGGCCTGTCACACTTTTCGTCTGCATTGTACAAAACAAATACATTTTAAGAGTAATGTAACAAATCAAACGGTCAAAGGCCCGAGGAAGCTGAAACTTTGTCTTGAAAGGCCTGGAGGAAAATGGATAGCATGTAATGGCCAGGTGGTCATAGTGGGGAAATCCAAGAGGGAAAGCCTGTGTTTGTGTAGGTGTAACAGCTGTGGAAGGTAAGCTTCATCGCACGTGGGGCCAGAACCATAACTCAACGAGCCACAGAAGCTGTCTCTGACAGCAACTGTGAAAGAAATCAAACCGCATATCACAGGTCATAAGACAAGAAGACCTCCAGGTATGGACAAGGCTGGCAGGCATGGGTGTTTACATGGCTGGTGTTTTTACCTCTAGGCTGGTGTTTTCATCACTTTTCATCATCCAGACCCTTCAGTCACCATTGAAATCCAAGTCTCCCCAGTCGGCCCTAAACTGCCCTGCACATTCTGTACTCCCCACACCTGGACCCACCTGCGAACCCTTCCCCTTCACACAAACCATTCAGCTGAGCCGTTGAAGCTAGGTGGGTCATAGCATCCCCCCACTACAACCTGTTCCCTATATCACCCTCCCCCTTTTTGCACTATGGCTGTCCTCTGAGGACATTGCCCATACAGCCCTCTTAAGTGGCAGGTGTTTTTCCCCAGTGCCCTCTTACCAGACATGGGGGCGGCTGGAGTATCCTCCTTGCTCAGCCTTGGCTGTTTGACTTTTGTCCTTCTTATCAGACTCTCCCTCCCTCAGCTTCCTTGTGCTGTTGTCCATGGAGCTGCCAGTCCTTCCCCTCTTATTCTTTGGTGGTTTCAGCCATTGTTGGACTATGTCCATCACTCTGGCTTCTCTCATCCAACAGTCTTATTGTTGACCCCTTTTATCTCACACTCATGTGGTCCTGTACTAAACCGTGCCATTGACAATCACTTTAGCACCTCAGAAATCTGTTTCAGACATCTAATCTCTGACAACCATCTGCTGTCATTTGGCCCCTTTACTCTAGGATGCATATCCCAGCAATCTCAAACCTGAATCCATGCACCCCCTCCATCCATCACACCCTTCATATCCTCCACTCTCCAGATCTCTCCTTTGAGAACTGAGTCAGAGTTTCAGAGAACATAAACGTAATCACACAAGAGTCACTTATCTACTCCCCAAGTTCACCATTGTGCCTGCATCTGTTCTTATATATTCTCCTTCTTGCCTGTTTTGTGGAATACATTTGTTTATTTATATTTAACAATTCATAGGTATTTTATAACACATATATAAATACTAAATTATTTTATAAATTGATATTGATATACCCATATCCACAAATTAACAATGCAAATTAATGTTTGTAAAAAGTAATATCTTGGTAAATAAATTAATACATGTTTATTACATAAACAAACAAAATGTGACTTCTGTCCTAAGGCTGAATTCTTACCACCTGTCACCACCAACTCCTGTCCAGAACCTCCCACCCTCTTACCTTCCTACGGGCTTTCTTGGATTCCACTCTGTCCCATGTTCTTATCTCACTTCCCATTCATCATTATGGCTGGCAGTAATCTCCTTTCTCTGTCATCAGTGTATTCTTCTCTTCTGGATTATTTACTTCACAATACAAGCATACCTTCAAAACACTCCCATCTTCCTTTAAAAACTATCTTTTGACCCCGATCCTGCCAGCTACCGTATCCTTTCTCTGTCCTCCTTAAGAGCACAGATCCTCAAAAGCATTGCCCTCGCTCACTCCCTATCCGTACACGTGTAAGCCTCTTCTCTGTAAAGCCATTCTCCTCAGGCATCCATTCCCACCACGCCTATGCTGTTATCTAGTTGCCAGTGCCCCCCATTCACCATCTTTTCGGACCCCTTTACTTAACCTTCCATTAGCCTTTGCGACAGTTGCCCCTCCCTGGCTTCTTGAAACACTATTATTTTTATTTTATTTTTTTCACCAGGCCTCTGAAGCCACTTACAAGATTTCTTCCAAACTTCTAAAGAGTGTTTTTGTTCCACTTCTCATACTAAACCAGTTTCTGCTTCTCCTCTGCTGTGTGTCCTCCAAGCCCCCTAAGGCTCAGTCTTGGCCCTCTCCATGATGATCGCATTCAGTCATATCATTTAAATGCTATCATGTACACTGATCTCATCCAGAACATTCTGTACACGGGTTCTGATGTGTTCAATGATGACTAATTATTGTTTTTTTTAATCTATCAAATTAACCATTAAGCTCTCATCTATAGGTACACTCAGCTGATATCAGAAGAGTTGACAAGAATCCTTGCATTCCTGGTCTCTTCCTTGCACATCTTTATGAGACATGCAAGCTCCCTGTGATGTGGTTCCTTTGTGTCCTTTCAGCCTCTGAAACTGGCCTTCACATTCCTAGCCTCTCTGAAATGTGCTAGTCAAAACCATGTTTGTGAGGCTTTCTGTTTTCATCTCCTGGGACGCTAATGCTTTATAATGTTCTATTTTGGAACTACCTTCCTGATGTGACACTAGCCCCTGTGTGGGCCTGTTGCCCCCTGTCTATCATCCAACCTCTTTCTTCTGTACCAATAAAGAGACATTTGGATGAGAAATTGGAAGTCCTGGTTCCTATCAATCTCCATCATCACATCTGATAGATTCCTTTGACTGTTGGTCCAAGAGACCTTGTTCCTACTGAAAAAGGATGATAACCACTTCCCTGAATGTTACCAACCCCTGGAACACATCTTTAACATTTCCAGCAGATTGTGTGTCAACTATATTTTAATTAAAAAACAAATAAAAAACAGAACTTCCAATGGTTCCTTCCTCCTCTGGGGCGCTCTCTGGGGATAGGGCCCTGGCAAACCTGGTGAAATCCAGCTCTCTATGTTAGTTGATGGCACTTCAACCCAGTTGGCCAAGTGCCAGCATTTGGCAGCTGAGCATCACCTCCTTCTTGAAACGCTGTCTGCAATTGGCCTTGAGAACACCACACTTGGGTTTTTTTCCTCTCTCATGGTTGTTCCATCTCAGTCTTTCTCACTGGTTCTTCTTCATCACATTGAGCCCCACAGTTGTGCAGAAAGTCATACTGTCAGTGACACAGTCACATGGTCAGACAGGTTCTCACAGAGTCTGACACAGAGTCACAGAATCACAAGGTCATAGGCAGGAAAACACCCATCCTGGGACCCTTGGGCTCACTAGCAGGCCCGACACTGCACATGCTTGCCCTGCCCCGAGGTTCCACGTCCAGCCTCACCCTCAGGTGAGAGTCTGGGCCCGTCTGGGTCCTTCTCACTCCTCTGTGGCCATAGGGAGCACAACTGTGCTCACCTGGCCAGTCCCTGAGAGTGGCCATGGCTTTGTGGTTGAAAGGAAGGGGCATGTCAGTGCTGTGTTTTTAATCTGCTATAGTCTTTTATAATTTGACTTATGATTTATCTGAGCCTGGAGAACCTTTTAGTGAATTTGCATTGTTATCTCTTTGCCAACATTGGACTCCAGTTCCGATTTTATGATTCCTAGGTGTCCTTTGTAAGTTTTTGGTGTTTTTTTTTTTTTTAATTTCAGTATGATTAACATACAGTGTTATATTAATTCCAGGTATACAATATAGTGATTCACCAGTTCCATACATTACTCAGGGCTCATCAAGATAAGTGTACTCTTCATATCCTTTATATATTTTATCCATCCTTCCCCTCTTCCCTCTGGTGATAATCAGTTTGTCCTCTGTAGTTAAAGGTCTGTTTTTTTTGGTTTGTCTCTTTTTTCCCTTTGTTCATTTGTTTTAATCCACTTATGAATGGAATTATATGGTGTTTGTCTTTCTCTCACTGGCTTATTTCACTTAGTATTATACTCTGTAGCTCCATCTATGTTGTTGCAAATGACAAGATTTCGTTGCTTTTTAGACTCAGTAATATATATAGCTGGAAGTTTTATACACACACACACACACACACACACACACACACACACACACAGTCACTTCTTTATTATCCATTCATCTATTGATGGACACTTGGGCTGCTTCCATAATTTGGCCATTGTAAATGCTGCCTCAGTAAATATAGGCATGTATATATCCTTTTGAATTTTTGTTTCTCATGTTCTTTGGGTGAATACCCAATAGTACAATTACTGGATCATTGTGTAGTTCTATTTTTAGGTTTTTGAAGAACCTCCATACTGTCTACACAGTGGCTGCACCAGTTTGCATTCCCACCAACAGTGCAGGAGGGTTCCCCTGTCTCCACATCCTTGCCACTATTTGTTCTTTCTTGTGCTGTTGATATTAGCCATTCTGATAGGTGTGAGGTGATACCTCATCGTGGTTTTGATTTGCATTTCCCTGATAATGAGTGATGTGGAGCATTCCTTCATGTGTCTGTTGGCCACCTAAATGTCTTCTTTGGAAAAATGTCTGTTCATGTCTTCTGCTCATTTTTAATTGGATTATTTGTATTTTTTGGTGTTGGGTTATATAAGTTCTTTATGTATTTTTGATACTAATTCTTTATTGGATATGTCACTTGCAAATATCTTCTCCCATTCAGTCGGCTGTCTTAATTTTGTTGGTCGTGTCCTCTGCTGTGCGGAAGTTGTTATTTTGATGTAGTGCCAAAAGTTTTGCTTTTGTTTCGCTTGCCTCAGAGACATATGTAGAAAGATGTTGCTATTGCCAATGTCAGAGAAATGACTGCCTATGCTCTCTTCTGGGATTTGTATAGTTTCAGGTCTTACATTTGGATCCTTAAACCATTTTGAGTTAATTTTTGTGTATGGTGTAAGAAGGCGGTCCAGTTTCATTATTTTGCATTCTTTTGCATTCTAGATGCATTTCTGCATCTTCTATTTTGTATCATTTGCATGTTGCTGTACAGTTTTCCCAACACGATTTGTTGAAGAGACTGTCTTTTTCCCGTTGCATATTCTTGCCTCCTTTCTCAAAGATTAAGTGACCATATAATTGTGGGTTCATTTCTGGGTTTTCCATGTTAGTTGATCTAGGTGTCTATTTATGTGCCAGTACCATACTGTTTTGATTGCTACAGCTTTGTAATATAACTTGAAGTCTGGAATTGTGATATCTCTAGTTTTGTTTTTCTTTTCCAAGATTGCTTTGGCTCTTCAGGGTCTTTTGTGGTTCCATACAAACTTTAGGATTGTCTGTTTTAGTTCTGTGAAAAATGCTGTTGGTATTTTCATAGGGATTGCATTAAGTCTGTAGACTGCTTTGGAAAGGTTTCCTTTTGATTATTTGAAAAACCCCTTTAAGTTGGGGAAAGAAAAACTGAACATCTTTTGCTTTATGTGTGTCATTTGTGTACATTACATCCACTTTCCAACCATCATTTATAGCCTATACTTGTTCTTATGATTTCTTTGAATATCATTTTTGTTACTTATCACTTACATTTGGGTAATTTTATTTGTAGAGCCCTGTGCTTGTCTGGGGGCAGATAAGCATTCTAAAGTGACACAGAGAAAAGTGCTACTAATGTTTCTTTTTTTAAGAAAGTGTTTATTTATTTTGAAGCAGACAGAGAGCTCTAGCGGGAGAGGGGGAAAGAGAAAGGGAGAGAGAGAGAAAGAGAGAGAGAGAGAGAGAGAGAGAGAGAGAATCCCAGGCAGGCTCTTCACTGTCAGCACAGAGCCCAACATGGGGCTTGATCTCACAAACCGTGAGATCATGACCTGAGTGGAAACCAAAAATGGGACACTTAAGCGACTAAGCCACCCAGCTGCCCCCAATGTTTCTAATACCGTAGTGGTGTCCTAGTGCCACCCTGGGATCATGACAAAAGGCAAAGGATGGTTTGTCCCTGTCACAGCTTCTCAGGCATGTTTATTGAGGGAACAGCAATGAATTTGAATCACTGTGTTATTTTTCTTTATACTCTAGGTAGATGTTGATGCACATTCCTTGAATTCCAATGATGTTTTTGTCTTGAAACTGCGGGAAAACAATGGCTACATCTGGATAGGAAGAGGTGCTAGCCAGGAGGAGGAGAAAGGAGCAGAGTATGTAGTGAGTGTCCTCAAATGCAGAACCACAAGGATTCGGGAAGGCAGGGAACCAGGTGTGTACTGTGGGGAGAAGGACAGCAGCCAACATTTCTATTTGGTATCATTGCTAATTATGTATTTATTTATTTTGATAAATAGGGCCTTTGTAATAGTTACAGGGCATTAAAAATCCTTTCATTAGTTGCAAAAGTGGGTGATGGTACCTGTCATATTTAAGTAATTTCTTAACATTAAAGTCAAGGTTAATGTAAAGCAATACCAACTCCATGCTCCTGGAAAAGCATTCAATAACTCGTTGTATTTTTCACAGAGGAGTTTTGGAATTCCCTTGGAGGGAAAAAAGGCTACCAGACTTCTCCACTGCTAGAAACCCAGGCAGAAGACCATCCGCCTCGGCTTTATGGCTGCTCTAACAAAACTGGAAGATTCATTGTGAGTGTCTTGCAG